>NC_056549.1:19382577-20001410 GCF_910596095.1 Thunnus maccoyii | reverse complement strand
CTAAATAAAATGCGAGAAATTGAGATGATAGAAATGGATTAGTCAGGACTTATGACAACAGCCACTCTGCTCTTCTCTCATGGTACTGGTGACAACAGCCACTCTTTGTGACCTTACAAGATCCCAAGAAAAGGTGAGTATTCATAGCTTTGTTTCTTTTTTTTCCCAATGCTTTTCCAATCACTATTACAATATATTACACTAAAACCTGACTCAAATGTAAAAGTGTGTGAACTATCCCATGTGACAGAGATAAGAGGAACATGCTCTTAAATGAACAATGTGTCTCTTTTATAAAGCAGGTTAAGGTTAAAAAAAGCTCATAATTTAATAAACAAATATAAAGGCTAAAGACTTGCTTATACTTTCATGAATGATGTTGATGATGTCAGAGTCCAATTAAGGAAAGCCCCACTAAGAAACAGCAGTGGTTCCCCATCATGCAGCTCTCAGTACAGCTTGTTCACTAATGGAGCTCTGGCTGCATGCCTGGATCGATCACAAGGCCGTAATGCTGAAGAATTCCTGATTTCAACAAATCAGGACCCGTCCTCCAGTTTGGTCTCGGTTGATGTAGGCTGACACTCCATCACGTCTGGATGCACGAGGGCTGTTTAATCATGGTGGTGGTGGTGGTGGTGTGGTGGGACAGGTGCAGGGCAGGCGAACGCAAGGTGAACAGAGGAAACAGTGAATCACAGAGATAAATCAGAGCCTCTCAGCCACTACATCACCCTCCCATCTGAGGGGAGAAGGCTGCATGTTGATGACTTTATGATGGATGAGGGGTTCAGAGTCCATCAGATCTGGTGATGGATAACAGAGAGATGGAACAGGACATTAACCAAGCTCAAAACTGTCGGCTCAGGGGTTTGGAGATGGCCTCATGCAAAGAGAAACATGCTGATGCGGTCTATGTATATCAACTGTGAGCTCAGTGGAGCGTTTGTTTGTTTTGGGTGATTTATCATGTTACAAATATCTTTAAAAATAGGTAAGACGAATGTAACTGTAAACACCACAGGAGTTGTTTGACCAAATGTTTATTCATAATCCATCACAGACCTGGTTTACAAGTACTATATAGTGATGTAGTGGAGCCGTATACCCACCTGAACTCTGCTAAACCCACAGACTGCCGGACAGAGCAGACTGTTTTATTAACTACATTTTAAGGATGAATACAATCTTTGAAATATGAAAGATAGACACTATTAAGCTTAAACAAGACAAATCGATTTTGTAAAGTTAAATGGTTGATAAATCCATAATGATCATCTGGATAAATTTATTTTAATGGCATATTTTATACAAAAATTTAAAGTGCTTTACATAATGCATTAAAGACATTAAATAACATGATAACTAATGCTAATATTAGCATGCTAACAATGCGCACAATGACATGCTGATTTTGCGGCTGGTGACTCAAAAAATTGGGGAGGACAGGAGGATAACCAAAACATGGTGTCATGTTATTTTGCACTAGTTGGCTACTTATCTCTACTTTATGGTCAATGAAAAATTAAGCAGTAAAACAATGGCTTACAAGATAAAGAGGGGTGACGCAGCACCCAGTATGTTACAGTAGGAATTTTACAAAACACAGTCTAATTTAAAAAGGAAAAATAAAAACAATGAAAATCTGGAATTATTAATATTAAAAACCAACCAAAAATGAAGTGTGTTATGAGTTCTTCTGCCTGTGGGAAGGCTCCACTCACTTTACATATTGGTTGATGATCTTCATAGCTGCTGTGAGGCCTGTTGTTGCATTCAGTCTTCTAAGAGTAAGACAGAAATCAAGGCTGGCTTTGGATCTTGTAAGGTCAGAAGAAGAGTCCATAATATATCAACACAAATCAAGCTTTGGCAGTTTATATGTAATAATATTCCACAATAACACAAAGCTTGGAAAATGAGCTACATGCTTGTTTAAAATAATTGTTGATAGTTAAGTTACCTTCATTCATTTAAGATGGAATTATCAATCATTTCCATCAGGAAAAGTACACTTTCATACAGAAAAAGGCAAGAAAAAGGTTTTATTATTAGTCCTTTAAAAAGACTCTTATCTTAAGTCTCAAAGTTATGATTTGTATTCTTACACAGGCTTTATGCTTTTAAAGCAAGTCAAGATGCATTTGTTTTAGTGAGCTGACCTCTGCATGGTGCATTTCCAAATAAAAAAGATGAAAAAAATACTCACGATGATAGTATTATATTACTAATATTTTTTTTTCTTTTTGTATAGATCATTGTTACCCAGATCCTCCAAAGGTTTGATTTGATGAATGGGCATGCAATAATTTTCAGACCTTGCAACCTCTCTGCATATTGTAATCCCTGATTATAATTTAATTTTGTTCATTACAGATCAGAATCAAAACAGCTTTACTGCCAAGTAGGTAAGCAGATTACATACAAGGAATTTGACTTGGTGTTGTTATGGTGTGTAGCAGTCAAAAATATACAGACATAAAATATACATAAAAATAAGAGGTCTTAAATATTTTTTTTTAAAGAATTTACAATAGAACTAAAATGTAAGGTATAAAATATATAAAAAAATACAAAATATACTCTGGCACATAAATATTTAATAGAGGAGAATGGGATGAATGTGCAGGGTATTGACTAGGAATAAACAGTGTACGCAGTGTGCATAATTTATAATAAGCAATACAGTTTTGTCACTGTAACGTGCCATGTAGGCTCAAGATCACTGATGTGTGGTCCCAGGCCTTATTGATGAGGTTTTGGTCTTGACAGACCTCAGCCTCTTGCCGGAGGGGATTGTTTTGAAAAGTTTATGTTCGGGGTGGGAGGGGTCGGCCCTGATCTTTCCTGCTCTCCTCAGCGTGCTGAAGGCGTGCAGGTCCTGGAGGGATAGCAGATTGCATCCAATCACCTTTTTGGCACAGCGGATAATAGACTGCAGTCTGCTTTTGTCCTTGACAGTAACAGCAGTGTACCACATGGTGATGGAGGCAGGTGGGGCTGCGTTCCCTCTGAAGTCCACAACCACCTCCACTGTCTTTAGAGTGTTGAGCTCCAAGTTGTTTTGTCCAAACCAAGTCACCAGGTGGTCAAACTCCCACCTGTAGGCAGTTTCATCCCCACCAGAGATGAGCCCAATGAGGGCGGTGCCATCCGTGAACTTCAGGAGCTTAACAGACTGGTGACTAGAGGTGCAGCTATTGGTGTACAGGAAGAAGAGACGTGGAGAAAGGACGCAGCCTTGAGGGGAACTGGTGCTGATGGTCAGAGAGTCAGAGATGTGCTTTCCCAGCTTCACGTACTGCTTCCTGTCAGACAGGAAGTCGGTGATCCATCTGCAGGTGGAGTCAGGCACGTGTAGCTGTTAGAGCTTGTCCGGTAGAAGGGCCGGGATGATTGTGTTAAAGACAGAGCTGAAGTCCACAAACAGGATCCTGGTGTAGGTTCCTGCAGTGTTCAGATGCTTGAGGATGAAGTGGAGGGCCATGTTTACAGCATCGTCCACAGAACTGTTGGCTCTGTAGGTCTAGGGGTGGGTCCATGATGGATTTAAGGTGGGACAGTACAAGATCTCCCAAGCTGAACATGCTCCATGTGTATTTTGTTAGCTGGACAGAGCCAGGCTGGCTGTTTCCTGCTTTTCCAGTCTTTTTGCTAAGCAAAGCTAATGGCTGCTGGCTGTAGCTTGATATTTATCAGATAAAGTGATATCAACCCTCTCATCTAACTCAACTGCAAGAAAGCAAATAAATGTATCTCCTAAGATGTCAAACTATTCCTTTAACAGCTTGCATAACACAGTCCTTTCTTATTTTTTTCTTTTTATTACAAACAGCTTGTTTAGTTCTGTTTTGATTAATTTCTTAATCATCTTCATTGTCTTGACTCCTGCACATTAGCTTATTGATACTCTACAATGATTAATCTATTCTATTTTCAACTCCTCCACAGAGGAAGATTTTTAATGACAGTCCCTGCTTGCAACAGCATTGCTAGGCAACAATAATGCAAGTCTGACTAAAAAACTGAAGGCATATAATTGACTAATTTCAAGCGAATGTCTTTCTTCAGAACAGCCAGCTGATTGGCTGCTCTCTGTTGGCTGATTCTCTGCAGCCTCAGTGCTTGATTTTTCTTTCTTACAGCAAGAAATATTCTTGTCTCTGAAGGTTTCATGTTTCAGACTCCATCTTTGTTGTGACAGGAGGTGCTTCAGTACATAAAACATGGTGTGCTTCTTTCAATGAACAACAGAATCCTGCCTCAGACCTGAAGACTGGAGTTTTCTCACCTAACTTTGGGAAAGTAAACACTTTCTAACACAACTTTTGGTCTAAGAACTCTAGTATCTTGCTTTGTGCGGCTTATTCACAAACATCTATAATGGGCTAAAATCAATAAAACATAGAAATTCATAGATTGCACTTTTCACCTTTAATAGCAGGCATTATTTTGACATTAGTGATTTACATTCTCCTCATAACCAGCTCTCATTCCTTTGTTTTGACACTTGTGTATGCAGAAATGAAGACGGCACCACATAAATCACCTTTTAGTTACACTTTATTGTACACGCGATCAATAGGAACATTTTCTCTGGTGCCGGGGAACGATCTAAATCAGACTTATTGTCTCCAAATGACCATACAGAAAGCTGTTACTTCAGTCTCTGCTCAGTGGCTACATTTTGCACCCTGTGTGTTATTAGACAACACTATTTTTCTTCCCTGAGAAGTGCTTTCTCTGTTTACATATTCAGGTAAATACACTGTCGCTATCCATTACGCAGAGACTCTTGTTCAGCTCTTTGGGCTTATTTAAAGCGTGACAACTCCAATAATACCCATATCTGCACTCCAACATAAACAGTCGTTCTCATTCTCTGCAGCAATGTCGATTTTGTGTTTATAACAGTGTATAGATTTTGGAAACACGTTATGTAATACACTATTAATGTCATGAGGATGAAGTGGCAATTTTTCTGCACAACACCATCTTCTATTGTGCTACCTTTCTGAATAAATACATGATAAAATTGGCAGTATGTTGGCTGGAACGCACAAGTAAAGAATATTAAAATATTTCCCTGCAAGAAATGTATGACGTTACTTTTTCCCCCAACTAATATATGAGATTAAAGGGGAAACATGATCATCCTGGTGTGTGCTTCTGAATTTCATAGACTTTACTGAAGGCTAAATATAATATAACATCATAAACTAAGATACACTGATTAGATTAATCAATAAAATGTAAATCAATAGTCTGCTGACGACAGTGGAGAAGTTTGCTACTTTCAAATTCAGGCTATATCTTGAGGAAACGCAGGATCCTCCAAATTAGGTGATTAATCACTTTGGCAAGATCCCCTAAAAATAATTTTATGGCTCATCAGAGCACAACGGGAGTCTATGATGGTTGTGCTTTATTTTAAATGACATTGCTGTTTTCAGTTATCTAATGTTTAAAGATAAAAACCGGCTCAAATGAAAGTAGGAAAAAGTACATGAAATGAGCAGAATTAATAATAACATATTACACACAGTAACAGGATCTACTTTCACCTCTTCAAATAAGATTTGCAGTTGCCTTAATCATCCTGGAAGAAATAAAATTCACAAATCAATTATCCACAAGGTCACCTCGGGCTAATCAAAGCAATCACTGGGGCACAATAATGCTTCGCAATTCAGTGGTCAATTACTCACTGAATAATGTCTTCAGCGCTTTAAGTGCTTTTGGTCTCATGGCACAGCAAAGTCGATTTCCATTTTAATGTCACATCGACAACATAAAGCAACGCTGCTTGTAACTGATACTGACACTCTGAAATCTGATATGAGCAAAGCGACCTTGAGAGCTTCTGTGTCGTAACGGTCAGCCAATAAGAAGACAACAGCAAATTAGAGTCAGAGAGAGAGAGAGAAATGACCCTGAAGGCAGCATTGCTGTGAGGCAGAGGCCAACCTGCCCCAAACTTTGACATGAAAGAAACTTTTTTTTGGAGGAAATGGAGAAGGCATTTCTCCATTCACCATCATTGCTTTGGTTAGTGGGGAGGTGCAACAGATGTACCATCAAAGTCACCATCAAAGTTGTCTGGTTCATTCACTTTCACATTGTTACTGTGTGATTTGTAGATTATCTTTATAGTGACACATTTATCACTCAACGACAGAAGCACTGGATTTTTCCTCAGAATTCACATAATGTTGTAGTCATTGTGTTTTCATAGATAGATAGATAGATAGATAGATAGATAGATAGATAGATAGATAGATAGAGGTTGAGAAAGCCCACATTTAAAAGTCGATTTGTTACCTGTTACGTGCCTCTCCTTTTTCATTTTTAAAGCCCTTCTCTGAGAACTGAGGGCAGTGGTCATAATATCACCATCATCCATTAACTTTATGAGATGGGTGTTACTATCCATCTGTTTAATCCCAAGCATTTCCTTGTTAGGATTGCCAAAAACTCTCTGCAGTTGTTCACCAGATATGCTGCAGCAAAGACAAATGTATAATGTCTCAGTAAATCAAAGAACTGATTGGAGAGCGATTAAACCATGTTGCATAAAAACTAACCAAGCTAGAACTAAAGTAGAATTCAATAAAGCTGTAGATTCTCATAGATTTTTAATTACAGGTATTTATTGATGCTCTGGAAGGCTGAGTGGACACAATTTCATAGCACATGCATTACATGGCACAGTTAGTTAAAATCAGATGACTGTAAAACAAAAAAACACAACAAAACATGCTACAGTAGCTTTCAGGTTCAGCACTGATGGATTTTACGGATGCGTGGACCTTGGTAAGTGCTGCATTTTTATCATTATAGGATAAAAATAATAAAATTATACAACTGTCTGTCAACTGTATGTAGGCAGAGTCCAGGGCATTTCATTTAGGTGAAATAGGCACTGCAGTGACTGCAAGTTTTCAGCGTTTTAACTGTAAGAGTTCTGTTTATATATTGTATATCTGTGTAGTTTCCGGAAACAAAACATGTAATATGAATTTAGATTCAGAGGGATTCATTAATTTATTTTATTTGGCCACTTGGTGGCAGCACAACAACCTAAACACAACATTGACATACTAGAGGGGACCCGAGTATTCCCAGAATTGTTAAAAAAACTGTGATTATAAATCTTTCAGCGGTACTTTTCTAATGCTCTTCAAAGTACTCTCCTTGAGATGCAATACACTTGTCCCAGCACTTCTCCCATTCCTGGAAACATTTCCTGTAGTCATCTTTGGTCACCGTGTCTAGAGCCTTGATTCTTCCTGGATTTCCTCCACGATGGTGAATCTTCTCCCTTTCAGTTCCAATTTTAGTTTCCCCAACCTGTAAGTATGTGTTGCTGGCAAATCTGATGACTACTCCCGTGCAAACAGTTGCCTATTTACACATCCAGGAGCAACATTAGCAGTCATTTGGACATGTCTATGGCCATTTGACAGATGCAGGTTTAAAATTTATTCTTCTTTTAGCTTTTGTTCTCCAGCGACACCTGACAGCCAAATGCTCCACTATGTTCACCAGCAACCTAACTTAGTCTGTCTGTTGTTTTATGCTGAGCACATAGCATATAGTGAGTTTTTCACTGAAAAAAAACAAAAAACAGTGAGAAATTAGGCTGATTAGGGCAGTGAGACTTGAAAGTTGCAGGTAAAATCAAAACAATGAGCTGAAAGACTCTAAAATGCTCTGTAGAGCTGAGGGGAACTGCAGAGTTCAGCGGTAATTCTCAGTGGGATCATCACTAGTTTTAACTGTAGGCAGTCTTCCATCGTTTTTTTTTCATCAGTAATTGACTAGTGCAGCTTTAACTAAAACCTTGTGCTCCACACCTTCCCTCCCAATTCTTCCTCATTGTCTTGTCTCTCTTGTATTTAGGTGTATAAGACCTGTATGAGACTTAACATACACAATACTATATATAGCAACTCATACTGCAATATGTACTGATAAGATAATAAGATTACACAGTCAAGTAAAATAAATACATTTTTACATTTTCAGTACATGTTACATTTTGAGCCATTCACTTATTAAAGATCAACGTCCTCTGCATGGAGTGCTTGCATGCTTCAATTTTGCATTTTACTACAAAACTTTGACTCATCTCTTTGGATTTCCGACTCCTAGCCACACCCATCAGTTCAAATTAAATGGTTAATAACAGACATTTAGTCACTCTAAATGAATATTTATGGGACATTATTGTCAGCTTTGTTGTTTACATTGATCAAACAGTGTATTTTTTAATATCTTGTTTTTGTTTATTTATGTTTTTGTTTTATCCTCCACAGCATTTACAAGGAAAGCAGGTACGATGTACTTGTTAAAAGAGTTTCAGACAACCTGTATCTCTTCTGCTGTTAATCACTGACTCTCAAGCATTTTATGAATTGAATTTACATGTCATTAATGTGTTTCAGAGTGTCAGAGAGCTGAACTGTGCTGGGCAGGGCCTGCATGAGGATAAAGTGGATTGGATGAAAAATGTCGAGTACATGGCTGTGGCTCTTAGCTCGGATGATGAACTGAGGCACTCGCTATCCATGGAGAGTTGCAATGGAGAGAGCAAGGATTTAATGGAGGCAGTAAAAGAGGGCAGGAGAGCTCAGAGTCCTGCTAATGAATCAGAAGAAAAGAGGAGAAAGAGAGAGAGAGAAACTGGTTGGGAGAGGGTTGGGCCAGAAAAAGACATGACAATGTTCTGGCGAGCAATATCGATACACATGGATCCACTAAAACGAAATCTCCTTCTGGAAATGGCTTTGAGATAATATTATATCAGCCCAGTAATGTAAAAACTCCCAAATAATAGTTGCATCTGAAGCAAAAATATTGTTTTTCCCCAACTGTTGTCCCCATCAGCCAGACCTTAAACATTCAAAAGTCAAGCAGCAGCCTGCCAGTGGATCAGTCATTAAAAACTCATTGTGCTGCCATAACTTTACTTCAAATTTTAGTGGAGATCCAGACATTTCCAAAGATATGAAATATGCTTTTTTTGATTTTGTTATTTTTATACTATTATGATGTCAGATGTCTATGGTTTTGTCAAGTTTTGGTCAAAGGTCCAAAACTTCAGGTATGTAAAAATGCTCCCTGCAAGTCAAAAGCCAGGACTTCAACCAACTCTGAACGCTTCATTTACAAAGTGACCTCTACTTTCTCCTTGTGATGATGTCAGATTGTTCACCCATGCCCACAAATATCTGTGGCTTTAATTGCTAAGGTTGTTCCATAGGTTGTTCGTGTTGTCCACTCGCATATTTCAGATCAGATTCAGGCTCAAACACATACGGATGTATTTGAGAAGTGTCCATTTCGAGTAAAGAACAAGAAAAAGAAGTGAAAACCTACTACTACTGTTTGTTCACGTAGCGTTTGCAGCTGGTGGAAATCTGGCGAGGGGCAGCTTCCAGAAACTAACCAATCAGAACAGAGTGCGCTCATCAGGAGTGGGCCTTAAAGAGACAGGAGCTAAAACTGCCTGTTACAGACAGAGGCTGAGGGGCCGCGTAAAGGGCCAGTATATGATAAATAAGGAATATATATATAATTATAGACCTGGAAATGTCCATAATATGTTGTTTAGGACTTAAATATCACTACTAAATACCCAACACAGTTGTTTTGTAAATTTGAGCGTTACATCTTGTGTGTTGGTATGTTTTAAGCTCTGCATCAACCTTGCAGTGTTTAGGCTGTAATCTCACGTAACCTGTCCAAACAAACAGGAATTGAATCTGTCTGCAAAAGGCAAATATCGCAGGTCCCTGTGGAGCAGAGGCTGCTGAGTGTTGAACTGGAATCATGTTGAGAGCAAAGCACTGAGGTCAGACTGCGTAACCCCCCCTACTGAGAGGGATACCACGGGACACTGGATTATCTGCTTATCTCTGCCTTCATAATTGCCGGGGGTTTCCTAGGGCAAGACTGTAATGGTGGACAATAGGCATCGGCAAACAGGCTAATTGAAATGCTTCAGTCTTCCCTTGTTCTAAATGGGATCAGTCACACTGCACTGTTCAAAGTGAGGTGAAGGTGAGTTTGGCCGTAGATGATTTATAGGATTTTTCTTTCATGGAATAGTTAAAACTGGTTAAGAAACTCACACTGGGATAATCCAGAATCCTTATTTTTTTAAATTCCTAATTTTCAATTAAGTTTCATCTTTATGTTTGTGCATAACACCTAACAGTAAGACATCTGGGTCAATATGCTTTTCATCATTCAGTGTCGGGCTTTGTTAGAAGCCAATTTTATAAATTAAAAGGTTAAAATGTACTGAACATGTTTTAGATAAAATATCACAGTCTTATTAATATGTAAAAATTTGAGAAACATTTAAAAAATGATTGCAAAAGCAAACATTTAGACACTTCAGATAATATTTACCATTCTGTGCTACAAATCATTTTATGTGTCCCATGATCTTTTTACATTTTTGAGCAGGTTCTACAATCATCTACAATAATTGAGATGATATATAATTATGTAAATTAAGTTTGTATAGGAAGCCAATAAGATCCCAACACTGCCATGCTCAACTTAATACGTTTTGATCATTTCAGTGTTGATACAATCAGTTGATGAATTGATTAGTAACAGGTTAGATAAGAATTTTGATATTCAATTAATTTATAAGTCATCTATGGAAGAAAATTGCAAACATTCACTGATTCCAGCCTCTCAAATGTAAAGATTTATATTTGAGTTTGGTATGGTTGGTCAAATAGAACAAGCAAATTGAAGACTTTCAGCTTCTAGTGGGCATTTTGCACTATTTTCTGACATGTTGTAAACAAAACGATTACTCAGTTAGTTGTCAAAGTAATCACCAGTCATCATCATAATTTAAATGAAAATAATCAATAGTTGCAGCCCAAAATAAACTGATTAAATGTGCTAATGTTAAACTAATCCATATGTGTCATTGCTACTCAGTGACATGAAACCTCTCAGAGTTTCTGTCTCAGTAAATGTAAGATGTTGCATTTCGTAAAACCTCATTTGGACGATCAGCATTTGGAGTCTCTCTGTATTACTGTTTGTACTCTGTGTTGTTGTATGTGTTTTCCTGTTGAATTATGTATATTTGCACTACCATAAATGCCCAAAGTAGCTAAGACTATAAATACAGTGATATGTGGCATTGGTCCATGCTATGTGCTTTTCCCTATAAATGGGCATTAGATAAACAAATACTGTATGTTTAAAACTTTCCATTAGTTTGTAATGGAAAATAAAGCTTTTCTGAATCTGAAAAGAGGATCCAAGGTTGAGAATCTGAAGAAAGGGCAACTACAATACATACAGTAGTTTGCACAGAAAGAGGCTTGTATCCCTGATTGAATTAAAGCAGATTTATGTGTTGCTCAGCCAAAAAACTCAACCACTTTCAGTGCAAAAAATTATTATGGACATGCACAATAACAATGTCCATCCAGCCTCAGTGTAGTAAACCTGCATGAGGGAAGAAAGCAGGAACCAAATGTAAACAAAGTGGTTTCTTTGTTGTATCTGTCCGCTGCCGGTAATGGCCATGTTAAAATGATCTGGAAGTACTCTGCGGTGAACTAACCCTAACCCTAACCCATGTAATGACTTTGATCAAAACATTACAAATTAGCTTAAATCCATAAGATAAGATAAGATATGATGAAACTTTATTGATCCCATGAAGGGAAATTTACGCATTACAGCAGTAAGCCACAAGTAAGAATTGCACAACATACACAACATAAGATCACAACATTATGAATAGCTAATGCTATTGAAACTGTCTCTCCCTGGGGTCTCTACTCTTTTCTTCACTTAAGGGAAAACAAAAACACTTCAACTTGCCCTCTTTTTTAGACAGGTCACAGAATCATGTTCTGGCTCATTAACATCTTACAACAGTAGAAACAAAGTGTTTTCTTTTTAGAGTTGGGCCATTATGTTGCCAAAATATTGAAACACAGACTGCTATATTACATTTTACAACTGGTGTACTTGGCCATTTGTGGATGAAGTTGAAGTCTATCAGTTAAACCTGGTGTATTTAAGGTCTAGCATTGGGTTGCACCAAGTTTTCTTGAATCTATTACATTTGTTTAATGTTTTTACTAACTAATAGTTTCAAAATGATGATTTACTAAATCAAGTTGCATCATTATAATTTAAATGTCTTAGCAAGTAGAAAGTAATGTGTAAAGCAATTGTGTCATCACCCTATCAAAAGCAATCAACTTTAAACAGGAGGTCATTGTAGCTTCAATAGTTGCAAAACGCTAAAAATAATGTTACATTAGTGTTATGTAACTGCCAATCCTGTAAATTTAGGAATAACTTTATTTATTTATTTATTCATTTATTAATCCGTGAAGAAATATGTGTTTAAGAGTTAATAGTCTAGCTAATAGTGGCTAATAGTCTAACATCATTAGCATAACATTTTGTAATTTGCGATATATTGTGCTATTTTAGTGAAATGTAATTTAAAATCTTCCCACTTTACATTGTTATTAAGCAGCATTTTGATCAACATATGAAGTATGTTGACCATTTCTCCTCTTTTACTCTTAAATCTAAACAGGTCATGTATTAGCAAGCTAACATTAGTTGTCAGTCTATTAGCTAACAGTTACAGCTGGCAGTTCACACTGTAGCCTATGTGTAAATATTTAGACAACTAACCTCTTCATTAGAACTAGTCTATGTGGTGCAACCCATTTTAATTTAGTCATGTGTAAAGCTTCACTTATTAAATGCTTACATTATAACCAGGCTAACTTTAAACTAGCTGGTACAAAACGCTCCAGGAGAATTTCACTCCCCTTTACCCTTTGCATATTTATCACTGCAGTGACCTTTTCCATTTGTGTGAGGTAGAGAGACAAATGCCTCTACAGACCCTGAGGCTTTATGTTATATACAAGTTTATACACTTACGTGGAAGAAAATGTCAGATTTTTAAAGGTAAGATTTATGTTTTCTCTTTGAAAAACATGACTGAATCTGCACACATTGATCAGTGTGAATGCCTGCCATGTTTTGGCTCTCTCCATCAACCTCTGCAGTGACTTTTGTTTAACATTAATGTCCACCAGACCCTGCAGAAGTATCCCCTCCTGACAAGACTGCAAGCTGAGAAACATCACTGTCTCTGTTCTGCACACAAACAACTCACTTCAAATCAGCATCAAAGTGCTGGCTGATGATCACAAAATAAATCTCAAACAGAAAGGAAAAGCTTAAATATATTTTATTGATTTGTTTTTACTTCCCACTTGTGAAACTGACCACAGAGTTTCTGACAGGAATTCGATTGTTCAGTGACACCTTTTATCCTTGTGGTTTAATGCTCCACAACATCCAATCAGCCGTGGATTAAGGCTTCATTTGACCCAGCAGAAGAATCGTGGTAGGCAACTTCACCTCAGCTGTAATAATGAAGGTTGTTGTTTAATTTAAAGGAAAAAAGAAGCCTAAAGGGGAAGTTTGAAGCACATACAGAATGGAAAACCTGGTCATTTCTGCAACAGTGACATTTATGCTCACACACTAACTGTGACCTTTACAGGTAATTGGTATTTTTTTCTTTAAAGTCACAACAACTTAAACAATGCCATTCATGTACTGAACATACTAGAAAGGTTACTATTATATATGATTCAGAGAGAGGAATTAACATTTGTCTTTTGTTCCTTACATACTGGTGACAAATTAATTAATCCTGAATAAATGAGTGGAGAAACATAAAAATCACAGATGTTTCTGTCACTGAATTTGTTTGATGCAGGGCCGCATTAACCTGCTCAGGGACCCCAGGTAATAAATGAGGTGTGGGCCCAAAATGACAACCCTCTGATCCCCCCTCTGTGCAATGTTCAATATCTTTCTGCCTTTACACACTGCAGACTATAAATCACAGAATATTTTACCCCAGAAACCAATCACTACTCTGTATTTTTTCTGACAGTTTGGGGATTTTAGGGAGCTCAGAAAGAAGATTTGGATTCTGCAGTTTAAACTTAAACATGGTGGGCATTTCACAGACTGATTCCAGCATTTTCGAGTTTTGTCGACATTGGAAATATTTCAGTTTTTGTATGATCTGGGCTATGCATGTACAAATATTCCTTTTGTTTGCCAAAATGTCATTCACAGACAAAGATATGTACAGTTTATTATTCTACATACTGCAGTGATGTTACTTAGAGAGGTCTAACAACTATCCATTAGAGCTATATTATAAATATCAAATAACAGAATCCAAACAGACTTATTTGGGATTTGGGAAGGGTAGTGCTGTGTAAAAAGTGCTGTCAACACCATTCAGCAATACAAAGCATATGAAAATCCACTGTATTTTACCAAAGAGAAGTAAGAATTTTCTGTAGCGGACAGCGGACATCTCATCTCATGGAAGTCAGTCTTAGGAAAAGTCATAAATGTTAAGGTGATAAAATAATGTGAGGTATCTTTTTTGAGCTTTTAGAGACGGCCCAGGGGTCTCCAGGTCCCCGATTAGAACATTAGGGTTTCATTTGGCCATCTTTAGACCAATAAAAAATACAGGACTCAGCATTTTCGCATCATAATTTTATACCTGGCAGTGTGGAGACTTTTATATAGGGTAATAGAAATTTAAATTAAATATAATTTGAAAAGTTGACAGATTTTGTTTTTACTGTGGTAAATATGAGTAGGAGTATTGGTTGCATTAGGGGGACTTGGACTTTAGTATTTCTAATATCCTGGCCA
This sequence comes from Thunnus maccoyii, assembly GCF_910596095.1. NCBI lineage: Eukaryota > Metazoa > Chordata > Actinopteri > Scombriformes > Scombridae > Thunnus > Thunnus maccoyii. The sequence goes on along the minus strand of NC_056549.1, from coordinate 19,986,638 downwards.
CCTGCCCTGCACTTTATAATGTTTTTTCCTTTAATTTGTCACCCATCTGTGTCTTCAAGAGACAGAAATTCGATCTGTAACTTGCTCTGTAACAAACTTTTTGGAAGTCAGACATTAGAGACTCCAACTCCTGTGGGGAATTATGGGAAATATAAGACACACAGCCTGACATAAGTTCAGTATTGAATGCATTTTGTTGGCAGCAAAGTGACAGAATATTGAAAAACACTTCCCTCAACAGAACTCATGCCCAAAGCTGTGCAGCTGGGAGTAATGGTGAGGAACGCAAAAGTACCATTATCTGTTGCTGCCGGTGTAGGACTGTCATCTCCGACTCCTGCAAGGAATTCCTCAACACAAAGACTGAGATCACTGTTCACACAAACATTGAATAGAGATTACAGATTTGCCCCAAGAGTGTTTAAACCCGGTGTCAGCAGAGTAGAAATCAATTGATGTTACTTTGCACCAATACTGATTTTCTTAGCTTACATACTGTACCAATGTGTGTTCTCACTGCTTTCAGCATTGTTACATTATTCTTATTCTTCTATGAGTTTTAGTGACATTCTTGGTGACAACATTAGTCAAAGTGGCAGAATAGCAGTGGTAATGATCATTATATGCATCCATTATCATTTCATGGCACCCATAATTCATTTTTAATCTTTTGTTTACACTTTACAGCCAATAATACTGCAATGTCTACCTCATTACCTCCCTTTACTTTGTGTAATGCAGTGATTCACAAACTTTTCACAATGTTTAAATCTATCAAACAGGAGGTGACTGTAGCATCACCAGCTGTAACAGTAACTTCCAATTCTCTGTAAATTTTGGTATTACTGTTGTTTATTTATTCATGCATCCATGGAGAAATAGTGTTTCAGATTTAGTAGAAATATTGGACAGTGCTAACCTAGCTGACGCTAGTGGAACACTATGTAATTTGAGGTATTTTGTGCTATTTTTGTAAAATGTAATTTAAAATCTTCCCATTTTACACTGTTATTAAGCATTTTGATCAGATACTCTTTTACTCTTCAATGTAAACGGGTCATATGCAAACTAATGGTAGTTTTGTCACTCGGTTGGTAAGCTACGCAACAGTTACACTTGGCAGTTTGTGTAAATATCTAGACAACTATCTACATGAGATCTAGTCTGTGTGGTGCAACACATTTTAACTTAGTGTAAATGGAGGGACAATGTGTGAATCTTCACTTATAAAGCGCTTATGTTATAACCAGGGTAACTTTGAACTTAAGAGGAGGCTTGTGAGCCTTTAAAATCAAACAAAGTCTCTCGTTAAGACTCGTTAAGAGTTATATCCTTGGTGTGAACACAAGTTATGAGAATTTGAGATTATTCCTTTTCAGACGGCTTATTTTGGAAGATTTCTGAGTCCTGAGTCTTCAGAGTCCTGAAGAGCTTCACAGGAAAAGAGAAAAAATAAGAGAAAAGTCTGAAAAATGTTTTTAATTTTGAGTAAGAGAACACAACTTGTCATCCCCTCATTTGTCTGGTGACCCCTCAGATTTTTCTTGGGACCATTTAAGGGGTCGTGACCCCTAGGTTGGGAACCACTGATGTAATGCATTTATCAAGATACATCCTGTCACCTGCAAAAACACCATTATGTAGTGCACATTATCAACTGTTCAATCCTGCACATATCCAGCACACTACATAAAGATAATCAATGCTTGTCTGTACCAATACTCTCTGCTTGTCATTACAATAAATGGCAGCTGACAAAAGCAAAACACAGAAAGTGTGGACTAAGCAATATGCTAATCTCCTATGTGATGCACACCTGATACAGGGAAGCCAAGTAATCGAAACTCATTTACTTTTATTAAAGAATAATCAGGCTGTAATTGGATTATCTGTTCAGGTTAGGCTGCAGTTAGTCTCTACAAACAGCTGCTGTGTAGTAAAAACTGTTGGAAGCAACCAACCAACACCCATTTACACAAATTTACTAACAGGTTTCAATTGCTGTCAATTCAGCCAGCAGATAAGAAACCAAGAGAAGTCCAATAAGAAATAGGTAAAAAAAAAAATGTTTGCCACAACAGCAATGACTGAGATGAATAATTTAACTAACATTTTGGTGGGTTTAGCTCTGAGTGAAGATGCTTCTGGTCAACTGTGTGAACACCTTAAAGTCCCCTGCAGAGAGAATTATTCATTCATTTATTTATTTATTTTACATCTTTTGCTCTAGTAGGACAGCAGCTCACCCAACCGGACATGATAACACGGGACAGGAAATCAATACTTTGAGGAACTGAAAAGACTTGAATAGGTAAAGTAAGTTTTCTCTGTATCTTCAGTGCATTTCACCACTGAAGAAAATACATTGTTAAAGATTTCTATTTTGATTTTAGAGTCATTTTTGTCAAAAAGTGTTGCAAAGATGTGGAATCCTGCACACCGTTTTCCTGATATGACAATAAATAAGTGTAAATAAATGTACCTGAACAGGAAACCTTATCTGAATGAGTGAGCTGCACAATTTACTGTATGCCATGTCACAAATGAGAGGCATATTTCTTCTGATTCACTGAGTCAGTTTTTATTTCATGTCAACACAAGTTACCCCCAAGAGTCAACCAGCATGCCAACACAACTGTCCAAAAACAAAAATATAATAACAATAACCTGTCATATGAGTGCTTCCCACAGTGCTCTGTGTGTCTCTCTTCATCAGCATCAATAATATTGCATAATTCTAAACAACTATTTTATCTTACTCACTTTCAAAATGCATTTATTTTTGTTCATGCAGACTGTGTAACATCAGTCAATTTAGAGATCTATGATACCATTTTTTAAAATCCGACAGTGTTGTTGTCATTTTAGACTTTTGCATTTGCTGAACTTTCAGCAAGCAGACAAATCAATACAGGACATTACTTTGAAAAACATTAACATTATGGCCTCCTACATGCATCATTGCAGTTTTCTCAAGCAGAAAATGGGCTTTCAAACCTCTGAGCAAGGTTCAGATAATTCCCTTTAGATTTCTTGGTTTTAGCGACGCTGTATATTTCACAAGCTATTCCCTTGTAGAGAGAGAAAAAAAACTCTTCATGGCTGCGATATTTCTCTGTCAAATTGCAGGAGGAAGACAGTGCAGGAAGGCAGCGTCAGTGATGGAGCGCTCTGCCCTGAGAGGCACGGAGTGACTTGCAGTCATAAAGGGAGCAACACTCGGTGAAATGGCAAGAATCTCATTTTGCTGCCCCATTTTCACAAGTGTCATTATAATACACCTCTATGTCCTGGAGACTGGAGGCATCTGTATCTTCTCCTCCACTGCCCTCACTGTTCCTGAAGGCGATACCCCCTATGAAGGGATACACGCTGTCTGTGAACAAGTCTCTGATGTTGTAATAAGGGAGGTCTGGATCTTGTCTCTCAGGTTTAGTGATACCCTGCTCCTCCATGGCTTTGTTTCTTTGATAATACTTTGAAAACTTATTGAAGATGATGGTGATGGGCAGAGCCACAACTAACAGTCCACAGACGATACACAGGGTGGCCACTATCTTCCCCGCCAGCGTCACCGGGCAGGTGTCACCATAGCCGACTGTCGTCATGGTGATGGTGGCCCACCACCAGCCTGAAGGGATGGTCTCCAAATCAGTGTCCTTGTCTTCCTTCTCGGCAAAGTAGATGAGGGCGGAAAAGATGGAGATCCCCACTGAGAGGAACAGAAGAAGCAGACCCACCTCATGGTAGCTGTGGCGGACGGTGGCACCCAGCGCTCGCAGCCCGATGGAGTGCCGGGCCAGTTTGAGGATTCGGAGAACCCTCATGAGGCGCAGAACCTGCACCACTTTCCCCACGTTCTGTATGTCCTCGTTCTCCTCTGCAGTCTCCTCATCAGCTGTCTCCAGAGCTAAAGTGGCATAATATGGCAAGATGGAGGCAACATCGATGATGTTTAAGGGGTTTCCAAGGAACTTCCTGCAAGAGGGCGCAACAATCAGCCTGATGATGAACTCGGCGGAGAAGCAGGCGATGCAGATCTCCTCCAGGATGGTGAGGACGGGGTCATCAATGGGTCTGTCATTGATGTCCACAAGCTGAAACTCAGGCATGCTGTGGACACACATGGCAACAATAGAGGTCAACACCACACTGAGAGAAGCCACAGCGATGACTTTTGAGGCCCGTGAATGACCTGGATCCTCTAGCCGGAGCCAAATGTAGCTCCTAACTTCCCCACACCAGGCACCTTTAAACTTGGCCAGGTCTTTATCGAGGGCAGACAGCTCCTCGAAGGAAGAGTCAAAGCTTGGCTGCTGCCCGTCTTCACTCCTGATGTCCCAGTCTCTGTCTTCAATGTACTCCTTCCTCTCATGGAACCAGTCGCTGCAGCAGGGGCTTAAGTGGAGCTCCTGGATGCCCCAATACTCGATCTCCTGGCTGAAGGAGAAGACGCACAGCTCCTCCATCATGTGGATACGTCCCGTATGATAGAAGTTGAGCACACAGAGGAAAACCCTGGGATTCCTGTCAAAGTAGTATTCCCTCTCAGCCGGGCTGTAGTCGTCGCACAGCTCCAGGATCGCCGCCTCGCTTTGGCAGTGCAGCAGACGAGCCAGACGTGTGTGAGGGAAGCGGAGCAGAGTGTCTGGATCCACCTCATGTCGTACCCCTCCCACGTTGAGGTGGACCTGGTCCTCCTCATTCCCACGCTGGTGGAGGATTTGCCCATACCCCATGGTTCTGATGAGACATCACAAAGAGAAATAAAGTCTTTTCAATTTCATAGATTTTTCCATGAATTGTTTCCATGAGGAAAACACAAATGTTGACAAAACATCAACAATCAGGATTATGAGTGGTATGTTTGTCTGGATGGATGTCTATCAAGACTTATCTGGCTGCACTGTTTGTAGAACACATTAGTCCTCTGAAGGGGAAAAAAATCAATACAGTACACACAGGAAATGGCTTGTGCTGGAGTGAGTGAAGAGTCGTGAGGTACCGTCACTTCTTGGAGGTCTCAAGTGCAGGATTATCACCAGAAGCGTCAAATTACAGAGCGGACTAGACTAACTCAGAGGAAATGAGAGGCAACAAGTTGAAACTGAACCCACGCACAATTCCAAGCAATTGTTAAAGCCAAAGACTGTTTTCCAGCATGTGCAGATATCCCCTGGGTCTATTTTCTAATCTCTATTCCAAAAGAAATTCAGAGTGGTTTGCATACTGCTCACTTACACCAAACCCTATTTATCAGTAAGTCTATCACTTTAAAATTCACTCATATTTAATATAAGGATGTAGAGCTGTAACCTACCAGTACTTGGAGCCTTTCTTTCCATGAAAATAACTTTTATGCGGGTGGTTTAGTTTTCACATTCTTCTTCTTCTACAGAAAAAAAATGCTGCAAATACAGCAGGTCGGTGGACGGAGCGAGGTGCTGCAGCTTCACGGACGGGACAAGAGGAGCTGGAGGCGGGACAGCGGGCACGAAGGCAGTTTGTTCCCTTTTACAGGGAACAGGGAGGGGCGAGAGATGAGGAGAGGGGAGGGGAGGGAGGGAGAGACTGCTCGGATCTAGGAAAACCCTGCGAGGAAATTACTGCAGTACTATATAGTCGCCTAATACGTTTTTTTTTATGAATTAGGCTACATCACCATGTGATGACAATCATAGCCGAATATTCTCAAAGTAAACTGCAGTTCTGTTGAGATGTTTGTTTTTTGCAAGTTTTGGTTATCATTTGAAATGCATGTTTAATGTTTTTTTGGGGAAAAAACTGCACTTATTTGTGTGAAACGACTGTAAACATGACATTGACTGTCTGCGCATGAGCGAGTAAAGAAAGTAAAAACACACTGACATTTCAGTCCTCTGTGAGAAAGCACTGCTGGCAGGCTCACTGCCAAAGCCGTCCAACACAAGCCAAATCAAGTCTTTATCATGGGAGCAGATCCTCTGAATGTGTTGTGAGGGGAGCGACTTCATTAACAACAAATTTTGACTTGTTTTATTTTTTCTTTATGCTTTTTTTTTTACACCCAGCTGGTTGAAAATGTGGTAATCTGTTCAGTATCTCCCAGATGTGATAAACCTGTTGTTCCTGCAGGACTTTCTCTAGTCTTAGATTTTATGTGGCATTTTAACATCTCTCTTTGTCTCCTTTATGTGTACCTTGTCAGCACAAGTTATGTTAATGAAATAAAACAGACTCACTGTCAGATCTTCATTTTATGTGAGGTGAAAGTCTATAAAAAAAAATGTAGCCTCATATTGGTCAGCAGATAAAAATTTGTTGAGATTTTGTTTTCTGTGCGAAACAATATTCTCCACTAATAAAAGCTTTTTTTGGTGAGGTTTTTTTTTTGTTACCTAGAGTAGATCTTGACCCTGGATCTTGAGTTCAGGACATCTTAAGCATATTTTATTCCATATTTATCTTGTAATTCTCCTACCAATTGTTTCTGAACTTCTAGTAAAGTTCTTTTTTGGTTACCTTAGTACACTGATTTATTTTGCCCATTTGTGTCTGACGAAGAGCTGTAGATGATCACTAAGTCAAATATTTTATTTACAAAATATTTTATTTTTTAACAATTGAACATTTACATGTAAACTGAAAAGACATAAAGAAGTACAGAACACCTAAATGTGGTTTTTAAACATGAAGTCAGGTAGTGCAACCAGCCTCTTTCATGTTGTTCAGGCCAGATAATAAGACACTCACAATTATCCTCATCAGGCTGTAATAGGATCCACCTGTGCGTAGCTGTATTTGTTGAACAGGAATCTCCCTCCGCTCATCCAAAGGGTTGGCCTGTAGAGAGTAGTCCCATCATAAACTTCTTTAAAAACTGTGACAAAAAAACCCTGAGACACTGAGGTTACCAGTTTCACACCTCTTGTGCCATGAGTCATTTGTTTGGACTGGGGTTCGTAGTTTTATCTTTATTCATTCCTCCTTGTTTACAGATTTTCAAATTTGATTTCTTGCTGTTTTTGAAAATGACTCAATCTTTTTCAGGTGGCTTTTTATCCTGCTAACAATTGCAAACATAGAGGCTCAAAAGAAGCCTGCTATAAGTAAGTTTTTGTCTTTTTTTCATGCAATTTCCCTTAAACACAAATTGTACTGTTTGCTTACCAATGAAAATCTTTAATCCCAGATATCAGTTCAAAATGTCTGGGGAATGTCATGCGTGTAGATGTTGGTCCACTTGGAGGGAATCTTCTAGAAGTTGCTGTTGTCGTTAGTAAGTTCACATTTCTGAATTCAATCTCTTGTTTAAGTTTATATTCTTACTTTTTCCTCTAACACTCCTCTTTTTCTTCAGATAACTCTGACATCCTTCTTACATCAAGTTTAGCATCTCAGTGTGGCTTCAGCATGACGATAGACCAGCTGGGGAACGCCATGATTTATGCCTCCCTTCAAAATTGTTTTGCTCAAAATGTGGTAACAAGACTGGAAATATAATTTGCAGAGCAGCACCGAATGTGTGTCTTAATGTGGTAATCATTTCAAGTTTCATTTGTGTGCGTGTAGGAAGATAAAGCATTCACGACAACCTTAAATCTTCGACTGCATGGGAACCAGATGGGTGAAGATGAGCTGTACCAGGTGGCTGAAACCTGCCACTACCCTGCCTGGGCCTCCAGGGAAATCGTTTGTGACCGTAACTATATGGAGGCAAGTGAATGCAGCATGACTCTCAGGGGTCGTGTTCGAGTCTATATGATAAGTGGCTTTGTGTCCGTGTGAGCATCAAGGCTGGTACATTTGTTGTCACTGCAGAGGGGAGAGGGAGACATAGATCATCACTTATGGAGTGGCCTCATTTCTAGGTGTCTGTGAAAAGGGCAGTTCCAGATGATTACGTCCTGCCTGAGCATCCCGTCTCAGGGACTAATTCAAAGTTTGGTGATCCTCGACGAGCTGCTGAGGTTAGATGAACTAATTGGTACATTTTGGCCTTTTGTTTAATGATCTGGAAACATCATTTTGAGTGTGTAATGTTGTGATATTTGACTTGCAGAAACAGCCGATAGACGCAGGATTCAGAATCACAACACTTGTGTTCTTCACTCCTGAGGAGAGGATTATGAAGGTGACGGAGGCCCAGAGTCGAGGTTATGGAATAGCAAATACTCCCTCAAGGCTGGTCCTGCGAAGTTCAAAGACTGCACCTGAAACATACACTCAAAATGTGAGTCCACTGCAGTTCAAACAAGCTTGATTTGATATTTTTGCCCTTCACGCAGGTTAAATTACTTGCAGCCCATTTGATAACTCACTACTTACTTACACTTGGAGCCAGCAAACCATTAGATTTAGATCAAATAATGTAATTAGACTGATTACTTTGTCCCAAATCCAGTTGGCACAGTTAAACACATTGGTAGTCTACTTTTATTTTTATTAACATCCACCACTGAATTCCCTACATCCTTGGAAATTATTTTTTGTCGCAACAGTATGCATGAATATTCTGCCATTAAAGCATAAACTGGACTAAACACAAGCATTTATGCATTATGTTCTGTAACTTACCCTGCAGGTAGCAGGGATACCGATGACGGTGCTCAAAACCTCCACAATCTTTGAAAAGAAGTGGCTTGCAACCCAAATTGACGCAGCAGCTGCTTGCCCAATACTGGAGGGTAAGGAGAACATTCGGAGAGCTGTAGGCAGAACCAAAGCTACGGAAATCATGCACTCACTAGTCTCTCTGGGAATGTGGGACTCCCAAATGTGGAGTTTTAGCAACATGGACAGAATTTATAGTTGTGAATTAAAATTGCATATAATGGACATTTTATAGGCTAATTCTAGTATTTTTAGATATATTATTTGGTTACGTTGAGTCAACAGAACAAATTTGTCCTCCAGAATGGGAGAACAAACTTGAATTGAAATTTAATTGAATTGTTCAGCACCATTTTGGGGAATGTGCTTATTGCTTTCTTGCCAAGAGTTGGATAAGACTGATACTTTGTGCTGTGCTAAACTGAACATGTGTTGACAGTAGCTTCATATTTACTGTACAGACCAAAGACTTTCAGCTAAAGCTATCCTGCCTGTGCTTCAGCCAAGAAATGATCTGGCACATAAACCTCTGTAAACTCACAATTTGTCATCTACCTCTGTTTTTTTGATTAAACTAACAAGATAAAAACCAGTACAGGCCTGAATGCTTGACCCCTACAGTGAGGGGATCTGGTGGCTCTGTTATGCTTTGGGGGACATTTTGCTGGCATGGTTTGGGTCCACTTGTCCCCTTAGGGGGCAGGGTCACTGCAAATCAATACAAAGTTGTTCTTGGTGATCACCTTTATCCTGATAGGAGTGTCTCTTCCAGGATGTTAATGCCCCAGTTCATAGGGCACAAGGGGTCACTGAATGGTTTGAGTATGAAAATGATGTGAATCATATGCTATGGCCTTCGCAGTCACCAGATCTCAACCCAATTGACCACATATGGGAGATTTTGGACCGACGTGTTAGACAGCGCTCTCCACCACCATCATCAAAACACCAAATGAGGAATATCTCTTTGAAGAATGGTGTTCATCCCTCCAGAAGAGATCCAGAGACATGTAGAGTCAGTGCCAAGGCTGAGGAACACCATACTTCAAAAAGATATTCAGATTTTCTTATCTCTGGAGAGAGCCAGGCTAGCTATTTCCTGTCTTTGTGCTAAGCTAACCGACTGCTGGCGTTAGCTTTGGATTTACCGTACAGACATGAGTAGTATCAATCTTATCTAACGCTCAGCAAAAAAGAAGTTAATTTCTCAATGTCAAACTTTTCCGTTAACTGAATAAATAAAAGGGAGCAGGGAATTTGGACACATGATCTCAGCATTTCTAAAATCGTGGCTACGGCCCTGACTGTAGATCCTAAAATTAATCACTGTTGGGTCTTTGCTTCTCTCATTGCTGTGTGTGTGTGTGTGTGCTATCAATGTACAGGCAGCGTTGCCTTGACTCCAAACACGATCAGCTGGTACCTGCCCCGGCACATTGACCCGCTGATTTCGTCCCAACAGTTTAAACTGTTGGAGGTGCATATGGGCATCAATAGCCAGAGACTCGACACTGCTGAGATGGCTGCCAGACGATACGCCATAACTGTCAATGACGTACACATCATCGTTGAAATTCCTGTTGGGGCAGTCGGTGGCTACTTTAAGGTCAGTGGCACTGAGATTTAGTCATGCATACGACTTCATATAAACACTACAAATTTATAAAAGCCAGATTCAGAATGCGTGTATACACTTAAAAAAAAAAAAATACAAAAAAAAAAATACAAAAAAGCCCTAAAATAAACATCACAAAGATTTTCAGACCTTCATGGTTTACAACAAAATCTATAAATCTCTGATTAAAAAATTTACTGTAAATTGGATAAGCCAAGTAAAAACTAATTGGTCCATTTGGCTGCCTTTTCCACACTTTTTAGACGACGTTGGAAAACCTAAACAACAAAATAAATTTTTTTGCCAGTCTGTACACCAGAATATTTTGTTTTGTTGAGCCATTCCATTAAAATATCACAGTATGTTCAGTACAAAATAAAATGACTTCCACTTCTACCAAATCATACAATCTGTCTTCCCCCCTAAATATATTTGAATCTGCCAACTCAGTGTGAGATGTAACACATGATTCAGGTTCAGACTTTGTTATGCGTATATAATACTTGCTTTTGCAGAGTCACGTTCAGGACAATCAGTACTTCACCTCTTACACGATTGAGCCGATGCTCGAGCTACTCTGGACTGAAGACGCCACTCACGAGGACACAAAATACAAAGTTCTCCTTCCCATCACGACACCATTACTGTCTCAACCTCCACAAGTTATTGACAGTGAGTCTTTATCTTGAAACTTGATTCTTAAATGTGCTGCAAGCCGCCCTCATTCATTCTTTTTTGCCCCACAGACACTTTACCTGAGGAGCAGATATTTAAGGTGATGATTGGGCCTTTTGCCTCTGATGTGGCACTAGTGAACATCACCTTCCCCAGTGAGGTTTTGTCAGTGGGAGATTGCAATGTCAGAGGCTTTAATATCCAGGAGCACAGGTCCCCTAACAGCAGCTTTAAGGTCATCACACTCCAAGTGCCCTTCACAGACCGTGTCGTCCTACAAATGGTAAGCTCAACTTGGGAAATGGATATTGTGTAGGGTGTTTTTGGTTTTGTGTTTTGTTTTTTTTCCTGCTAATCTTTCTCTCCATTTCCCAACAGAGAGAAATGGGGATTACAGTCTACTCTCTTCACCTGACCTTTGGCTTGCTGGTCCTGCCAGAGTTTGCTCCATTTTCTCTTACTGCTTATCTGGAAGCTAAATTAGCAGATATAGGTCTGTACTCTAAGACATGACAGATTTATTCATAACAAAATGGGCACAGGAGGATCAATCCATCTCAATCTTGCTAATGTAATCAGTACATAAAAGGCCAAATTGAATAGTTGACTGCAATTAAGTGCACAGAGGTAGTTTTAATAGTAATAGAAAATGTGTAGTCATCTTGATACTACACCTATCCTGTAAACCAAAAGCTGCATTTCTAAGCAGATTTGTTTTTTAATTTTTTTTTTTTTTCCCCTTATCTGCAGTTCCTCCTTCAGTCTCTGGTGGCTGTGATTATACAAATTTCTATGTCCTCGTGAAATATGGGACACAAGGCTTCGACTTCCAGACTATAGTGGGAAAACGAATGTTGACTTCAGGTCTGGCTCAGCAGTACGGCTTCATGGAGAACAGGACACACTTCAGTTTTGTAGTGCCATTTTCAGCCCCTGATGTTATGTTTGAGGTGTGATCAGAATACTTTTTATAAACTAATAGGATTGTAATTCTTGTGCTTTTGTTTAACAAGTTTGCATTAAAACTTTCCAGGCTGTTGAGGCATCATCCATCAGAACAAGACTTGATGTGGTTCTGAAGAATCCAGAAACCAACAAAAATCTCAAAGAATTCTCTCTGGCTTGCAATTTCCACTCAACACTGACTGGTTTGCTTTGAGGGGTAAAATTAAGGGTTTTTGTTCAGACAGAACATTCAACACATACTGATGTGTGATTGTCTTGTTTCAGAGTGTTTCCCTAATGGAACCATGACGGCTCTGGCTGTCAAACTGGAGTCGGTTCCCAGTCTGAATCCCAGTCAGCTCACCCTCAGAGATCCCACCTGTGGTCCCTCCTACAGCGACGACCGCTATGCTTATTTTGTCTTCTCTGGCAACTCCTGTGGGACGACCAGAAAGGTAGCATGCTGACTGTTTTCCTAAAGTAGACTGGTGACACTGATTGACCTGAAAGTTGTTTTTTTTCCTTCTAGTTTTTGCCCAATTTCATGCTGTATGAAAATGAAATCTCCCTGCCAGATGAACTTGAACCGAAAAGGGTGAAGACAGACGAGGCTGAATATGAGTGAGTTTCTAAAAGAAATGTTTTGGGTTTTTTTGTTTTTTTTCCCTGATTACATTTAAAAAGCACATTATGCTTTTCAAACAAATCGCAGTTATTTCAGTGCAAGTTGCAATTTAAATTCTGTTACAGGAACAAAGGCCTGAAGACTTGTTCCTCCTCTTAAAATGTAATGAGGGGGAAAAAGACTAAGAAAGCTAAATGATAGATACTTACTCTATTGTCAGACCTATATGAAATGCAGTTTTTAAATCAATTTTGCTTAAAGTCTTATGGCTTGTATTTCTCCTATAGGTTAAAGGTTTCTTGTTACTATGACATCAACACAACCCATGCTGTAGCCTTCCACACCAGACCTCGCAGGAGTGAACCATATGCTGAAAACGCAAAAGGCGAGCTACAAGTTGCAATGAGACTTGCTCTGGGTAAGGGAAGTTTAGGATGCCTTTTTTTTCTAATCAACTTTAAAATGTTTAAGTCATAAAATCACACAAAGCCAGGAAGTAGAAAAATTACTGGAAATTCTTGTCATGTCAACATACTGTAGACACATCAGAATATCATTAACATGCAGAAGTGTTTTGTGGGGTGACGTGGACAGTAGTGGTAAGAGGTTGTTTTGAGAGTTGCACAAGTTTCTAAACTAGTAAAGGGATTGTGTCCTATAAAGTCAGGAAGCACTCTCTCAAATTGAACTTGAGCTAATCATGTTGGTCAAGTAATTAGACCTCTGACATCAAGTTCATTGGAACCTCTTTAAACCTAATCATCTTAATGACCAAGTTGGCGAGGGCAAGTGGGACGATGAGGACCATGTGCTTTTCAACTGAGTTAGATTCACTCTCATAAACCTAAAACGTCTGTACACTGTCTTTCACAAACCCTTTTTTCAGTCTGAAGTCTTAATCCTGTTAAACGCATCGTCTCTTCTTGTAGACGACTCCTACAGCGTTTTTCACAGTGTTGAGGAAAATCCTATAGCAAAGTACCTTCAACAGCCGCTGTATTTTGAGGTGGAGCTGATGAGGTCTACAAACTCCAAAGTGTCACTGGAGCTGGAGAACTGCTGGGCAACACAGAATGACGACAGGACGTCCCAACCCAGATGGAATCTCATCATTAATGGGTAACCTGTTATTGTCCTGCTTGGACTCAGTTTGGTGGATAAAATGAAGATCATTTTGTGGACTTGGACATTTTTACCTAAATTTAAAAAATATGCAATAAGCACTTTAAACCATCCTCTTCTGTTCCAGCTGTGTTAACCCGGTGGACCCCTACCAAGTGGTCTTCCATCCTGTTTGGGCAGATGCTAGAGTACAGTATCCCTCTCACTTCAAGCGCTTTGAGGTCCAGATGTTTGCCTTTGCTGAAGACCAGGATAACTTGAGTCACCAGGTGACTTCAAAGAGGACAATGTATTTTTCATTCATTATTGTAAATATGGATCAAGATGGCCATAAATCTCTGTTCATGTCTTGTAGCTCTTCGTCCACTGTGATGTTGTGATCTGTGATGCCAGAAATCCACTCAATGGAGTTTGTAATGGGCAGTGTTCAAACCAGGGAAACAAGTTAAAAGGTAAAGTATGGAATCCATGCAGGGACACACTTAAGATTTTCACTTTTTAGACATGAAGCCTTCAGTGGTTTATTCAAGTGTTGAAATATCATTAACATTTTCTGATTTTTGGGAAACTGTCTTCAATAATGGCTTTTTTTTTTTTTTTTTTTCTTCGACAGGTCAAAGACGTGCTGTTCCAGACATGCAGAGTTTCAAACATGTGTCATCAAGACCTATCCTTATAAATTAACATAATCCTAATAAAGTGATTTTTACAAGAATCCATTGCATTTGTTTGTTCTTGGAAATATTACTCTAAAAGGTGTGACTTGACTGGTTTAAATGTTCATGGATCCCCCCCCAAATTATACTAGTATAATTAAGGTACAGCAAGTTTTTAAAATTGTGTCGGAAGAGGTTTTGTTTGTCTGCGTGTCTTTCTCAATTATTGTGATGGCAAAAGTGATCAAACCTGACTCCTGTCAGTGACTTCAATGTCAAACGTAGCTAAAACAGGTATCTGGAGGACTATAATTAGAAATGACAGCAGTGATTTAATTTAACTGTTTTTCACTGATCCTTTTACTGCTTTCAGTCTCTTACACAAACATGCATTTACATAATGAAACCTCAATGTATTGGTGATTTTGAAATTATGCGTTTAGCATATTGACTAGTTTAAAGTTCTAAACTATGACTTTTAAAGTGGAATTGAACAAGAGATGTTTAACCTCAAACTATAAGTTTCTCTCCTTCACATGTAAAAGAGGGAGAGACTGAAGGAAATGATGGTGCAGAAAGAGTTTTGGACCTGTTCCAGATGTTAAAAATATTAAAACATGAGTTAAGGGAGACTGGGGGCAATTGTAACATCTCAAATTGCACCAATCAGAAATGAGACCATGAAAGTCATTATGTATGCTCTGTGATGATTCCTCTCTGCCTGCCAAAGGACAATCTGATGTCTAATACTTGTCAATTTTTTTCTGCCAAGACTCATTTTTCATCTACAGAATTTTCCTCAACCTGTCTTAACCTTTAATGTCTGAAGTTAAATCTGTATAGTTTTGATGACCATTCAGTTGTCTAACATTTGATATCTTTGTCAATGTTAGCTTCATTGTTTCTAGCCAGCAGGGTAGTTTGTGTCATGGGTAGTACAATTGGGGTCAATTGCAACACAGTGTTACAATTGACCCCAACGCCATCAAAATAGATTATTTCTCTTCTAATAATTTAAGAAAACTATTTTGTGTTCAGTTTAAATGTCTTTGTATACTCTTTATTATATATTTTATGGCAAAGTCCAGTGGTTGTCTTCTACCTCTCAATCTGGGGACCTGGGTTTAATTCCCGCCAAGAGCCAATTTGTCATGCTTTCAAAATCTTCAATGTTTATGAATCAGAAGTTGTCTTAATTTTAATACTGCCATATGGACTGAAAAATAACATTTTTCACATTTTTCAGGCAGGAGAAATACCAGCAGCTCCAACTGCAGGCTACAACCCAGCTAGTAGGGTTTTCTCAGTATAATTAAATGATTGATAAATTAAATTAAACTGGAATTAATTGTTCATTGGATAATAAATTGTTTTAACTATATCTATATTCTTGGGAGTTTATTGTGGTCCTTAGTATTCACATGAAGGTATTATGTGTTGCCCTCATGTGCTGATACAATCACCCCTGCACATGGGGGCAGATATAATATTTGACTTCTAGTGTTTCAATCAATATTGTGATTCTAACATTGCTTGTAAAAACATTTAAAAAAGCAGAACATAGGTGCAAGTTACCTACATAAAAATTACATCCAAATAGTTCAAAAGGTTTTTGAGTAATGACATCAAAACCAACAGACTGTACATAATGGAGCCACAATTGTACAACTGTAACTTACACCAAGATGTTTAGTCAGAGGATTTTGTTTCTTGTGGAAATCTGACTCTGTGCCACAAAGGATATTAACTGGCTGCCACCAGAACCTAAAGATCCACCCATCTTTACACCCATAAGGAGTAGTGACAAAAAACTATGAATAGTAAGATAGACAAATGTTTGTAAATGAAAAAGTATGATTGGTATTATTGGACGATGAACTGAAGATTAATATTAGGTGAGTGGCCAACATCAGAAAAAACTATTTTGCAATGTGAAAACAAAACTCAGTGATTTAAAACTTTTACCTTTCAAGACAAAAAAATAGTATTACTGTTCAGCCAGATCAGAAAATGTATCGTCAGCCTCATCATAATACATACACATTACACTCGCCCCTATGTGTATAATATAATCTAGTGGAAACTGTTCACACATTTGAGGATTATTCAGAATAACCAGGATATTGTTACTGAGAGAAAAGGCTAAAATTTCCATTCACTGTTGTCATTTTGCAGTGGAGGCAGAAATTTAAAAGGCAGATATATGCTGAGGTTTTCTGATAAGTGGAACCATCCGCATGTATGTTATATCACTCAGAGGTATAATTTATTCAGTATGGAAAGTTTTATGGCATATGGACCATATGTAAGATTCTGCATGGAATAGCACCTCCTCCTTTAAGCTACTTGGTTAAATGTATGGAAAGTACATCCAGGGAAACAAGGACAGTGGATAGAGGCGACTGTACAGTCCCATACAGATGCAAACTTGGACAATCAACTTTTTCTGTGAGAGCAGCAAATTCTTGGAATACTCTACCTATGCAAATAAGTGTGCTGCATACAGCCTTGTTAAAACAACTCATGTAGATTGACTTATTTATAGTGTATTGTCCCTGTTTGCATTTTTTGAGACTGTAGGACAGAGCTGATACATTCTCATCTCAATTGCAACTCTGCTATATTTAAAGTGTTTCATCCATCTATTTTTAGTCATGTCCAAACTACTGGTGAAAATTAGCTTTGAGCAGACAGCACATTTACATTTTTGTTCAAATGTCAGTGTTGTCCCCAATTAGAGTGTTTTCTCACTTCTGCCAGTTCTATCTGGGTGCATTGATCATTTGTCTTGTTGTGAAGTTGCCTTATAGCCCCCCCCCCAAAAAGAGCCAAGCACATGTACACAATGTACCATTTTCCAGATCAAAAAAAGTCAAGACTGGGACATTTGAGCTAAGGCGGCATGGAGCTCACAGTACAGGTCAAGGCTTCTAATTTTAGAAATTAACTGACACCAGCACAAAGAAGTGCACAGTAGTGTCGCTGCTACATAATCCTCTCAGCAATTTCTAAAAGATTCGTGCAGTTGTAAGTGCATTGTCTGTATACAAAAGTCACCGATTATTGATCAGGCAAATCTGCAATAGCTCTCCGTAAAGGGGAGGGAAAAGAAAAAAAAAAAAAAAAAAAAAAATTAAACTTCAGACCTCACTTAAGTAGTGACTAGCTGTACCTTATACAATGCAGAATGGCAGGCAAGAAAGTCTGCTTTGACAGATGGGCCTTTGATAGGCAAAGAAACTCTGGACAAAAGTTTTAAGAAACTTAGTTTATTCAGAGGCTTGACTGAGAGTTTAATAGAAGAATGGGTCCTGAGGAGATCTTTTGGTGAGTCAAGTCTGCACTTCTTTGCTCTGGAAAACAAGAGTATTAGTTAACATTCACTTCTAGATTTAGTTTGGCTAAGTACAAGATAGGGTTGAAAGTCTGTACTTACCCCTTTTTACTCCTTTTACCCCTTGAAATCTGGAGTTACTCAAGGTGGTAGGATGCACACATTGTCCACTGCAGGCGCCGTCTGCTTGGCTGTTTGTGTCACATATCACTGCATCACAGTGGACGTAGATCTGTAGAACAGAAGGATTTAGTATGCAGGGCTGGATGTGGCTGCCTTATGTGGCCAGTTGACACTCATTGGATGTACAAGTGTGCACTACCTCATCTTTAAGAACCTCTTCATCTTTAGTAAAGGTGAACATCTTTATAGAGAAGCGTTTGATATGGGATGGGATGGTGACCCTGGTGTCAGCCATAACAGGATGGAACATGGTCATGTAGCTGTCGTCACGGTTCTCACAGCTGGTTGATATAAAGTGAAGCAAGCAACCAAAAATTAATCTAGTGTTAGAACAAATTTTAAACCCATGAAACTGGACTGTAACTGTAAGACATCTTGATTTAACTGGATACTATAGAACATGAGCATTTAGTCAAGTGACAATAAATTCCCTTTAAAAAAAAAAAAAAAAAAAAAAAAAAAAAACCCACCAACAACACCACAATAGAGAGACTGAATTAGGCACATTACTTGTCCACAATGATGTCCCAACTAGGCAGAGATGTCCTGTCTTCATTAAGAGTAGCCCAGCAGTTCTCCAGGATGAGCTCCAAGCGAGGGTCAGTAGACTGCATCAGCTCCACCTCAAAATACAGAGGCTGCCTAAGGTATTTCACTACTGGATAGTCTTCGGCTTGGTAGAAGAGCTCATATGATGAATCTGAAGGAGAAGAGTCTCATTAGAGGGAAAAATGCATGTTCAGAAATATGAGTTCATACAGATTAGTTTGTAGTAAAATTCAGCCTTACCCTGGGCCAGCCTCATTTGCACCATAAGTTGTCCTGACCCAATTTCTGCTGCAGGGTCTCTGCTTCTCGGTTTGTAGCCAAACGTAACAGTCTGAGTCTCATTGACCACATAGTAGCAGGAAACTGTTTGCCTACAGGAGAGTGCATGAATTTAAAAGATAAATAAATTAAGGTGTAATCTTAAAATTTGTCCAGATGATACATCAGGATAAGGGACAACTGCTTACCTGTAGTCTGGATCAATTGGTGATGTGTAAGTTGCTGCTCCTTTGTTGTTGTTGTTATAGAGGCCAATCTCATTTTCATATAGCATGTAGTGGTCAAAGAACTAAACACAAAAAGCACATTAATACATTAAAAAAAAAAAAAAAAAAAAAGATATAGTTTAGGTGACATTACACTTACTGTTCTAGTGGTCCCACAGGAATCAACACTGAAAGTGAAACGTGCAAAACGGTCATCGCTAAAAACTGGTTTGCAAGACTTGTCCTTTAGAGTCAGCCAACTGGGAATAAGATTGGGCACCGATTCCACCTTCACAGCCAGAGCAGTCATTGTTCCATTGGGGTAGCACTCTGAGGGAAGACGACAATTTGGGCATGAAACATCTCATTGACAGACAGCTGCGCCCCCCCAAAAAAAGAGAAACACTTACCAATTGTTGTCAAGGGGAAGTTGCAGGAAAGGTAGAGGTCACCAAGCACCCAGTTGTTGTTTGGCTCCCACAGAAGCAAGTCAAGTCTGGCTCTGACTGAATCTGAGGTGATCAACTGCAAAACAGAGCGAGTTATCCAGTGCAGATGAGTTGAGTCAGTTTGAGAGTTCTGAAGTTAATCTACCTCAAACGCTGTGTCCTTGGCAGTGTATGGCACTTGAAGGCTGAATTGTGTGCTGTTCTCTTGGAAATTATAGACCTCAGCCAGCTCAGGCGTTAGCTGCTGTGGTCCAACCATGGTCTGGAAATTGCTGCCTTGACTCCCGTATTTCACACTGATGTAAAACTTACTCTGGTCACAAGTGCCAGTGACTGTGGGAAGAACTGAAAGCAAAGAGACTGCATTAATCCCACATTCTGGAAGACAGCAGCCATTGTGAGGAGGATGTCTTCCAAAAGAGCCAAATCCAGATGATCTTACCGACATCCTGTAGAGAGGCCTGCAACTCCACTGGGTGAGCAAATGGAGTTTCTTCAGGCAGGATGATGAATCCAAAGACCAGAGGGAGGAAGTAGACTGTAACCAAAGGCTCAGGATTCTGCCGATATCAAATAGCTTAGTCATGTCACTGAAAACAAAGACAGTAGAAACAAGCTGGTGTAGTGTGTCTTAGCATATGTAACTCGTTTTACATACGTGAGTCAGGACAACATCGGCATCGAAGGACACTTGCAGAGTGTAGCTCTTTGTTCCATTGGGGGAGCTGTGTTCCTCAACTGTGAAGCCTTTGGCATTGCACTCCTCAATGGTGAGGACCCCAGTGGGGAAGGTGATGTTCCTGAGCTCCACATCATGAAGAAAGGTCCCTAAGTGAACACTGAACAGCCTGTCCTCTGTGCTGGTAACTGAGGAACAGAAAGTGGCAGTTTAAACCTTTTCCACAAGCCTCAACTTGAATCTTTCAAGGAGGAATTTGGACTCACGGTCAGAGACTTGGGGTGGCCGGGGCATCAGAGGGGTGGTGATGGGGAACAAAATCTTATATCTGGTATCATCTTGGCTCTTATCGGATCTCCACAGCACCTCAAGCATGGGTTCCACAGTGTAGGTGATGTGGTACTGGTAATCTGGGGCATGGCTCTGCAATTATTCATGGCATTTTAATAAAACATGCAAATGGACCAGTGACCTGAGTCTCATCTAAATCTAAAGACTACCCAACCTTGTAGTAACCATCTGGAGAGCCCACGGGCAACTCAATGACGATGTGAAAGTCCGTCGCAGATAGCGTGTAACCCCGAGCAGCCATCTGAGATTTATCAAGCCTCTGCCCATTGATGCCCATGTGCATCTCTAGGACTTTAAAGCTGCCATCGATCAGGGGCGTCACACGGCGAGGTACGTGCCAAGAGATTACATCGTCAGTGAAGAGGACGCCACCTGTTATTATAAAGTTTTGATATATTATGATAAGATTATGTTTAGTTGAGGCAACATGAAAACCACAAGTGGCTTGAGACTCACCTTTGGGACACGCCGCTGCCAAGTTCACAACAGTCAAACCATGCGGTGCCTTGTAGTAAACGCTCACCTTGAAAACCTCCATGGGGACTCCAGCCACCTAAAAAAGTAGTGTTTAATGTAGTTTATGGAGGATGAAAATAAAGAACCAGAGGGGAGGTGTGTTGCTTACATCCTCAGAATAAGTCTCTGCTGTATTGTATGGGCTTCTCATAACCAGACGCTTAGATGTAGTCATGGCACCATAGCCAGCTTGTTCAGCCTCCCTCAGCACCATCGCCACTGGTTCTGGAGTATGAAACGTCATCTTCCAGATACCATGTGCTTTGTCAGTGGCCTGTATATAAAATTTTAAAAAAAAAAAAAAGAAAAAAAAAAGTTAATGTTTGCATTTTCCCTTTGAAAGGGGATGCCAAATGGTGCATAGTAAGATGAAATTGTGAACCGTAACAAAAGTTTTATTCAACATACACCAGGGATGGCGTTCATCTTTGAGTCATCTTTAACATCTGGAGCCTGCCCCTTAGCTTCAGCTTGTGCATCAGGTGTAGCCATGTGGTTTGACACCTTTTTAAAAACAAAACCACACACGTTATACATTTTGGTGAACCCACACACACACACAATGGTGAATCACAGTGGAGTGACCTACTTCCATGTAGTTCCTGTCGCAAAGAATCTCCCTGGAGGCCCACCGAGAGTAGCTGCACGTCTGCGTCACATCATGACTGACTACCTCTGATGGACTCTGGCTGTACATTCGGAGTCTCAGGCCAGTGTTAAATGTTGTATCTTCCTACAAATGGGGGGGTGGGAACAAAACAAAAACACACTCAATTTGTTCTGCACTTTTCATTTGCAGTGAATCTAAAAGTGCTACAGTCCAGGGTCTGTGCTGCCCTCAGATGGTTAGGAAAGCTGTTTCACAAGTGTGGTGCACTTGTGGAACAGCTGAGCAGGTTTTTCAAGCAACAAACACCCATCATTTTGTTCAGCTTCTCAAATATAAATATTTACCGCTTTCTCTTCCTATACCTGTAAGTTGAAGTTGGGTTTAGGACAAAACATATTTGAAGACCTCACTTTGGACTGGAAGGGATAGGAATATCATCTTTGTGATGTTTTATAGAACAGTGAATTAAAAGCCTCAGCAGATGAAAAGTTTGCAAATGTGAGTTTTTACATCATCTTCATGTAAGACAAAATGAGAAATTTACATATCAGGTACATATAGGTTACAAAAATTTAAATTGTTCAATGAGAACACTGATCGCAGGTTTGGTTTTAAGTATTTCAGCGTTGAGAAAGCATAAAAATTAGGATCAACTTGTCTGCTTGAATAAAATAAAGTGATAACATAACCATTAAGATCAGCCTGAGACTGAATTTTCCAGGGGAATATGAGACCTAAACCAAGTGCTATAATCACTGGCAAAAGCAATAAAAATTATTAATAACTTCAGCTAAACGTACTTTGTTGTCCACATAGCAGCCCAGCAGAGATGTGTAGATTCTGGTGTTACCCCATGGGTCAGACTCCATGCTGTATCCACACTGAGCAGCCAAGCTGGGCGTCAATACAGTGTGTTGGGTACCATCTGAGGGACGAGGCAAACATGACAAGGATCACTTCTCCTCAGCAACGAAGCAATCTGCTCATCATTAGCAGAGTTTATACTCACTGATGGCGTCCACCTCGAGCTGGTTCCCCACTGCTAGAGCCTTGTCCAACAACAGCCTCATTAGATTACCTGCACAGTCTGACTTTAAACCACTGCCTAAAAGAAAAAAGGCCAGTCAAGCAGAGTGTGAACCGACTTACAGTGATATAAAGTGATTTAATGGATTAAGTCTTACTTGACTGCAAATGGAGCTTCGTATTTGGCCTTGCTTGACCCAAGATGATTACTGCAGCCATCAAGTTCCATAACAATCTTTAACAAAAGAAATACACTGTTTAGAAAAGTTAAAGGTAAGTCATATGGTAGTCATAAAAAAAAGAAGCAAGAAAATTAACTTACATGTTGTCGAGCCTCCGCATATTACAGTCTGAACACAGCCAAACCAAAACCCCCACAAAAACAATACAGGAATCCAACCACTATCAGAGCTTGGCACTGAAACCCCAGCAAGCCCCAGCAAGAAACCAACTCTGAAGTGACGGGCTGACTGCATTACTCAGCCATCACCAGCTGTTTTATATATCAGTTGATTACAATGCACAGGTGAGGAACATCAGTGATCATCCACCTGCCTCTGAAGCAACAGGTGCGCTTGATATGTGCCTCTGTGCTGCCCTGTTTCTTGTGAAAAGAGTGGAAAATGTGTAGGTGCGCAGAATAAATACACATTGATCAGTAGTATAATAGAAATAATTTATTGTTCACTGATTACAAACATATGTACATATAATCATTCAAGAAATACTAAAGGGGTCTGGTAGAATATAGGACGTATAACCGATGGCTACCTTTTCTTAAAACCATATGTCACCTTGTGGAAAGACTTTTTGGAACAAAATATGTTTTCATTTTGCAGCTGAGACACTCCTCATCATTAACTGTGTGCCAGCAACTGATTGTGGTTTGTTTATGGTCACAAACCTCCTAAAGTCTTCCAGATGGTGTACTAACATTTATTACAGACAATAAAACCCAGGCTCATTGTTTTTACCTGCTGCGCCTGGTTTCATTAGTCTTCGCTGACCACTCACACACTTACACAATGATATACTTTCATTTATGAGGCTGTTACTTTTTTCCCATCTAGAAGAATCTTTAATCAGTGCAGAAAAGGAATCATCAATGCTCTGCTCAATAAAAATCCATAGACGGCGCACCTGAGCCAGGAGGATGTCTGTCCACTGCTTTACTTGTGTTCAAACTGTGAATGATTTTGCATTTCGAAGCTGTAATCGGATTTGAAGCTGTGTATTTGCTTTAAGGTTTATCCTCATGTTCATATATATATATGTACTCTGTAGTTTATAAAGATGTCAGTATCCTCTGTTTATCTTATGCTGCTGGTCCAGAAGTGTCTGTTGGAGGCTCACTTTGGCATCTTCAAAATCTGGGTTGAGTTTTAATGCTTGCTGGAAGTCACTCTTGGCATCTTCGAAAAAACCTGAAAGATAATAAAAAACACAATAGTTATATGTTTATGATTTGTAATATGCTGCCAAAGTGGCTTGTTAAGAGTCAGCATTTTCCATTTCCTGGACAACATGAAATCAAACGCTGTAAGCATTTTGTAAGTGTATAAACGGCTCCATCTAGTGTCTTCACAAAGAACACACCAAACTGAGTGTCATCCCACCTAATGTTCAGATCATACTGTGGGTGGATAACAAAAAATAAAAAAGTCAAAGAATGTGATTATTGATTTTAGAACTGAATTCCATGTCTGATATATATTAAACTCTGGATGAAATACTGGAGGAATGATCATCTTTCTTCCAAAGTTATTCCCTCATTTACGGCTCATTGTAGCCTGTATGACAGCATCTGTGCTGGTTGTGTTTAACACTCATTTGTTCAGGTTTTTCTTTTAATTTGTCACTTAACTATACCTACAAGTTATGCTGTACAGTATGCATTTTGTGATCACGTCTTTGCATCAAACAACAATAGTTTATAACTGTAGGCTCGTTTTGGGGTAGATTTTATTTTCTGTTTGGACTTGCATTAAAGTTACTACAAGGAACTTTTGACTGGTCATGAAATAGTCTTGTGATGCTTCTGATGTCTCTATACGACCTACATAAACGAACAAGACCATCAGCAGGAAGATTGGCTATTTCTACATGGTTATTCTAAATGAAAAAGAGAGAGAGAGAGCACCAGTGAGCTGAGAGCACCAGCAAGCTGAGAGCACAAGCGAGTGAGAGAGAGAGAGCAGCAGCAGTCAAGTGAGCTAGAGAGTGAATGAAGAGAGGAAGCGGTGGTAGAAAAAACAGAGTAAGTCAGAGAAATATAAGTTATTTTCTGATTGTTTCATGAATGTTACATTCTAAAGCACAGATAAATACGCCCACCCCTCCATACAACCCCGGTGGAAGGTGCCGCATTGCCGAATTCGCTGTGAATGCAGCCTTACATGTAACCTCTGTGTATGAAAGGTACCAAAAAGTTACTTTGCTTCACCATCGTCATATTACAATTGTTAATCTTACACAGCCACAAACAGATACATTACTGCTTCCCTATGCATCCTGCAAACAGCTGTATTTAAAAATAGAAAGAAAAGTAGTATTAAAAATCAGTAACATCTTTCTTTCACTAACTTCTAAAACAAATGCATGCACTAGCCAAGATCTTTACAATTCGAGGCGATGGTGCTCATGGGAAATACCGCCTTTGTCCACAGGGGCTACTAAAATCAACACAAAATGAAAAGTTCCTTGTAGTGACTTTAATAAGAAACAAGCAGTACAGATTGATATTAGAACACATCATAAACTAGGCACTTATTTTGAAGGGCTACGGCAGAAGTCGTTTATTTTGTCCTGTCTAGCTTGCTGATAACAGACAGCTGATATTACACCGTTTATACATGTCAAAAAATGCCTGTCCTTACCTAGTCTATAGCGGACCAGTCCTCTGTTGTAGAAAGGTATTTCAAACTGGCTGTCAGCCTGTATTGCTGAAGTGTAATCCTCTACTGCTTCATCAAAGTCCACCCGAAGGTACCTTATCTGTCCGCGGTTGTTATAAGCAGTGGACAAATTAGTAGCTTCACATACCCTGTGAAGAAATGACATAGTTTAAAATCGTTTGTAGTCATAATGAATGCAGTACAGAGACAGCGAAGAGAGAGAAACAGGGTTAAGGTTTGCTAACGGTTAGCGAAAACTCGGGCACAGAATCTGATGGGTAACAGAATGCGCTGTAACACCGACTCAGCGGACAGCGGCTAACCGTTTGCTAGTTAACTTCACTAAACAAAGACAATACCTGGACTGTACGCAGGAGGAGATAAACTTTGTGTACAGTTCTTCTGCCTGTTTGAAATTCTGCCTTTTAAACTCGGCGTTGGCACGTTCTAGTGTTTTTGAATTATTTTCCTCCATCGTGTTTTGCAATTGCGGATGTGACGTCGGTGAAAAGGAGGCCCAATTACGTTTTAGTGCGTCTCCAGTGGGCGTGGCTTACTGGTATCTCCAGTAAGGTAAACATGATTTTAAACATTTTCTCTTAAGTAAAACATGTTGGTAGCTTCATGATAGTTTTATATATTTTTATATCGATAGATCCTGATACACACAAATGAACGTTAAAAATTGTAAATTTAATAGAGGTGTCTTTTTCTCTAATGTAATTTTATCTGGTTAACTTATTATAGAAGAGCGTTAAGATGTACTTTATTGAATTATTAATTACTTGGAGATGTTTATCACCCTGGGCAGTTTGGATGGTTAACCACACTTACTATCATAGAGCCTTGTCAGCCTATTGGTGTGCATGATGTTTACAGGTGTGTTTTTCCATTTTACAAACATTCTGACCTGATGAAGATCCGAGTAGGATCAAATGTTGTCTTGATTAAATATCATAGCTTGGAGTAAGTTTGTAGGCGTTGTCTTCTTTCATTGATACTGCTTTCTAATAGCTTTGCACCTACGTGATGTCTGATAACTACTCTCCTTCAAACTGAGGTAAACAACTACACTAACTAAAACTGATCAGTTGTGTATTTTATTTTAATGCATACCAATGTATAGTATTATGTACAGTACTAGTCAAAAGTTTGGACACACTTTCTCATTCAAGTGAACAGTCCGAACTTTTGACTGGTACTCGTATATACATGTATACAGTGCATCTTTAATACAAAAGAAATTCCTTTAGGATAAATAAAGTACTACAGTATATTTTCTTAAGAATTAAGATAGGACATTTTCATATTAGATTAAAAAATCAGTCGACCTATTCTGCAAGTAATTCTATTCTGCACTGTAAATTCAAACAAGATTCAAGATTCAAGAGATTTATTGTCACCTGCACAGCAACAGAGCAGATGGCAACACTGAAGGCAGTGAAATCTGGCTTCTTTGAGCTCTAGTTCCAATTAGAGTATATAATAAAATATAGTGGAGATGTTTTCATTTTAAAGCAAAGGATGTGAGCATCATAGACTCAAACATCTGTCACAACAGTCTCAGGACGCTCGCTGCAGTAAATATACAACAAGGAGGCAACCGATACGCAAAGTGGTGAGAAATTCTCAGACCATCTCCCAGGTGAAGAAGTCAACTGTCTTGGTGAAAAATGACACCTTAAAGAAGCAGAGGTCACTCAGTAGCCATGCACTTCCCTTTTGTGCCTCATTTATCTCCAGACTGTGTGGACGAGTTTAAACAGATCAAACAGAGACCAGTTTGACCCAAAGGAAGAGGATGTAGGACGTTGGCTGTTGACACTGCAGTGAAAATGGCAATAACATGCAAACTTACACTGTGGAAATGTAGGTGAACTGTTGGCTGTTAGATCACAAGGATTTACACCGATGGCTTTCTGCTTCCCAAAACATCCAGGGAAGTTACAAACTATATGAAAATGTATTTAAATTGTAAAGATGAGAGAGTTCACATCTCAGTATTAATTCATTTAAGAAGTGCTTTTTGATGCATTCAAATATGACAAAATTACCTGGTTAAATGTGTTGGTCATTAAAGATCAGATCTGTTGATTTGAGCCCATTTAAAACTCCTTGAAGCTTTTCAGAAAACCTCAATAAGTTTATTTCAGAAAAGAGCAACCATGTGCACCTGAAGCAAAGATTGTTTTGTTCAGCAGCTCAGGAGCTGGCACTTATTCTAACGCCCTAAATGTTACTGTTTGCTGAGAGAATTAACACAAAGTATCAAAGTCCACTTTGGTCTGGCAGAACCAGGACAGACATCCATCACACATCTTCATCCAGATGGTCCTGTTAACTGACAAACTCACAGCACTTTACTTATCACTAAAGTTCACCTCTCACTACTGTCTCAATGCTTCAAGTCATTTTTCAGTTTAACTAGAAATTGTGACAGGTGAGATCTGTTTCAGGTCAGTGTAACCAAATTGTAGTTGCTCATGTACATGCAGTTATTTTTGTACTGTGTGGCATCTTCTTTTATAATAGTAGTTATAATGGTCTCCAGCTCTAATCTAAATGATAGCACATAGACAAAAAAGCTTATTAAAAATCTGGATTTGTGAATGAATTTGAACATTTGGCTAACTGGATTTGTCTGGATCTTAATCGTTTTCTCTGAGGACAAAAGTATTTAATTTTTAAATAATTAAAAAATAACATTTAAATGACTTGTAATGAAACAAATTAAAAATAAACCAGGGTATCATAAGAGAATTAAACCCTTCAATAACAGGCTTTTTAAAGTAAAATGCAGTAACATACAGACGGGTGACAAATTAAAAGAAAAACTGGTACAGGTCTGAATGCTTGACCCCTACAGTGAGGGGATCTGGTGGACCCAAACCATCCCAGCAAAATGCCCCCCAAAGCATAACAGAGCTACAGGATCCCCTCACTGTAGGGGTCAAGCATTCAGACCTGTACCAGTTTTTCCCTTTAGTTTTTCACCCTTCTGTATATATTTAATCTGTTTTTCTAAGCACAGTTAGATTTTATTGTGTCGCCCCCTTTTCTTATACTGCCTGTTTTCATTTTTAAAGGTTTTTGTTAATATATTACTTGTTCTATCATAGTGTCATAATATCATTATTATCAGTAGTCGTTTTTCAGCTTTCCTGTGACAAACAGTTGAGATGAAACACAAATACACAAGATTCAGCCTGATTAGTTCTCTATGAGGCTGTTAATCTGTGTCATAACAGAAACAGGAGGTCGGAATAAAGTCTATATTTTTGTGTCTTACTGCTGGAGACAAACTATCTAACAGCTGAAGATATTTCATGTAAAAGCAACAAATTTACTGGTATTTTCCTTTATGGACGACCACATATGGTTACTTTAAACATCCTCAGTCCATGTCTCAGCTTAGTATAGACATTTGTGAGGACTGAGGAAAAAACATTTGAAATAGCCCCCATGACCCTTACAAAAGCTAAAATTTAATCTTCATCTTCATCTTTCACTAAAAGAGGGATGCCTAGCACCGATCTTTATGAGTCTTTTCCACTTCTCAGAGGTGTGCCAGTCCCATTCATCTTCCACTGACACACTGGCGGGCTCACCTCTCTGACCGCCTGTGTGTGTGGTAACCATGAAAGCCACTGAAATAGCAAACACACATAAAACAGCTGTCTGGTAAAAAGGAAGGAGGGAGAGGATCCAAACCAGACTAGAGGTAAACGTTGGCATGTTGACTCACCGCTGCACACAAACATACCAGACAGAGGAGCTCTGTTGTCAGTGCTGTTTCGCGCAAATAAGCCAACTCATTCCAGAGGCAACATGGTGACCCCGGACTGTTGTTTTTTTCACAACGCTGAGGGTGTTCAAAGTACGTGGTGATGATGATAACGGGTAGAAAAACAGATGGTGGTTCAGAAAAGTTATCAAAATCACCCAAATGAATATATCAACTCTGCCAGGCCAGTCAAATTAACAGATTTGCTCAGTCATGGGTAGATTGTTAACTTTAATCCATCTTAATCTTATATATTTAATCACTGAAGATGTGTGTCTGAGTAAAAACGGTTAGCGATTAGGAAGCGATACTCCCCTGACCTCTGATATCTGAGCGGTTTGACTGTTTTTCTAAGGCCACAGTGAGTTGTAACACCTTGTTAACAGAAATGTCAGAGCTCTACCATCATATTTACCTTTCTATATTGACACAGAAATACATATGTGGCATAAAAATTTACAGTTATATGAGAGAAACGGATACAATACCTCTTTTGTATCCACATGGCGACAAGTCGAACCTCCCAAATACATTATAGTAACTGCTAAAACTGCAACTACTACAGCTAATTGTGTCACAAGGTTTCATAAAGATACAGTGAGATTTATCATCATAGTTATTTTGTAATGAAGAGGATTTGACTTGAATGATCAGGACTCATCATAAATCAAAATAATGTTTTCTTCCTCACAAGAATACATGTTTATATTGCTTGTTAGTGGTTAATGTATTAAGAGCTTTTAAAAGACATACAAAACCTTAGAGCATAATCCTGTTTTCATAATTTTAAAGTTATAATCCTTTAGATGTTCATGAAATCAAACCCAGTTTTTAACACCCCTTATAGTTAGTATTTTTTAAGTAATAGCCAATCAATATATTTACATTCTTTAATTTTATCTCTATATAGTAGTTTTCATTGTTAGTGGTGGAGTCTGCCATTCCTGTGCTGGATTAAAATTGCATGAAAGATTCACAGGAAACTATGCTGCATATAATCCTGTGTCACAGTTTTTATTTCGTATCATCTTCACTATTTAGCTTCATAAGATTAGGTTACAAGATGTTATTTTACATATAATACTGTCAGTATTTTGTCTAGTTACGAACTTATAAAGACAACAGTAAGCACAACAAACCCCTTTGTGATGATTTTATTGTCCAATTTTGCAGCTTGATTACATTTATATTTCTTAGCAAGCATTACACAGTATATCATCTCATAACATTCACAGGCACAAGAGATGAACATGTATCATATTTAACACATAATACAAAATATAACTGTTTTAAAAGAGAATATATAATAAAGAAAATATGCAAAACTATTTAATGCTGGAAATTTTTTATTGGCCGAATGCTCCAGAGCATAAAGTCTCTTCTATGAAAATCTGTGACTATATAAATCCAATTTGACATTTTCAAAAAAAAACTACTATATACAATATGCATCTTTGTACAAACAGGACACAAAAAATACACAATATACTGCAGGAGAAACAATGCAAATAATAAAAATTTGCTTTGGTTATTTCATATCACACTATTTTCATATAGATGTTTGGAAGAAATAGTAGCTTTTACAGCAGTTTCAAAAAATATCAGACAATTGTGTATTCAATGTTCATAAAAGTCCCAGATTAACTGTAGATGCTGTTGTGAGGTGATCAGTCTGTAACTTGAGGGATATTGGTTTATTAATCACAGCTTCACTCGACCTGTGGATGAAATCCGTACAGCAGTTATTGGATGGCAAAAATGAAGAGAAGCACATGTCCATGTTGCAGTAGTCCATGTCAGACAGGAAGCTGCCTCTGTGGAAAGTAAATAAACAAGAGGTTAAACTGTGTGGTGGGTGAGAAGGCTTTTACTACCAATCACCCCGGCAAGAAACTGTCAACACTTACACACTGTGTCCAGCTTTAAACATGGCCCACCATGTGCTCCAGACGCTCTATCCTCCCAGACACATCGGCTAGTGAGCTCAGTCAAGGAAACTCATAGGCAAACACATTTACTAGCACAAAAAGAAAAAGAGAATAAGAAATGATGCTCATATCACTTTCTTAAACATACACAACTGTATTTCAATAACAATGCGGGCAAGCAGAAATAATCAGCTGCCATCACCACAGTGAAATGTGCTGCAGAGACTGTTTATAATAAAGCAGCTTCCATCTGAAATAACAGAAAGGATATTCTTGGCTGTGAGCTGCTGGATGGCCGCCTGTGTTTGCTTCTGGAAAGCCAGCCTGGCCTCACATTTACAGGGATCCTCCACCACCACCTCCACCTTCACCTCTTCGCCGGGAGAAAGCAAATTTCACATCAGTGTAATAGATCATGTACAGAGTCAAAAAGCACACAGAATACCACCCACTCGACTTTTTCCAACTGGGCTTCTGTTCAAGAACAAACCAAAGCTTAAACAAATAGAAACACATTCTCACCAAGCACATTAAATGGTACAAACTGTCTAAAATAAACAACAATGCAGTAATATTGAATTAATTCTATAATATTACCCGATTATTGTCAAACAAATGCTGAAGTCAACAGTGAATTACAGAGTCAGGGATGATGCACCAGTTGGTTGTGATGTTGTGAAAGCCAACACATATTAGCTCTTGAACAGCATTAATAACACAACAAAAAAGTCATATTTGCTGCAGGAATCCATACAGTATGCTCTTACCTTTCGGGGAACATGTTTTCTTGTCTGCATTCAAGATAAAACCATTCCGGCACTTGCAGTAATAGGAGGCATTGCTGTTGACACATGTGTGTTCGCAGTCATGTCCCATTGCACAGGGGTCCAGACCTAGAATAAGCCAGGACAGTTTCATGTGCTAGCATATAGTATACTGTATGATACAAGTGGTAGGTGGCTTGTGTTAGGTAAGGTTGAATTGTTCAGTTGCAAAAATACATTAAATTAGTTGATGGTAATTAGTAGCCTTAGTATCTCTTTCTAATGAAGGATATATGTTGACAAAAATAAGTAAAATAACATGTCGCTACAGCTGATCGATTCAGTTTGGTGTATTTCTTTTGCCTGTGTGAGTTCAAAAACATTATGTTTGCACACTTTTCTTTTATGTTTATGTGTTTGCACTTGACCACATGTCACATATGTTGGAAAAGCTGGTCCATTTATACACCTTCACCACATCTCAGCCAAGGTCATTTACAAACTGCATAGAGTCGCTGTGTGTTGGACAATGTCATGACAGTCATGACAGTTACATGAACAAACGTATTTCATAAAAGGGAGGGGGACAAGAAAAACATTAGACAGTTTGATGGAAATAAAATTCAAGTTTTAGTAGTAGAACCTCATTTGTTCAAACGTCTGAACTTTCAGCACAACAAAAACTAGTAATTTAGATTTTAAGCAAATTGCTTAAGATTATAGGACTTTTCTTTTTCATAATGCAATTTAAAGCATTTAATCCAATAAATAATGCTTTTTGATTTCATTTACATGCAGAAATCTCATATGAAGAATATAGTCTACCAACATGTCCATGTTTAAGTTTATTTCAGTCATCTGAATATTGCACTTGTCTGTTCCCAACTGGTTTGGAAAAGTGAGGTTCTCATGAACAGTTAAATCCCTTCAAACAAAAGGAAATACATTCAAAGCAGTCTCCATAATGATGCTGCATGTTGCAAAATAAATTTGTTTTTTTCTGACACTAATAAACACTTCTAAATGTATTGCTTTAAAAAAAAAAAAGAAGCTGAAAGTTTAGGGTTGTGTGGCCCCAAGACTTTACTCGGATTTAACTTGGCAACTACAAGCAGGTTCTAGTGCCAACATCTGCAGTCCACGTGGGGGTTGAAAACATCTGCTGTTGTATTTTTCCTCAGGATTTCAAAGTTTATAATTCACCAATAACACTTTAAATGATCCACAATCTAAAACATAACCCCCTTTAGACTGTAGGTGCCCCTTACTGGAACTAGAACCAGGGTTAATGGGAGGGGAAGGTCTCACAGGCCCCTCTTTGTCCTACCGCACAGGGTCTCCCGGAACTTGGAGGTGAGCTTCTCGATAACGCCGTAGGTCTCCACATAGAAGACATGGTCCTCTAAAGGGATGCTGGCCATCAGCTGCAGGGAGCGCATGTCGGCACGGTCCACCCCAACAGCATAGATCTCGATGCCTGAGGCCCGGGCTGCGGCAGACACCTCCTCCACCTGGTCTTGAGGTCTCCCGTCTGTCACTATGATGGCCACCTTGGAGATCTTCCTGGAGCGAGGCCGGGCTCCAGACTGCTCGGTGAAGGCTTCGTTCACAGCTGTCTTGATTGCGAGGCCAGTCATGGTGCCAGCAGCCAAGGGCTCGATGCGGGAGATAGCTTTCTTCATGTCGGGTTTGTTGAAGTGGTCTTTGAGAAGGAACTCAATCTTGACTGTGCTGGCGTAGTTGACCACAGCCACTCTGGTGGCATCTGTGCCCACATCCAGTGTGTCGACCATGTCGGCTAGGAATATCTTGACCTTCTCAAACTCACCAGGACGCACACTGCGAGAGCTGTCGATGATGAACACCAGGTCCAGGGGACGGCTCCTGCACTGAGAGTCTGTCTCTGGTGATCAACCAAACCATGGCAGGATTAAGTCCATTTAATACTCAACACCCACTTTATTACTCAGAGAGAAACATTCATGTGTGTTGGTTGAACTTTCAGTGAGAGTGACACAACCAAGAACAGTATTGGACGAGAGTTTATTCATACAGTTTGGGATGCACAATGAACGTTCCAATGGTAACAAAGGAAATATTTGTGCATCACTGCCAGGATAAAATGAAATGATATAGTATGCCTTGTGAGAGGGCATACTGTATTCATTTTGTTGCCAACAGTCTATCAGAGACTTCTCATTGGTGTTATCCTTTCATTGCATTTCCCTGAATGAAAAGGATGCTTGATGTCCATACAAGAAAAAAGGGACATCACACCTAAAGAGGGAGACAGTGTTAGGAGCCCTGCCTGTCCAATCACTTACACATAACTAAATTACATATACTTAGACTAAGTTAAGTCTCACATCCTCTCTATTTTTCCAAAGCAAAAATGCTAACTCTGCTTTTATGAAAAAATTATTTTTATTTTAATTGTCTTTTTATAGTCTGGTTATGAGGCCACTTCTTTTGGCTCCAAGCACTAAAATATATCACTGTCAAACATTGTATTTAACTACTTTTAAATGAATTTACATCTACTTTAAAGGAATAGTTTGACATTTTGGGAAACATGCTAATTCACTTTCTTGCAAAGAGTTAGATGAGCTGATTGATACCACTTTCATATCTATATGGTAAAAATATGAGGCTACATCTTGCAGCTGGTTAGTTTAGCTTAGCACAAGGACTGGAGACCTAAATCTGTCTTAAGGTAACAAAATAAGCAAACCAGCACCTCTGACATCTGTACAAAAACCAATAAGCAATATGCTGTGGTTTTGCAAGGAGTAACTATTTCTAGCCTGTGCAATAACTTCCTTGGTTGCCAGGCAACCAGTGGAAACGGCAGGAAGTTACTATGCCAAGAAACAGTCAAGCACACAATTCCCCATAAAACCACAGCATGTTTTTACACTTTGATAATAAACAGCAAATGGACAGCACTTCTCATTTAACTCCAAGCAAGAAGGAGAATAACATATTTCCCAATATGTCAAACTATTGCTCTCAGCGACTCTTGCATATTTCTACTCTTTCTCAAAGCAAAACAAAAGATCTGACCTGGAAAACATTGAGGAGAATTGGTTGGGCTAGAAAGCAAACCTGACTGGTAATATTCTACCTGTCTCCACAGGACTGACGGTGGTGATGAGGCCGCTTTGGGTACTGACCGGTAGCGTCACAGGAGCGGTGGTCTCCACTGGTGGCACAGTGGTCACCACCACTGGCATGATGGTTGTCGCCGATGCCGCTGTAGTCGCTGGCAGAGTTGGCGGCACTGTTGGCTCTGTTGTTGCTGGCAGAGTTGGAAGGACGATAGGAAGGTATACCACAGGTGTTGTTGGTACTGTGGGGTCTGACTTTGTTGGGCATGGGCCTTTCAATTTGTAAGGGAACAGGCCTTTGACTTTATGATGAGGATGGTGTGCTACAGGTGGAGACGGACCTTTAAACATGTGGTGTATTTGTGGTGCCACTGGCCCTTTGAATCTGTGGTGATAGGGCAGCATTGGGACTGAGGGTCTGTGGTAAGTCACTGGAGGAGATAGAGGAATAGGTCGATACACTACCGGTGGAGGGATCCTTGGTGGCTGGTAGTGGTAGTGATTATGTCCTCTATACGTGTAATCACTTCTGTGAACTACAGGGCCACCAGAAAGGAAAAGTGATAGAGAACATTAGTAGGTTGAAGGTAGGTAAACAGGAAAGATGTGTAAGTTGACATTGTGTATACTTAGTAAGTTGTAGTGAAATATACAACAATCACTTGTGCTGTCTTAAGAGCAGAGACGAATGATTAGTTGAAGCATGAGTGTACGTTCAGCCACCTGGGGTTGTTTGCAACAAGCTGAGATTATACAGTGCTTGTGAAACACCCAGTCAAAATGTAGATTTCATGCATGTTGTGTACGAGAAAAGTGTAAAAACCTGTTGTTGTATTATTGGTTAGATTAAATTGTTGAAAGTTTTAGTCTTACTGGGCCAGGTCTAACCTTTAATATTTCCTTTTCATATTACAAAAATAACTGTGTAAAAATGTAATCTGCAGGAATGAATGACTTACATTACAAGACATTTTTGTAAATATTCAAAACTGGTGACAAGAGATTCAAAAAGTCAAATGTGGCTATAAAATGGTTGTGTAATGCAACAAAGTGCATTTACTCAAGTACTGCGCTTGAGTGCAAGACTTGACTTCTTCCATTTTATGCTACTTTATACTTCTACTTCCCTATATTTGAGAGTGAAGTATTGTACTTTTTACTCCACTACATTTATTTCACAATTATAATTACTTTGTAGAATAACATTTTAAAACATAAAACCAATGATGAGCTCCTAAAATGTGATGCATTGTTGTTGATTAAATTAAATTATAGTGAGCTCCTCTTTGACTGACTACAACATTAAAACACTGCCTACACATACTGTAAATGCACGAATAAGAAAATATCCAGTAATATACTGTATAATCAGTACTTTTTATTTTGCTGATAAAACTTCTGAATCATAAGTAAAAATCTGAATGGAGGACTTGTAATAGTACAAATACAACCATGTAAAACTCTTGCATTCAATAGTAAAAATACAGAAATATTGCAGTATCAGCAAATTGTACTTAAAGCATCAAAAGTAAAAGTACTCATTTAGCAGCAAAATTGATCCTGTGACTG
Source organism: Thunnus maccoyii (assembly GCF_910596095.1). Classification (NCBI taxonomy): domain Eukaryota; kingdom Metazoa; phylum Chordata; class Actinopteri; order Scombriformes; family Scombridae; genus Thunnus; species Thunnus maccoyii. Next base: position 19,950,180 of record NC_056549.1, on the reverse strand, counting down.
ACATATTACTGTATTACATTATGCATCAATGTGTAAGCAGCATTATGCTTTTGAAACTGGTTGAGATAGTTTTAACTTCTTTATATACAGTTAGTTTAGTCCAGCATTTCCTAATCTATGAGTGAACCCCTTCTAAACAGCCACAAGATAAATTTGATTATTGGGGTTGGAAAGAAGAAAAAAAAGTTCTGCCTCACAAATTTGCACATTTATTTGGACTTTAATCTTTTACACCTTTTGTGAAAATTTTGATAATTTTACCTCTTTGAGTCTCAAACAGTTATTGAAATAAAACCATCTGAGATGTTTAGAGGGGAGATGTCTCTGCAGAAACTGCTAACAACTCATAGACATCTAAAAAGAGAAGAGGGACCCACTACACGTGGCATTTTTTGTGAGATGTCACAAGTCAAATAGGTTGTGAATCTTAATTTTAAGCAATTTATAAGTAATTTATAAGCTTATGATAGCTGTCAACTAGCTGTCAAATAAAATAAATGGAGTGAAAAGTGCAATATTTCTATCTGAAATGTAGTGAAATAAGAGTATTAAAGAATTAAAGAGTAACATAAAATGGAAATACTCAAAAGTACACCACTAGTGTTTTAAACTGTTATACTGCTATTTTTACTTAAGTTAAAGTTCTTCCATCATTGCTAGAAAGTAGCAACAAAACTGTCTTTCAGAAAAGAGTCACAGTATTTCAGAGAGGCTTCAGTCACACGTACTTGCTGGATTGAGGGTCCTGAACGGTGGCCGGCCATTATTTCTGGTTTGTGCGTAGCTTTGTGCAGATATCAGCTGTGGGTCTCCAGCACTGAGGTGATATGTTGCCAGGACATCAGACAGCAGCAGTGAAGCGCTGTACAGCAGGCTCCAGAGTAAAGACTTCATCATGTCTGCATGCAGAGTCCTCCGGTGGTCTGTCTGGGTCTCCTCTCTGTCTCCCAGGGTCCTGCTCAGCTCTGTGGGGGTCTGACACGTCAAACTCTCTGCCCAATCCAGAGGTGGGACATGACCTTCAGGTCACGGTAAACGACCGTGTGTAGGATGATGTAAGGTCGAGAATTGATAGCAGTCTCAGTTACTTGTGGATATTTTTTCTTTCTCTTCCTGTCTCCTTTAAAGTTATTTATCTTCACCTCCCCCACCAATTAACACTATAATAAATTTTTAGGTCTAAATGGAGTTTCAAAGCCTTTTCCACACTCCCTTGAATATATTTGGTGAAGCAATGCTGAAGCTTGCATGTATTTGTTACTTTGTTAGCCTTAAAGTAGTTAAGCTTAAGCCTAAAAATACTGAAATCAACTTAAAAAAAATACTCAACATGTAGGCCTATAGATTTTTAATAATAGAATGAAAACTGCCCCACTTAAGGCTAAACCCTCAAATTCACTAAATAAACAATAAAACACATAAATGAAATACTGAAGAATTGGCTTAAGTATTCTAGTTAAGGATCTAATTGTGTTTAAGGGCCAGAGGTCATCAAAAGTGGCCAGTGGAGGCAAAAAGTGTTTAAGCAGCTCAATATTGTCAAAATCAATGATCTGGAGACAAGCTGAGAACAAACTGTTCTAAATAAATTGCTCAAACAATTCAAATCCTTATTTTTTTCCCCTAACAGTTGGCCTAAAATTCCTCTTCTGCAATGTAGCTGGCTTATATGACAATATTAATTTAAGCAATGTGTAACTACTTGGTAATAATCTCTTTTCTTTGATTTAGATTTTAAAAAAAAAAACTTGTCGTGATATATGGATTTGGAGATTATAGGTCCAGAGATTTTACCAAAGAAATGAACCTTTTCTTTAAAATATGTTCAAGAGGTCAAGGATGAATATGCATGCTCAAGGTTGCATTTTTATGTTTGTTTATCATGTTGTTTATCATGACACACAACAGGCCTTTCTCACAGAAATCTAGACATCCATCACTAGGTTTGCGCGTAAAGTCCTTCCTACAAGTTGTTAGCTAGTTTCAAACTAGTGATTTATTAAATCATGTCATTAAAACGCATCTTAACTAATAAACACATTAGTAATGTGCAGAGTTATTAAAATATGGCTCTGGTAATGTGTAAATTGGTTGCTAGGAAATGTATATAGCATTTCACAATATGAAGCGACCAGTTGCGTAAACAAGAAATCACTGTAGCATCCTGAGCTGTAACATTACTTCAAAAAATAAACTTTAGGGGCCAAAATATAAAATAAACTCAACTGTCAATCCTTTGTGAATGTGGGACATACTTGGAGAAATATACATAGTTTGGAATAAGCTAGTAGTGAGAGGCAAATATCCAATTATGCTGAACTAACCGTCATTATTTGGTCATTTAATCTAACATCATCGGCACTAAGTTTTGTAATTAGTGTGTTTTTTTCCTGTGCTTTTTCAGACAAGTCAAAACATCAGCAGCAAAAAATGCTGATTGCTACACTTCACTTGACTTCACTTAAGCCATGACATTAAAAAAAAAAAACATGAGTCAAATGATGATATAAATGTTTTGAAACTTTTATTGAAGTCAAATATTTTTTCCACTAGGATAAAATCATAATACCAGTAAAGTAATGGGCGGGTGGATAAGCATGCAACTACTAATGTTCACAAGACTAGCCGATTGCTCCAGATGTCAGGCGAGAAAGAAGCAGAGAAGATGATCCATCTGTCAGTGCCCTCTGCTTTCTCTCTCTCTCTGTCTCAGCTGGAAAACCTTTTCACTAGCTTTGCTAACACGAGGCCATAGACCGTCAGGGCAGCAGAGAAGTGACGAAAATGTCAGGAGTGGTGGTGAACTGAACCACAGCAAAGCTAAATAAATAACAGACAAACAAGTGCTACGGACTCCATTCAAGACTGTGATGGAATAGTCTAGATCTTAATAATTAGGAGAAAAAAAGTAACACAATTCAACAATAAGAGCTATAATAAGTGGATTGTCATATTTTTTTTCATTTTACACTTCATATATCAATCTATAGATAGGATGGTGCTGGATTGATGATAGCATTTCAAGCAATTTAATTATCACATGTATCCCTTTTACTAAGACATAAAAAAGGCCAGAGAGGGGGGTGGGGGGTATGGGGCGGGCGGGTAGCTTCCATCACTTTTCAAACATCACATTCATTCATTCATTTCACACAATTTTCAGTCTCTCCCACCTTTGTCCTCTCACGTTGCAGGATGCTCGATAGAATCTCTCTAGAAATACAGTGAGCGAGGGGGGGGGGGGGTCAAACAAAACATTATCAGTGGCCTTACACGTACACAGTAGGTCCGGGGAGGAGGGGGGGTGGGGGATTAGGGCGTAATGGTGTTCAGAAAGGGTTGGTGAGGGAACGTAGGAATGCATATGGCAATGTGTGTTTGTTTGTGTATGTGTTTTGGCAATGGGGCTGGTGCTTAAGCAGGCATGTAAGGGGGAGGTGGTTCCTTCTCTGGCATCTTCATTGCCATCTCGTAGGTGGGCAGGATGTACTGTAGAGAAAATGGGGGGGGGAAGGCCAATTAGAGTAAATGTACAAAAAAACATCAACCAGGTATTCCATATTAAACGGAATTTTTTCTGACTGCACACAGATCATGAGGATGAGTGGATAAAAATTGCCAGAAAGTTGCATTTCACAAAGATTTTTCTAGGGACTCTGGCAGCATATTCATCTTTTGTGTCTCTTTTATTTTAGTGAAAGTGCTAAAAATAAAACAGTGAGTCTTAAATATAGTATGTTTTATACTTCCTTTGGAAAATTTAACTGGTAATAAAATGTTTTTCCTGACATGGAACACTCTTACAAACAGTATAGTAAATGTGTGGAGGGCGATGCCACCTGCTGGCTTGATTTAAACATTACATGTTGTACAATCTGATACACAGTTTGTCTTCGTGGCAGTGGATGACACTCACAAGTTCATAAAAGTCAATCAGAGAGTGACTGAGTTCGCTTGCATACCTGTGGTGGAGTCTCAAAGGCGGGGTAGACGGCAATCTCTGGCATGTTCCTGTTGTTGATGTACTTGTAGCAGTTCCACACACAGTTGATCAAGTAAGCCTTGAGAGCAAAGAGAAGTATGTATTTGGGGATTTTAGGGTTGAGTCAGACTGGGTGAATTAATTGTCAGTCAACAGCTTCAATCTTTAAACTTGTTGAACCATGACGTCTCTTTTTCCATTACAAGTTAAATGCACCAGAAAAAAATGTAAACATGACAGAACCAGTGTTGATGGTAAACAGATAATCATGCAGGATTTTTCCTTGCTCAGCTAACCACGTCTTGGACTCGTCCCTTTACTGAACACGCAGACGGAAAATTAATATATCAATGTTCTCATCTTACTCTTTGTAAGGCAGCAACTAAGTGTACTGTAACATGTCACATTTCTCTTTAGATCAGAGTGCTAATAGTTTGCTTTATAAGAATCTAAGTTTTCTGAGCCAACACAATGGAAAAAAAACATATATTTAAATGCGAAAGAAGGCCAGTTTCACCTTGAGGATGATCAGGAAGGCAAAGAAGACAAGCACAAAGAGCAATAGGCAGCTGGAGTCCATAGACAGGAGGTTATCCTTGTAGGGGAAATCCGGCTGAGGAAGAAAAGAACAGACGATGTCATATAATCAATAACACTTGTGCTTATTCAGCTCACATCAGCATCAAAGCTGACTTCAAGACCAACAGAATACAACTTTGGGACTATTGTAGCAGAAAACTGTTAGACTGGACTCTTTCATTACTTTAAAAAAAAAAAAAAAAGAATAGGTTATTTTAAAGTATTTTTTCTCTGACTTAATTATTTTGAGGGACTCGGGCTTCTTTGCCTTCCCCCCAATTTTTCTTGTCAATTTTTATGAGTGTTGAATCATGTTCTAAAATGGTAACAGCGTCCTCTTGTAGGAGGAAACAACTTATTCTTAATGTGTCGGGACTTATTTACTGCGCTTTAAAATTAGAATAACTTTACTCTTAAATAAACCCTGATTTTTTAGTGAGCTTTATCTATTAGAACTGTCTTCTGTTAATAGAAGGGTGCATTGAGCACATTATGTCAACAAGAAGATGCAGACTAACCAGCTGGTCCAAGTAGTCCTTGATCCTGGGCAGGTAGGTGAGAGAGCTGATGGCCACCAGGCAGCTCAGAGCAAAGTCAAACAGCTGGTAGCAGAAAAACGGGATGAGCCAGCCATCGCGATGCTGAGGACGGAAACAGGAGGAGATTAATAGATGTGATCAATCAACTCAGAGGACACAGAAGGACCCTGTTGCTTTTTTTTTTTCCAACCTCATCTCTACATATTATATCTGTATCCTGTAGGTAGGTTTAATTTACCTCTGCAAATCCTACAGCTGATGATGCATTCACACACATACTGAGCAGAAGAAACTAACACAGTAGTTTTCCTAGTTTCAATGTTTAACATTATCCTGGTTTTTAAATATCTTACTCTAGTTTTCTTTATATATATATCTTATTTCTTACGTTTATTCTTATTTTTTCTCATTTAAATGTATCTTCAGATGTGGTTTGGAGTAAGTAAATGAAAAGAGCCTACCTACAGTTAAGTGCTGACGCTGCAACTGTGTATATTAGCACGTATTAGTGTAACAAATACAGACAGCAGGTTGAAAATCAGCAAAGTGGTCCTTCAATTAGGTTGTTCACAAGAGTCTCTACTGGCACTGTGGATGTTTTTTTTCTAGCGAAAGCACAGTAAACTCTGTATGGCCTACTTCACTCTCCATTACTACATCATATAGCAAAATACATCTGTTTTGTATTATGATCAGCTTTCAGACATTGAGGGATATTTCACTGGGACACTACAGCAAAAGCGGTTCCGCTCCGCCTCACTACTTTGAAAAGGGTGCCAACTACAGTTGTCTGGGAGCATGTACTTGCACAGCTAAAGCATAACTCCTGCACAGACAGACGGCATGCAGGCGCGTGTCATACTTTAACTGTGCAGTCACCCCAACTAGCAGCTTAATACAGATCCACATCAAAAGGCTATCAAACCTGTCAGTCTTGATGCCATCAGGCAGGCCTGTGAGGTAAAGATGACAGGCGGTGAGAACATAGCATTGTGTGCTACACTCCCACTGCATCAGTGCTCTTTTGAACATCTTGTTAAAACGTACTGTACTAAAAAAAAAAAAAAAAAAAAGAGGAAGAAAGAAACAGGGCAGGGAGCTTTGGTATTTCATGTTATGTCATACTTACCTCTTGAAAGATTTTTTTTTAATGCATGCACATTTTGGGATTACATATTTGCATAAGAAATCGTGAAAGTGCTTTAAGTATATATATATATAAAAAAAGACTTTAAAAAGCCAACATAACTACTGTGCACACTTACAGTTATGGCTCCATACACCATCATGGCACTGATGGTGAGCATCAGCAGAGAGATGGCAAATCCGACACAGGCATTCTCTGTATGGGAGCAAGTGGGAATAAATAAGGTGATCAAATGAAGACAAAGGTAAAGTATGATTTTAGTACAGCTTTAGATTTAACTGTTAATATATGACTGAGTGTAGTTGAGTGGACATTCGCTTGTGTTCTTAGGGGCTGCTGTGATTTGCATACAGTGTGAGTGAACAGTCTCCCGGGCTTCTCACTTTCCAGCTTACTCCGTTTTAAAAGGCCAGCTCTGGGGAGCATTAAGCCTCGCGCTCTCTCCCGGTAAAGAACACACAATGAAACTCAGTCCGGGATAATTAAAAAGGTCTGCCTTTCATATCCTCTTCTCTCGCCATCACTCACTCTCTCGCTTCCTCAAATTGTCCTGCCTGTTGCACTAGAAGGATGCTAGTGAGAGAGCTACAGCAGCACTGCGGTCCAGACACATGTCTTTGTTATTCAGTAGCTCAAGCAGAATAACTTGTATATCAATGTATGGATGTGTCAGTGGACTGTCTGGATCTAATTTTAAGTTTTTTTTGAGGGGAAAAAAAGTTCTAATCTTTATCGAATTATGAAAAGAAAAAACAGACTTACACAATGCAGATGCTGGAGATACCACTTTGTTACTGTGTGTAAAACACAAATTTCAATCTACATCAATCTCTGCCAGGTCTAAACAGTTTCATTCTTGTCTTTATATCACTATAGTGTTTTACTTCATATTTAGTTAGATCATGAATACAGTCTTGAACCCAAAGATATTCAGCACATTGGAGAAGTTGCAATCTGACAATGTTTGGCATTCATTATGCCAAGGCTACCTTGCTATTTCCTGTAGATAATTGTAATTAACTTAGAAAAAAAATACTTAAGAAAAGCCATTTTCCACACATTTTGTCAGTTAAATCTTGTAAACATGGCCTGGATGATGGAATAAAATGATAGCAGCCTGTTGAAGCTGCACCAATAGTCAAGGTTAATGATAACTGAACCAGTCTGAATGCTAACATTGCCTCTGGACAACCTCCACTGCCCTGAGTGCTGGCATGAGCCTGCTGTGGGAAGGTCAACCCACCATGGCTTGTTTCCCCTCCTCTCCCGCTGAATCACTGTTTCAGAAAAATGAAGAGGCCTTCACCAAGCCAACGAATGAATCAACAAAACAACCGCCAGCTTAAAAGAAAAACCCTCTTGCAGTCCTGCCCTAGCACATACAAACACCTTAGACAAACATACACCCTTTGAGAAAATACAGAGGAGCAGATCTGGTGGCATCACACCAACAACAACATTTTCAAACAACATGTAGACAACGCAGCAGCGTGCTGTTGTCATCATGAGTTGTTTTGTTTTGCTGTCACCAGGGAGCTCTGCTCCCTGTGGAAGATGAATCACATGTTCAACCTCAGCATAACAGCCGCTCATGGGTTGGTGAAAGGCCCCGAACAGAAAAAAAGCAGCTATACACATGTAGGTCTAATGCAGATACTATTTGTTCATGATGTTTCAGTGGTCAAACCATCTTCATCAAGCCACAGTGGAATCCGAAGGCCCACATAATAAAAGTGATGTGTTTGATGTGTAAATGCTTGATGAACTGAATAAATTTCACTGTTTTTTCAATGCAATTTGTTAGTCCTTTACAGCCGTTCTTATGTATATGTCATTGCTTACCAGACATCCTATCAGAGGCGAAATAATGGTCGATGACCTCGTACTGCAAGTCGATGGTGGGTACATTTTCTGGGTGGGTAACAGCGACAGTCAGCAGGATGCCCATCAACAGGTTGACAACCTGAGGAGAAGGTGGTAAAAGAAAAAGGCTTTTTTTTATTTTTTTTTTTTTTTTACAAAAAAGGACTCTATTTGAAGTGAACTTGTATGTCCTTTACCAATTTTCCAAGTGATTTGGAATGTTTTTTCATTGAATTCTTACCCCAAAAGCAACCATTGGTTTCAGTTCATGCTTGTATTTTATGAAAAACTTAAGAAATGGGAGAGATAGGAAACACTGTCAACAATTAATGACCCTTTTTTTTTGTCCAAGTTACTTCATCATCATCATCGTGGGAAGGCAGTCGTGAGGAGGAACCATTCAAGGAAACTCCATCATTAATTGTCAGCTGCATTTACAAGATATGTTGTTGAAAAATTGAGCTTGCAAGACAACTAATCAACTGTAAATACCGTGAAAAAGAAATGATATCATGGTGCAGTGAACTGAAACCAATGACTGACATAAAGGAAGGAAAATATGTTCTGGAAAATCTTTGGCAGCCTTGTAAAATGTACAAAATTTGATGTTGCAGAAATATAAACAAAGTCACTGTGCTGTCCTTTAATCAAGAATGGAGATGTAGTAGTAACAAAACTGACGAAGAATGCTCTCAAAAAAACCTCAAGCTGTTAGTGTAAGGTTCTACAACAAGGTCAACATCCTAACAACAACTATTATAAATATTTTTATCATTTTGTATCAGTAATTGTATTTTGTGTGCTGCTGTCTTAACGCCTTCCCAACAAGGCTTCAGGTAGTATTGAAGAGTAGGCTATCTTATGTGTAATAGAGGATTTATCAAACCAAAACAACAAACATTAAAGGCTCCTTCATGGTAGGTCGCTGGACATTTTAGATAAGTGTCGCTCGACATAAATGACGTATTTTCGACAGAAAAAAGCACTTTCCTTTCATGTCGCGCACCTAGAGAATTTTGTTGTTGCTGACACCATCATATCTTGGCGCGCAATGTGATTGGGTAGCGTTACCACGTTGCCATGGAGACTGTAGTTTTCACTGAACTTCCTTATTTATAGTTTGGTCTGTAACTTTAGATAACTTGTAACATTGTTGTTTAATTAGTCCCGGTCAGGATGATATAATGTAACTAAACAAGCCGGCAGGAGGTTGGTGTCTGGTTACCATGGAGACGACTGAAACCTTTCGCCAAAGCATACACTTGAAAACCACGCGCGACTTTTTAAATTCCTGGCAAGTGTCGTGCTACTTACCATAAATAAGCCTTTACAAAACAAGTAAATATTCTCGAGACTGACATAAATGCAAAAAGTGATTTAACATCCCTAATCTGGCTGCTCTTACATTGATAATTGTCCAACCACAGGTCCCTAAATAGCTGTATGTCTGATTGTTGTAGCAGAATTTAACTTCACTATACAGGTTTGAGTGCTAAATTCTAGTATTAAGATTGTATTTTTATTTTCTCTTTTATTGTAATTTTATTCATGACTTCATTCTTTTATATTGACTAAAAGGAGGTCTGTCTGTCATAACTTATTTTTATGTTGCTGCCTGTCTTGTCCAGGACAACCTTGCAAATGAGATTTTTAATAACAATGAGGTTTTCCTGGTAAAATCAATGTTAAATAAAATAAAAACACAGAGAAAACAGAGGAAGATGACTGACGTGCTCTGAGTGCTAAATATTGTCCAGCTGGCAAAAAAACGCAGAAGAGGATTTTGAGACCCAACCAAAACATCTGTGATTTATTCAGCTCTGAGTTTAGAGTGCTGCAGGAACAAAATGTGCATATGACAGTGAACTATTTCAACGTGCCTAAATTAAATTGCAAAACAGGGACGTGATTTAAATCTGTGTCCTGAAATGAATGTTTCTGCGGATTTCTTCTTGTTATGATTTGACAACATAACGTCAGCCGAGTGTCGGCTAAGTTAGCTAACGTGCTATCCAGGCCAAATGTCATTTTTTTCTAAATGTTTAACCTTCACATATCATCCAGGTGCAAATAACCGGTAGGCATCGACTATTTGCTGTGCGGTGATCGGGTTACTAACCGCGTTTTTAAGTCTGTGTGAGCTGCACCGACAGAAATACTACTAGCCAAACCTGAGACGATTGCAGGCTAATGGCTAATGCTAGCATCCTGCGCTAGCCTCGTAACAGCTGTTTAAAACAGTCAAAAATGACATTTAGCTAATATTGCAGCTGCCGACAACAATTACAACACACAACCAGAAGCAGATGTCACTGCCTTGTTGCCATTCTTTATGTAACTTGCTACTTCAGTGAACTTAACACAAGTGATAGCTAACATTAGCAATGCTATCAACCATTTTACGCACCATGTACCATGTTCCCAGGATGATGGTCCCCGTCCGGACGTGGCAACATCCACAACACCGGGTGGTGTACAGTCTGTCTCGACTCGGCTTGAAATGATGCATGTCCTCCACAAGCGTAGGGAGAAACATCGGGATAGCTAGTCGTGGTGGAGGTGAGAAATGCTTCTCGACATCAACAGTTAGCGAACGAACACGTAGGAACGCCCACCGCTTCCCCGACAAACCTGCACGACACCGCGGATAAAAACAAACGCTCTGCCCGGGGAGAAAGAGGAGGAAAAGGAGGGGACTACAGAGACTCGTGTGACGGACAGGAACTTAAACCAATGGATGTTTAGAAGTTACAAGGTAACCAACAGGCTTCAGGTAATCGTTTTGTTTTGAGATTTATGTGCAAATGTTTTGATTTTCTGTGCATGCATGTTGTTGTGTAGCTTGTCTATGTAGCCTAATAGATAGATAGATAGATAGATAGATAGATAGATAGATAGATAGATAGATAGATAGATAGAGTACATGACTTTTTTACAATTACTGTGTATGAATTTAAAATCTCACTGTTGAGATGTGTATAATTATACAAATTAATAGGCAGTACAAACCTTTAAATTGAAGACCAATTTATGTAATCATATTTTTATTGATTTGACATTATATTATGTTATTTATATTTACTACTTTATTAGACACATGCCAAATATCTATTACCATAGATATTGTCAATTCATTGTTCAGTAAAGCATAAAAAATAGAACAGACACATAGTTTTAATTGCAATCATGTAGAGGAAAGAGTTGGAATATTTATGTAACAAAATTCTATTAATTTTTTACTTCAGTATTCAGTACTTCATTATTTTATTCAGCTGATTTATTTATTGATTAATTTAAAACAATTTCTTTTATTTACTTTATACAGTGCATTCAGAAAGTATTCAGACCCCTTCTTTTTCCCCACATTTTGTTATGTTGCAGCCTTATGCAAAAATTGTGTAAATTCATTTTTACCCCTCATCAATCTACACTCAATACCCCATAATGACAAAGCGAAGGCAGAATTTTAGAATTTTTTGCAAATTTATTAAAAAGGAAAAACTGAAATATCACATTGACATAAGTATTCAGACCCTTTACTCAGTACATAGTTGAAGCACCTCTGGCAGCGATTACAGCCTCGAGTCTTCTTGAGTATGAAGCAACATGCTTTGCACACCTGGATTTGGGGATTTTCTGCCATTCTTCTCTACCGATCCTCTCAAGCTCTGTCAGATTGGATGGGGACCATCGATGGACAGCCATTTTCAGGTCTCTCCAGAGATGTTCGATTGGGTTCAGGTTAGGGCTTCGGCTGGGCCACTCAAGGACATTCAGAGTTGTCCATAAGCCACTCCTGCGTTGTCTTGGCTGTGTGCTTAGGGTCCTTGTCTTGTTGGAAGGTGAACCTTCGGCCCAGTCCAAGGTCCTGAGGGCTCTGGACCAGGTTTTCATTAAGGATATCTCTGTATTTTGCTCCGTTCAGCTTTACCTCAGCCCTGACCAGTCCCCTAGTCCCTGCCGCTGAAAACCCCCACAGCATGATGCTGCCACCACCATGCTTCACCGCTGGGATGGTATTGGACAGGTGATGGGCGGTGCCTGGTTTCCTCCAGAAATAAAGATTAGAACTGAGGCCAAACAGTTCAATCTTGGTTTCATCAGACCAGAGAATCTTGTTTCTCACAGTCTGAGAGACCTTTAGGTGCTTTTTTGCAAACTCCAAGCAGACTTTCCCGTGTCTTTCACTGAGAAGAGGCTTCCGTCTGGCCACTCTGCCATAAAGCCGAGATTGGTGGAGTGTTGCCGTGATGGTTGTCCTTCTTGAGGTTTCTCCCATCTTCACACAGGCTCTCTGGAGCTCAGCCAGAGTGACCATCGGGTTCTTGGTCACCTCTCTTATCAAGACCCTTCTTCCCCAATCGCTCAGTTTGGTCGGACGCCAGCTCTAGTAGAATCCTGGTTGTTCCAAAGAAAAAGGACCATATAGTTCCATACAGCCTTTTTCTTAATAACCTCAAAATAAAGACAATTCTAGAGATTTAAATTGTTATAAAGATAATTTATTAACAATTATGGAGCATCACAATAGTAAATATCATTTCGTGATGCATACAGGTGAGATAATGTGTTACATTGTGGCAAACCATTGTCATTTACATTTAATAAAGACCCAAGAATTAAATACCCCAAAGTCTTATTTCAGATCACATGAATTATTTAGCTTACAGTAATGGAGTTATCCTCCTGAGGTTTCACTGCTTTACACAGTGGGTGAAATAATTTTGCTACAAGCAGAGCTGTGACAGAGAGCAGAGAAATACTGGAGGTCATTTGTCGTACATGTTGCTCTGAAAGGCCCTGCACACACACACACACACACACACGTACTGAAGGTAAATGGTGCCACCTTGACAGGTGTAACAGGAAGGAGATGTCAATCAGACATGCTCTGTTCATGCCCACACAGTCCTGAGAAGAAGTGTAATCAGGCAAAATGTGTGTGTGATATGGATGAATAGGGCCTAACAACAACCAATTTTTGCCCGTTTTAATAATAAAAATAAAATCCTTCATCTGTTACTATATTACAGTTACTGTACATTTTGATCATAGGTCCTATTTTTTAAATTCAAATGTTACAAAATGTTTACATGGAAACAAAGAAAGGAGCCACTTTAAACTGACAGATCAAATATGGCAACTGTTACCATTTTCTTTCAATGCTCAACTTACATGTCGTGTACATTTCAAATATAATTTCAGTGTTGTCACTGATCATTATCCTGGCATACTACCGCAAGTATCTAATTACCACTGAAATTTAAAGTTGCACATGCAAAACATGACCTCAGTGTCCTCAATGGCAGCTACTGTCCTAAGATAGAATGAAGCAATCTCACATCTTTGTAAAAGAGGAAATCCACTAAATCATCAAATAAAGACAATACTTCATATTTTACCATAGATATAAATAAATTATCAATGAATAACAACAGATAATATTTGCATTAAGCAACAGAATATCAAGTAAAAATAGAAAAAAATAGTTATTAGTCTCACCGTCTTGGTGATACCAACCTTTTTCTGCACCATAGACTGTTTTTATACAAAAAAAAAAAATTTTGTTGGGTACAGGCTGAACAAATTTTGATTCACAAATCAAAAATAAGCCTCGATACCCAGTTAAAAATGACAGAGAAAGAGAGCAAAACAGAACTAAACAAAAAGCAAAACTTGTGTGTGTGTGTTTAATTGTGGTTACTTACAGTACTAAATTAAAGTATGGTCAGATAGACCTCAGGTAGTGCAGTCAGACAGATTTCATGCACCACTGAGTGCTGAGAAGAGGTGATGATGACTGACTTGTGACCCACTGATGAACTACTTTAATTAAAAGTAAGTATAATGTTGTTGGGGGTCATGACAGTAAGTGATTAAGAGAAATGCAGCAGGGATTGTGCAAAGTTCAAGATAATTACCACAAAAACAGTGTTCAGCAGCCTATAAAATTATATAATTATGATTCAGCTTTCAGTTTCCAAAAGGCCCAGCAGCAAATGTCCTAAGAAACGGCACCGGTCCGTTGCTCCGTGGGAACATCTGCCTTATAAAACAAGTTTTGATTTGACAGTTTTCAATCGTGTGGACGTTTAAACAACAACAACCACCTCCATGTCGGGTTAGTGAAAATCATCTGAAGCCCTCTGCTGGCCCATAATGTATCCTCCATCTTTCTTCTGCCATTTGTAGATTAATATTGCTCCCAGTACAGCAGCCACCATCACTCCTATTACTCCTCCTGCAACAATGCCTGCGTACATGAACATAAATTAATGAGTTCAAATAAACATTCACAGTATGTTACTTTGTCAAAGTCTTTGTAACATACTGCAAATTACCTGCAAGGATTTCTTTGTTCTCCAAGAAGCTCTTGCTGTTTGCCACAACAACATATCCTGATCCGCTGTCTTTTGCAAGCCAGTGTGTACTATCAAAGGTCAAGTCCGAAGAATCCTGAAGACAAAAGTAGGAAGAGTTGCATTACTCTATTTCCTGCTAGTGAGAATCATCACAGAAAGTCATGTGTCATACCTGTAAAGTATTCTTGGTTCCACCTCCCAATATTCTGACATCTTTGTTGTTGGACTGATCCTTGTTGTTGATTTCACCTGGTGAGATTGCGGAGAAGAGAAAGGATGAAATATATTGTGTATGGTGTTGGAAATGAACACTAGATAAACAACAGATACTATGCCAAATTTATAATCATTGAACATGGCACCAAGCGTTACCTTGGTCCGACCAATCCCCTGAACCAGAGCCGTCCAGGTCATATCCTGATCCCTCAAAGTCTGTAAGGACTGGAGACTAAACGCATGAAGAAAAAGGAAGGATGAGGATAATTCAAGTTGGGGGTGATGGGAGAACAACATCATCACAATACTGTTTATTGTCAAGCATATAAAAACAGATTTCTTTAGGAGAGCAATAAAGGCATGAATCAGGTCACAGATACAAAGTCCTGTTGAGGAACACAAACTCAAAAAAAGACACTGTGGCTGATAAACCCATAATGATGCAAGTGATCACATTGTTATAACCAATAAAAAGTCACATGTAAAGAATACAGCTTGATATAAATGGTGATGTCATTCCATCCATTTGGCACGTAAGTAAAAGTAGCAGAGCACAAAATGTTGTTTTAACACTTTTAATACAAAATAAAGAACAATGCAGGTGGAAAAAGCTTCTCTCGTTTGACAAATGGCAGTTTGAGTGTTTGAACAGAATTATAGAGGCGCAATATAAAGTTAAATAAGCTCTTCCAAGAGATAACATTGCTCTATTAGTTATTGATCAATATTCCATGAATCAATTTGCATTTACTGTGTGAAGTTCTAAGGCGCTGGATAGTCACACACTAAAATCAGTTGTGAGGACTAAATGGCCTGTAACCAGCATACATTACTTGAAGGTTTTTACAGCCACTTTTTAGTCCTAAAGAAGGTGAATATTGGATGAGGAATAAAACGTTTGCTTTGGAAAACAGAGTACTGCTGATGACTCAGTCATAAAAGAATATGTGCGTTTTGGAACGATCTGAACAGTCACTCTGTAGGAATGCTGCCAAGAAACATTATGTTGCACCCATACTGTATGTATATATCTTTATTTTATCACGTGGTCTCATTGAGATTGAGATCTCTTTTTCAAGAGAGACCTGAGAACAAGAAACAAACAACAACAAAGAATTAATAAAAACAGTCACAAGAGTCATAAAAATATCAGCTAATAAAGCTTTAAAATCTCCACGAGATATGAAAGACTCTAGTTACAAGATTTAAATGTTACAAGAGACGTGAGATAGATCAGAGGCTTCAATGGTAGAGCTTTATAGATTCAATGATTAATTCTTCTTGTCAATTACAAAGTCCATCCAAACTTGTGATAACAGAGAACAGTGACGAGTGTGAAATATGTCATCGGTGATAAAACATAATGCACTATAATAAACAGCTGCTGAAGATCATGATCAAAAAGCTTCAGAGGAGCTACTAAATGGAGAAATTTTCTTCTGTTTCTAAAAAGGTCAAGAGTGATGTTTGAACCTCAGCTTTTAAGTCAACGTGGATGAGAAGTGCTCAGTTAGAGTGTAAATTTCACATCTACAATTCCATGACAACTGGACAAACTCTTTCTGCTGAGAAAGATCATGATTTTGATATGACTGAAGCTGACAGCTTCATATGACTGTTTTTTCAACCATACCAATAATGTTTACTCCTGGAGATAGTGCTAATTTAAGGGATGCAGTAAACTCTCTGTCTAACTTGTGACTGATCATAATGGACCAAAACTTAACCATCTTCTAGTTTCTATTCCTGGTGAGAAATGTCTCTGGTTTGTTTGTTTCTCTCAGAGTTCACACATGGCTTTGTTGCCACAGTATACAGACATGAAGGTTAGGTGAACTGTGTCTGCAGCCCTGTGATACTGTGTGACTGTCCAACGCCTCAGTAACCTGAAGTGGGTAGAGGATGGATTTAGATTTAAATTCATTCCCAGCTGAATTCATTCTGTTGTGGGGGTGAGGGAGGATTCAGCAGATGAGGAATGGCCGTACCCAATCATATGGAGAGGCCATGTTCATAAAATCTTGTATCGTAGTAAGTTTATATATAGCTGATATACGCAGTATTTTGATTTAGTACGTTTTCTGGAATTTCAACTGAGAAACCATTTATAGATTAAAAACAACCAATGGGAATGCATCTTATTGGCTAATCTAGTGAACTGGATACCTAAAGATCAAGGTAAGTCATCACATAGATGCTAAATCTGTAAAGCTATATTACCATTAAGCAGTACTTCTGAATAATTTGCAAAATCTCCCAATACAACCAAAACATAAAACAAATAGATACCTCAGTATAGGGTAAGACAGTTATTGTGTATCATCATATTACTCACCTCTAGCCAACAGGCAGTAGTGAACACATTTACTCATATACTTCATTTGACTTTTATGGTGGATATTATACAAATAATTTAAAAAAGCCATCAGGTGATTTCACCCAGAAAATCCATAAAATGGGAAGTGTGAGCTTCTCTGCTCTTTTAATCTCTATACATACATACATACATATAATATTGTCTACAATGTTTTGTCCGAAATTGAGCCCCGGGGTGTAAATCGGGCCATGTGACACCTAATGAGTGTTACACAAGAGATAGACACGAATAAGCAGATGAGCATGTAGCCTTCAAGTGACTGTAATTTAATTTTAGATGACTGTATCTAACACTAATTGGTTTATTTCAAGTTGTAAACAAAACTCAAGCCGGATAAACAGTTAACACGTCGACATGTGATAAAACCCACTTTACACGGTAGTGAAATCGTCGGCTCACATCAGGAAGTAAGAAAGGTGAGCTCCGAGTTAAAAAAAAAAAAAAAAAAAAAGTTTGTTCCACAGACTAAAAGATGACTCACCAACATATGGATCGGGCACATGAAGCCCAACGCTACGAGTAAAGAAGCTGTCAAAGATATCCTCATGTTTCAGATGAGATGGTGAACGGCGTATTTTATCCAGCGTCCTCTTCAGGGTCTCTACAGGTGTTTTGATTCAATCTTCAGCCTCAGTCGGGCTGGCGAAACCCCGCCTACCAATAAAACCTGGAGAACCTGCCTACACTGTGAACTCTGCATGATAACAAGTGCAGCAGTGCTCACAAAGGCCAATACAAAAAATTACTACTATACTTACAATATAGAGTCTATAAAAAAGTGCCAAATTTAATTATATGAAAACATTAAAAATATAACTTATATTTATATTAATATTTATATTAAATATAACTATATAACACACTTTATACGAGGGATAAATAAGGAAGCCCAATCGTTTTGGCCTCTGTATGTTTAACCATTGGTGGAAAAATATCCCTTATTTAAAGGTCCAGTGTGTAAGTTTAGTGGCATCTAGCGGTGAAGCTGCATATTGCAACCATTGACTGTTTGATGGACGACATGGCAGCTCCCCAAAAGTGAAGCAAAACATCTCGATCATCCCCTGGTGGCTGGCTGCAGTACAGATCACAAATCCAGCCCCCTTCGTCTTAGTGGATGGGACATGAGCAAAACTAAAATATTAAAGTTCATGTCAAATAAATTTTTGTTTTAGGTAGTCCTTATCACGCTGATGGTTATCCAAGTGTCCAAAGTCAGAATTCTGAGTTTATTCTCAGAACTCAAATCAATTTTTCACATGTGGCCCACAAAAAAACGTACAAACGAGTTTTTCCTCCTGGTGAATTTTATTTTATTTTTTTCCTGAGCCTCGTTGGCCCGATGTGAAAGCATTGCATTAACCCTTGCATTAAAACAGAGTTGATGCTGATTTCTCCTGGGAGGGCCAAATTCCTGGATGGGCAGGCCTGTTCCCCCCCCCCAGCAAGTATTTATAGTATTACTTACATTACTAACCCTAACTCTTACATAAAGTAATATAAAGTACGAAAAATATTATAGTATCAGAAGTATGTGACATTTAGAAATTGCCCCTTTTAGAGCAGTGGTTCTTAAAGTGGGGTCACCCAGAGGTCCCAGCAAAAAGGGGAATTTTTTTTTTTTCACTATAATTCCACCCATAAGTAACACAATGACAGTATGTATGATTATTTGGTCATGGGTTTCGTACACTTTATGTAATAAAACATCTAAAAGCAAAAATCTCATCAGATGGGGGAACCTGGGACAAAATCTTATCAAATGGGGATCCATGGTCTGATTTGTGTCAGCTTGACATGAAAAAGTTTGAGAACCACTGTTATAGTGTGTTTTAATTAATGTTATTTAATTTGATTCGTATTATTATTGATGCATTAATATGTTAGCAGTATTCAGTGGTATAAGAAGTATTCAGAAGTAATGTTAGAAATACCATAGTCTAAAAGTACTCCATTACAAGTGAAAGTCCTGAATTCAAAATGTTACTTAAGTAAAATATGAAGTATCATCAGTAAAATGTACTTAAAGTATGAAAAGTAAAAGTACTTATTATGCAGACTGGCTTCTTTTAGTGTTATATTATTATAATATATCACATTGTAGTTCATCAATGTGGGGCCAATATTAGATAATAAAAATAGATTAATAGTAATAGTACTAAATATTAGAACATGTATCGTGTTTTTTATAATATACTTTATCACACAAAGTGCATGACAGATTAAAAAAAGAGAAACAATTTAAACAGAATAAAATATATTTTATGTAAATTTTTAATCTGAAAAGTAACTATAAACGTAAAAAAAAAAAGTAAAATATTTCCCTCTGAAATGTAGTAGAGTAGAAGTACAAAGTAGCATCAGATAAATGAAGTGTAGTACAAAGTACAGAGTCTCTCTAAAATGTAGTAGAGTAGAAGTATAAATATTCAAGTATATGAAAAGAAAATACTCCATTTACACAAGTTACTACTTTCCACCACTGGTCTACATTCATTCACAATATGGCTAATACTCATTTCTTTTTTTCTTTGTGTACATTTTAATCACTTTCATCTCATAATGTATTCAAATAAAATGTATTTAGTTTTCTTAGGCAAACATTTGTTCTACAGACCGAATGCTTGGTGGGTAATATTTTTGTGAAATTGTCTGTAAATAGAAAATTGCATCTGTTAAAAGACTGTATTAAATGAATTGTTAGCAGCACAATTCTTATACTCTTGTACATTATGTTTATACTACTA
Source organism: Thunnus maccoyii (assembly GCF_910596095.1). Classification (NCBI taxonomy): domain Eukaryota; kingdom Metazoa; phylum Chordata; class Actinopteri; order Scombriformes; family Scombridae; genus Thunnus; species Thunnus maccoyii. The sequence continues at coordinate 19,930,368 of NC_056549.1, read as the reverse complement.
TTTACTTTACTAGGCCTACTCCACTGGGGATAAAACTTGACCCAGATTAACATTTAACATTTTTCCTTATTTTAGACACAAGACTACAGCATTAGTTCAATTCCAGCTTCTGAAAATTTAAATTATAAAATTTTTACTTGTAATTATACCCAACCGAACATGAGAAAAACCACAACAATGCAGGTCAAATGTTAGAAGAACGGTTTAATCATACATAGTCACAATTCTGCTTCCAAAAATGAGTTTGTTTTCTTCATCTAACATCTGGAAATGTACATAAGGCCACCTGAAAATGTACATGACTTTGACAGTGTGACAAAACTCATATGTTCATATTTATATAATTGACAATATTTTACATTGCTTTTGCTTACAAGGTAGTAGCTGTTCCAAAATACAGCACTCTTCTGTACAAAAATAATTCTTGTCATATCCTGTGAAGTTTCCATGGTAGCAGAGAGGACTAAATGCAGCCTCAGTTTTAGTACAGTTTTTTTTTTCCTCTTTTTAAACTGTCACACATCAGAAAGACTATCAACAGTGGATGTTACAGCTCCAGTACAAATAGAGGCTGGCCTTTCCCATAACAGATTAAAAATAAAAACCATGCCAGATTGTGAAGCCATAAAGTTTTTTTTTTTTCTTCTTTAAAATAACACTTGATCAAATAAAACTGTATACATTATATTCAAGGGGAAAGGAGTGATGAATATACACACATCAAAATGCACATTTTTGCCTTTTCTCCCCAAAAAGTGTAAAAGACATCCCATTTACAGCATAAACGTTTACAAATGTACAACTGTACAGACGAAATAAAAGCATCACTACAAATTTAGCAAGGCCTGTCAAACACCACGACTAGACATTTTTCAATTGAACTAATAATCTTACACTTAATAACTGCACATATACTACATGTATTCTACAATTATTCATATGAAGCAAAGAAGCCGTCACTACAAGCATTACAGGTGACTTGTATAGCTTCTGATGGCCCCACCAGCCTCCACCAATGCACTTGCATACCCAACCAAACAAAAAAAAGAAACTTTAAAAAACAAAAACAGAACCATTAAAAAAAAAAAAAAAAAAAGGTTCTTTAGACATCCCTTTCTTCCACTTATCCCACTAATTCTGGTTCATTTCATCTCAGATGTACAAAGCTGGGATAAGCGCCACATCACAACATTTTTTTTTTTTAAAGTACTCTGACCTTCAGGCGGTGGGGGTCCCATCATTGCTGCAAGCCCCCTACCCAAAAGCAACAATTTACTCATACATAAAGATGCTATACATTGCTAAACTACTTCTACGCAAGAGATGATTATTCAGTACATAAAGATACCGTTTTCTAGGGCAGTGTTCATCTCAAACTACAAGACAGATAAGATGTTACACAAAACATGATAAAGAAAAAAATCATTCCAAGGATTAAAACCTGTCACAGCATGCCAATGCATACCCCACTCCCACCCGCTATCCCACAAAAAGCCCCCCAACTATGGTAATTTCATGTTAAGATTATACCAGGTTACACGCCCACTGTACAACCAAACCTCATGCTCTGCTTCTATAAGTTAATGGTAACGTTTTATCTTGCATAAACCCCCCCACCCCCCCTCGAGTGATCACCTGGATGAGGGAAAGTAATACAGCTCAGAATGGGGCTCAGTGGATGCAGCAGCTCACGTTCGTCAGTCTGTAGCATTTAGTACCGAAAACTGTTCAGACTACTAGCTGCTGGTCAACAGGGTAAACACTTGAGCCACTTAGCCTGGAGAAAGGAGGCAATGAAAAAGGCAAGAAAAAGCCACCATTGGAAAACACTACCCTAGACTAAAGCACCAATCCCCAAAGCCAAGCTCGCAAACTGGTCGTCGAGACCTCTGGGTGACTGTGGCACCTGACACATAGTCCTCACCTGTGGACGGAGGCGTTTATATCCATCCATACTATGTAGTGCTATTTGAAAACTAATCCATCAGCTGCTTTGGCATGGGAAAACATTTTTACTGTGCATGGGATAATATACAAATATAATATTCAATTGCCTAGACTTAATTAGAACAGCTGACATAGTAAGTCTGGTTACAAAAACAAATGGAATTTTTGTTAAAAGGATCACTCAGTTTAGCCTTATAAAGTCACTTGCTGGTGTTAATTGTAAGAATTGTAAATTTCAGCAAATGTGTATAAGTTTTTTTTTTTTCTACACAGAATTTACAAGGTAAAAAACTAAATGTACAAGATATATGAAAACCAGTCAAATACATCAATTACATCATTAACAATGGGCTTGTGCTTTACCCAGGAAAAACAGCCTGCTGACTGTGCGTCCCCTGGGGGCCACGCTGGGGACCTGCACCAGGGGTGGCAGAGTGGCAGGGGTCAGTTGTCACAGCGTTCTTAGGTGAAGTTGACTTGTCTTTTTTTTTTTTTTTTTTTTTGGTAATTCCCAAAAAGTGGGATGAGAGGGTGTTAAAGGCTAACCCCTATGGCTAATGAGCATCTCACAGAACAGGGGGTTTGGGGCTCCTACTCCTCCACTTCTTCTTCAGGGGACCCAGGGTGTCAACGCGACTACATGAGGCCGTTCGTGGGGCCACCGATGGGGCCCAGTTCAGATCCACTCTTCATGTAGTACTTTTCTAGCTTGGCAAGAATGTGCTTCCCGTAGGTGTACTTACGCAAAGTGGCAATGTGAGGCCGGATCTGAAAAGGCAGCGAGGGCAAAATGAATCAGCTAGTTGACAGAAAATTAGTCAGCAACAGTTCTGATAGTTGATTTGTTAGAGTCATTGTAGCAGCAAAAAAGCCAACAATTCACAGATTCCTGCTTCTCAAATGTGAACATTTGATGTATTTTTTAGTCTTCCATGATGGTAAATTAAATATCTTTAAGGTTTTGGACTGATGGTTGGACAAAAACAATAAATAAAAATCAAGAAAATAGGCAGATGAATTGATAAAATTAGTTGAAGCCCCAGCTCAAAATCAATGAAGTTTCATTTCAAAAAAGTAAACTAAACTAATTTCACCAAGTCCAACACATAATATAGGAGAAACAAGAAAAGCAAAATGTAGTCATTCCCACGTTTTATACTCAATTTTTTGCATTACTGCATGAAAGTTACAAAATAATAAATAATAGTTTCCACTACAGGCTCACACACTCAAGTTAGTTTAAAAAAGGCACAATGCTGAGTATGTACCAACTGGAACCTGTCATCACTTAGAAATTAATGAAAAGAAAGTCTTTTCACAACAACTAAATCCAAGTCTGGAGTTTTCTGATGATATTAAAAGGGTTAGCATCACTGTGGCTTCTTTATTCTAGAGTTGTTGTGATATCAGTATTGGAAATGCCTCCGATACTGCCTAAAATGCTGGATCAGGTATCGGTGAGTATGTGAGTCTATGCACCAATCCAATACCACATAATTTATTAATAAACTTAAAAGTAGTTTCACACCCGGAATGAAAGTTCAGGTATCGAGAAAGGAAAGATGGCATCGGAGCATCTCTACTTGATTCCACAAACTGCATTGGTAAAAAAGTGTAAATTAGCTCACACACTTTTAATTTTGTCCAAATAATATGAATTCACTAAAGCAGAGGTTTCAAATGTCTTGCTAGCTATGCATCATCTTGCTCTGCATACAGTCCCACTCCCACAATATCTAAACATGTACACACATTTAGTAGTTTACCAACCTTGTGCATGATGATTTTACGCTGAGCGGGTTCTGCCATGTCAATCATTCTTTGGACAACATAGTTGGCGTACTGGTCCTTCATCATGGTGTACAGGGCGCTGTGGGGGCCATCCTTCTGGCAGCACACTTCATCTATCAGCAGAGCTCTCTCAGCACGTGAAGAGTGGATCACACATTTCTCAACAACATTACTGAGGAAAAACAGAGAGAGAAGATTCTATTACAAACAAATTCATAACTTGGCTGAAGGAGTCATAGTGATGTCCAGTCAGGGAAGATGCTTTATTGGTTGGTCAGGCTTACTGGGATGTTAAAACCCTTTTCTCTTGACATTGTATCTGTGGCTTGTATGCAACAGATAAACAGCAACACTGGGTAGAAAACTACAACAATTCCACGCTGGCCTAATTTTACAAGTGTCTGTGTGGTTATGAGATGTCCCATTAAACTTAAGGGTATGTAAGTAGCAAGTTCTTACTTCCTTTTAGGATGGCTCATAATGCACTTTTTATTAAAATACACACACGATATTACAGATTTTAGATGATCATTCAAGAGACTTTGGTGTGTCAAGGAGCTCTGATAAAGAAAACTAAAATTCAGGAATCAATTTGAGAATCAAGACCACATTTTTTTCCCCTCTCCACAAGGCTCGGGAACATGTCATTAAATGGTCATACCACACTGATGTCTAGTCAGCAGCTGATTATCTAGCTGGTTCCCGCAATGTGCTTATGGTCAGTATGTAATGATACCGTTTGGCCTGAAGCAGGGTTGCTAACTGGGTTGACGTTAATAGCTTGTATTTGCAGTACTGCTATGATTGTTCAATTCACTGGAAAAAAAAGAGGCACTGACAAGTGGATCTTACAGTGAATGTGAATATCCTGTGATACAATTGACCCATTTGATTAAGGTTTTCTTTATTGGATTAGCTGTGCACTTACTCCATCAGCAAATGAAATGATGATGAAACATTCAGTCGTAGGAGTGGGTCCCTGGTAGTGGAAAATATTTTTGGGGACAATTCAAATAAAATTCTGTACTAGTTTATGAAATACTGTAAGGTCAGAGTAAAATCTGGCAATCTTGTCACCCCCAGATAGACCTCAGTGAAATCTTTATCTCTGCTGTTACATAAAAACATGGCTTACCTTGCAAACTTGTGTTGGCTCAGAATAAGAACCTTTCCGCGAACCTCTGTGACTATCTTGCTCTTATCCTCAGGTCTGCCGTGCTCCAAAACATGCTGAATGACGTAGTTACCATACTGATCCTGCAGGAGGCAGTGGAGGTGTAAGCACAAGGTAAACAAACAGTCATTTCAATATCTATTCATCACAAAGAATCAGTGAGACACCCGTAACTCCGATTGATACTCATGCACTACTTTTCACCATTCGCCTTAATTGTTGTGAAATAATCATGCATCTCTACAATGACAGGTAGACGAAATGAGTGACACCCCCATTTGTAGTCTTACAAATACCCTTACGTCATCACTGCGGAAGGTCAGACAAAACAGATGCTGCTGGTTTGGAGTGTTGCTGACCAAACAACACAACCAATAGCATCTTTGCCCCTTCAGAAATGGGTGATAGACAGTTATGGGTGTAGTTTTAGTGTGACAAGATGGAGACGAAAAACTCACCTGACCAAGCAACAAATAAAACCACTGAACTGTTTTGTTAAAGTAGTAATTTGTTGGGTAGGTAATGTGATCTCCACCTTTAATTTTGCACTATTTGCCTTCAAATGCATTTCCTGTCAATCTGTTTTAATAAGAACCTGTATCAATTTGCTCTTGGGCTTGACTTTAAGTCAAGTACTCAAGCTCAATTTACAAGTATTTTGAGGACTACATATGTACAGCTTAGTGGTCCTGAAGTATTGATTAAGAGTTTTCAAACTCTTGGGGAGCTTCTATCAAATAATTCTAGGCAGAAAAGGAAAAAAAAACATCAAGCAGATATAAAGAAATAACAGATTGATCAGGAGATGCTGTAGGCAAACGAGAGGAATCGTCAGACAGCAGGGAAGCCTTGTGAATCCTCTGTGGCATAAAGCAAGAAAGGGGGGAGGGAGGCAAGAAAAAAAAAGCAGCTCAGTGGGTTAGGAGAAGGCCTGTAAAAGGTGGGAGTTGGAGGACTATCTAAACGTTAAATCAGATTCTTTACCAAAAAAAAAAAAAAAGAAGAGAGAAAAAAAGGGAAAGAGGAAGGAAACACGGAGACATCCGCGAGAGAGAGGCAAATTGCTCTGACCTTGAACAGTGCATCGCGGGACACTGTATAATATGTTTTGGGTGTCATCTCCAATGATACGCCTTGATATTTCTAGATGGAATAAGTGAGGGGGCAGGGTGGATGTTTAAATAATCACATATGTCAGATGTAATGACAGCTAACAGTACAATAACATTCATTCTTTTACATTTAGCAGACCACAACTACACAGGAACAATGACACGCTAAAAATATGAAATGTTCAAACATGGAGGAGACATGCAAATACACATGACAAGCACACATCTCAACAATGATCAGTCACATCTAGCAAACATATACGTTGCATCTGCGATAAATCTGGGCTTAGAAAATGAAAAAGACTGGAGACAGATGTGCTCACCTGGCCCAGCTGTTCAGAGTGCTGATGCAACTCTTCCAGGATGGGCAGAGTCTGCTCCTGGGTGCAGTGCTCCAAAATCCTTTGGATAACTCTGCAACCATAAGGGTGTGTGGACAGCACAAACACCTGCAAAAACAAGAGGAGAACAGTATTATGTAGCAGCACAAATATTACATCATAACTAGAATATTACAGCTGCACTAAACTGCATTAAAAAGGGAACCTTAAGATGCATCACTATTCAGTTTTTATCCTTAGGCTGATTATTTTACCTATGAAAAACGGAAAAGTTGGCTCATTCACCGATTGTTGTATTGCCTTACAATTTCTTTTCAGTGGTTGTATAAATTTGAAGTCAGCCTTGCTGTTCAGCCACGAGCGCACAACACTGTGCTCTTTGCGGCTTTACCATTAACTACTTAAAAGAGGTTTCACACAGATGGCATTGTTCCTTTTATCAGTAGCTCACATGCTTTTGATAACCTGAATAAAACTAATTAAATGGATGTTTAACTGTTTTCCTATGTTTGATTCTTTTTTGTATTTGTATCATGTTTCTGACCTCTAATCTCATTGTTTCTTCTTACATTCTTGTATTTACATCAAACAATGCCATGGGTCAAAGCAAATAGAGGACACGCTTGTAACTAATGGAAGACTGAATGGAAGTTACATTTCCATTTCCCCTACTCATAAGTAGATTATATGGGCAATGATTGAGCCATTACTTATAATAACAACAACAACAACAACAACCCACCTGGCCTTGGAAGGCATCAATAATGAACTGCAGGGCTTGAGGCTGGACACACTCGATGCACTTCTGCACCACATGGTTGCCATTCTGGTCCTTCACACACTTCAACACATGGCCATCCAGCTCACGGACAATGTCGCTCTGAAATGAAGAATTCAGGGAACAGGGGAAAACCAATTTTAACAGATGTCAGTGTGTTAAAATTTATGACTGCAATATGTTGGATAAGAAAACCCCACTAAGACAAGGTTTGCAAAAACTGTTTAAAAAAAGTGAAATCTCACTTACAATTACCTGCTGGTCAGAGGAAATGGACTCCAGGGCTTTCTGAATGACCCTGCAACCATACATCTGCAATGCCAGGGGGAGGACATGCCCACGGATACGTGTTGCTAAAGCCAACTTCTGGTCTGCACTTCCAAACTGCATGACACAAAAACACAAAACTATTGCAGACATGCTACAAAACACAATCATCATTCTAGTTACTCTAGTGCGGTTACTAGCATGACACCATGATACACTTTAACAATCCCAACCTCAAAGAACTTTTGGATGACATAGTTCCCAAATACATCAGTCATCAGCTGGTATGCTGCCTGCAGAATCTCTCCAAATACCATCTGCCTCTCAGCAGGAGTGGCTCTCTCAAGCTTCTGCTGGATAAATCTAGAAAGACAAGATTAGAAGATGCGTTTAGATAGAATAGAAAGAAATCAGTCAGATTTCAGTACACCAGTGCAATTTACTCATGTTAGGTTCACAATTGATGAGATCTAAAATTTAAAAAGATTTTTTTGAAGTGTCAGAATGAAGCTGCATTTCAAGCCAGAAAGCATATCTCAGCCACCTGGATCCATGCTGGTCTTGAGAGAACTCCACCATGTGTCCTGGCAGGTCACGGAGCTGGAGGTTTGGGAAACGGTTGTTCCTGAAGTCTTCCAGTAGGCGGCTGCGTCCGGATGGCATTACATCTGAGCGACTGTAGCGGGGTCGAGACGGAGGGAACAGCTGGCTGCTGGAATTGAACAGACTGGACGTCCCGCCGGTGCTCCGGTACTTGGCTTCAGCTCCAGGTGCTGCAGAAATGTAACGTCCGCTACCATTCGTCAGGCCACCTAGGATTACAGGGTGACAATCATGACCAGACACTGTTATCACTGTTATAGTAGCATCAGTTGAACATAATACAAAATTATTTTTTGTTTCTGGAACGACATAGTGACTGACCTTAAAAATTATTTAAATAATAATAATAATAATAATGATAATATTATTGTTTACATTGTTCTCATTAATATCAGGCTTACCTAGGTGAAGGCTGGAAGAGGATCCATGAGAAGAGGGCAGAGAAGGTGGAGGAGTGAGTGGGGAGTGGCCTGGTGTGAGACCAATGGGGCTGGGTGAAGAGGAGTAACCCAGGCTATTGTAAAAGGGCTGGCCGATGGGAGTTAAACTGCTGCCGCCACGTTTGTATAGATCAGAGCTTGCCAACAGGGAGTCCCTGCGAGATACACTGCTACTAGTAGAGCTTGATACTGAAAAAGGATAAAAAAACAAACAAACAATGACAACAATCTAATAGCAAAACAGTAACTAATGAAATATAAAAGATGCTCATCAGAGAATCTAAAAACTATTTCTCTGTAACTTGTGCTTTAGTCACTGACCTGAAGAGCCAAAGCCTCCAAGAGCAGAGCCCAGGCCCACACCGAGGGAGCCACCAGTGCTGCTGAAGCCCAGGGAGGAGCTTGGTGGTGGTGGGGCAGCAGAGGTGTGTGAGAAAAGGGAGCTGCTCTGAGAAGTGTTAGGGACTGATCCAGAGCCGTAGAATGAGCTGGACGGCAGGCCGCTGCTGGGTGGGGGAGCCTGCTGCTGCTGCGGCTGGGGTTGAGGTTGAGGCATGGAGCGGTACAACCCATTGGCTGGAGGACCAGACATGTTGTTACCAGAGCCAGACGCTGACACCGCAGCTGCTGGTGAAGGGACAGAGGGGAGTGTGAGGAGTGAAAGGAGAGCAGAGGTCAACATGGCCCAGAATGGTATAAATTAAGTAAGAACAGGGAGGAGTATCATGTGGCTTTGTGATGGTAACAAAATAAAAAGCAGTGCAATTTTAGTATGAAATGAGGATGACCAGGTACTTTACTATTTGAAAATGAAGGATTTAAAAAAAAAAACAACAACACAATGATGACTAAATGATTAACAACAACACAATGATGACTAAATGATTAAGAATCTGACAATGGTTTTGGTCTATCACCAATTCTAAATGCCTTGTTTCCACATATTGAAAATTATCTACAATGACAGGTGGACTAGTACTTACCAGCCTGTGCTGCAGCAGGGTTGATGAGGAGAGGAGTCTGGACTAGACGAACTGGCCCACCCAGACCAGTTCGGGCACCAGGGCCCATCACAAGGGCCCCAGTCTGGTCATAGTAAGCTGCAGGGGCCAACACCTGATAACCTAAGATAATGAGGAACACAGCAATTACAGATTATTAAATATAAAGCAATTTAAAAGACATTCAATTCAGTTGTGATCTACACAAGAGAAAACATCATCTTCAATACCTGATAATTATGAGAAATTGAATAGTTGATGTTTTGAACATGGTTATCACAATCCAAAAATCCTGCTTACAGAACATATTACAGCGAAGATGACCATGTTTGGCTATTTGAGTAAAAATATGGTATAGTGGCTGTATGAAGTCTACCAACCTGGCATTCCTGCGTATGCCAATGCAGGGTTTGCAGCAGCTGCAGCAGCTAGAGATTCCTGTTGACTCTGTTGGCCTTGCCCAGGGGTAAGAGGGCGCTGGTTGTTTCCTGTGCGCATCACCTGAAGAAGAAGGTAAGGATACTGTCACACTCACAGGCTGCCAAAGTACTGGATTAAAACCTTTCAAGCGTGTTGTGCACTAACCCTGAAAACTTAGTTTCAAATCTTTAGTTCAGTATGACATTAAATGTTCAGGACTAAATGAATAACAATCTAGATTTAAGTGGTTTGATTAGATTTGATTAATGGTGACCTGGCAACATAAGCAATCAACCCAACAACTGTTGTCATATTTTGATTCAAATGTTGCTGAGCAAGCAACATTTAAAGAAATGTCATTTGAAAATAAACAAAACTGTTCCAAATGTTACATAAAATTTGTGTTCATGTAGAAATCCATTGCTCATAGTTAGAAGATAAATAAAAAAATGTTTTCAGGCCTTTTAAAGCTTCCAAACATTTTGCATGTAAACACCTGCTCTTTGTATAAATTAATCAGGAATAAATCCCAAGTGCAATATTCTAATATTATATATACATTATACAGTTCAAATAGAAATGGGATGAACATCATTTAAAACTGGGAGGAACATCCAGGCTAAATATATGTAAACCAAATCAAGCATTACACTTTGTACCTGTGGTTGGCCTGGCCCTGGTCCCTGATTGGATGCTTGCTGATTAGCTGAGTGATTGGCAGTAGATGCAGCCTGTTGCTGGAAAAGATTGGCTGGGTACACACCCCAAGGAACACCATAGTACTGTGGTGGAACCACTGTGGGGCCTGAAGAAACATTTTGATATTACATTAACATCTTACAACTGATCAAGATAAAACTTTATTTGAACTTGGCAAAACAGTATCGTGTATCAAACACTGCTGCATACAAGTGATGTAAATGTGCTGTGTGATCACCTGCAAGCGTGGCTGCTGCTGCCAACCCAGCGGCAGTGTAGGGATCGGCTCCAGGGGGGCCAGCATTAATGATGTAAGGGTTTGGCACAAATGCAGGAGCGAGGCCAGCTGAGTAATATGAGGAACAGCAATGCAATTCACATTTCCATATCAAATCTCATTCAAATGACTCCAGTAAAACAGTAAAAACAGATCACAAGGCAACTTGACACATAAAGTAGTTTAACTGCATGACAGGACAGATTGCACACTACACTGAGTAAAACAAAGCCTGTCTTACCGAGATGTTGCTGCTGGGCTGCAGCCAGGGCATATTGTTGTTGCTGAGCTGCTGTGAGCTGCTGAACAGTCAGGGGATTAGATCTCTGGAACAACTGGAAACAAACAAACAAAATAACAGATCACAATCTGTTATGCAAACATACCATAAGAACTCTTAGTATAGTAGAAATGATGGTTTGGGGTTGAACAGACCTGTTGTTGAGAGTTGTAGTCAAACAATCCTACTGGAGTTCCCGAGGAGTCCACCTGAATCTGGTTCCCAGCATAGTCAAACTGGAGGGACTCCACCCCAGCTTGTTGCTCCATACCTCCCATGTTGTGGGCCTCCTGGTTCTGAAAGTCTTCGGTTGGGGCTTTGTTTTGGGTGGGATTCTGTTGCTGGAGGACATGGGCGTGGTGCTGGCTCATCATCTCCAAACCTGTCTGACTGGGGCCCATCCTCTCCACAGCCTCAGTGGGAGAAGCTTGACGGCTTCCAGGAGTTGGACTGGGGGAGCAAAGAAGTTAGGTGGCAAGCAAGACATGGGAACTTGGCTTGGGTCTTGAGGAGTTGTAGCATTTATTCACCGACAAATAGCCTAGACTGTACACATACTGCACTGCTATGTTCACAGCTATACTGCTAACTTCATACCCTCTGCTCTGGTCGCCAGCCTCACCGTCACACACCCATGCGCTCTCTCTCAACTGCACACTCGCTACCATGGATGTATAAAGAGAACTGGATACAGTGTCGGAGGCGGGGCCCCGTTCATTCCTATGAAAGTTGCTCAGTGGCGCATGAAGCCAAAAAAAGTTCAACAACTTCCGCATTGCTTCCGCATCTGTGAGGCCCACAGAGCAAGTGCAGTAGTGACTTTCGCCGGCAGAGTCGGCTACTTCCGGTTTAGCCCTCTGGCTAACTTGAATGGGGATGAAACAATTCAATTGTGCGGCTCCTCTAGGCTTTTGAAATATGATTGGATCAAATGAATCAAATTCTGATAGAGAAACAAGTCATTTTGCGGGGGTTGTGACACTCAAATTAATGTATCCGCTGATTTACAGATGTCTCTTTCACAATGTAAGTCTATGAGAAAAAAGTCTTTTTGGGCCAGTGTGCATCACGAGACGTTGTAATTACATGGTTTGGCCGCTATGTCAAATTTGCTTCAAAGCCTGGTGCTCTTCCTGTATCCAGTTCTCTTTATACATTCATGCTCGCTACGCACACAACCTACTCACTGAGCTGCCCCTTAAAAGAGCTACACTACTTTTATAACACATTTTAGTTATAGTACGTTAGTTAAAATCGCCTTAATATTGGCGCAGGAAAAAACATTGGATTATCCCTTCAATCATCGATATACAATCCAATTGCCAATCAGCACAAGCCTACAGGAAGCCCAGTGATGGTAAATAAGCCTGTAAGCCTTTACAATTATATTCATTCACTCAATTGGACATTTTCATTATGTTTCCTTCTTGCTGTGGATTGCAATGATCAAATGTGTCAAAACACCAGAAGAACTTAAATACCAGGACAGTGATGACTTAAAATAGCCTTGAGCATTCAAAAATGGGAGGATTATGGGGAAGATAAAAAAGGTGTGGGAGAGAGATTAAGAAACTAAATTACAGCACACAGCCTACTATAAAGCATCAAATACTTATTTGTTTACTTCATGTTACTCTAAAAAGGAACACCTACTTGAAATCTTTGCAGTCTCTGTCCATGCCATTCAGTAGACCTCTTCCATTGGCTTTAGCAGGATCACCTTCCTCTCCCACCTTCATCTCTGGGCTCTTATCCTCTTCAAACGGGGACACATTCTCTTGGGCATCACTCTTCTCTCTCCCATCTTGGTCAGTATCTCCTCCACCCTGTATTTATAATAACCCTGAGTAAGACTATGTGCCACCCATGAGAACAAGGGTAGAACAAACAACTCTATTTGATGATAAAGATTGTGATTGAGAGGCTTGACTTACATAGCCACCGTTCCTGTAGCGACCATCCATCTTGTCACCAGGAGAGGAGCTCAGGACGTACTCCACCATGCTCACCCCCAGGCCTCCACCTTCTGAGCGAGGTGAAAGCACAGAATTGGCATCACCATTCCCATGGAAACTCTGGCCTGGTCGCCGCTGCACCATGATTGGCTGAGACACTGAATGATCTAAATGAAAAGCCGTGATCAAATATCTAAATAGTTGTGTGTGTAAACTATAGCTGGGTAAAAACCCATTCATAAAAGGTAACACTGAAAACCATGGTCAATGGATGAGGATTAATGCTAATGTCCTTACAATCAGATCTAATTAATTCTTTAAGAAAAGAAAAAATACACCCATGAAAATAATAATCAAATTTAAAAGGAGTAACTCACGAGACGATCCCCACGCATTGTCCCTCCACTCCTCTCCGAGAAGCATCCCTTTCCTTCCATCCTTAGCCAACTCATCAGAATCCCAGAGCTTTTTTGCTGGCAAAAGCTAAAAATAAAATAAATAAATAAATAAAAAAAAATTGTACACATTTTCTAAGGATCTGTAAAATTACTGCATGTCTAAGGGGAGTGTGACATTTGAAATATGCAACAATCAACAGCCATGGCTTTAGAGCTGAAATGATTAGTCGATTAATCAATTATTCAATCAACAGAAAATTAATTATCAACTATTTTTATAATCGATTAATCGTTTTAATCGTAAAAAAAATTTTAAGCAGAAATTTGTTGGTTTCAGCCTCTCAAATGTGATGTTTTACTGCTTTTCTTTGTCCAACATGACAGCAAACTGAAAATATTTGAGCTTTGAACTGTTGATCAGACATCTGACATCTGAAGACGTCACCTTTGGCTCTGGAAAATTATAACGGCCAGCTTTCCACTATTTTCTGACATTCTGTAGTCGAAACGATTAATTCAGAAATTAATCAGCAGATCAATCAATTATAAAAATAAGTGTTGCAGCCCTTAACTGTTGTCTTGGTTAGGCAAACCTTTTCTCACTTAAAAATGGCACACACCAAAAATCTATCTGTAAGTGTGAACACTCCAATCTCCTTTTTCCAATAGACTTTACGGTGGCTGTAGTTGGCTCCTTCATATAGAACAGAGGCAGTGTATTCCAAATGCCCTACCATGTGTTTTAATGGTAGGAAATAAAAAAAAATCATAAACACCATAAAAACTTCTCAAGGACCACAATGGAAATAATCAATCATACTTAATGTTTTTATCCCTCATGACTGCACCTACTGCAGTGCAGAGTGTATTCATCACAATCCACTTTTTTTTTTCATTTTGATTTTATAAACGTACAAGAACGGGGAAAAGGATGGTTGATAAGACAAAATATGCTTACCTCTCCCATCCCCCTTGACTCCAAAGCAAGAGCTTGAAAATCATAGTTCATTTCATCCACAGCACGGACCTGAGACAGAGGAGAAGACAAGGACACAGTTTTATACACCAATTTTGATTTAACACTATCCAAGTAATATTACTTAGCCTGTGACCAGAAAGCTAAAAGTACTCAATGCAAGGCTGCAAAATACAGACAGTACAAATTCAGAGAACAAACTACTGTTTGCTCAGTTGAAAACATTTTGGTTTTGTGAAATAAACAAGCCAACTACAAAATAACATGGCCTTAACATCATTTCAAAAAAGGTGCCTCACCCCATAAAAGACTGTTGTTCAATACAGAAGCATTTTACATGAAGTTTCTAAATAAGCACCACAATGCAACCACTTCATGGAAAGATAATGTGTGCATGTGAAAGGTAGGGTTGTCCTAATAAAAAAAAATTCACTCTGACTTGACTGTTGAGCCTAGAGATTGTTGGCATGAAGTGCGACCTGCAACACTGTATCTTATTTTAAGGGAAAGAAAATAAAACCAGAAATGAGCAGTAATGCAATATTAACCTGGATAGTATCTGCCTTAAACAGACTGTGCCCTCAGACAGCATCTTTCGTTTCATCAGGCTGAGTGATAACCCCACGGCCAATCCAC
Organism: Thunnus maccoyii; assembly: GCF_910596095.1. NCBI lineage: Eukaryota > Metazoa > Chordata > Actinopteri > Scombriformes > Scombridae > Thunnus > Thunnus maccoyii. Next base: position 19,915,273 of record NC_056549.1, on the reverse strand, counting down.
TGTATACACGGGGGCCCAGTTGAACAAAGGTCTCACACATGCATGGGGATACAAACTGAAGAACCTTTGCTCAGTAAATGGACTGAGATGCCATGTGTCTCCCCAATTCAATGATTAGAAGGCTTGCCCTACACCAGGAAGTTAAAAAAGGAACAATTTGCATAAATCCCAGCTGACCATTTGTGTAGAGCCTGAAAAACCAAAAAACACAACAAAACAGAAAAACTCTTAATTAAGAACTTACAAACGACAGGTGCCTGATACATCAGCCACCTTACTGGTATAGATGAGACAAGGCCAGTCCAGTCCGGTGGAAGCTCAATACTATCTGACCTATTATACTGTGTGACCTATTTAACTACATAAAGCCCATATTAAGATCACTGCAATAATAACAATCTTGCCTTCTTTTATCTCCTTTAGAAGGTCCATTAAAATTATTGCAAGTCTACTATTGATAGTCTGTTTGCCCAGTCCTTGTAAGACTCCCTGATTTTTTAGTAGAAGTATTTTAAGATGTTTTCGAAACTAAAATGTGTTATAAAAGTCTGTCGAAAACAAGCACAGAGACCCAGGGAGACATGAGAGCAGCTGCTCTCTAACAGCTATGTGTGATTACAGCAGAGAGCAGGGGGGAGGACAGACGTCTCACTCTGCTACTCTTTTGAGGATCTTCAGATGCCAAAACACTGAAAAACAATTTATAATGCTTTAAGATCGGATATTACAACTCTGGCTAGTTATCACAGTGAGAATTAGAGGTCAATCGATTATTCAGTCAAAGCATCGATAGGACGTTTTACAAACTCTCGGAATCGGTGGAACTTGGCTCCAATAATGGCTAATGGCTGTGCAGCCTCCACCGGTCACATGGGGACGTACATCACCATTTTGCATGGAGGCTCCTTACACAAAGTCAAGGTTTTCCCTACCATTATAAGATTCTAGTACAGTGCCTAAGTGCTTTTTTTTACAGCACCTAAGCTGAATGTACAGGGAAAAAAAACTGTGCTTAGAGTTCTCTACTGCATTTTGGTGTCATTTATGGTTGCGCTGCTTCTCTGTTCTCTCCTCTCTGTGTTTGACAGATAGCCTACACAGAGCGAAAAGCAGAGAAAAGAGGCCGGTGGACACAGTGAAGAGAAGATAACTCAAAGATTTCTCGAGTTGACGGCAACTATGCTCGTTACTGTAAGTGCAATAAAACCTCTGCAATTAAAAAGCCAATAAAAGTACTTTATCAAAGCACCTGTTCAACAAGCATGAGCGTGTAGAAAAGCCATATTTTCAACTGCTTTGTCCGTAGTCTCCTGGCATGTTTTACACAACCACAGTGAACAGCGAATTGTTACGAACAACCTAAAACTAAAGCTGTCTGTATAAAGTCGAACTGTTAAGCTTAGTTGGCCACATATCTTAAAATTTGGCAAATTCTTGAAAACTTAGCTACAGGCTGAAACAGCAGCCCCTCTTCTCTACCTGCGGTACCTGCAGGCAGTGAATCGCATCAGCAGCAGAGGGAGGAGGACAGGCGGAATTACTGATACCGACTGATGTCTGTATTCTTCATTCTTTCTAAACTTCACTCAGTATTTTGATGTCATGAATATTACTATTCATTTTAGATTTGTTTCCACTGAGATATTATAGACTTTATATAGTGACTTTGCTGTTGTGAACATTGCTGATGCTGCTCTAAAAACAGTATTTAGTTGTGTTTGAATATAAATCAATTCTAATCCTGTTCTGAATTTATATGTTTTAAAAATAATTATTAAAAAAAACTCTTTAGTAATGAAAAAGAACCATTAAGAGTACTGATAAAGAACCGGGCTGACAAGAGTATGGATGAGATCAAGATAAAATCCTAACATACCCATCTCTGCAGTTGGTTAGTGGCTTCACCCTGAATTTGGGAGGATGAGCAGGTTTTAGGTATTTATTAGAAACTGGATAACTGTTGAACTGAACACCTAAGTCAAAGTAATAAAGTCAAAGGGGTTTATTGAGGTTACTGTGGACAAGGTGGGGGGGGAGATACATCGGCCAATTAATTGATTATTGGCTTTTTCCTGCTCCAAACTATCATTATATCAGCCTTTAAAAATGTACTATCGGTTGACCTCTAGTGAGAATCACCCCCCTGCTGTGCACCGCAGTGGCCAAAGCACTGGTCTAATTCCTTTGCCCACTGCGAATGAAGGGGCTGTGAATGTTTTATTAATGCAGTGCTATTGCTGTCTTAACACATCTTGGTCTGTATGCATTTTTCCTGTGACAGACTGGTGATCTTTCCAGTGTATGGCCCATGTCTCACCCAGTGTGTGCTGGAAAAAGTGAATATGGGGGGGGTGGATGGAGCCTGAACTCAAATAGGTTCACCATCATAAAAGGAGCTCTCAACTCTCAGATTTTGCTCGGTGTTAGAGGCTTGAGAAAGAAACAAGGGCATCCTACACAGAAGTCTTTTTGGACAGACACACCCCTTCACTTTTAAGTAAAAATTAATTATCGGTGTCAACAAAAAGCACTAACTGAGATATAGCCAATATAATTCACATTCTCTGGAATTTGATAAATGAATGATGATTACCATATTTCCTCAAATACAAGGCAGTACTCAATTAAAAGCCGGGTCTCTGATAATGGCTGGGGGCGTGGTCGACACAAACAAATAAAGGTCAGCCCCAAAAACAGGCCAGGGAAAAAACAAGTGGGTGCCTGTTATATAACCTGCATGCCAGTTAAGCATAAGTAGTAGTTACCTGGATGTAGCTCCAATTCTATGAGTACATAGCCGACCGTCACAGAGAGGGGAGGGGAACAGAGGAGACGTGATATCGAGAATTATTGTTCTACACCTCGGAGTAAGTGGATTAACGGTAACAGTAACAAAGATTTAACAGAACCAACAGAAGCAGATCAGAGGACAAGGAGGCTCATACTAAATTATGAGCAAATATACTTATCAAACAGAGGAAATTAGAAATAAAGGCCTCTCTCTAATATTAGCCTGCTTCCAATATTTGCCTGGTACCCTCTGCAGTTGAGGTAAATAAAGGCCCTGGCCATGATTCGAAGAAATGTGGTAATTAACCTACATACTGATATTATTTTAGCAGTTAAAATTGTTGCCTCATGTCTGTTGTGTAGTTTTAGCAACAAACACATTTTAATTGCCTGCTGGTGTCACTTACATTGAATCACAGTGGAACAACCACTATGCATCAGGAACCAAAACTAATTTTACACATGTAGTTGTCATAAGGTCCATTTCTAGTTTGTTTCCCCCAGTGTAGTTATGCTACTAAATGATTTGTACACACTGTACTTTCCCATCATAAACTAGATTTTTTTTAAAAGCACAACCATGGCAACATACATTTTCACCTTGAATTAGTCATTGGGTATAAAAAACAAAAACACACACACACAAAAAAAAACCAAAAACAAAATGAACAAGAAATCATACACACCCTTTTTTTTATGCTGAATGAATTGTCATTGTATTTAGTATTTGCTGCACTACACGCCATTAAGCTCTACCAACAAAAGCCAGTGACATTTTATGTGCTTGAACATCCATAATAAGGGGTGCCTAGTGGAAAAAATATAGGATATATGGCTGGCACCTGAGATAAACCCTATGTCTGATGGGCACTTTTCTGAATTGTGAAAAAGAGTTTGCACTCTACAAATGAACCAATAAAAATTATCAGCAGGTGATCATGTATTATTTTGTTTTCTTTCTATGACATTGTCAATGAATAGTCAGTTCTGCAGTTTTGGAGAAACTGACAACCCCCCCCCCCCCCCACACACACACACACACACCACATCGATTCACGAAGTATAATATGTAAACAAAATACAATATGTCTAATATTGATACAACATTCAGTGAAATGTCAGGCCTCAGATGATGCAAAAATATTGCTGTCTGTCCATCAAACCTGCACTAAACTGAATATCATTTCAATGACCGGTCTCTTTACCTGATCAATATGATTGGCATCTCCAGTTGGCCAGCGATGCTTGCTGGGTGGGCAACCTCCAAGCTGCTCTCCGGGCTGCCTCTGAAAGAAGTATCCAACTGTGGCGTCATCCTGAGATCGTCCACTCAGCGGAGGCTGCGGGGTACCTGGGTTAGGGTTAGCACCCCTGTCCATGCCCTGTAAATGTGGGCCTCCAGGAGCCTGTCCAGCCCCCCCAACTGACGCTAGGGGACCTCCACCGTGAACTCTGACACCTCCAGTCTCAGGAGCGCCATTTGCATGCAGCATCCCACCTCTCGTCTCCTGCCAGGCCACGTCATTCATACCTAGGATGCTGCATGGAACGCTCATTCCACGGGAAAGCCTAAACAAACATAACATGAGTCAATAAAATGATAATCATAGTTCAAGTTTACCTCTATCAAATTTATAGATACAAATATATTGGTATATCAAAAAAGTATTACAGCGCACACCAGGATGCTAGGATTGACACTATTTTTATTTACAGATTACATTAAGCTGGCACCCAGGAGAGAAGCACTGCTGTGCACAGGGTATCTTCAGTTTTTTGACAAATATATTGGTATTGATGATGATATGAAGAGCAATCTCACTAGAGGACATAGCCCTTTTGTGCTTCTCTGCCTAATTACATATAATTGAGTTGGTGGTCTACCAGGATGACTTCATGATAAAAGTACTCTGCTATCTGATTTAAGTTGGGTTTTTTTTTTTAAATAACCGCCTACGTCAATGTAACCCCCATCATAAAATGACAGTTATTATATCCTGGTGAGCTTTTAAGTAATGAAAACTATAAGTTACAGCATATGGCCCTAATTTCTGACTACTGTGACTCTTGAGACTAACTTTCAAGTGTTGTTTAGGAAAAGGATCCTCCCAACTGAAGAATAAACACAAAAAATGGTACAACTTAAAATTTCTTCGCCGGGACATGACTAATTCCTGAATTGCTAACTTATCTCCATGCCATTACTGTAGATTGTAACGATAGTTACTGTAGCCCTGAACATAAAAAATACATTGCTTCTTTAACAACTGGGCATTAACGGTACGTGGAAAGTCTAATTTAGCGTGCTGCTTATTTCCGAATTAGCAAAAAAAAGAACAAAACAAGCGGCTGACAAGGATGTTGATGGCTTGCAATAACACGAATGCTACATTTACCGTTAGCCTAGTGTTAGCTGGTGACCATAAAGCTAACGTAACACTACAATTAATGTAACGTTACTGCTGATAAAAAAATACACTCAAAAGGCAATTATCGATTAACCACGATGAGAGCTATGGTTGGCTTATGTACATATGTTACTAGCTACAACGATACATCCAACATTACTGGTCGTTGTGGCAAAGCGACGTGCCTTTTAGCAAGCTAACTAGCTAGCTAACCTAACCAGCAAGTCCGCTGCTAACGAGCAAGCTAGCCAGCTAACTTAACGGCTTTAACTGACAATTTACGTCAGCGTTAATCTTAAAATGTTTAATTTGTAGCAGTTCGTACTCATTTGGTCTACTGTTGTTTCCTTTTTCGCCACTTCGTTTATTTTATATGGCGGAAATCGGACATGTTTAACGTTACCCGACTGGAGAGAGCATTAGCGATAGCAAGCTCCTTAGCTAGGCAGCTAACGCTAAACGCAGCAGGCCTTCTCTGTTTATTATTGGTTGGCTACGCTGGACATCAAAGTTAAATTAATTATTTGACCATTGCTTTAATAGTAATTTGTGGCGCATTTGTTGGGCAGAAAACAGGTTGTTTTTCTTGGCTTAAAATACCAACTTGGATGCAACAACAAGACAAAACACACCAACAAAGCTAATGTACGAGCTAGCAAAAGCTAATTGCCAAGTTGGTGTGTTGTGTGAGCTGAAACATCAACCAAACACTCAGCGGCTGAACAACATGGCCCCCCTTCAAGTTACAAACAGAGGGGCCTTTACCGCTAAACAAAAGGGGAAACACTCACAGCACGGCAGTCGCGACTAACATAGTCGCTTTACAAAATATTTTGCTTCCGACGTGAACAAATAAAGAGGAGATACTTACGCGCTGTCGTGTCGAGAGAGGGGCTCTGCTTGTTGCACGCCGTCAACCTGAATCTATATTGTTTTGTTTCCTTGCAGAGAGAGCGGTGATTTAGCAAGGCTGGTTGGTCAAAGCTAAGAGTTTGTCTTCGCTGGTGCCCCCTCCCTGTAAATAGCGTGAACTACGTAGACATGCAATGTAAATCTGCCTTACCTAACGTACCTTTGTGCACCATGTGAGGGTAAACCTGCTTCACTGTATTTTATTTCCTTCAGCAACCTGCCATCCGATATTTTATGAATTCAAATATAAAATAAAATTTAAAAAACGTTTCTTATTGCTGTTAAGAAATGTCTAAGTTGTTTGAACTAATTATACATATTTATTTAGTTTAAAATACAAAATGTGCAATACATTGCACTCATTACTGAATATTTGAACAGGCTCTATTACTGTACATAACCACCTACATGTACTATATAAAGTAACGTCTTATTTTTACTTATCTCAGTGCCCTTTAGCCTACACTTTTCACTTTTTTTTGCACTATTTGTATCCTGTTTACAGTTCACAGAAACAGTCTCACCTGTATATAGTCATCTCTTGTGTGCATTTCTAAAGATTGTTGTGTTGTTATTGTGTGCAAGCATATTGAGAGTCACTAAACCGGAGTCAAATTCCTTGTATGCGTTAACATACTTGACCAATAAAGATGATTGTGAATGACTCTTTATTGGATGCTGGCTAATTCAATATTATGGACAAGGTTGGCTCAGTAACAATAGGTGGCAAAGGCGTGAAACAATGCTTCGGGTGTGGGTTATGTTCTAATGGCTCCTAACGTGAATCATGTTAAATTACAAAATAAAAAAAATCCCCGTAATACATCATCATGCAGTTAGATTTGGTTGCTTTGGGCTGATCCTGGGTCGGGTGGGTCCTCGTGGTCCATGACCCTCCTCTACATAAGGAAAACCGATGAGATCCAATCACCTCTTCCTTTACAGACTGTGATCTCACCTCCCTATTTCCGATTGGGTTGCTATATTTAGGAAACCACCCTGCGCTTTATAAAGAGATCGCAGTGGTTTCTGGTTAAGGTTGTGTAGTTGAGAGTCAGGAGCGGCTGTCGGGAACAAGCCTGTTTAGTCTCATTCAGAGTATTTAGGCTGAGAGAAGCGGACACAGCTGGTACTTTTGTCTTTTGGAGGCTACATGTGAGCGAGAGGCAATAGGGAAAAGGCAGACATGGCAGACATACGTAAGAAACTTGTCGTGGTGGGGGACGGCGCATGTGGGAAAACATGTCTACTCATTTTATTCAGCAAAGACGAGTTTCCCGAGGTCTATGTCCCGACTGTGTTTGAGACATATGTTGCGGACATAGAAGTGGACAACAAGCAGGTCCAGCTGGCTTTGTGGGACACAGCTGGACAAGAGGACTACGACCGGCTGCGCCCCTTGTCCTATCCGGACACCGATGTCATTCTGATGTGCTTCTCCGTGGACAGCCCGGACTCGTTGGAAAACATCCCTGAAAAGTGGGTCCCTGAAGTCAAACACTTTTGTCCGAATGTACCCATTATATTAGTGGCCAACAAGAAAGATTTACGCAACGACGAGAACGTAAAGAACGAGCTGTCCCGACTGAAGCTGGAGCCAGTGAAAGCAGAGGATGGCCGGGCGATGGCCATGCGCATTGGCGCATATGACTATTTGGAGTGCTCTGCCAAAACCAAGGAGGGCATCTGGGAAGTGTTTGAGACTGCAACACGGGCAGCCTTACAAAAACGAAAAACGCCATCAGGTAGTTGTCTCAAATGCTGTGTTTTGATGTGAATCGACGCTGTCTAGAGAACTGTAACGCACAGCCAAGACGTTTCCACCGCCGGGATTTGTCTGAACATGTAAGGGCAGTGACCATGGTTTTGATACTCCCTCCTCGTATTCGACCTTGGTTGAACCAAAACGAATGACTAAGAAGTTCTTTTGAACACGCAGACGATAACCATCTGATATCGGGGTGTGTGGAAATGCACTGGTTACAGCATGTTCTTGGGTCACATGATCCCAGTCTGATTGGTGGAGGGGTAAAAAGGACAAACCACTACATTTCAGTGGAGGCCTTATTCACCCCCTCTAATGTGGCCAAGGCCTCTCCAAAGGCCTGCTTTCGAGACAACATTTCAATTGCTCACTTATTGTGTTTCAAAGTGTTTGCATAGGCCACTTGCCTTTCTGCCAAGGTTATACTTTGTAATAAGCAAAGCAGTACACTTGCACTCGTTATTTATGTCCACCTTGTATTGTAAACAACTGTATTAAGTTTGGGAAATTGCACAGCATCTGGACACTGCAGTAATTCACAGAAAGTTTTTTTTTTTATATATAAAAGTACGAGTCAGTGAAAGGATGCCCATGGGGTTCTGTATAGTTTCTTCTGATGTTTTACATGTTTTGTTTTTTTTAAATAAATACATCGCTTAAGTTTACAGTTAATGGCAGGTTATGTCTCAAGTTTGTCAGCTGGAACCCCATCCAAAAAGTATGTTTTTGACTCCACAGTATTAACTTCCTAGTTTAATATTTGTTTTGCAAGTTTTCAGATAGATAATCTGTTGCAGTTCAGTGCACAAACAGTATGTGTCACCAGAAATATCCTTTTAAAGTTTGCTAAGCATGCTTCTATCCCACATTTTATGCTTGTTGGTGGCTATACAGTGACTAGTTTTGGGAGGACAATGATGAAGTAGCTGCTTTTTGAACATGGCTTATGAAACAATGGTTTTATTGAAGCACATACTGTACACTATGTTTCTGAACACTGCACTCATGGTCTAGCTATTTCAGAGGCTGACACATTTCAGCTGTGTCAAAGACTTGGAAGACCTGCTTGACATTTTCTATTTAGGTACAGCGTAATTTACAGTTATGTGGGTGATATTTCCAGAGAAGATTGAACACTGGCGTGTGAGTGCTTTGCTCAATGAAACAAGTTGTTTTAGAAAGAGTTGTGAAAAGAAAGGTGGGCTATGTCACAGCTCTATGAGCCACTAGCACACACTCATATGGGATTAAGCCATCTGATGGCAATTGACAACTTTGATGGAAATGTATCATGATATGTTATTATAACCACAAACTTATAATAATTACACAAACTTTAGCAAAAGGGTATCCCTTTGACTGAGACAATAGACAAAAACTAATGTGAAGTATTAATGTTTTTTGAAGCTGTAAAATGTTTGTTTACAGCAGTAAAACTGAATTATGATTGGTTGATAAATACATGAATACTAATTTTCAAATGCATTGTCTTTCATTATGACTGTGAATGTACCTCAAATTTATTGGGTATAAAATATTTTTGGGGCTTGAAAGTTTGTGACAGAAATCAGTGTTTCTGAGTAAATTTTCCATACTTGTGGAATAAATTCAGCTCATGTTTGATCTGTGTCTACAAATAAGTGTTGTGTAACTGTCCTCTTAGACGATGGTGGGAGTGCTTGCTCAAATGACAGCAATGAACAAGAGACTGTTGCTACACTGGGGATCCAGGGTAAAATCCTGGTGGATTTGCTATGCCAGTTATTCTTTTAATGGTTACTTGAGAGGAAAAAAAAGCTAAATTTTGCTTGAAACGTGTAATTTTTCCATGGTTCAATAAGAAACATTAGTAAAGATAAACCAGAGTTTATCTGAATCCACCCAGAGTTACGATGGTGTAAAAGTCACATTCCTCCCTGCCTTCTGTTGCTGGGCTTTTTGCTGACTTACAGGACAGGAATGCATTGTGATGGACTGGTTAATTTTCCCACACTGGCCCCCCTCATGTGCCTCTGATTTCCAATGTTGTTAGGTTATTATTCACCAATCAGACAGTTCAGTTTTCATCTTTTTCTTCATTTTATTTTAATTTTTTTCCAGGAGAAAAAAACAAATAAACAATGGAATCACAGAGAGGAAAAATTCTGAAAACGTGCCAAACTTATCTGTTTGTAAGAGTTTATCAAATTATGACCACATTCATGTAATGACATAATTTGTAGGTTTGAATGGTACATCAGAAACAACAATGGAAATTTTTGTGAGGAAAAACAATACGGTATGTAAGGGAACAAGCAATACTGTTCTGGGAAAGTCAATAAAAAAATCAATGTGTCACTATCTCTACTTTTCCATTCTTTAGCCTAATTTTCTCACACTGAAAACAAATACTTACTTCAGTGTTGCAGCTGGCATTTGTTCCATTATACTTGAAAGAAAAAGTATATATATATTGATAAACATATGAACTTGGTTTTTAAATTTTGTGATTTACATCATCTATTTTTTCTGTTTCTGGAAGGACAAATTGACCCATAACTTTAAAATATTCCTTATGGTGGTGGTGTGAAGTAAATAAGTACTTTTACTTACATTAGGTTCAGTTTTGAGGTACTCAGTATTTCCATTATGATACTTAATATTTCTACTCTACTACATCTCAGACTTACTTTTTACTCTGCTACATTTATCTGACAGCTGGTAAATAGTTTGCTGTTTTATATTTTACATACAAAACAGATGATGAGCTTCTAAAGTAGGATGACAGGCTCAGTGGTCATTTTCCTGTATTTTGATTACTTTTGGTACTTAAAGTACTGATAATACTTCCATACTTTTACTCAAGTACTATTTTAAATTTAGGACATTTACTAGAAATGGAGTCTTTGTATTGTTACTTTTACTCATGTTAAAGATCTGAATATTTCCTCCACCACTGCTTATGATTACACATTACCAATAGCTATCACTGGAAAACTTGATTCATGTATTCCAAAGGGTGGGTACCTTTTAGGGTTTGACTTTTTACTGTTGTTAACAGCAACTGTCAAACTGACTATGTGTCTGTACTCATTCTCATTGTTTAATGACAAGACAGTGCCACAGTGTGTCTGCGTCACAGAAGCTATTTTTGTCTCAGCTTAATTTAGACCTGAGGATTCAAATGACTAATGAGCATATGACAGGGAAGTATAGTGTTTTTTTTTTTTAATGATACCATATTGTGACTGTGTTCAGTTTAGTTGTTTTTAATGAGTATCTTGATTCTATTTGGGAAGCAGCTCTGATATAAGCTGTCAGGGTTCATGTCAGGAAAATACTAGAGCTAAAATGATTAGTCAACCGATTTATTGAACAGATAGAAAAATAATGAGAAACGATTTTGACACTCTGTTAATCATTCATTAAAGTCTTCAGTCTCTTCATTAAAGTTTATTTCCAATCAAAAATGCCTTCCTTCCTAACATTCCTTACTTCCAGCTTCTTAATTGTGAGGATTTCTTTGTGTTATATTATAGTAAACTAAATATCTTTAGGTTCTGAAGTGTTAATCAGACAAAAGAAGCAGTTCAATATCATCACCTTGGGCTTTAAAAAATTGTAATGGGCAATATTTCACAATTTTCTGACATTTTACAGACCAAACGATTAATCAAATTATTCAGAAAATAAGTGGCAGAATAATCGATAATGGAAATAATCATTAGCTGCCCTAAAAAATACCAATTTATACACCAAAACACCCGGGGAGTGAATATTCATTTTGAGAAAAATGTTTACAAGTGTGTAAAAATCATATTATAGTGCTTTTGCTTGCATTCTTACTTCTATAAGCCTGTCAAGAAGTTAGATTTTTAGACATTTATGTTAAATTATATTTAAGAAATGCAAAGAGATGTATGCAGTATAAACTGTATTTATTGAAGCCCACATAATATTGTTTTTTTTAAATAGTACAAGACAGAAAGGGAGCACAGTAGGATTATAATAACTGGGAGTTTACTGTGAAATAATAAAATTAATAATTGGAAAAACAGAGTACAGAGACAAGCATCATAAGTACAGACCATATTTGTTAGCATGTAGTTTTATTTTGTTTAGATGAGAATAGACAGTTGTCTTGTTGGTTATACAACAGATACAGACAATACAAACACTGTATATCCTTGTTAGCCATGGTCACTTAGTTGAATTGGGTAACAAATGGTAAAGGAATGTCGACCTCCATCTGTCTGTCACTTACTCTCACAAATTGCTCAACATTTTTGCTTTTCTCCTTAAGGGTCTTGATGACATTGTTGTGGAAAGCATTTGTACGTTTTACCATTGAGTCAATCCAGGACTGGATGTCAGCTTGAAGCTGTTCGCTAGACATGTCGGCCAAAATAGTCTGGAGTTTAGCTTTCACAGCTTTTAAATACTCCATAACAATTGTGCTGGCCTGTTCGACCTGCTTGGCAACATCAGCCAGGATAGGAGAGTTGATGGCATCATTGTATACTTCAGTCACAAAAGTGGAGAGCTTCTCAACATTCTGAGATTTTAGGGTTTGGAGGAGCTTCTCACTTTGTTCAATGGTAAACTGTACGAATGCTGAGAATTTAGTAATGAGATCTTCCAGCTGGATATCTCCCACTTTCCTAACAGTGACAATCACTTGGTCCTGGATTTTCCTCAAAGCTACCAACAAGTCATCAAGAATTTCTCTTCCACTGACAACATAGCTAGAGCCAGGAAGGGTGAATTCAATGGCTTGAACATAATCAAAGACAGCTGTAAACATGGAGGAGAAGTACTCTGGAACCTTTTCAATAGCCTCCTCAGATACATCAGCAACAAAAGCACTAAATTTCTGGTAGACCTCAAGCCCAGACAGCCTCTCTTCATAGCCAGGGATCTGGAACTTGGTCTCTCTCAGGAATTTAACAACAGCATCAAGAACAATCTCAACTTTCTTTTGGTACTCTCTCAGGATCAAAATGGTCTTATCTGTGACAGCTGTCATAGTGTTAGAAGGATATATTGCTGCAAGGTTGTCGACAGCCCTCTTGAACATCACTTTACTCTGCTGACCAGCCTGTTCAAAGGAATCACCAAGGCTTCTAGCATGTTTGTTGATTGTATTATATGTCCTGCGACCATGGGCAGAGACCATTTCCACAACTGTGGGAACCTTGCTCTTCAGTCCCAGCATCATCTCATATGGCATCTCCATATTCCAGGTTGTCTGAAGGTTCAGCTTCTCGGAGTTCATCACAGACATCTTCAGACCCAAGATATCAATGTCTGTTGTTGGCTCAGACTGTGGGGAAAAAATAAAACATAAAACATAAAACAAACATTTTACTACAAAAATAAATGATAACAATTTACATTAAAAATTGCAGTCAATAAGTAATTTGTAGGCAAATAAGTGAACAAAAGTGCTCTTACCGGGTAGCGTCCATAGACTCTTGCTTTCACTTGTGCTGGGCGCTTAGTCTGCATCTGAACTGCAATGAGTCCAGCAGATGGAGTGGACATAGAGACAACAAGGCCTTCCACTGGATTTCCAGTAATCTCCTGATTGATTTCCATAGTCAGATCGGGCAGATTGACCTTTGCTGAGTTGGTGATGGAGGTATCCACATTTTCGTAACTTAAGATGATGGTGCTGTCATGGTTTCCCTCTACCACTGAATGTTTTACAGCCAGGACAGAGGCCATTTTGAATCCACCGGCTATGTTCACATTGGCACTGCCCTCAATCTTTCCAGTCAGAAGCTCACATTCAGAGGATGAGGAAGCATCAAGTTTCATGACAATGCCGTCCTGGTTAAGGATGCTGGCATCAGTTTTGAGAGTGAGCATTGCTGTTTTCATGGAGAAGTCATAGGTCAGATCACCCATTACTGGGATCTTAATGCTCTGAATTTTGGGCAGAGTGATTTTTGGGATTGTCAGCTTGCTAAGAGCAGATGGAACATGCAGAGCAGGCATTCTGATGAGACTGAAGTCAGGCACTGGAATGGTGAATGTAGACACTTCAACATTCATCACTGGGACTTTGTAGGCAGGGATTGTGATGGTTTTAGGCAATTCAATGCTGTATTTTTCATACTCTGCCTTTGCTTTGTCATAAGATGTAGCGAAGATGTCAGCAGCCTTATCCTTGCTGATGAGAACTTTCTTATGCAGAGTCTTGATGTTGGCATTAATGGTATTGATGACTGGATCCACATTAATATCAATCGTGATCACCTCAGGGTTCTTCATGTACTTTATCTTGGAGTTCATGTCAAATGTCTGCTGGGTTGTGGTGAGGAGATAGCTCAGGCCAGTGTCTTCCCACAGTGAGTAGTGTTCCACTCTTGGTGTCCTCATACCAAAAAATGGCACAGTCATTTCAGGAATGGTGATATATTCTTTCAGTACATCAAGATTTGCTTCTCCATTAATCTGGGAAAATATGTTAATTTCCCTCTCACCATTATCCATGGAGACGAAATGGGAGTATTTGTACTGGTTGAATCTAGCCAAACCTGTCCAGCTAGCTTGCTGCACTTCGGAGTTCAGGGTAAGAGAGATGTCATTCTGGAGATCCATCTTTCCGGACAGCTTGAATGGAAGGGCAACCTTGGCATTTCCCTTATTCTTGGTGTCAAGCATAAGCTCATTAGGTGTGACCAACGCAAGAGCAGAGCTTGAGAGAGTTCCCTCAACCTGTCCAACCAGCTCTGCATTGTGAGAGGCAGTGAAATCAATTTTCATGTCTTCAACCTTAGCCTGGAACTTCACCTCTGCAATGCTGCCCCTCATGAATGGTGTTTCTGTCTCAGCCTTGGCATCAACAATTATGTGGCGGAAAATGCAAATATCAGCAACCACATTTTGGTTAGCTTTGAAATTGGTGCAGCCTGTTGCTCCAGTGAAAGTCACTTTGGCTGTATGGAGATCCATGACCACCTCCATGTCACTCTTGTGGGTTGCCTCATCTGAGAAGTCCTGAACTGCATATTTTCCATTGGCCAGATTGTTAATGTTCAGATTGGCAGAACCATCTTCAAGCAGGAAAACTGTCTTTTGACTCATTGATGCTTCACTGAAGATGTTGAGGGTTGGCATGTTGAGGTCATGTTTGTAGCTAGTCTCTACTGTGGCAGAGACTCTATTTTCCGTGGTAAAGAATGCATTATTGACAAGCTCTCCAGAATAGGGCTCAGTTGTGGCTCTTGCAGTAGTTTCAGCAGAAGCTCGGGCTGACAAGCCATCGAGATTCATTGTTCCCTTGTGGTCAAGTGTAAAAGATGACTGGTCAACCTTGATGTTCTCAGAGATCGACAGATGACTCATCTCGGGCGCAGCAAAATGTGCACTGGCATCCACAGTGAAGTCAAGGACTTTCAAGGTAGATGTGGCCTGTGAGTTAAGGTTCATTTTGAACTCTGGTGTGACTGATGTAGTGGTGGTGTTCTCCAGGTCAGCAGTGGTCCTGAGGTTGTAATGAGGTGAGATAACTCTGAACTCTCCGTAGAGCTTTCCAAAACAGGGAATCTTGCTCATATCTACCACTTTCTCTTTCAACTCCATAGTGAATGTGTCATAATCGAAAGATCTGATTTTCTCGACCATTCTCATGAAATAGTCACTCATGTCATCAATCAGCTGTTTGAAGTCAAAGGAATACAGTTCATTCACAAGCTCCTGAGCAGGTACCATAATCTTTTTGAGCAAAGGCTGGATGTCAATTGACCTGAGAGCAGCAAATGCAGACTGAATCTTTTCCCTCACCTGATACTGCTTCATGATTTCAACAACCTCATTCATGACAGCCTCAATCATCTTCTCAATCTCATAGTTGGAGAGGATCTCTTCTATTTTGCTGTAAATTACATTGAACTTGTTTGCAATGTTATACTTCTTGATCCAAGCCATGATAGTGTCTTTCATTGATTTCAGCGCATTCATGATTTTTTCAGTTGGGACCTTGGCTCTCAGGTTGGTCATGAAATTTTCCATTGAGTTGATAAACTTTCTCAGGTCTTCCACAAAGAGGTTGAAGTCAAAGTTGTCAATGACCTCCTTCAATTCTGATACTTTGTTCTGAAACTTGGCACTGATCTCATACCTTGTGTTGATGTCTTTCAGCATCTCAATGCTCTGGTCCATCAGCGTCATCATTGTGGCCTTTGCATTTTCAATGACTGCAGGCAGGTGCTCAATGAATGGGATCTGGATGAAGTGGCTGTCACTGTTCTTGTCATATTTCACAAATCCAGAGATGGCATAATCTTGACTGGCTTCACTGAAGAGGGTGGTGGAGACTGCTCCTTTCATCTCAATACCCATTCTCTCTGCGTTGTTATAGGCACCCATTTCTTGTTCAAAACTGTGGTCGTTTACACTGGATGTCATCTTCATTGTGACACTTTGCTCTTGGAGGCTCAGCATGCTGTTGAGCTTGTTGTCCATGTTGGTCTTGATAGTAGGTCTGCCTTCCAATTCATGAGTGGTTGAGGCTCTGTACTCAAATGAATGCGTGAGGAGCAGTGGTTCTGCTTTCAGGAGGAACTTGCTGTACAGTTCGCCACTCTGCTGTCCATACAGATACATTGCACCATTTGAGTTGAAAATGGCATCAATGTTCAGAGTGAAGGGTTCAGCAACAGTTTTGATTGTGCTGTCCAGATGAAGAGATTGTGATTTGAAGTTGGCAACATTGTTGAACTTCATGGTCAGACCAGCAACCTCCATATCCGTGGCATGTGTCATTTGAGATCCCAGGAGTTTACCATTGGTATTGTACTTAGCAGATAGGACCATGTCAACAAATTTGATTTCATAGGTGTGCTTAAGCTCCTCCTCTGAGAAGACTCCCTTCATTGTTCCAGTCAGCTCCATGTTGTAGGGCTCTGCCTTGAACCGAGCATCATTTACAAAGTTAATCTCCATGATCTTCAGGTCATTTTTCATAGTAACTGAGGCTGTAAAACGCTCCATGTTAACTGTGATGTCATGCATGTAGGAGTTTCTCTGGTCAAGGAAGTTGTCAGTCTTGGACTGGAGGGTAAAAGATCTCAGTGTAAGAGACAGTGAGTGGGTATTTTCAGTCCTCATCTCATTGAAAGATCCAACCATGTTGTTGGAGAGGATCAAGCCATCTTCATTCACTCTGAGGTTCACTCTGTTCCTGGTGTTCATGTCAAATAGATTACCCTTAAAGATGCTGTTGAAATAGACTTCTGAGCTTGCAATCTTTCCTTCAATGTTGAGCTCAGCTTTGTTCTCCTTAATGCCTCCCTTTGTGGTGAGAGACATGGTGGCACCATTAGTGTCAAATCCACCATGGAAAACATTCTCAAAGGTCATTGGGCTGTGCTGTGCAGTTGTTGTGCAGCTGGTGGTCAGGCCATTCATGTTCAGGGCCAAGGTTGCTTTGTGAGAGGCAAGGCTTGAAAAGATGTTAATGGAGGCATCAGCATTGAGCTCCAAGCCGGAAGGATTCATGGACCCAGTGAGCAGAGAGTAGGCACGGTTCACTGTATCATCAGCTTGATTCTCTATTCTGAGGCTGACCTGTGCTCCAGAGGCAGAGAACTCCACCTGGCTACGAAGCATTCTCTCAGCAGACTTGGTCACGGAGTCAGACTGGATGGTAAGCTTGACATCCTTGTAGCTAAGGCCAAATTTGGTGGTGTGCTTGATGGGGTCAGTGTTCATGTTGGTGTTAGACTCAACCATGAGTTCCTCATTTTCATATGATGCCTTGATCTTGTTTACAACCTTCAGGATTTCGGAGTTCACCCTCAGTGTACTCTCCAATCTTGCTTCCCTCTTCACTGGCTCAACAGAAAAGGTGTGGAGATAAGTGGTGCTAGCGGTCATGGGTCCGATGGACACACTTCCGTCTGTGTTGACATCTCCAGAGAGCATGTTTGAGTCTAGGTTGAACTGGTTAGTAACAGTCAGAGAAGTCTCCAGACCCAGAGGGGTAATGGCTTGCATGTTGTATCTTCCTGATGACATGACTTTTTCTGACACAGCAACAGTTTCCATCACATTAAAACTTGTACTCATGAGCTCGTGGTTCAGGGAAACATCCATGGTGAATTTCATAGTTTCATCTGCTGTGTCGGTAATTTCTGTAGCTCCTTTAAAACAGACAAATCAGTAAAATATTAATTAGTATCAACTATTATTTTCTTTCTGTTCTATTAAATAACAA
This sequence comes from Thunnus maccoyii, assembly GCF_910596095.1. Classification (NCBI taxonomy): domain Eukaryota; kingdom Metazoa; phylum Chordata; class Actinopteri; order Scombriformes; family Scombridae; genus Thunnus; species Thunnus maccoyii. Next base: position 19,897,194 of record NC_056549.1, on the reverse strand, counting down.
ATGTATACTTTTTATAATTTAAGAAAAGAATTAATATAAAATTACCCTCAGTTGTGAAAGAGAGAAGTTTGATTGGACTTTCAGCCATGACTTTGAATTTGGCCAAGTAGCTAGGAGACACTGCAGTGTTGTTGCCAGCAGAAACCTTTGTCTCCCAGTTATAGTAGTTGCTGTTGACCTTAGCAGATACTTCCACCATTCCCATCAGAGGCAGGGTGAGATCATATTCAGAAGGGATGGTAAAAGTTGGGATTTGGATCTCCTGTGGGGCAAAATCTACACCCAGCTGAGGCATAGAGATGTATGGTGAGGTGACTGTGGGAGGTATCCTTAGCTCCTCAGATGATTTGCCTCCAAGGGGCAGAGGGACACTGATGGTCAAACGGTCCTGGTTGAACCGGTAACTGAATGTGCTGTCACTGGTGAGAGGATGAAAACATTTGTTAAATTTAAAACAGACATTTAACTTGAGAGTAAATGTACTTATTTTATGATTCAATCAGGACAAAGCTGTAATTTTCTCATAATTCATATAAAAATGATGTAAATCCTAAATTGAACTTTTGAATGTGTTTTACTTACAGGTTCATGAATAGGTTGGCAGGCATGGAGGGCATTTCCACCATTGCTATATTGTTCCTCAGAGTCTCAACATAGGGAACATCAGTTGAGATCTTATCCATCCAGATATTGCTGGCCTGAATAAAGAACACCATGCTTTAGTCTTGAAGAACTTAATCTAAGTCAAGGTTTGGTAAATTAGTTAAAACGATTATATTATTTTCACCTCGAGTCCCTTGTTGAAGATATGGCGCAGTTTCATGTCAGTCTTGACAATCTGCTGGTCCATGACATCCTCCACAACCTGCCTGAGCCAGGCCTGGAGGGCATCAGTGTAAGGCACCAGGGTCTTAGTATCAGCATTCATGTTGGACATCAGCTGAACCTCAGCGAGGTCTTCACCTGAGATACAAAGCATTTAGCATTTTAATTTTACATTTGAAATTGTGTTTGGAAAAATCCCTGAAATTATCAGTGTTTGAAGTTCATTAGCAGTTTTTTTTTAACAGACATACCATATTTGAATGTGATTGCCTGAATTGAGGAGGTCTCTGGGAGCTTGACATCACTTTTGATCTCCAATGTGACCAAGTCAGCATTGCTCATGGTAGCAGTGATGGCGGCATCAGTCTTGAGTGAGGGGACTAACAGTTGAACCTGCATCATGCCATCAGCCACGCCCCGAAGCCTGTGATGAATAAAAAACATGATCTAATCAATTCCTATATATAAAAAAACTTAAAGACTGTTAAATGAGTGCATGCGTGTGTTATAAAACCAAGCTGTAAGTCAGATATAATATTTATTGACAGTGTGTTTAAAGAAAGATAGTGCCTTGGATGACTTACTGGACACGACCAGTCAGAGAGAGCTGTGGGATGTTCTTATTGGTGATCTCAAGGATAAGGGATTGGCCTTTGTTATTGCTGTCAGTCATGCCAACCTTGACACCGGCCTCTAGATCAAAGTCAGGTATCTCCATTTGGGTGGTAAAGACATTCCTGTTCCTGTTGTATTTTAGGGTGGCTGTAGCCTCGGTAGACTGAGTGCCTAGTTGGAAAAAATATAACTTCATTAGTGATGTATGTAACCTTACGAAATTAAAGAGGGAAATGGCTCATAGAAAACCTTAAGTCGATTTTTTTTCTAAATATGACGCTCATACCCTCAGCTCTCAGGGTCATCTTCAATGAATCAACCTTCTGGCGGCCGTCCTTTCCTTCATTGAGGAGTTCATAGGCGATGGTGGCTGTGTACTCAGAGACCTCTTTGGTAGGCTTGATGTCTACAGCAAACCTAGGGGAAAAAGAACAAAGATTAAATCTGATTTGTTTTTTTATAACTCCTCTATGATATTGTTCTGTGTATCTAGAAAACCACAAAAGAACATTTCTAATATGGCATTTGTGTATCAAAATTACACCACCTTTACTTAGTTTTTATTCTTTACCAGCACATGTACACACACAAATCCAACTAATAACATCACCTCAGCTTTTTGAATTTATTTCCCCCTCCATATTTGCCCTGCTATCACCATTACTTCTTAACTTTCAAAGTGAGACCACATTCTTTTATTCTCAAACAACAATCTCTATCAAACTGAAATACGTCCCATTACAAAGGCGAGGCACCATTAAACTGTCATTTCTTGTGACACAATGAATGATAATCGTTCAATATTATTACTTTGACAATATAATCAGTCTTCAAACTACAACTTACCCTGTCTCTCCATTCAGGGGGAAGTAAGGAACATCAGTCTTATCCCCAGTGTCAGCACGAAGTGTTTTGGTGCAGTATCTGACTCCAGAGAAGAGAGGGCTGCAGTTTTCTTCACCCAGACTGTGTGGGATCATTGCAGCACGACCCCCACCCACAATCATCACTCTATTGCTATTTCAAAGAAAGAACAGCAAAATCAGTCCCTGTTTTCTACTAATTTTGTTGAACATGCTGTAATAAAGATCACATGCAATGCACTATGGTGCCACATGTTGAAACACTGTAAACACCTTGATAGTGGCTTTGTTTTTATTGCTGGTGAGGTTTTAAGTACAACAAAAACACAACAAAATCAAATACAAACATTTGTCATCTACAACTAAAAATTAACAGAAAAGTAGTTAATCTATTAAATATAATTGATTAATTTATTTTATGTTATTTTTTACCTGATACTCAAGAGCTTTGTGGTGCCCTGTGGGGCAGGGATGGAGAGTTTGACCTCGTTCTGCTCCATGGTGATCTTGGCATTGAGTGCGCTCTCATGGTACATGTTGGTGTGCATCTCAACGGCAGAGACAACAAATTCAGGGACGTGGACTCCCATTTCGGTCACAAACTCAACTCCAACAGAGGGCATGAACAACAGTTCCTTCTGTGAACAAAACAGATCACATGAAATGAGGAAGGCTGCAGAGTCATGAAATATCAAATAATTCTTCTATCATCATAAAACTACTACTGAAATCTAAGACAACAGGAAATACTTCGGCCACTATTTAAAATGAATTATTATTAGCATAAATTTTAATAACACTTTGCAGGACATTTGACAGGATGTAAATCAATGAAAGGGCAGCAGCATAATCATGAAATCACAATTGACTTTTCTGGTGGAACACTGAGGATAGAATGAGGATAAAAGATGAAAAATTTACCATGTTTGGAGCCATGCGAAGGCCTCCCTTTGCACCAGGAGTAAAGGTACCAGACATAGCAAATGTCAAAGGCAAGCCAGATGCTGTTGGCAAGATGAATTTGTTGTCCATGAACATGTAATGGGCAAAGATCTCGTTGTCAGTGCTGGACATCAGTTTAGCCATGACCTGAAAAAAAGAATAAACAGTCAATTTGAATGCTCTCTTGCTGTGGCAAAGAAAGAATTATAATTTTCTGGGCAGGTATTTTATTAAATGGATAAAAGGAATACAGAACAGTACCTGGGTAGGAATGATCCTCATGAAAATGTCTGCATACATCCTTGCGTTATCAGCAATAAACTTCAGTTCGCTGCCCTTGATGAAGCCAAGCTCAGCTCCCATGATCCTAAGGTAGGCCATAGACTCTGGGGACTCTTGACTCTGCAGATCTTTAACCAGCTTGTTGAAGTTGCGAACAATTTCTCTCATTAGATTTTCGGGAACCTTAGGAAAGATTTCCATTGAGTTCTTTTATTAGTGGTGATGGTATCAGCAGAAATTGATAAAATAACACAAACTGACAGTGTTTACAAGAAAGAATTAGACATTAAATATACCTTCTGTCCTTCTGATTTCAGGGGAGCAACCCATTTCTCAAGAACTTCTTTGATCTTAATTGGCATCTTATCCTCAGCCCAGTACAGAGCCTTGGACACGGTGTCTGGGAAGAATCCGTTCTTTCCAAACAAAGCATCAATGGTTGGCTCAAAGCCTTTTCCGTCCATGCCAACCTACCAGCAGAAAAAAGATAATTTGATTCAAAAACAGTTGAAAAACAGACTTTAACACAGTTAGGTGTGTTAAAGTCTGAATCTAGGACAAATACTAAGCTTACAAATGCTATTAGGTTTAATTTCAGTGTCAGATGGGCAGGGTAGGCCAAACTGAAAAAAGCAGTACATAATAGGACACATTTTGTTTTCTACTGTTAGTATTAAAATGTTCTCTGCTTGTGTTACTTGAAACTGTAAAACTACATTTTGAAACAGCAAGAAATGACTGATTATTTTAACCTACAGTGTTACATACCTCCCAAAGATCCATGTTGTAACCAAAGGCTTTCAGGGTAGTTTCCAGCATGACCTCTCTGGGCAAGTGGCTACTGGGATCAAAGACAATGTTGCCCTGAATGTTGGCCTGCGTGCTTTCATGTGCCATGCCCAGCTTGTAGTTGCGAGACTTTGTGGTGTAGTCATTGTGTGTGGTGACATCAGTGTCCTGAAGGGCATCCATTATCTTCTCACCAAGCCTGAGGTAAAAATGAAAACAATTACTTAAATATAAATCTTTTGGTTGTTAAATCAGCATAGTATTTTCATGACTTAAAGCAGGATTTAATTCAAATTGGCACTCCATTCTTACTTCTGGGTCTCTGAATCAGTGGAGGAAATGATGTTGTAGACGTGAGAGGTCACAAAGGCCTTGACCTGCACGTTCTGCTCCTGCTTAATCAGCTTCTTGACCATCTCAATGTCACTGTCCTGGGGATTCCTCATCAGAATCAGGTAGGCTGCCAGGCGCTTCTGCACAGCACCCTTGGGGTACTGGCAGACCCTCTGGAGATTAGAACGAACCTGGATAGAAAAACAAGAGTAACATGTTTGTCACTATGTTTTGAGAAACTCATCACTCTAAAACTGGGAAATGGGTAGTTTTTCCATGGAGGAGGATGTTAGTTACCTCATCTGTCACAGACATGCGTCTGAAAGCCTGGATGGCAGCCAGCTGCACAGACAGAGTAGTTGCAGGCTGTCTCATGCACTTCATCAAGATGTTCTTTATAGCAGGGTCAGCAGCCTCCATTGCATCTCCCATGTTTCCAACAACCTTTATGGAACAGTAAAGAAAATTAGAAATAAATATGGAATTGGAAATTGCCATAAAAGTTTATATTTTTAGAAGAGGTGTATCAGATCTATGTTCAAAGCTGGTCACCCACCCTCAAGGTCAGGAAGGTCAGATCTTTCTCCCCGGCACAGTCTGCGCCCAGAAGGGAAGCCATGAACTCAGAAACAGCAGTGATCTCAGGGGTGATTCTGCCCTCAGCCTGATACAGTCTAGTGACAAAGACAGACATTATTTACAACAGGAAGCACTACTCACTGTTACAGTATTGTGTAGGACTTTCTTCAGATTTTAAAAAGATGATAAATAGGTGTACTTACTTCCTGACTGCATTGCTCAGGGCATACATGATGGGCTTGCTCTGCTTGTACTGAGCCATTGCCAGCATGTCCTTGACCATGAGGCGGGAGGGGTTAGGCAGCAGTCCCAGGGCATAGACAGCGGCATCAACCTCAAGAGCAGCTTCATCAAAGGTCCTGAGAACCTTCAGCATGGCGCTGGTGCACTCTGGGGTGCCGCACTGAGCCAGAGCTTGCCATGTCAGAGAGTTGGACATGTCCATCATCTCTTCAACAGCAGATCCTAGGACGTCAACCTTCAGGCCACGGAGCTCAGACACCAGCTTACGGAAGAGGCTGGCACGCTCTTGGCCCTGAGTGGTCTGTGACAGGGTGTTCAGCTCCTGCATTGTGGCAATGACAGCATCCTTGGTTTGCACAGGGGACTTGTCATCAGCAACATCCATGGGCAAGTACTTGAGGTTGGCCTCATCTGTACAGAATTACAACACAAACAGTGAATAAATGCAAGAAATGATGACACATTTGAGATACTGAGAGTATTTTGATATATTTTATAACATATTCTACAACACTCACTGCGGTCAAAGATTCTGTCATTGATCTTGGCAAACTCCCTCAGAGTCACAGTCTGCTTCACCAGAGTAGAAATTCCATATTCATTCCTGTTTGCAGAAGGGACAATTGCAACACATGAATAACATTAGGAAATAGTTACATTTGGCCAGTAATAATTTTATTTTATTCAAAATGTCTACATTTTGGCAAAACTGTTGAATAAATATGGGTCTGCGTTTAATTTTACACTGAAAGGCTCATACCCAGTCCAAAATAATTTATATAAATATACCAAATGTTAATATGTTTTAAAGGCATATATGGGTAAAGAAACCCACATTTCAAATTGTTAACCTTTGCTCTCTAGAATAGACACCCTCTGCCCACTTTAGACATAGATCACTTTGGAAGGCCAAAAGATCGAGTAAATTAAATACTCCTCTATGATTTTGTGGGTGCTTTGTTTTCACAAAACTTACTGGTGGGAGAGGGGCAGGAAGATGTGTTTCTCTGTGCAGGTTCCACTGGTCATGTGCTTCTTCTGGTTGTCAAACTGGTAGTTGCAAGTCTGGGTACTGCTAATCATCTTGGACAGAGGATAGTTCTGATGGGAGAAAGACAACAAGAAAACATCCATGTTTCGTTAGATTATAAGGAAGAGCAGACTGCTGAAAAACATCAGATTTAGCATAATTTGACTTTTATTTTTCTTAATTTTCTCTTGGCCTGCTTTGCTTTTTAGTGTTTTTGTCGATTTATACAGTGAAAAAATAATGCCCTGTAAAATATATGATTTAAGTAAGTGAAATGTTTTAAAGCATATCATCTTGGCTTTAGTTTGGTTGTTGCTTAAGCTCTTACCATGCCAGAGATGAGTGCCAAGGGACTGGTGTCCTGCCTGCGGGCCATGAACCAGTCACATTTGGAAAGATCTCTGCTGACAGTCACATCAGTGGCAATGTCCTCCCTGGAGTTGACGGTGAAGTCGGTGGAACAGACTCCATGCACGGTGGCCTGATAAAATTATGAGAGTATCATCAATATTGAGGAAATTGGAAACAATTCAAAGAAACACAGTTGCGACAGCTGGAGTGGTAAACGTGCTTTCTGTCATACAGCAATCTACCTGAATCAGATTATCAATTGATCTCAAAGATTACCCCCCCCTATTATAAGATCAGATGATGCCATTAGCAAGATAAACTTATCTAGGACTTTGACCTGCAGCTGAAGATTGTCATTTTTGAGAACATGCTGTCACAGGCGTGCATTTATCACCTCTGTCTAGGGCATCTTATCTATTCATTGTGCAACCTGTTTATCTTTTCATGAGTCTGCACCACAAACAGGATCAAGTTCTACTTGGCAACTCTGGCCTGAATTGATTGGTGACTGCATGCACTGATAAAACAAAAACAAGGCAATAAACAGGCAGGGGAGCAGTTCATACCATTTCTTTGTTCCTCTCCTCTTCCATTACTGGCACGATGAGAGCAGAGACGATTCCCCTCTTGATGTTCAAGATGTTGGCAGGCTCATCATCCTCAGGGAAGAGTTTGACATCAGTCTGTCCTTCCACTGTGATCTTCAAAGAGTTCCTGTTGACATGGACAGATGACCATCATTTACAACCTGATTTAGCCCACTTTTCTGACCATATAGACTTCAGTTTTCAAACCAAACAGTAGAGATGACTGCTTAATCTTTCCTGGAAAAATAAAGAAGTTACTTACTTGGCCATGGCAGCTTGGAAAGCTGTAGCTCCATCAGCAGGACGATACATTGGGTTCCCCTCTGCATCCACATCAACAATCTCACTCAGAGAGCACTCTGTTGTGCGGAGGATGAAGCTACAGGTCTGGGGCACATCAACCTCAACCTGTGTAGCAGATTAAATATTGTTTTTAGAACCACTGTTTTCTATTCAGGGTCAGAAGACTGTCATGTTTGCGGTAATGATCAGGGCTGTGAGACATACTTTGCAGGAGACTTTGGGGCCGCTCTTGTTGTCGGTGGCTCCGGTCACGCCGTTCAAGGTCTCAACTTCGTAGTCGTACACAAACCGCCTGAAGTTCTTGAATCTTTTGGCCACTAAAAAGTATTTGAAACATCATTTAGAAAATTGTAACATTAATGATTTAAACATTGTAGATCCTTTTACACTGATATAAAAAATATCACAGGCTTTATATACATTTGTTTTAATTTAAATTAATGGTAAAAACTAAGAGATCATCACAAATGATTACTGACAGCTGAGCTCATCATTAAGGATTTAGAGGTGGTGAATTACTTTCTTATAGTGATGTATTTATAAATCACACCTGAACATTACAGTAAGTAATGAAAATAACACAATGTCGACAATAAAGAAGTAACTTACAAAAGCACACTGGGGATTGTTCATCAACACTTCCCACATCTTGCTCTGTAAAAGATGAAAAAAATGTGTTTGCTTGACATTTCAAAAACCCACAGCCTGCTCAAAACTCCACTGAGAACATTATTCAGTTCAAATTACATTTACACTTCTGATTAACTCATTAGTGAGTGTTGTATTTGGCTTGTCAGTGATTTTAAAAACGATCCTCTCTTTAAGTAGCATGACAATTAATATAACAATAGTATGAAAAAACTATTTCTAAAAATATAAAACATGCTATTATATACTATTGTAGTTATGAATTTGTCACACACAAAACCTATATTTTAGAGAATGTACTTGCTTTTTTTAAATACTAAGAATTAACTTTTTTTCTCAAATATATTTAGTTTTTTAATACACCCTTAAATTCTATTAGCTTTAAAATAAAAACCACAATACTTACGGGCTAGTGTGTATGTGCCCAGCAGCAGCAAAAGGCAGAGCTTGGTACTCCCCATGATGGGATTAGTAAAGCTCCAGAAACCTTAAGGTAGGGAGTCCTCCTCTTTCAGTGAAGACTAATCTTGTGCTTCAGTCTTTTGGCTTTTATAGGTCTCCAGTCTTACTGTATGTGATAACCAGGACTTGCAAATGTGTTGCCCTGGTTCCAAAGTCTGAGCAGTCCTTGTGGCAGGCCAAAGGTAAAAACGTTTCACAAACTAAGACTTGTCTGTCAGCACTGGGTGAGGGTGGTCTGTGTGATAATGTTATGCTTATTCGGCTCTTGTTTTAGTATTTGGGGTTGTGTTCTTTAGACATGAAACCCATTTTGAAGTCAGTTTTGAATGCAGAAATTAATATAATAGTGTTTATCATGAAATAATAGATATCTATACAAAAAAACTGCCCGAAATTACGTCACTGCCATATAACAGTTAATATAATCTCAATCACTAACCTTGGTTACTTGTTTGTAGTGCTCAAAGGGCAGTACACAAATAAACTAATTTGTTGGTATCTCCAAAGCAAGGGGATATATTTTACTTTTATTTTTAGCTTTGTGGGCCATTTAGTTTTTTATTCTGGATATTCAAAAGTATTATCTGTAAACTATAGTTTTGACTTTTCATGAGGTCTGATTTCTTGTTGTACACATATTCAACCTAATTAAAAGGAGACAAATACTAGGCAGTTTTTGATTTAAACCTTTTGAGCACAAAGGTTTTGTTAAAGTGCCCCTCAGACATCCACAAATACATAAAAGTCTCTTACAGAAAGTCAACCTTTGCCCCATGACCGCTGAACAATATGAATCATATTGACGCAGAATCGAAACCTGAGTCACTGGGTGCTTTTGTTACTTGTGTGTTGTGTGTTACCATTACATATTAGAGCATGTTTTAAAGTTGTATTGGCTATTTTATTCTGTATATCTATTTATATCTTATATGGGGCTGTGTCATACCATGTAGCTCAAAAGACTATAAATATTGTGCATAAAAAAAAAAAAATCAGATTTTGTCATGGTATTAACATTTTGTTACATTTTGTTGATTTAGTTAGTTCAGTTGAAAATTGGTGTCATATCACCTCTGTCTTAACATTGTTGGCTAACCTTTCACCTCCATAGGGAAGTATATGAAAGCTGTTTGATCAGGATTACAACAGAAGTGAACTCAAGATAAGTTAATCAGGAAGGGGAAGACAGTCAGATGTTGCATAAGAGTGAGTAAAAAAAAAAGAGCGCTGTGCACAATGATTATGTAGAGATGTAAAAGCATTTTCAATGTTGCTGTAAATTATTCAAAGACAGTCAAAAACAAGTTTATAAAGAGAGGTGGTTGCGAAAAATAAAATATCCTTGGATTCTATAGATATCCTGTAAAACTAGACAAACCTTTCTTCAATAATAAATCTTCAGCTTTTAATTAAATGAAACCAGTTTTGTAGAATAATCTATCATTAAAATATACCTGGTTAGCACAAAAACACAGAAACAATTTTGAGGAACGTTAACACTTTCTGTCACATCAAAACATGATCCACCAATACAGATCAATAAAATACCCAAATTAATTTTTTCCGCCCCTTTGCCTACTGTACTGCTGATCTCAAGTCAAAGTTCCCTCCGTGAAACTGATCTGCTGTACTTTTAACACAGGGATCACTCAGTGTTGTTATAAAAGGAGAGAGGACTCATGAAATCAATATTGTTCAATAGGTTACACATGACACCATTGTATGGCTACAGTCTACTAATCAGTGTCCTCAAAAGGTTCTCAGTGGTCCTCAAAACCAGTGTGGATGCAGCACTTCTGACTAGTAAGATCCAGGTGTCAAAAGAATGAATAGGGGAAAAAGAGATAATAATAGATGTTTAAAGAATAGGATAATGTGATCAGTTTGTTTGTTTGTTTTTTATATAAATTAGCACCTATAAAAAGGAGTTGAGGAAGATAATTGTTTAGGGCATAACTGATATAGCCAGCCTAAAATGCAGGTCATCTTAAACTCAATGAACTTTTATAAGGCCTGATTGCATCTTGCTTGTAATCTGGATTTGTACCACTCTGGACCCTTACAAGATTAGTTGGAGGCAGACCAATCATTGCTTTAAGTGTGCTCAGCAAACTGAACTCACCTCTGTAATTGTGGTGATAGTCTTGCTTTGCTGATGCAGTGGGAGTCATAACTATGCTGGACTTGGTACAAATGAGAGATAAGATGCATCTGACTGAAAAAGAGACAATGGCAACCAGAAGAGATAAAATTATGAATCATACTGTATGTTCAGATCATTACTGGATAGAGCTTTGAAAGTTAAAATGAGGTACAATACATACATGAATAAACAAGCTTTAATGAAAGAAACTTCAGTCTAATTTTAGCTTAGTTCTTTTTTTAGAGTTCTTTTTATAAGTGAGAGATGCAGTTATAATTCAGTGTATTGTTTTAACAGTGGAACTGTGTTTTATGTTTCCTTTAATGAGGGATCTTGTGGGTCTACAATACCTAGAGAACTCAATGAATCGTCATGAAACTTCTGGCTTAAAACATAGTTTAGGTAGGCCAATGCCTAGAGCAGCAATGATAAATAATTTAATTGATTAGTTGCCAATTAACCAACTGCCAACAAATTTGATAGTTGATTCATCTTTTGGAAATTTTTTAAGAAGAAAACTTATAAATTCTCTTGTTCCAGCTTCTTAAATGTGAATATTTTCTGGTTTCTTTAGTCCTCTATGACAGGAAACTGAGTATCTTTGGGTTGTTGACTGTTGGTTGTGACATTTGAGGATGTCATCTTGGGCTTTGGGAAACAGTGATCAACGTTTTTCACCATTTTCTGACATTTTGTTAATGTCGTAATGTTATTAGTAACACATGTGCTTTTCCTACTGTGACGAGTTGAAATGTCTGCTGTGAAACAGGTCTATTATATAGCCCCATGGAAGCGTAATCTCAAGAGCTCCATCCCAATCAGGGCAGTGTTTTTAAAGAATTGATAACACAAGAAGTTAATCTTGATGTATTGTAGCATTCTGCAGTTTGCATTGGCAGAAGTTACACTCTTAGAAGTAAGGGTTCCTAAAGGGTTCTTCTTGAAGGGCTGAGGTTCTACCCCGAACCATTTGCTTCTGAAAAACCCTTTTTCGAAGAAAGAGCTCTACAAGGATTCTTTGTAAGACTTTGAGTTACAGTAAGATCCTTTTGATCCAAAGAACCTTTTTGGAAGAAAGAATTCTTCAAGGATTGTTGAAAGCATGGATATGAGAAGATCCTCACCCAAAAATATTCAAATGTTTACCCATGTTTCAAATAGTATTTTTAAATGTACATTGTACAATGTCTGGAATCCCCTTCATCAATGCATTTTACCATCATTTCATGCCATACAAAAGTTAATTGCGTACCTGTATTGAACAGACACTATGTTAAGATCTTTTTTGATATTGTTTTTTTAATATGTAATTTCTAATTCCTGATGTACAACACTTAAGTGGTGCTTTTATAAAGAGTGGCTAAGAATATAGTGCATATATATAATATAGCTGCATGATGTGCTCTCTGGTGGGAAGATCATGTCTTGAACCCTCAGTCTTCAAAATAGCACTGCTGTGCTCTCACCTACTGAGCCACCATGTTAGTTTTGTTTTGACCATTTTAACTACAACCTCTGGAGGGAGGAGCTCATGAGCCAAAAAAAAGAAAAAATTTATTTTGTTTCTGGAAAGTGGGTAGTTGACTCTGCGTATCTATTTTTCCTTTATTATGGATGGTGGGAGGGCTACAGTGTGGAGGGTTTTGGAGCTGGGAATTGAAACCCAGTCTCCCAGGCAAGGTTTGGTGTGTGGGGTCTGGGAGCTGGCTGCCCTTTTGGAGTTAGTATGTGGGAGCTGAGAGCTGGTTTCCCGACAGATTGCACTACATGGTCTGCCTTTCTCTACAAAACAGGAGTGACATATCAGTAGTGATTACTGTTCACACACTGTGTGATCACCTGTATATGAATTGATACTAGAAGCTGGATTGAAGTGACAGAAGATACTTCAGATAATCAAGGTAAGCTAAATCTAATATCTTATTTCAGCAAGCTTGACTCTAGCTAAGGACTTTTATGGTAAAAGGTGGACTATTTTTATGCTAGAATTTCTTTCTTGTTTTTTTTTTTTTTGATAGAAATTAGTCATACAACCTGGACAAAAAATATGTGTGCCAGTGGCTTGAAGAAGAAGGTTTGGGTGATTACTCAAAGGCCTTTTCTAGTGAGTTAAACATTGATAATGAATTATCAATGTTCCCTCACTTTCACCTGATTGTGTGCCAGTGGAGGCTCTTAGTACAGGAGTTGGAGGACAGACTTATTCAATCTGTTCCACTGTCACCATTATTATGTGCCCATACTCAGATTGCTCTCATTGGACCATGCATTACTTTGTTGTTTGTAGATTACTCACCCTGTGGTAAGTGTATCTTGGATCGATGCTACTAACTATCTTTTTTTCTCTTCCCTCTCTGCTATGTCACTATTGCTGGAGATTACATGAATTCCACCTGCTGAGGACAGCCTGATGTGCCTGGCTTGTGCTCTAACTGTCTTGTTGCTGATTCCACTGGTCCTATGCTCACTGACCTGTTCCCCTCGGGACCTACACGGCCTCTCCTGTTCTGATAGCTTATCCTCAGAGAGTCTCCTTTCTTTATCCATCATTGTTCCAAGATTTTTAAATTTTTTCTCTTTAAAAATGTTTTCTCAATGTCAACATTGTAAACATTGGTAATTGCAACATAGAATGATGGATGTCCACAATAAACAATATATGGGATTCAATAACTTTTTGCCTTATCTGTAGAATACAATATGGTTTTTCATAGAACCCTCAGAAGACAAGAGAGTTCTAGGTGAAACTCTTGAAATATGAAAGGGCTCTTGGTGGAACTCCCTGTGTGGGTTTTGGATGAAACTCTTAGAAGGTGAAAAGGTTCTGGATAGAAACCCCAGTGAGGGTTCTGGGTGAAACCATTACACCACAGAATGGTTCTCTGTGGAACATGTCATAGGCAGTTCAAGTTATAACCCTCTATGTTGGGGTCTAGGTAGAGCCCTCTGAAAGGGTTTCAGGTGGAACCTTTATGAAAAAGTTGTACTGGGAACCACGCCAAAGAGCCCTATATCGTTCTAGTCAGCACCTTTATTTCTAAGAGTGTGTATGGCAAGGCAAGGCAAGTTTTTGAAGGGATTGTTGTGACAAATTTAAGATAGGGAGTTCTCCCATTATTCTTCCAATTGTTTTGGGTGTAAGTGAGTTCCTCAAAGTGCTAAAATACATTACTTTACTATTAAAGAAATGTGTTTCAGTTTTGAGATAGTATACTTTCCAAATGTGAGGAATGGTCCTTGCTTCAGCTTTTGAAAAGCTAGAATAACTTTTATGCACATTATTAATAATAAAGGTTTTGAAATTATGGAAAAATTGAGGCTGAACTGTGAGAATGCGCTAGCACTCAGGGCAGCCACCCCAACACCAGATCAGGGTGTGCAGCAGGTGGTGCAAAGCAAAGCCAGATGGGCATGTTGTTGAGTTACCTTAGTTGCTGGTCCCTGTCAACTTATAAATAATTGTAATGCTTGGGTATACAATGTACTCTAGCCATTCTGCACACATGACACACGGCATATGTTTGAACATGTCTGTAGTTGGCCAACAGAAATACTTAAGACATAAATTGCAATTAGTAACGAATCAATATTAGTTGGCCTAGCATCTTGAGCTGTCAAAAGTCATCATACCTGTTGAGGCTGGCTGTTGTTTGCTAGGTTTTCATTTATTGCAAAGTATTACATCAGAAGAGCTGGCATGCAGTAGGTGTCTTACATAATAGCACAGCAGAAAAAGGTTTGGAATTGTTTGTCTTGAAACTGTACATGGAAACTGTTATTCCAAGTGCACCTTCGATTACACTTCACTTGCTTTGAGGCAGAGGGCGGCTCAATGAAAACATTGCCCTACATCTCACTGATTGGTATCTTCTTGGAGCTTCAGGAACTACTTGATAACATGTTCCAGTACTGTTAAGGAGATACAGTCATGGATCAAAGGTTTCAGTTTCTGACAATATTCCCCAAAGGCTCAATCAGGGGTCCAGCTGAACAAGGCTTGCCTATTTTTTCATAATAATTTAATATTATGTTAAAAAAAGGATTATATATTATTATTTATATATTTATTAAGACTCTGTTTAAGTAAATAAAACATGGTATTTGAGGTAAGGTCAGCTGGAAAACAAACACTTGCTCAAGAAAACAGTAATCATCTTAATAAGGGCATTTAAAAAAAAACTTTAGCCAAGAGAAGGTCACCAAAGGCCATCAGCTGAATGTACTGAGGATCCAATCAGGTTCAAATATTGATATAAAATAATAATATATATACAATATATAATTTTATGTTACCCATTAATTTATATGTCATATTAATTTGGAATGTATTCTTTTCATAGGTGGTTGGCCCTAAAGTAGCTTGTAGGGTTTGGGAAAATTAAGTTGTATGATGAACCAAATCTACTGACAATCAACATACAGTACATGATATCTTTACTGCCATAGTACAAGCATTACAAAATGTCATGCAACAATGAAAATGAGTAATGAACATTAGGCTGTGCCTTCATAAAACTACAGGCCCACAACACAGGTATCCACATTAGACATAGTGATTTGCCCCAGCCCACCAAAAACATAAAGTCTTCTGTACAAGTCTACGCCTGATACTGACTGATTCATCAGCGTGTCTATTCTGACAAAGTAACAGTTATGTAATAGTAGCATGATAGTTAATGAGGAAAATGTTCCAGTGACCCCCTCTGGTAGCTGTAAGACACTGCATTTGTGCATCTGCAGGCTTGTTCATATATCTCATTAAGTGAAGAGAACGTGTCTTATCTCTAGAGTTTCAGACAAGAGGTCATGCTCTGCTTTTCTGTTTTATTGGAGTCCATATAATTATAATATTAGCATGAAATATAATTTTTATTGTGATACCAATAAGAATATCTTAAAGTAGTTAACACACTGTATTTTACAACATTGTACCTCAAAATAAATATACAGCATGCTACTTAATATTCTAAAACAGCAAAACCAAATTTTACAAATAGCATAGAAGCTGAAAAAATAAGAAACTCATGTGCAGTGACATATGTACAATGTCTCTCCTTCCCTCACCAATCTGTATGTCACTTGGCAATCAATAAAATTTGACTTCATAGAGAGAAACCTTAGTCAACGATAAGTATATAGCTAACACCTTCTGGTCAACCTTATGCTGGATCTTTTTTTTTGATGAGCAAAGGAGAAGACGCCACCCTGTTTAATGATGCTCAATTAGATTCTAACTTTATTTTTAAATGATTATGGTGTACCAAGCTCCAAAGTGTGATGTAGTCCTTTTTTTTTTTACGTTTGAGACATATAGTACATTGACAGTTATATTTGAATCAGTGGCAATTTCTTAACTTGTGGGACACTTTGCATTTGAAATGTCTGTTACAATTAAGACAATAATAATACTACATCTTGGATGAATTAAAAAAGTAGAGCTTTGCACTCATTTAACTTGTATTAACAGTTCATGCATTCATACTTTGTGGTTTACAGACATAAGAAATCCAAAACTGGCTGACAATGATCAAGCTGAAGCAACTAGGGTAGTGGCATTGAATGAAGAAAATAAAAAGACTGCTGCACAATGCTATTCAATAAACATGGTTTATTTCACATGACTATCAAACACAAAGACAGAAAATTTGCAACACATATGTGATATACAGGTTTATATGTGCCGTTGTTACATGTAATACCTTTGTTACTCATCCACTGCTTTTTCCATCTATTTTTAAACAAAGCTGAACAGGGTGCTTTATATTCATTTTAAATACATTTTGTAAATAAACATGTTTTGAACACTCACACCTTTATGTTTAGGTAATACTCTAGCATTTCGATCTCCTATTTTACTAGTGGAGGTGGAATCAAAGATTAATCTCAAGCCTTTTACCCTGAACTTTTACATAAGACCTGTAGTGAGCAGGAGCCTGCTGTAGAAGGTCAGTAACGGTGTAGTTAAATTGATTCACTACAGATCTGACAATATCCAGAATGTAATTAATGGCGCCATTTATAGTCTCAATGTCTACAGCTATGTTTGCATACTTGGTGATTGTTTTCATCAAGTTTATGTATTTGTCATAGAAAGCATTCATGTAGACAGCAATGGCATCAAGGACATCGGACTTCAGGGTGTTGTCAACAAAGTCCTGAGCTTTGTCAACAAAGAATTTCAGGGTGTCACCCAGGTTCTCCAGAACCATGTCTACACTCTCAAAGTGTCCAAGATCCACAACAGAATTAGACACTGTCTTTATCCTGTCCCTAATCTGGTCTATTA
Source organism: Thunnus maccoyii (assembly GCF_910596095.1). Lineage (NCBI taxonomy): Eukaryota > Metazoa > Chordata > Actinopteri > Scombriformes > Scombridae > Thunnus > Thunnus maccoyii. The sequence continues at coordinate 19,879,913 of NC_056549.1, read as the reverse complement.
TTTTGGCTCCAGCCATGACATCACCAATGTGCATTGTGACGTGAATTTTACTGATCATGTCAAACACAGCATTGAAAGCATATTCAACATTAACAGCCACCATGTGGATTGCCTTTTGTACCATAGTAGTAATGCTAACAGTCATCTTATTGACCACCTCAATAAGAGAGATCATTTCTTCAGAGCCAGGCAGTTTGACCTGGGTCTCCCTCAGCACCTTGATGGCAGCATCTAGGAAGACCTGAACAGTCTTCTGGTACTGAACAACAGTGTTTCTAAAGAGGATAGACACCTGGCTCAGATGTGGGCTATGGTTCTTTGCAATATTGTGGGCCTCCTCAATATAGTCAATAATAATAATCTTCAGCTGAGCAGCATATCTGAAGAGCTGGTATTTCTCAGCAAAGCTAGACAAGCATGAGGTGACAGCAGGAAGCCTTTCCTGTAGTCCGCTAAGCATGATGTCAGGGGCATCCATGTTGAAGAACAACTTCAGATTTATTTTATCAGCATCCTTGGCAGAAGCTCTCATGGTAAAGATATCAACATCCTTCCCAGGATCAGACTGTTAAGAAAACATTTTAAAAAAGGATAAAATGAGATGTAAAACTCTTGATCATTTTAAGTTTGCAAATGCAATAGCAATATGAGATTTTATATGAGATATTCTTACAGCATAACGGCCATAAAGCCTTGCATTCATCTGAGATGGGACCCTGCCATGGAGCTGAAGACCCAGGAAGCCAGTAGAGGGGATAGAAATTGTAGCACTGATTCCATCTTTGCGGGCAGCATAACGCAAGTTAACATCTGTGAAGGAAGGGCTGGTGATATCCACATTCAGGGTGGCACGGGAGTCACTGTAGAGACACAGGAATTTGTCACTTTAGTAAAGAAGGCAATTTAACCCATAAAAACACAACTATTTTACAGGGAATACATGAATATACATGATATATTGTCTGTTCTTGGAATATAAGTAAATATGTATGTGTGTGTGACCTGTAACTAGTCAAATTACAACAAATCCCCCAAAATAATATGTAATGCTTGTTTAAAGTGTTACCTCAAAGTATGGGAAAAAACATGTTGAATGTCCATGGTCAGATCAGCATGGGTGAAAACCCCTGTCCCAGTCAGGCTTACTCCAGCTTGTTCACAGTTAATGGTAATGGCAGCTGTTGAAGCACATTGACCTTAGTTAACATGTATTATTGTGCTTTTTATTTAACATATAAAAGTGTTTTATTCAAAGAAAAAATAACTTACAGTCCAGGTCATAATTCAAGAAGTAGAGAGCAGAGGTCGCAGAGGACTTATAGGTGACTTTGAAGACAGGGGCATTGCCCTCCACTTCTGCTACCAGGTTTGTGGTGTACAGTTGGCTGACAAACTTGGTATTGATAGAGATCTTCTGCTTGGCAGCTGTCACTTCAGCAACAGTTTTCTCATAGAAGGTGAGATCACCCAGATCGCTTGGCTGAGACATATCAATCTCAATATTAGCAGTCAAGGATGTTGGTGCAAGATCAATGGTAGCCTGGGCCACATGCTTCCCCTTGGTGTTGAAATTGAACAGGTTTGCTTCGTTGTTGCCAGTATACTTCAGCACTGCATATACACGGCTCATGGAGGCTTCAACAGCAAGATTCTCATTTATATCCATGCTGATGACTTTGGTGGTGGCATGGTTAAGTTTGGCATCAGCAATGATCTTGGAGGTGGAGCGTAGACCGTCATTATTCAGGTACAGATTAACCTCATTATCCAGGATTCCCAAAACTAGATAGTCTTCAAGCACTGTGCCATCCATGTTTGCCTTAGTGGATGACTCCATGGAAACATCCTCAAAGGTTCCCTCCAGCTTCAAACTGTGGTCTGCCTCTGCCTTTCCAATAGCATTGATAACAGGGATGTTGAAATCACCCCTCATTCTCATGGTGGAGATAGCATTTGCTTTGGTTTTGGTGTCTGCAACCAGATTTTGGTTTGCTTCCAGGTTGAGTATGGGCAGGGCAATCTTTGCCACAGTAGTCACAGAGACGGCAGTTTCAAAAGTTTCAGTGCTCGTACTGACTGTGCTGTCATGAGTGCCTTCAATGTGACTATTTTCCAGGGACAGGGAATTGGCCAATTTGATTCCTCTCTTGGTGGTCAGACTGGTGGTACCATCAAGTTTGGCTTTAAGGCCCTCAAATACAGAGGTGGTGGTAGCTCCCATACGGAATACAAGATCATCCTCAGCATACAGTCCAGCATTGACATTTAGATTAATGATAGCAGACTTGAAAGACAGTTCTGTGATCAGGTTACCCATAGGGGGAATGTTGATCAGACCCATTATATCAACAAGGGGGGCAGCTTGGTTTTTTTGGTAAACAATCTTAGCATCCACATCAACAGTTTGTTCAGTGGTAGTCAAAATGTTTTTCAGCCCAGTTTGGTCATACAAATCAAGTTCACTAATGGCCGGGGTATGGAAGTCAACAAATGGAATATCAATCTCAGGAATGCTGATGGGCCTGGTCAGGAAATCAAGGTTTGCAGCTCCTTCTACAGCAGTAATGATGGCAGCCTCTCTCTCATTGTTCTCTACAGTGAAGTTCAAGAACAGTTTGTGCTGATTGAGACGGGCCAGAGCTACAGTGTTCATATGTTGTATGTCGGGCCTGAAGGTTGCAGAGTAATCATTCTGCAGATCCATTTTGGCAGTAAAAGCATCATTGAAATTGAACTTGGTGTTTCCCTTATTCTGAAAGCTGAACACAACCTCAGTGGGACAAACAGCAATATTGATTGTATTGTAGAGGACTCCATTAACAATACCAATTAAATCTGTGCTATGGGTTGCCCTCAACTCAAGCTTCATGTCTTGAAGGTTGGCATTTATCGATCCCACTAGAAGGCTGTTTTTGATGGCAGGACCTTCTGCTTCAGAGCGAACATCAAACTTAAAATAGCTGAAGATGACAAAGTCAGCACTCAAGGTCTGTTTCATCTTCAGAAGGAATGTATCAGTGTCGCTAATGAAAGTAAACTTGACTGTACTCGGATTGACCATGACTTGCAGATCACTCTTGTGGGTGCTGTCATGAGAGTTGAAGGTGGTAGTGCCCTGATTTCCAACAGTTATTGTAATAGTAGTACCTTCCTGGCGGGCCATTACTTTTTGAGTCACAGATGTCTCACCAGTGAGGGCAATGGCGGGGAGGTTGAGCGCATGTTTATAGGAAGTGTCAATTGTGGTAGATAAACCACCCTGGGTAGCTAAGAAAGCTTCATTTAAAAGCTCAGCATTGTAAGCTGCTGTGGTGGCCTTTACTATGGTCTTGGCTGAGGCCTGGGCTGAAAAGTCATAGAATGTCACAGATACATGGTGGTCCACTGCAAGGAAAGCATGGGTGAATTTAAAGGTTTCAGCAGCAATCACACGACCCCCCGTGGGAACAGCAATGCGAGCAGTGGAATCCAGGTTGAAGTTAAGGCTTTCAAAGCTGAGAGATGTCCCTTGAGAAGTCAGAAAAGCTGTCAGCTGTGAAGTATCATCCACATCAAGAGAACGCTGGACCTCAGCAGCATTCCTAATAGTGTAGATGGGGGAGTTGACTTTTATCTCAAAACTCAGTTTACCAAATCCTGGAATCCTGATCTCACTAGGAATGACTGGCATATTAAATGTTGGGAGTTGGAGAGTCTTAACGAGTTTCTCTGCTGGAAAAGGAGGCAGAGTGGGGAAAGAGAACTCACGTACAGTAATCTCAGGAAGTGAAAACTCAGGCAGGGCAGGAAGGTAGGTCATAGTCAGGTCCCCAAATGAAGCACCAATCTCAAACAGTTTCACCTCAATGTTGAGAATTAAATCAATTAAGTCAATGATTCTCTGTTTAATGTCATCAGTTGAGATGGTACTGGCTTGCACTGTATGGAAGCCTAAGATGGTGAACTCAGGGATGTCCAGCTGTGTTGGGATTTCAAACTGTTGAAGCTTATCGATGCTGATCCTCATGGGAGGCACAACAAGATCAGTGAGGAGGATGGTGAATGATGGTGTGTTCAACTCAGTTTTTTTCAGCCCAGTAATGAGCCCGTCAATGATCTGCTGAATCTCACTGATGATCTTTTGCTCTGGTGTGACCCTCTTTATCATCTCAACCATATTGGTAAATATATCAGTGATGATGATTATGAACTTAGTATAGGACTTGCTTACCAACTGCAGATAAGAGGTCATTTCAGCGCTCAAATCCAGTTTTGTAATTTCCTGCTTTATATTTTCAACCAATCCCTTTAGATTATTAAACATGACATTGTCAATAATATCCTTCACAGTTTTCATAATTTCTGCAATTTTGATTTCTCTCAGTTGTTCCAAAGATCCCCTAATAGAGGAAAAGACAAAGTTGGCAAAATCTCTTGTTGCCTCAAGTTTCTGGGGGATTTCAAGAGACCTGATGAGTTCATTCACATTAGCGACCATTTGATTGGTATAATCCAAAAAGTCATTGTAATCAAATGAATTCAGTTTCTGTTCAATAATGCCAAGATATACATTCAGCTGTGTAATTATTTCCCTAATCTCAGTTGCTTTCATGTAGTTGATAGCACCCTGGAAGGCTTTCGTGAATTTGGTGGGGATGTCTGTGTCCTTCACTAATTTGGCTACAGCCCTGATGGTTTCCTCAATTCGGAATTGCTTGATGAGCTCTACAACTTTTTCCAGGATGGTTTGAACCTTCTTGTCAACCTCAAACTGTACAATCAACATTCTCATCTTGGCATCAAATGTGTTGATTCTACCAACAATGTCAAAATCCTGCACCAGTTCCCTAACATAATCTGTCATCTCACTGAAAATCTCTGTGGGAATATGACTCATTATTTCCTCGATGTGAGCTTTGACATTGATGGATGAAATGTACCTTTTCAGCTCTGCAGCAAATTTCTGCATGTCAAAGTTTTCAATTATTTGTTTCAAACCACTCATTATTGTCTGTAGTTTAGCTCTGATTTCATACTTTGCATCGATATCATACAGGAATGCAATGCTGCTGCCCTTCAGCTTTTCCAGGTCAATCTGCCCTATCATCTCCCTTATGGTATCAATCACAGACAGAACCCTAGACTTGATACCATACTCCTCATTTATGACATTCAGCTGCTGCTGGATATTCTGAATTAAGGTCTCAGGGAGGTTGCCGCTAACAAAAATGTCCTTCATCATACCAGCAAAGTGTTGGATGTAAACAGTCAGATCAGCCAGCAGTTTCTCAACAGAAACCTTCAGATTCCTCAAAGAGGCCTCTACATCATCTATGGAGATGACATACTTTTGGCTAAAATCATTTAAGTGCTGTTTCAGCTGGATGAGTTTGCCTTCTATATTCAATTGAGCAACAAAGTCGCCTACATATTGAGGAAGAGCCTCAAGCTTAGCCCTTATCTCTGCATTGTTAATGTAATCGTGCAGTGCCTCTGCAAACTGTACAACACAAACCTTGATGCTTTCTAAAACAACGGAAAGATCTTCAATTAGAGGGAACTGAATTATATGACTACTTGTACTCTTGTCATATTTGAGAAAGCCAGAGATGGTGAATTCTTGGTTCTCTCTCGAGTCTTTGTTGACAATGTTTGTGAGGATGGTGCCAGAAATTTCCATTCCAGTTCTTTCAGCAGTGTTGTAAACACTCGTGTCTTGACTGAAGATGTGCTTATTCATTTTAGACTTCATTCTAAAATTGGTCTTCTGCTCTTGGAGTGACAGAACAGTATCCCAGTTGTTGTCAATCACTGTCTCAAGGGAAAAACCATTATCAAACTGCTGGGTCACAGATGCCCTGCATTCATGTGAGCTAGCAAGAGCCAGGGGTTGTGCTTTGAGGAGGAACTTGCCATAGAGCTGGGCACTGTGCTTTCCATACATGGTCACGTCTCCATCAGCATTGAAGATGGCATCAAGGTTGAAATCAAAGGGAACAATGCTGCAACGGATGGTGTGGTCAAAGCGCATTGGCTGTGAGTTGAAGCGGGCATCATTGGTGATCCTGGCAGCAAGACCAATAATTTCAAGCTCAGTGTTGTGGTTCATATGCGTTCCAAAGAGTTTTCCAGTGGTGCTGCACTTTGCGTTGGCAGTCATATCAGCATAGTTAACCTGATAGGTGTGCTTGATCTCTTCCTCCTCATAAGTGGCTTTCATGCTTCCAGTCAGGTCCATCTTGTAAAGCTCTGCCTGCAGCTGAGCCTCATTCATGAAATTGGCAGCCAGAAGTTTCAGGTTATTATTAACATTTGCAGAAGCAGTGTAGGGTTTCAGGTCGATGGTGATATCATGAGTGTAAGAAGCATATTCACTAACGGTGGCTTCAGCCTTTGAGTTAAAGTCAAGGCTAGAGAGAGTAATGATCAGAGTGTTGGCATTATCAACCTTGATGTCACGCATTGCAACCTTGTTGGTAATGGATAGAGTAGCTCTTGAAGCATCAAGCCCAGCACTGAAGGTGTTTTCCAGGGACAGGGGGCTCTGGAGGGTGGTTGTTCCACTTGTGGTCAAACCATCCTTGTTCATTCTCAGAGTTATCTTGTGAGTACCCTCATTCTCAAGGAGCTTCACAGTGGCATCACTGTTTACAGCCAGACCATTGACATCAAGAGAGGCAGTCAGCAGAGAGTAAACACGGTTTTCAGAATGGTCTGCATTTGTCTCCATTCTCAGGACAACTTCGCTAGCACCAGCAGAGGCTTCAGCCTGGTTGTGGATCTTCATACCAAGAGCAAGGGCATTAGCATCACATTTCAGTGAGAGCTTGCTGTCTTTGAAGGAAAGGTCAACAACATGGGTCAAGGTGTCTTCAAAGGCATTGGTGTTGAACACAACTGAGAATTCGCCATTGACAAGGGTTGCTGCAATTGTGTTCTGGGCCTTAACAATTGTAGAGTCAAACTGAACAGAAGAATCGATCTTTGCTTCTGGCCTGAATGGGAGGATGGTAAATGACTGGGTTGAAATGGTCTTGCCATAGAGGGGTCCAGCGTTGAACATTCCCTCAAAGTTGCTGTCGGCAGAGATTTCTTCAGTGTTGACTCCAGCCATACTAGTGTGCTCCAGTGCAATATTGAGACCAAAAGGGCTTGTGGCTTCAATTTTGCTGCTTGATCTCAAATTGATTTTGTCAGTGATGGTTGCATCTTCAACAATACTAATACTGGCTTCAATAAATTTATGGGCCAAAGAGCTTTTCAAGTGGGCCTTGATGGATTCAGCGGTGGCCAACATTCCAGAGCCTAAATAAAACACACAAGAAGAAAAGATAACTGATCATTGCAAGGATAGTGGGATTATATTACAATAGTAATAGTACATCTTATAACTGTCAGTTAAAGACAATAATGTGACAATTTCTAAATTCATGAATGATATTTACTATGAAATACCTTCAATCTTAACTGTGAGGATGTCAAGTGGGGAGGTTCCTTTCACATTAAACTTAGCTGAGTAGCTAGGTATTTCCGCAACATCTTTGCCGGCAGCCATTGAGGCCTCCATGTCGTATAGGTTGCTTTTCATCAATGTTGAAACCTCAGCTTTGCCAAAAAGAGGAACAGACAGAGTAAGGCTCTCAGGGACAAAAAGCTCTGGGATTGGAATCTCTATGGACATGATCTCCAGTCCAAACTGGGGTAGAGTCACATAAGGTGTGGTCAAAGCGGGTGGGAAGTTGAGCTCTTCTGTTGACTTTCCTCCAAGAGGGAGAGGGATAGTAATGGTGAAGCGCTCATTGTTGAAGTAGTAGACAGCCTTTGTCTCACTGTTAAAAAGACAGAAGCCAAATGCATAAATGTTTTGGGAATAAAATCAGATCATTTAAACAATTGCCATGAACTTGTGTACACTTACGCATTCAGGAACAGTGTCTCTGGCAGGGAAATCTCAGGCATATCAGGTACTCTGAAGTTCTGAATGTAAGGGATATCAGCACCATACCTGTCCATGTAGTTGTTTGCCGCCTAAGAAACAGGCAATCCTTGTTTTATGCTTGCTTCACATTTTGACCATGAAAATCAGATTAATTATTAAATCAAAGATTTATACCTCCACAAACTCCTTAAAGATGTGACGGACTTTCATGTCAGTCTGCCCCACCGGTGCATCAAGAAGTTGGTTGCCGTACTTCTTAAACATAACAGCATTTGGCAAGATGGTTGTCTCAGCATTCACATCAGACTTGAACTGAACCTCAACCTTGAGGCCATCTGCAACAATAGAGAATAATGAAATCATAAGACATGTGGAAATATCCTTTAAAAACCCAGGTTAAGAGTTAGGGGGAAACTTACTCTAAACAAAATTGATTTTGGCATTTTCTCCCAGGTAAAATGGCAGGTTTGCAACCAAAATGTATTTTGGTTTGATGGCTGCAGTCTGTGTAGGCTCTAACAGATGTAATCAAAATCTTAATTCTGTCTTGCTGATTGCTCTAAAACCAAGTTGCCTTTAAATGATCAACAATGTCATGTGATTTTTTTTTTTTACCACAGAGTTATATAGTGCTACCTTTGGGTCCCAAATTGTCTAACAACATTTAGGATCAGCATTATCACCAGCTACTGTGACTCAGGTTTAGGAATTTTAAAAAAACATGCACCTATCTAAGAAGTAAGTAACTATTAAATGAATTGTTAAGTAATATTCTGAAAATTGAGTAACTGGAAAATTACATTACCATATTTCATTGCAATTTTCTGCTCAGATGTGGCATCCATGACCTTGATTTCACTCTTAAGCTGCAATTCCAATTCTTCTTCACGCTTCAGGTTAGCTGTGACAGTGGCATCAGTGTTGATTGAGGGGACCAGAAGTTGGACTTGCAGCATACCTTCCCTCATGGCCTTCAGACTGAAAGATTTACCAGTGAGTCAGCATAATCTCAATCATAAGGGTGACATTTATATTATTTGGTCAGGATACATGGTTAATTTCTTACTTGGCACGGCCAACCAGGGAGAGCTGAGGGATGTTCTTGTTAATAAGGTCAAGAGAGATGGAGTGAGTTCCTTTGCCCTTGGTGTTTCGATCAACAATGCCCAGTCTGAATCCAGCCTCCACATCATAGTCAGGGATCTGGAAGTCGGCTGTGATGACATTCTTCCTTCTGTTATATTTCATGATTGCTCTGGCTTCTGTGGGTTCTGCACCTATTGTTGACCAACCAGTACAGTAATATTACTTAACTCCATTAAACCTCTCTAGATTGAGCCAGTGATGAGGTTGAAAGATTTTTGAATATAGTACATTACCTTCAGCCCTCAGAACAAACTTCACAGAGTCAACCTTCTGCCTGCCTTCTTCTCCTTCCCTGAGGAGCTCATAGGCAACAGTGGCTGTGTACTCAGTGACTTCACCAGTAGGGTGGAGCTCCACAGCAAATCTATTAAGAGTTAATAAAGAGCCAGATTTCTTAGTAAGATAGTTTGAGACACAATCATTTGCTGATGGTTCAGAGTCTTACTCACTTGCTGTCTCCGGTGAAGGGGAAGTAGGGGGCTGTCTCTTGAGAGAAAGCATCAGTGTACTTCAGAGCAGTGCAGTATTTCATTCCAGTGAAGAAGGGAGTGCACTCACTAACGTCAACCTCATCCTTCAGCATAGGGGGGATGGTCCGCACCTCTGATCCAGTCACTGCCACCAGGGTATTTCTATGTATGAAAGTTTAAAGGATAGAAACTTTACTTTAGCTAAAAGTTGCCTTGAAACCAGAAGTGCATAGTGAATTGTACATTATCTTCTTAGTGCCTGTTGAACCCTTACTTTCTGTGTTTCTGACAGGTCTTGGAATCTAAGTGATAGCAGTCAAGAAGTCCTGCTTAGGCTTACGTCATTTTGATGAGCTTGGTAGAGCTCTTTGGAGCAGGGATGGTCAGCTTGACTTGGTCACGTTCCATGGAGATCTTGGCACTGAGCCCACTCTCATGGAAAATGTTGGTGTGTATCTCTAATCCAGAATTGACATATTCAGGGATGTGGGAGCCAACCTGAGTTGCAAACTCAATGCCAGCAGAGGGCATGAAGGCAACTTCGCTCTGTATGGAGATATAAGAGGAAAGTCAGTTGTGATTATTCTATGTGATGTTAAAATTGTATTTGACAGTAAACTTATATGTATATGTGTGTGTGTATATATATATGTATATGTATATATAAAGATAATTTTAAAGACAATTACCATGTCACGAGCAATCTTAAGTCCACCCTTGATACCAGGGGTGAATGTACCAGACAATGCAATCCTCAGAGGCACACCAGTGACAGTAGGCAGAAAGAATTCATTATCCATGAAGATGTAGTGGGCAAAGATCGTATTGTCAGCCTTAGTCATCAGTTCCTTCATTAGCTTTGACAGATAAAAACACATAAAACACAATTGAAATTTAAATGATAAGCATGGAAATAACAAATAAATAATTAATTCTGTTAGCTATATTTACTGAAAATAACTGCTTTAACTTACATCTGTAGGGAACATCTTGAACATGCTGTCAATCATCATAGCAGCAGAATAAGCCATCTCCTCCATTTCATTGGTCCTCAGATATCCAAGCTCATTTCCTAAGAGTCTCATATACACCATTGCCTCTGGAGACTGTGTGCTCTTCAGTTCTGTTACCAGTTTGTTGAGGTTGCGTCCGATTTCCCTCATAAGGTTCTGGGAAGCCTAAACAGAGGTGTGCACACTATTACAAAAGTATCCCCTTCATGTGTAAAAATTACACATGATGAATACAGTTGTTTTCAGTCTGATTAACCAAATGGATTGCTCTGAGTACCTGTCTCTCCATCTTGTACTTCTTCATAGCTGGCAGCATGTTCTGCAGGATCTCATTGACTCTGAGTGGCATGTTGTCAGCAACAAAGTACATTGTCTTGAGGGCAGTGTCAGGGAAGAATCCATTCTCTCCAAACAGGGCATCAACAGTTGGTTCAAATCCTTTGCCCTCCATACCGACCTGTTGTAAAGGTGACAAAAATTTCATAGTCACAACTGAACTTACTGAAAGACAACCTCAACCATGATTTGTATTAAAATAGCTCAAACTGTTTACCTCCATTATGTCAATGTCATAGCCAAATGCCTTAAGAGTCATTTCAAGCATGACTTCCTTGGGCAGGTAACTGGTACCCTCAAAGATCATGTTGCCCTCCATAGATCCGATCTTGTAGTTGCGAGAGAACTTGGTGGGGTCCATGATGGGACCAATCTCATTACCCTGCAGGGCATCACGAATCTTCTGCCTCAGTCTTTATGAAAGAAAGAAAAAATATCATAGTTATTCCAATGATAGTGGTCAAATTGGAAAATCTACTCACCAAGTATGTGAAAACACAAATTTAAACATTAATATAAATATAAACCTGCATCAACTCTTCACTTACTCTTGGGTCTTGGGCTCAGTTGAAGACAAGATGTTGGTAATGTGGGAGATCACAAAGCTCATGACTTGTTTATCCTGCTCAGTGGGCAAGGCATTGGTCAGCTGAGCCAGTTCACTTGGCTGGGGGTCCTTCATAAGTACCAGATATGCAGCAATACGCTTTTGCATGGGGCTAGCGCTGTCCAAGAGTACCTGCATGAGAACCTCTCTGCCCTGTGACCAAAAGAGATCAATAAAATGAGCCTACAGTAGATATAAATATTACAATAATCTGTCAAACCAATGAATTTGACTTGCCTCTTCAGGGACGGGAGTCAGCCTGTATACTTGGATGGCAGCCTGCTGCACAGCAAGGGAAGCTGCAGGTTGGTTCACACATTGGATCACTGCAGCTCTGAGTGCAGGACTAGCAGGCACAACAGCTGGGGCCATGTTTCCAATAACCTAGAATCAAAACAAAAAAAAAAAATCATTCTCTTCATTGAGCAGAATGTAAATTCAGACATGCTTTTGGGGACATCCAGTGGTGGTCAGGTTTTGACTAAAGTTAGCATCTTTTATTTAATGTGAAAACCTTTCAAATGTTAATGTTTTTCCTGTCTTTTAATATAATTTATGGTACTCTCCATTTAGCATCATTTTCTACCTCATTAATTTTTTTCCTTTTTTGGCAGTGGCAGTGTTATTTCACAATGCCATTCTGTAGGTCTATGTTCAGTTTTTGTTTTTTTTAAATCAAAAATTGTATAGAGAAAACCACAGCGGTTTTTGTAAATACATAACTAAAAAATTATGTAATTCAAATGCATCTGATAATCTACCAAATGATTTATTGCGCATGCATGCAGTAATTCCACAGATAATATTGTGACAATTTTTGTTTTTTTAGATACCTACCCTCAATGTCATAAAAGTGTTGTCTTTGTGACCAGAACAGTCACCCAACTGGGCTGCCATGAACTCAGCAACAGAGTAAATCTCAGGGATCAGTTTTCCTTCAGTTTTGTAAAACCTGTTATAGAGAAAATTGATAATGAAATTCCAAGCCTGAATATATGATTTTAAAAACATCCGCTGAAACATCCAGCTAATCCTCTACCTTGATTAAAGTCTGGTTAACTTCACTCACCTCTTGACAACATTGCTCAGGGCATACATGATGGGCTTGCTGATCTTGTATTTGGCCATCTCAAGCATGTCATTGATCAGTAGGGCAGAGGGATTGGACACAAGTCCCATAGCAAAAACAGCGGCATCAACCTCAAGTGACGAGCTGTCAAAGGTCCTGAGGATCTGCATGATGGCACTGCTGCACTCAGGGGTTCCACACTGGGCCAGAACCTGGTAGGTCAGAACACGGGACACTGCAAGAGCCTCAGGAATAGCAGGGCTCAGGGTCTCAGTCTTCATTCCGCGGACCATGGTGACAAGCTTGTGGAAGAGGTGGGCCCTCCTCTCACCTTCGGTCTCAGGCAGAGTGGCCAGTTCTCTCAGGAGATCCAGACATGCAGCTTTATCCTGGACAACAGACTTGTCCTCGACAGCCTCCATATGAAGACCCAGAGCAATGTCACCTGTGATACACAAGCAGCATTGTAGAAGTGAGTTAAATTTATCTTTAGTGACAATTTCAACAATGAACCATAAATTAAAACAACACAAATTAAACCATGGACTTACTTCGGTCAAAGACTCTGTCGTTGTGAGGAGAAACCTGAACCAGGGTCAGTTCTTGCTTTCCAACATTGGTAACTCCATACTCTCCCCTGTAGGAAGAAAACACTTGGTTAAAAAGTAATGTAGAACACTTGGATAAGACACATCAAATATCAGTACACTTACATAATGGAGCATGGTACAGAGTGCAATGTAAGGTTGGACTTACTTGTGTGAGAAGGGAATGAGGATGTGGTTCTCTGTGCAGGATCCAGAGGTCATGTGTTTCTTCTCATTGTCAAACTTGTAGTTGCAGGTCTGGGAGCTTCTGACCAGCTGGGCAAGAGGGTAGTGCTGAAAGTAGACAAAAAATCAAGCTAAACTGCATGATTCTTATCCAATGATTTGAACAACAATGTGGATGCTAAGGATTCTGTTGTGCTTTGGTTTTACACTGCACTGAAGATAGGTTACATGCCAGTCAAGTAGAACTAGTACTTTGATACAATTTTCATTGGATTTTGAGTCAGTGAATTTGCTCACATCAGTTCTAGCAGTATTGTCTATTAGGCAGAATGTCATGAAAATTTTAAACCAGATGCACCCACGTGTTGCTTGGATGTCTTACCATGCCAGAGATGAGCGCCAAGGGGCTGGTGTGATCTCTCATTGGGACAAATTTGTCACATGTGGACAGATCTCTGCTGAGACTGATGTCAGTTGCAATGTCCTCTCTAGCATTGATAGAGTAATGGGTTTTGCACATGCCGTGGATAGTGGGCTGAAATGGTGTGAACAGAAATATTGATATCATTTCAATACCATTGCATTCTTTTCATTGTGTTTGGGGAAGCAGTTCTCATATGAGGAAGAAGTGTTTGATTAAAAAATATGTAAGTCTACATTTGTAAGCATACAGTGATAAGTAAAAGACTTACCATGTTCTTGTTCTTGTCTTCTTCCAGCAGAGGCACAGCCAGGCCAGAGATGATACCCCTTTTGATGTTCAGGATGGTTGTTGTCTCACCGTCCTCAGGGTACAATTTCACATCATACACACCCTCAACTACAACCTTCAGAGGATATCTAAGAAAGTAGGGATATTTTCCATAAAGTCATTTTGTAAATATGTTCCATTGCATAATACTGTATATACGCATGTTCATAAAACTGGATATGTCACTTAATGGGAAACTATACCTCTCCATTTCAGCAGCAAAGGCATCAGAGCCGGGTGCAGGACTGAACATAGGGTTGCCCTCTGTGTCTATGTTGACCACCTCACTCAGGCTACAGCCAGTGGTGCGGATGTTGAAACTACAAGCCTGGGGTACTTCAATTTCAACCTGTTTCAAAAGATGATTTTAGATTTTCCTTGCCACATATAGTGTAGGAAGAAAAACATAGATTATAATGTAGAATGGTGAAATTTAGCTATCAAGAGAGTGGCATGTACTATACCTTGCAAGTGGCCTTAGGTCCATTCTTGAGATGTGAAGCACCATTGACGGCGTTCAAGGACTCAGCTTCGTACAAGTATTCATACTTGTGGTAGGCTTTGTACCTTTGGTTTACTAATAGAGAAGATAATGTTTTTTTTTAAATTAGAGTTCTCTATACTACAAGAACGGTGAGACAATGCAATGCAGTCATGTAGTATTCATTTGCAAAATGTTGGGAAAAATACTATACCGTGTGTGCTGGCACCAAAGTTCAGTTTAAGTCTGGACTTTTAAAAACTATTGTTGATTGTCAATTTCTTTAACAGTTGCGGTTACTAACATTTACATTGCATACAGGTTGTGTAATATTAAAATATTGAACTTACGCAGGCAGGATACATGCTCCGTCTGTGCATCTGTAAAAGAAATAAAGAAAGTTAAATGCAAAACTTTGTTTCCTCCTGCAAGTAAATTATTTTACTCCAAAGAGAGTTCAGTGTTCACTTCAATTTGTTTGCTTTAATTATTATCATATTCATGGTATCCCTAATCAAAAGCAGCATGATGGTAATTAAAATATACTTACAAGCCAAGGCAAGAGTGATTAGGAGTATGAAAAGACAAAGCTTTGAGTCCCCCATGATGGGCTCGCTGAAACTCTCTCGTTGTGAGTACTCAGGTGAGACTGAGACCTTAACCTCTCCATAGGCTTTTTATAGCAAAGGTGTTCCATATGAAGGGGAGGTGGGTATTACATACAGTACTGTCTCAGCTCCAAAGTCCACTTCATATGTATGTGTGGAGGGACAAAGGCAACTGGTTCCATAAAGCCTTCCATGAATATGATTGCCAGGTATAAATAAGTTAATATTTGTGAACCCATTCAAGTAGCGTTCAGTGGAAGATAATTAGAAGTTACAAATAACCAGAAGTGCAATTCACATACTCCACATCACTACTGATGGGTATCATTCCAGAGTTTAAGTCATTAGATTGAGCATAGAGCAATCCTGATTTATAATAAATCTGAACAAATATGAAGAATCCTGTCTTTTTGTCACTGAGTTACTGATGATTTAATCACAGACTTTAACTGGTCTGAGTGGTTGCAATATCAAATTGTAATATGATACAAGGAATATCCTGTTTTAGCTTAGGTGACAAATGAATTTAGAATTGTTGAGTTTCTTAATACTTCCTTTCCAAATGTCTCATCATCGTGAATACAAAAGATGCCTTTGTATAAGTTTATGTCAAAACTGCATCTGCAAACTCTGAACACATAACAGTACATAGTAAATTGACCACTATGTCAGAAGATTTTGTTTTTCATTTTTTGTATGAATTGCTTTACATTTTTCTATATAAATCATATATTTAAATATACAGTGCCAGTCAAAGGTCTGGACACACTTTCTCATTTAAGTGAATGGGAGGGTGTGTCCAAACTTTTGACTGGTACTGTAAATCTATAATTCATCTCAATATTAAATATACTTCTTAATAATCAACAGCTAAGATTAAATATATAAAATATTTAAAGTTTCTTTTTTTTTGACAAAGTACTGAAACTGATTAAAGAGAAACAATCAAAATGATGCCACTTAGTCTCTCAACTTTAATTGGTGTGTCAAGTTGAGAAGTATATATTGCATAATCATACAGTTGAAATGCTTATTCAAAAGTACAAGCTAGAAACTGTGAGGTTTTGCCCCCATGCCATTGATAAGGAGTTGTAACACTGAACTTGAACAGGTTGTTATCAAGCATCTTGTCAAAGTGGCATTGGACTACAGTCTCTGTACGCTGTGACATGATATTTTGCACTTTTACATTAAATTATGTTTAACATTCTCTCAACTGGTTATCTTTTTTGGATAAAAATAATCTTATCATGACACATAGTGGGCCACACCAAAGGTGTAGTGAAATCATTTTGAGGCATAGTTGTTGCAGAGATATCTGTAATATATATAAAACTTCACCAAAATATTACAAAACTTTAAACATAAACAAACATATTTTCTCAATATTTTATCATATTCTTACTTTGAATGATATCGTCCTACAAGAACATCACATTTTCTGCCAAAGTTGCATGGGTTTTGGTTGTTTTCTGAGATTTGTTGTATGTATATGTTTATTTGTTTCGTCTGCAACTTTCTCCCTGCTATCAAGTGGGCAGGGCTCAGTTGGAAAAAGGTGATGTCATGTACTTATGTGCACTGATCAAGAGCTAGCAACATTTGAATCCAAATGTGCTGACAATTGTGGATTGTTTGCTCATGTTGCAGAGCCACTTGGTAACATATCAGTCAAAACTGATTAAACCACACCCATCCAATCCTGATGAAGCAGATTAGCTGACGTTTTAAATGTTAACCTCTTAATAAATGATAAGAGAAGATTTAGATTTTTTTTTCCCGAACTTAAACTTTGATGTTATTTATTTAGTCATGAATATTCAATGTTATTGAGAAAAACTTGAGATTTGAAACCAAGTTTTCATGGGCTATATGAAGGATACTCCTGGTTTATAACACTATCAGTTGTTACAATGTTACAATTTCATTTTGCATTTTATCCAAAGCGACATACACAAGATAAATAAATAAAGATAAACATAAATGCATCATACCTTTTCACTTCACAAATGGTGAGAAATTATTTTTGTCACTGTGCAAACCTTCAAATGTTCAATCGTAACAAACCTCTTATCAACAGACAGGACCCTGGTGAATCTGACAGAGGCTGATGTGATTGCTTTAGAGAAAATAATCAGTTTCTGATGAGCCTGGTAGTTGTGAAAGGTGTCAATATCTAATCTAAGAGGGCTCATCATATCAAACAGCATTAGTTTTATTATTCATTAACCCATTTTTTATGTTTGGATGATTGGAGTTTGGCATACAAATCTCAGTTTACACCACTATATGGACATAAAAACAATGATCAGTGATCTATTCTTGCTTGCTCTATCCTGAAAGGGCAACAGGCTACTTGAGAGGCAATAAATGTAAAAAATTTAATTAATTAACAATTAATTGTATTCCTCCTGTATATTAGAAAATCCCACCTCCCTGGGATAAAAGATGTTATATTTTTTCCTAATAACAACAATATCAAACAATTTAAGAGTCTGATTTAAAGATGTATATCCATCTCGAAGGAAGGTGATATTAAGCCAAAGAGGAAACATAAGAAGGAGCTGAGATAATGACTGGCAAGAGATACAAACAATGACTGCTACATAATGAAAACATAAGAATCAGTCTGGATACTTTTAACCTCTTCCACTCCCCGAGGATGCCGGTTGACATTACTGGCTTTCAGAGGCTGTAGGCTCAGTTTTCAGATACAGTGAAGATATTTGGTATCATGTGAAACTAGGTGACCTAAGGAATCCATTGGTACCAACCATGTCATGCTAGCTTGTCGCAAAGGGAGCTGAATAACACTCCAAAATTACGCTAAATTTTGGCGAGGGAAAAACTGGCAAAGCCATTTTTAAAGATGTCCCTTGGCCTCTCACTTCAAGATATCTGAATGAAAAGGGGTTCTAAGGTCACCCACAAGTCAGCCCTTGACAGACATGCCCACTTAATGCTAGTCCCATGCAGTTTTGGGCAAAAACCATGCAGTTTTTTGCATGCAGTATAAATGTGTTATTTTTGCTTATTCCAAAAATGGTGTATTTGAATATTTCTGCATACTGGGGTCCTCAAACAGTCTTGGAATTGAATTAATTTGGTGTGACTGGAAAGCTCAGACTCTTGTGGATTAAATGAGCCCAATTGTATTCATGTGTGATGATGTTAGTCCCTATAGTAGCCATTTCATTGTAGTGAGATCATTTATTGAAACTTGACCTCACTGTATAAAATGACCTATTGAGACCTCTAGGATAATCACAGCCTGATGAAACTTTACAACCACAAACTAGAGACCCAGGGCATTCAGAAGATGCATGGCTTTAATAGGTATATTGACAGTATATTTTTGACACGTTATACATGGCATAAAAACATAGATTGTTCGAATAGTTCAGTTAATAGCAGTTCCCTTGATTGGATCCTCTGACCACAACAGAGGAGGAACAAGAACCTGAAAAGGACAGTTCTGTAGCCCATATAACATACTGTATGTGGTCAAGTGCAAAGTAACTGTACATGAACAAAATACATTTAATTTCTACTGCTCAGTCCATCTTCCACTACAAAGGCTGACAAAGATATGGAAACAGAAAACCTTTTAATTGCATCAATCAGTGGCTCTAAATGTTTTATTTTTATTTCTGTCTCTTTTGTCCTTAGTGATGAAAGCATTTGATATAATCTAGAACATAACTTTTAATATGTAATGTACAAGATGTTCCTGTTAAACCAGCTGTTGTAAGGTAAAACAGCTGACTGCTTGAAAGAATGTTTTTACAGTGAACATATATTGTACTACTACATAACAACTACATAATAGACTGTAGCAATGATCAACTCCTCTACAGAAATTTATTAACAGCACATAAACACTAAACTTCCCGTCCCACCACTATATCACTTTCGGCAAATCACTATGGAGTTTCCAAGCAAATTTTGCCCACATTTCTATTAAGTTTTAATTTTTCAAAATTTTGCAAATTAAGTTTTTTACATCACTGGCCAGTCTCATGTTACCTTGAATTCCCCAATGCCTTGCAAATCAAATTGTTAACTTCCCAGAGAAAATTAATCAGGGTAACTCTGAAGCTCTGAGCTTTAAAAAAAAAAAAATCAGTGAAATTCATGCAAAATGTGTTAAAACACTAACTTGGGTAAAAGACTAACTGGTTGTGAATTCTGAAAAACATGAATAAGGAAATCAGACATTTACAGATTGTATTGATGTATTTTATTTATGCTTTTCACTCTTTGCAGGATGGTGAATCTCAGCACAATGTTACATTTTCAATGTTTGTACACAATAAACTATCTAAATTAAAATGATACAACAGGTGTCTTTGTTAAACTTGTTGTTATAAATATGGTTAAAGAGCTAATTGTCCATACTCCTTCCAAGCATATGTCTTAAACAGGTGATAGTGTTTCATATTGACTTATGCCTCAGTCTGTGAGGGTTCCTCACTGTTGGAAGGGAAATGGAAGGTCAATCTCAAGCCTTCCTTCACTAACTTTTATGTTGCCTTGAGCCTCCTCTGAAACTTGCTGCAGGAAACTATAAACAGTTTCATTGAACTGCCCCATCACATTAATGACCACATTCATAATGTTATTAAAAAGATTGTTGAGGTCCTCCATACTTAGAGAGAGCTTGTTAACAGCTGTCTTTATGACTGTGATAAAGTTACGATAGAGGACATTGATGTTGATGAACACTGCATCTAAATAGTCAGACTTGACTGAGTCAACAAACTCCTCAGATTTCTCAACAACAGCTTTCAGAGTGTCACCTATCTTCACTAGCATTGTGTCAAGACTCTCCATATTTTTCACAAAGTCCACCAGTTCATCAAAGATGTTCTTGAAAGCTGTTTTCACCTGATCAAAGATCTGGCCTCCAGTAATTGCATCACCAACCGGCATGCGCAATTTCACACTGCTGATCTTCTCAACAAAGGAGTTATAGTAGACCTCCATGTTCTCATAAATAATCTGGATGGTTTTATCTAGCATAGCAGCAATGCTGCTGGTCAGCTGCTTTAGGACCTCAGGGAGAGTGGTCATCTCCTCAGACCCTGGCAGTTTAAACTGGGTCTCCCTCAAGACCTTGACAACAGCATCCAGGAAGACCTGGACAGTTTTCTGGTACTGGACAATGATGTTCCTGAAGAAGATTGACAGCTGGCTCATTTGAACGTCATAGTTGATGGCATCGTTATAGGCCTCGTTGATGCGGTTAACAACAGAGTTCTTCAGCTCCTCCATGTTCTTAGTGATCTGGTACTTGTCAGCAAACACTGTGATTGAAGAGATGATGGAAGGGAGTCTTGTCTTGAATTCAGAGAGCATCACTTTGGGTGTCTCCATGTTGTAGGCAATTTGTAGGTTCATCTTATCAGCATCCTTAGAAGATGTTCTGATGACCAAGATGTCAACATCAACCTCTGGGGCAGACTGTTGAATGGGAGAAAAGAAAATATTGTTTGTGATATTGGGATTTTAGTATCCACTTCCCTATGCTATTAAAACGATCACGTTAATCATACTCACAGGATAACGGCCATAGACTCTTGCACCCATCTGAGATGGGACTCTGCCATTGAACTGAAGGCCAAGGAAGCCGGTGGATGGGGTAGATACTGAAGCGCTGATACCATCTCTGCGAGCAGCATAGCGAAGGTTCACATCAGTGAAAGTAGGACTGGTGATGTCCACATTCAGGGTGTGGCGAGAGACACTGAGAAAGAAAAAGAACATTTCAAACGAAATTTTTTGATTAATTTTTGATATGCAATTTAACATGAAGTAATCTGATTTATATGTTAAAATAAATTATCAAAAATTAAAAATGTAGAAAAAGTAGAAAAAATATTTACCTGTCATCAACTTGGCGCTTTCTCCTAAAATTTGAAGAAATTTCACAATTACTTTAAACTTTGAAAATTGGAAGCAATTATTCAAAATTTATTTTAAAACAAACACAGAATGTTACCTCAAGGCTTGGGTAATGACATGATTGACATCCATGGTCAGGTCAGCATGTGTCAGGACAACCTTGGTATTCATGCTCAGAGCTTCGTTCTCAAAGTTTGCTGTAGTAGAACCTAATGAAAAGAATTGTTTGTAAGATTTTGTGCTCAACAATGCTTGCAACATAAAACAGTTAAATATGGTTAAGGAATTTAAACAACTCACCATCCATGTCATATTCCAAGAACACAATGCCAGAGGTGGCAGAGGACTTAAAGGTGACTTTGAAGACAGGAGCATCGCCCTCCACTTCTGCTACCAGGTTTGTGGTGTACAGTGAGCTGACAAACTTGGTATTGGTAGAGATCTTCTGCTTGGCAGCTGTCACTTCAGCAACAGTTTTCTCATAGAAGGTGAGATCACCCAGATCACTTGGCTGAGACATATCAATCTCAATATCAGCAGTCAAGGATGTTGGTGCAAGATCAATGGTAGCCTGGGCCACATGCTTCCCCTTGGTGTTGAAATTGAACAGGTTTGCTTCGTTGTTGCCAGTATACTTCAGCACTGCATATACACGGCTCATGGAGGCTTCAACAGCAAGATTCTCATTTATATCCATGCTGATGACTTTGGTGGTGGCATGGTTAAGTTTGGCATCAGCAATGATCTTGGAGGTGGAGCGTAGACCATCATTATTCAGGTACAGATTAACCTCATTATCCAGGATTCCCAAAACTAGATAGTCTTCAAGCACTGTGCCATCCATGTTTGCCTTAGTGGATGACTCCATGGAAACATCCTCAAAGGTTCCCTCCAACTTCAGACTGTGGTCTGCCTCTGTCTTTCCAACAGCATTGATCACAGGGATGTTGAAATCACCCCTCATTCTCATGGTGGAGATAGCATTTGCTTTGGTTTTGGTGTCTGCAACCAGATTTTGGTTTGCTTCCAGGTTGAGTATGGGCAGGGCAATCTTTGCAACAGTAGTCACAGAGACAGCAGTTTCAAAAGTTTCAGTGCTCATACTGACTGTGCTGTCATGAGTGCCTTCAATGTGACTATTTTCCAGGGACAGGGAATTGGCCAATTTGATTCCTCTCTTGGTGGTCAGACTGGTGGTACCATCAAGTTTGGCTTTAAGGCCCTCAAATACAGAGGTGGTGGTAGCTCCCATACGGAATACAAGATCATCCTCAGCATACAGTCCAGCATTGACATTTAGATTAATAATAGCAGACTTGAAGGACAGCTCCGTGATCATGTTACCCATGGGGGCAGCCTTCATTTTCTGGTAAACTATCTTGGCATCCACATCAACAGTCTGTTCGGTGGTGGTCAAAAGTTGCTTCAATCCGGTCTGCTCATACAAGTTCAGATCACTGATAGCTGGAGTACGGAAGTCAACAAAAGGCAGATCAATTTCAGGAATGCTGATGGGGGATCTCAGAAAGTCAAGATCGGCTTCACTTTCCATGGCAACAAAGACACCAGCCTCGTTTTCATTATTACTAACAGTGAAGTTGTATGACATTTTGTACTGATTAAGACGAGCCAGAGATACTGTGTTCATCTGTTGGCTGTCAGGTTTGAAGATGGCTGAGTAATCATTCTGCAGATCTATCTTAGCAATCAGAGTTTCAAAAATGTTGACCTTGGCATTTCCTTTGTTCTGGAATTCAAAGACAAACTCAATGGGTTGGACTATGATGTTGATTCCATTGGACAGGACTCCAGTCACTGCACCGTACAGTTCTGTATCATGGTTTGCCTTCAGCTCAATCTTCATATCATAAAGGTTAGCATGTCCAGATGCCACAACAAGACTGTTCTTTATAATTGGTGCTTCTGCCTCATTACGGATGTTAAACTTGAAGTAGACAAGGGTGCCAGATTCAGCAGTAATTTGCTGTTTCATCTTCAAGATGGTAGAGTCTGTGTCACCAGAGAAAGTTAGTGTGACAATGCTAGGAGTGAGTGACATATGCAGGTTGCTCTTGTGGTTGCCCTCTTCAGCATTAAACTTGCCATTGCCAACATTGTCAACTGTTAGAGTGAGGGTGTAGCCATCTTGGCGAGCAATTACTTTCTGGGTTACAGTGGCATCACTTCTGACATTGATGATTGGGAAGTTCACTAAATGATTGTAAGTTGTGTCCAGAGCAGCAGACACTCCCCCTTCCATAGCAATAAAGGCTGTATTCATAAGGTCAGCAGTGTAAGGTGTAGTGGTGACCTTCACTGCAGTCTTGGCTTGTGCCTGGGCTGATCGTCCATAGAGAGTTACAGATGCCTGATGATCAACTCCAAGAGCAAGATGGTTGAACTTTAGAGTCTCTGCAAGGACAACACGACTCATTTTGGGGATTGCAATGTGAGCAGTGGAGTCAAATTTGTAATTAAGAATTTCAAAACTTGGAGATGTGCCCTGGGAAATAAGGAATCCAGTGAACTTAGGTGTCATTTCATTCTCAGTGGAGTTTTGGAACTCAGCAGATGTCTTGACAGTGTAGATGGGAGTTTGGAATCTAATCTCACCATAGAGTTTACCAAAGCATGGGACCATGATCTCACTTGGAATAGTTGGCAGTTTGATCTCAGGAACCTGAAGAGACTTAACCAGCTTTTCTATGGGAAATTGTGGGATGGTAGGGAATGAGATCTCAGGAAGAGTGATCTCTGGGAGGTTTATCTCAGGCATGGAAGGTAGGTAGTTCAGTGTCAGGTCTCCAAAGAAAGCATCTGAATCAAGCATTTTGATCTCAAAGTTTACAATGAAATCAATGATTTCAATGATTTTCTGCTTGATGTCATCAAAGGAAATTGTGGTAGCTTCCACAGTGTGGAAACCCAGGATGGTGAACTCAGGGATGTCCAGCTGTGTTGGAATTTCAAACTGCTGAATCTCATCCATCCTGAACTTCATGGAAGGTACAATAAGATTAGTGAGAGGAACAATGAAGGATGGCGTGTTCAGCTCGGCTTTCTTCAGTTCAGTAATTAACCCATCAATGATCTGCTGAATCTCGCTGATGATCTTTTGCTCAGGTGCCACCTTCTTAATCATCTCAACCATTGTGGTAAACACATCAGTGACAAAGACTATGACCTCCCTGTAGAATTCACTCACTGTCTCTAGATAAAAGCCAAACACAGCTTTGACATCCAGATTTGTGATTTCCTGTTTTATAAATTCGAAGAATCTCTTAAGGTCATCAAACACAACCTGGTCAATCATTTCCTTTACCGATTTCATCATTTCCGCAACTTTGATTTCTCTCAGGTGATCCATGAATCCTTTAGCAGAGGATAAGACAAAGTTGACAAAATCTCTTGTTGCCTCAAGCTTCTGGGGGATTTCAAGAGTCCTGATCAGCTCATTCACGTACATTGTGTACTCAGCAATGAATTGATTGGCCAAATCCACAATGTCATTATAATCCAATGAGTTCAGCTTCTGCACAATAGATTCGATATACATATTCAGTTGCCCAATTATATCCCTCACTTCGGTTGCTTTCAAATAGTTGATAGCACCCTGGAAGGCTTGTGTGAATCTTGTAGGGATGTCTGCATCTTTCACCATCTTGGCTACAGCCCTGATAGTTTCATCAATTTTGAACTGCTCGATGACCTCCACAACCTTTTCCAAGACAGCTTGAACCTTCTTGTCAACCTCAAACTTTACAATCAACTCTCTCATATTGGCATAGAATGTGTTGATTTTGCCTACGATGTCAAGGTCCCGAATCATTTTGCTAATGTCACTGAATATCTCTGTGGGAATCTGACTCACCAGTTCCTCAATGTGACCTTTGAAGTTGATGGATGAAATATATGTTTTCAGTTCAGCGACGTATGTCGACATGTCAAAGTTCTCAATGAAGTTCTTCATATCATTCAGGAACATCTTCAGTTTCAACGTGATTTCGTAGTTGTTCTCAATATAACGCAGGAATTCAACGCTACTGCGCTCCAGGTGAATCTGCTGGATCATCTCCCTCATGGTATCAATCATATATACAACCATAGCCTTGATGTCAAAGTCCTCATTAATAGCATTCAGCTGTTGCTGGATCTTCTGAATGAGGGTTTCAGGCAGGGTGCCACTAACAATAATCTCTTTCATCATATCAGCAAAATGTTGGATGTAAACAGAGAGATCAGCCAGCAGCTTCTCAACAGTAACTTTCAGGTTTCTCAAAGAGTCTTCCACATCCTCCATGGAGATGACATATTGTTGGGTAAAATCATTGAAATACTGCTTCAGCTGAATGACCTTGCCATCAATATTCAGTTGAGAAACAAATTCACTTACATACTGGGGAAGAGCCTCAAGTTTAGCCCTTATCTCCTCATTGTTAATGTAGTCCTGCAGTGCCTCTGCAATATGCACAACAAAACCCTTGATGCTTTCCATGAAGACAGGCAAATTTTCAATTAGAGGAAACTGAATTATGTGACTATTTGTGTTCTTGTCATACTTGAGGAAGCCAGAGATGGTGAATTCCTGGTTCTCTGTGGACTCTGTGTTAATGATGTTTGTGAGGATGGTGCCAGAAATTTCCATTCCTGTTCTTTCAGCAGTGTTGTAAACACTCATGTCCTGATTAAAGGCATGCTCATTAATTTTAGACTTCACTCTAAAACTGGTCTTCTGCTCTTGGAGTGACAGAACAGTATCCATCTTGTTGTCAAATGTGGTCTCTAGGGAAAAACCATTATCAAACTGCTGGGTCACAGATGCCCTGCATTCATGTGAGCTAGCAAAAGCCAGGGGTTGTGCTTTGAGGAGGAACTTGCCATAGAGCTGGGCACTCTGCTTTCCATACATGGTCATGTCTCCATCAGCATTGAAGATGGCATCAAGGTTGAAATCAAAGGGAACAATGCTGCAACGGATGGTGTGGTCAAAGCGCATTGGCTGTGAGTTGAAGCGGGCATCATTGGTGATCCTGGCAGCAAGACCAATAATTTCAAGCTCAGTGTTGTGGCTCATGTGAGTTCCAAAGAGTTTTCCAGTGGTGCTGCACTTTGCGGTAGCAGTCATATCAGCATAGTTAACCTGATAGGTGTGCTTGATCTCTTCCTCCCCATAGGTGGCTTTCATGCTTCCAGTCAGGTCCATCTTGTAAAGCTCTGCCTGCAGCTGAGCCTCATTTATGAAATTGGCAGCCAGAAGTTTCAGGTTATTATTAACATTTGCAGAAGCAGTGTAGGGTTTCAGGTCAATGGTGATATCATGAATGTAAGAAGCATATTCACTAACGGTGGCTTCAGCCTTTGAGTTAAAGTCAAGGCTAGAAAGAGTAATGATCAGAGTGTTGGCATTATCAACCTTGATGACATCCATTGCAGCCTTATTGGTAATGGATAGAGTAGCCCTTGAAGCATCAAGCCCAGCACTGAAGGTGTTTTCCAGGGACAGGGGGCTCTGGAGGGTGGTTGTTCCACTTGTGGTCAAACCATCCTTGTTCATTCTCAGAGTTATCTTGTGAGTACCCTCATTCTCAAGGAGCTTCACAGTGGCATCACTGTTTACAGCCAGACCATTGACATCAAGAGAGGCAGTCAGCAGAGAGTAAACACGGTTTTCAGAGTGGTCTGCATTTGTCTCCATTCTCAGGACAACTTCGCCAGCACCAGCAGAGGCTTTAGCCTGGTTGTGGATCTTCATACCAAGAGCAAGGGCATTAGCATCACATTTCAGTGAGAGCTTGCTGTCTTTGAAGGAAAGGTCAACAACATGGGTCAAGGTGTCTTCAAAGGCATTGGTGTTGGACACAACTGAGAATTCTCCATTGACAAGGGTTGCTGCAATTGTGTTTTGGGCCTTAACAATTGTAGAGTCAAACTGAACAGAAGAATCGATCTTTGCTTCTGGCCTGAATGGGAGGATGGTAAATGACTGGGTTGAAATGGTCTTGCCATAGAGGGGTCCAGCGTTGAACATTCCCTCAAAGTTGCTGTCGGCAGAGATTTCTTCAGTGTTGACTCCAGCCATACCAGTGTGCTCCAGTGCAATATTGAGACCAAAAGGGCTTGTGGCTTCAATCTTGCTGCTTGATCTCAAATTGATTTTGTCAGTGATGGTTGCATCTTCAACAATACTAATACTGGCTTCAATAAATTTATGGGCCAAAGAGCTTTTCAAGTGGGCCTTGATGGATTCAGCGGTGGCCAACATTCCAGAGCCTAAATAAAACACGCAAGAAGAAAAGATAACTGATCATTGCAACGATAGTGGGATTATATTACAATAGTAATAGTACATCCTTATAACTGTTAGTTAAAGGCAATAATGTGACAATTTCTAAATTCATGAATGATATTTACTATGAAATACCTTCAATCTTAACTGAGAGGATGTCAAGTGGGGAGGTTCCTTTCACATCAAACTTAGCTGAGTAGCTAGGTGTTTCCACAACATCTTTGCCGGCAGCCATTGAGGCCTCCATGTCGTAAAGGTTGCTCTTCATCAGAGTTGAAACCTCAGCTTTACCAAAAAGAGGAAAAGAGAGAGTAAGGCTCTCAGGGACAAAAAGCTCTGGGATTGGAATCTCCATGGA
Organism: Thunnus maccoyii; assembly: GCF_910596095.1. Classification (NCBI taxonomy): domain Eukaryota; kingdom Metazoa; phylum Chordata; class Actinopteri; order Scombriformes; family Scombridae; genus Thunnus; species Thunnus maccoyii. Next base: position 19,852,193 of record NC_056549.1, on the reverse strand, counting down.
TGCGATCTCTAGTCCAAACTGGGGTAGAGACACATAAGGTGTGGTCAAAGCGGGTGGGAAGTTGAGCTCTTCTGTTGACTTTCCTCCAAGAGGGAGAGGGATAGTAATGGTGAAGCGCTCATTGTTGAAGTAGTAGACAGCCTTTGCTTCACTGTTAAAAAGACAGAAGTCAAATGCATAAATGTTTTGGGAATAAAATCAGATAATTTAAACAATTGCCATGAACTTGTGTACACTTACGCATTCAGGAACAGTGTCTCTGGCAGGGAAATCTCAGGCATATCAGGTACTCTGAAGTTCTGAATGTAAGGGATATCAGCACCATACTTGTCCATGTAGTTGTTTGCCGCCTAAGAAACAGATAATCCTTGTTTTATGCTTGCTTCACATTTTACCCATGAAAATCAGATTAATTATTAAATCAAAGATTCATACCTCCACAAACTCCTTAAAGATGTGACGGACTTTCATGTCAGTCTGCCCCACCTGTGTGTCAAGAAGTTGGTTGCCATACTTCTCAAACATATCAGCGTTTGGCAAGATGGTTGTCTCAGCGTTCACATCAGACTTGAACTGAACCTCAACTTTGCTGGCATCTGCAACAATAGAGAACAATGAAATCATCAGACATGTGGAAATATCCTTTTAAAACCCAGGTTAGAGTTAAGGGGAAAAAATTGTTAACAAAATCGAATTTGGCATTTTCTCCCAAGTAAAATCTGCAATAATAGAGAACAATGAAATCATCAGACATGTGGAAATATCCTTTTAAAACCCAGGTTAGAGTTAAGGGGAAAAAATTCTAAACAAAATCGAATTTGGCATTTTCTCCCAAGTAAAATGGCAGGTTTGCAACCAAAATGTATTTTGCTTTGAGGGCTGCAGTCTGTGTAGGCTCTAACAGATGTGATCAAAATCTTGATTCTGTCTAACATCTTGATTCTGATTCTTGTCTTACAACGTTTAGGATAACCAGCTACTGTGACCCAGGTTTAGGAATTAAAACAAAACACAAATTAAAAAACATCTGCACCTATATAAGAAGTAAGCAACCATTAAGTTAATTGTCAAGGAATATTCTGAAAAATTAGTAATTGGAAAATACATTACCATATTTAATTTCAATTTTCTGCTCAGATGTGGCATCCATGACCTTGATTTCACTCTTAAGCTGCAATTCCAATTCTTCTTCACGCTTCAGGTTAGCTGTGACAGTGGCATCAGTGTTGATTGAGGGGACCAGAAGTTGGACTTGCAGCATACCTTCCCTCATGGCCTTGAGACTGAAAGAATTACCAATGAGTTAGCATAATCTCAATCATAAGGGTGACATTTATATTATTTGGTCAGGATACATGGTTAATTTCTTACTTGGCACGGCCAACCAGGGAGAGCTGAGGGATGTTCTTGTTAATAAGGTCAAGAGAGATGGAGTGAGTTCCTTTGCCCTTGGTGTTCCCATCAACAACGCCCAGTCTGAATCCAGCCTCCACATCATAGTCAGGGATCTGGAAGTCGGCTGTGATGACATTCTTCCTTCTGTTATATTTCATGATTGCTCTGGCTTCTGTGGGTTCTGCACCTATTGTTGACAAACCAGTACAGTAATATTATTTAACTCCATTAAACCTCTCTAGATTGAGCCAGTGATGAGGTTGAAAGATTTTTAAATATTGTACATTACCTTCAGCCCTCAGAACAAACTTCACAGAGTCAACCTTCTGCCTGCCTTCTTCTCCTTCCCTGAGGAGCTCATAGGCAACAGTGGCTGTGTACTCAGTGACTTCACCAGTAGGGTGGAGCTCTACAGCAAATCTATTAAGATAATTCAATAAATTAGCCAGTATTTCTCAAGTAACTTATTTTAGATGGCTAATTATTTGCTGTTGGTTTGCTCACTTGCTGTCTCCGTTGAAGGGGAAGTAGGGGGCTGTCTGTTGAGAGAAAGCATCGGTGTACTGCAGAGCAGTGCAGTATTTCATTCCAGCGAAGAAGGGGGTGCACTCACTAACGTCAACCTTGTCCATCACCATAGGGGGGATGGTCCTCACCTCTGATCCAGTCACTGCCACCAGGTTGTTTCTAAATTTGAAATGTAACAAAGTTAAAATTGAAATTTGGCTGTTTTTCTTTCATTTAAATTCAGGAAAGTTAAAATGGTTGAAATCACAGATATAAAATTCCCTAAATTATTTATTAGAGGCTATGTTTATGCGGAGGAAAAAAATGTTGCACAAATTATCACTTATTGAACAAAGTAAGCCTATGTCTAAGAAATATAGTATAGTGCGTCATTACATATAGTGAAGCCACTTTGTCAAACAAGCTTGTTTTGAAGAACAAAAAAGAAAACAGTTTGCCAGCCATATTCAGACATTTCAGCACCGAGGACAGCACACAGTGCTCAGTGTGCATTGATTAACAAATGGTTCAGCACCACGACCACAGACAGCAACAAGCCAGGTGTGCTGTCTCAGTACCATGTTTTTCTTACACGGAAATAACATAAACATAAAATAGACACAGTGGTCTACAACACCACAGGCAGTGTCACAGAGAGGTGCTGAGATGCAATGAGCATGGAGTTAAAAAACAGATTAATATAACATCCTGACTGATTTCTTCATAAACAAAATTTAAGTTAGTAAAGACTTATTACGGATGTTTGTATCTTTGTTTAACCCTGGAGAGGTGAGTATGCCCTGTATTTCCCAAGAAAAGAGCAATGCAATTAGAGAAAAATCTAAAAAAAAAAAAAAAAAAATTAACAGAAATTGCTCTTTTTTCTGTTTTATACTTTTTATCATCTTGTGACCCTACACATTCATCAAAGTTAGCTAAATTAAGTCTAAGACTAAGCACTTATAATAGCAGTGTGGTAAGACAGGTCATTATAAAGAAATAAGGTATTAAGTAGGATAACATGTCATTTTATCAAAACAGAGTGTTTCATAGTGGTGTAATACAGCAAACCACATTACATTTAAGTAGAAAACTCTAGGATGGCATTTAGACGGCATGTAAAAAGAAACAATGCACACATATTGTAGATACATGACTTTACATATATTTCTTCATTCTTTAAGAGTTTTTGTCCATGTCAAAAAGTATCACTGCCTTTAACAAATACACGACTCACTCACTCTTGTTTTATATATATATCTATATCCTTGAATGAATTGTCACAAGCAACAAGCAGACAGAGCTTCTGCACAGGCTCATTCTCAAATCACACACAGTCATCAGGTGACTGGACCACTTATAAATGCAAAACTGGGGAAAATCCACCTTATTCAAAGCCTTGGCAGGCTTGTCAATCCCAGTACAAGATCTAGTACATAACATAATTTCCATAAGTTATGGAAGTTACATGTTTCACTCACCAATTTTTGACCCTGCTCAGCCTGTAGTTAAGCATAGTCCATTAAGTTAAGTGAGGTCAGTTAGTCTGGCCTCATCCATGCACAAACACAAATAGCTCATAATGAGCCTCAGACAGCTGAAACTTCGTCTTGCAAGTTTCATTCACCACAAACATAAAAAGACACGAATAGCTCATATTTTGGATAAAGTTGTCAGCGAAGTTGGTCATTAACTTTGAATCACTGCTTCAGCAGTCTTCACTTCCCAGTCACCGAGCAGAAATACAGACAGTCACTTTGCCATTGCAACCCACATTGAGAATGAATTGAAAAAGTTAAGAGAGTTCTATTATTCCTGCTGCGCTCACGAATCGGGTCATGCGCTATGTCCCTAGTGGAGCCCTACTGAGCTTGGGTCCTGGGGCGGCCTACCCCTCTGCCCCCCTGGTCTCTCCATTTATGATTTGTTCCCTTTATACTTCAGGTTAGCTAGATTAACAGTTGCATTACAACCAGAAGTGCAAAACAGCTTCTGCCTGATGCTTTATTCCATTACTAATGGTACTGTTGCCTGTGTCCTGCATTTGAGATGGAAAAAATAGCATATCTGAAAGTTCTACCAAGGCTTACGTCATTTTGATGAGCTTGGTAGGGCTCTGTGGAGCAGGGATGGTCAGCTTGACTTGGTCACGTTCCATGGAGATCTTGGCACTGAGCCCACTCTCGTGGAAAATGTTGGTGTGCATCTCTAATCCAGAGTTGACATATTCAGGGATGTAGGAGCCAACCTGAGTTACAAACTCAATGCCAGCAGAGGGCATGAATGCAACTTCGCTCTGTGTGGGAAAGTAGGAGAAATGTGAATAGTTTTGTCAATGCTGTGTAATATTAAAACTACAGGTGGCATTAAACACATTTATGGGTAATTACCATGTCACGAGCAATCTTAAGTCCACCCTTGATACCAGGGGTGAATGTACCAGACAGTGCAATCCTCAGAGGCACACCAGTGACAGTAGGCAGGAAGAATTCATTATCCATGAAGATGTAGTGGGCAAAGATCGAATTGTCAGCCTTAGTCATCAGTTCCTTCATTAGCTATGACAGATAAAAACACATAAAACACAATTGAAATTTAAATGATAAACAAATACACAATCAATTCTGTTAGCTATGTTTAATTAACATAACTGGGAAAACAACTTACATCTGTAGGGAACATCTTGAACATGCTGTCAATCATCATGGCAGCAGAATAAGCCATCCTCTCCATATCATTGGTCCTCAGATATCCAAGCTCATTTCCTAAGAGTCTCATATACACCATTGCCTCTGGAGACTGTGTGCTCTTCAGTTCCGTTACCAGTTTGTTGAGGTTGCGTCCGATCTCCCTCATAAGGTTCTGGGAAGCCTAAACAGAGGTGTGCACACTATTACAAAAGTATTCCATTATGTAAAAATTACACATGATGACTACAATTGTTTTCAGTCTGATTAACCAAATGGATTGCTCTGAGTACCTGTCTCTCCATCTTGTACTTCTTCATAGCTGGCAGCATGTTCTGCAGGATCTCATTGACTCTGAGTGGCATGTTGTCAGCGACAAAGTACATTGTCTTGAGGGCAGTGTCAGGGAAGAATCCATTCTCTCCAAACAGGGCATCAACAGTTGGTTCAAATCCTTTGCCCTCCATACCGACCTGTAAAGGTGACAAAAATTTCATAGTCACAACTGAACTTACTGAAAGACAACCTCAACCATGATTTGTATTAAAATAGCTCAAACTGTTTACCTCCATCATGTCAATGTCATAGCCAAATGCCTTAAGAGTCATTTCAAGCATGACTTCCTTGGGCAGGTAACTGGTACCCTCAAAGATCATGTTGCCCTCCATAGATCCGATCTTGTAGTTGCGAGAGAACTTGGTGGGGTCCATGATGGGACCAATCTCATTACCCTGCAGGGCATCACGAATCTTCTGCCTCAGTCTTTATGAAAGAAAGAAAAAATATCATAGTTATTCCAATGATAGTGGTCAAATTGGAAAATCTACTCACCAAGTATGTGAAAACACAAATTTAAACATTAATATAAATATAAACCTGCATCAACTCTTCACTTACTCTTGGGTCTTGGGCTCAGTTGAAGACAAGATGTTGGTAATGTGGGAGATCACAAAGCTCATGACTTGTTTATCCTGCTCAGTGGGCAAGGCATTGGTCAGCTGAGCCAGTTCACTTGGCTGGGGGTCCTTCATAAGTACCAGATATGCAGCAATACGCTTTTGCATGGGGCTAGCGCTGTCCAAGAGTACCTGCATGAGAACCTCTCTGCCCTGTGACCAAAAGAGATCAATAAAATGAGCCTACAGTAGATATAAATATTACAATAATCTGTCAAACCAATGAATTTGACTTGCCTCTTCAGGGACGGGAGTCAGCCTGTATACTTGGATGGCAGCCTGCTGCACAGCAAGGGAAGCTGCAGGTTGGTTCACACATTGGATCACTGCAGCTCTGAGTGCAGGACTAGCAGGCACAACAGCTGGGGCCATGTTTCCAATAACCTAGAATCAAAACAAAAAAAAAAAAATCATTCTCTTCATTGAGCAGAATGTAAATTCAGACATGCTTTTGGGGACATCCAGTGGTGGTCAGGTTTTGACTAAAGTTAGCATCTTTTATTTAATGTGAAAACCTTTCAAATGCTAATGTTTTTCCTGTCTTTTAATATAATTTATGGTACTCTCCATTTAGCATCATTTTCTACCTCATTAATTTTTTTTCCTTTTTTGGCAGTGGCAGTGTTATTTCACAATGCCATTCTGTAGGTCTATGTTCAGTTTTTGTTTTTTTTAAATCAAAAATTGTATAGAGAAAACCACAGAGGTTTTTGTAAATACATAACTAAAAAATTATGTAATTCAAATGCATCTGATAATCTACCAAATGATTTATTGCGCATGCATGCAGTAATTCCACAGATAATATTGTGACAATTTTTGTTTTTTTAGATACCTACCCTCAATGTCATAAAAGTGTTGTCTTTGTGACCAGAACAGTCACCCAACTGGGCTGCCATGAACTCAGCAACAGAGTAAATCTCAGGGATCAGTTTTCCTTCAGTTTTGTAAAACCTGTTATAGAGAAAATTGATAATGAAATTCCAAGCCTGAATATCTGATTTTAAAAACATCCGCTGAAACATCCAGCTAATCCTCTACCTTGATTAAAGTCTGGTTAACTTCACTCACCTCTTGACAACATTGCTCAGGGCATACATGATGGGCTTGCTGATCTTGTATTTGGCCATCTCAAGCATGTCATTGATCAGTAGGGCAGAGGGATTGGACACAAGTCCCATAGCAAAAACAGCGGCATCAACCTCAAGTGACGAGCTGTCAAAGGTCCTGAGGATCTGCATGATGGCACTGCTGCACTCAGGGGTTCCACACTGGGCCAGAACCTGGTAGGTCAGGACACGGGACACTGCAAGAGCCTCAGGAATAGCAGGGCTCAGGGTCTCAGTCTTCATTCCGCGGACCATGGTGACAAGCTTGTGGAAGAGGTGGGCCCTCCTCTCACCTTCGGTCTCAGGCAGAGTGGCCAGTTCTCTCAGGAGATCCAGACATGCAGCTTTATCCTGGACAACAGACTTGTCCTCGACAGCCTCCATATGAAGACCCATAGCAATGTCACCTGTGATACACAAGCAGCATTGTAGAAGTGAGTTAAATTTATCTTTAGTGTAATTTCAACAATGAACCATAAATTAAAACAACACAAATGAAATATTGGGCTTACTTCGGTCAAAGACTCTGTCATTGTGAGGAGAAACCTGAACCAGGGTCAGTTCTTGCTTTCCAACATTGGTAACTCCATACTCTCCCCTGTAGGAAGAAAACACTTGGTTAAAAAGTAATGTAGAACACTTGGATAAGACACATCAAATATCAGTACATACACTTACATAATAGAGCACAGCAAGGTTGGACTTACTTGTGTGAGAAGGGAATGAGGATGTGGTTCTCTGTGCAGGATCCAGAGGTCATGTGTTTCTTCTCATTGTCAAACTTGTAGTTGCAGGTCTGGGAGCTTCTGACCAGCTGGGCAAGAGGGTAATGCTGAAAGTAGACAAATGATCATGTCAATATTGAGGAATATTTGACTTTAAAGAGGTTAACAGCCACTGTGTTTATGCACTGCAGTAAAGTACTTATACTTAAAAATTCTGTGCATAAAGCTTGAATGCTGTAGGGGTGCCTTTTCTTGTACTTTTAACATTGCTACTATTACAACTTAACGCTAGTGTCAGTCATTTTTAATTTACACAAATTACTTTTGCTCTTCTCACAAACATAAAATTACTTTCTGATTTTCGATTTAAGAACCAAGACTGGATGTACTGTTTAAGACAGCAAATGTTGCTTATGTAAAAGCTGTCACAAATTCGGTATCTTTCCAAAAAAATTCTTGTTGCTACCATGTTTGTTGGATGTCTTACCATGCCAGAGATGAGCGCCAGGGGGCTGGTGTGATCTCTCATTGGGACAAATTTGTCACATCTGGACAGATCCCTGTTGAGGCTGATGTCAGTTGCAATGTCCTCTCTAGCGTTGATGGTGTAATAGGTCTTGCACATGCCGTGGATTGTGGGCTAAAATAAATTATTACAGGAAAAAATATAGATTTAGAGTGTATTATAGACAGCTTTTTTCAAACTAATTATCAGAAAGCATGATTCCTTTTGAAGATGCTACCAAAATATATTGCTCTTTAGGGCATTTTCATGGGAAATAACTGTACCATATTCTTGTTCTTTTCCTCTTCCAGCAGAGGCACAGCCAGAGCAGAGATGATACCCCTCTTGATGTTCAGGATGGTTGTTGTCTCACCTTCCTCAGGGTACAGTTTCACATCGTACTCACCCTCAACTACAACCTTCAGAGGATATCTAAAAGAAAAAGAGAGATATTTTAATTCAATTCAGTTGGCTCTGACGTTTCAAAGTAGATATTCTTGTGGCAGTTTGATATTATGGATTTTTTATGGAGTAACTTACTTCTCCATTTCAGCAGCAAAGGCATCAGAGCCAGATGCAGGCCTGAACATAGGGCTGCCGTCTGTGTCCATGTCATACACCTCACTCAGGCTACAGCCAGAGGTGCGGACAATGAAACTGCAAGTCTGAGGCACTTCAATTTCAACCTGTGAGAGAGGGCAAACATTTTTTCTCATGTCTCTTTTTTACATGGAAAGAAAAATCTGATGACTGAAGATGTTTTTAAATATCTTGCTTGTACCATGCAAGAGGCCTTGGGTCCATGCTTAGACAGTGAGGCTCCGTTGATGGCATTCAGAGATTCAGCTTCATATTGGTATTCATACTTGTGCAGGGTCTTGTATCTTTTGGCAACTAGAAGAGAAAATCGATGTTGAGAAGAGATTGTGCATGTAATAGTGATCAGGTCAGTCCCATAAAATGATTGTAACTGTGTAGTTTGGATGTCTACACAGTTACATGATCACAGCAAGTAGTCTAGTGTAACTTACGCAGGCAGGTTGGCTGATCTTCATCTTGGGCAACTGTGAAGACAAAGTCAGATCATTTATTTTTTAATAATTCTAATGAAACCAACATAAATCAGAATGTGTTAAATAAAATAAAATAAAATAAACTGTAACATCACTACACTAATCCATAGGTCATAGGTCATAATAGTTGTAGTTTGGCTCCCCACATCACATGGGTGGCAAACACATATTATTTCTAATTTTTACTACAACATACTTTTGAGGATTTGTAACAAAAAAAAAAGAAATAAAACAATACAATTTAGGAAATTCTTGATAAAATAATGTGCAGCAAAACAGTGAGCTATCATAGGTGAGAATGAAGAGCTACTCACAAGCCAAGGCAGATGTGCTCAGGAGCAGCAAAAGGCAGAGCTTTGAGTCCCCCATGATGGGTTCGTGAAACTCTCTCCCTTAGGGTTGGCGAGTACTCAGAGGAGACTGATTTCTCAGATTCAGCTCGAGACTTTTATACCCTGAGCTGTGCTCTATCAGACCACTGAGGGGCCCAGACAGTGCTTTGAACGCTCAAAGTCCATCCCACCCTCCTGTGTGGAGGGACAAAGGCAAAAGGTTTAAAAAGATACTCATTGCCCAGAGCACAGGCTTACAAAAATGATCAATTCTGTCAAATGTTCAAAGTGTCTATGTGCATTTAAAAATGCATATTATGGATATTTAATTGGATAAGATATTTAAATTTTTCTTTGATTAAAATAAAGTCCAGCCTTTTCAGATAGTAGTGGGTTTAAAGTAAATTCAAAAAATTAAAATTTCCATGAGCAGTAGTGTTGTCAAAAGGACAGCTTACAATACATTTTCAGTCATATGTAGACCTTTTTCTTGGTGTAGTCTATTTGTCAGTAAAATAAGTTAAGCTGCAGTTGATTAAATAAACCATTCACTGTGATTTACTGACTTGACTTGAAAATTTGGGTAAAATATTTCACAGTTCATGATGTGAGAATGACAGGTTTAAGTAGGTTTGCCTTCCACTGGATTCATAGTTAGAACTGATGAACAATTACATACATTAAAAACATAAAATTCAGGTCCAGCATTTTCAAAGGTCCATGTTCTATAATTGGTAATATTCTTGAACTGATGCTGTAAAAATGCAAAGTCAATCAGTGAAGCTAACAGCTCCAGTGTGAATTAGGTCACTGATACGACTGGAAAGGCACTTAACTCATTAGCGAACACTGTGTGATCAACACATGCTCCAAACACAAAGTCCCTCTAGATGTGAAAAAGATAATAAACTTATCAGCTGCTTTTATGCATTGATGATATTAACCACAAAACAAACCGGCACCTTCAAGGAGAATTTCCACTGTTATGTAAATGTTGGATGAGTCCCTTAATGCCCTAATTTTAGTTACAGTTGTGGATAGTTTTACATTTAATTATGTCCCATTTAATAATTTAGATACCCCCTCCCCCCAACACACACATAATTTAAATATATTTATTAAACACAATACTATTCACATATACTATACTCAGTGTTTTCCATCTAATTGTTGCTAATCTTTACCATTAAAATAATTTTAGTACTTACAGTACAGTACCTTGTAACAGAGTTAGATGCTTGTTGTTCTGCTTCCACTGCAACAAAGCCAAAATGAAAACAGAAAACATTTGCCAAACTTCGATATGGGTTAGATATGAACTTTGATCTACAAAGACTCAAGGGTCCATGGAGCATTTTATTTTATGTATTTTTTTTATGTTAAAATGTTTGATAACCTTGGATTGGCAAAGGCCTTTTCTTATATTTTATTATATTTATTTTGCATTAACTATGCAATGTTTGAGAGAGCATGCAATTTAAAAAAAATCTTTTTTGTACATTGATCACATAACTGCATCTGCACATTGTGTAATGGCCTGTTGCAATAGATCCCCATCAGCATCTTTTTAGAAGTTTGTCTGATATTGACGGTGTTTGCACTGACAGACATGTACACACATAGAGTCCAAAGGGGGCTTGAGCCTCTGAGCACTTTATGCTTCATTTGCATTTTAGACATTTTGCTGATGCTCTAATCCAGCATGTCAAATTTTTAATGAATTATCTTTATGCATTATTTATATTTATATAAATACAATCAAAACAATCATATATATAGTAGTTACACCCATGTAGGCTTCTAAACGGTGATGTAAGCTCTACGTGCAGAGTCCAGTTTACTGACAGTCTGAGGTTTACCCCCTCCAAGCCTCACTGCAGTTGAGCAGATTTCAGATATGCTCAATTCATCTGCATGCTCTCAATGATCTCAGAGGGTCAGAGGGGAGAAGCTACTTTGAGGGAAAACATCTAAAATAGTTGTTAATAAACTCAATTACATGAATCATACAGTACATGCTGCACAAATGATAGTTCTTTGAAATATTTTTTTCAATCAAAGATCTAACTGTTGGTGTGCATGAAAGAGATCAGTGGCAGATGTGAGCTAGTTCAGTAGTGCTGAATGGAAATAATGTAGTACAGTATGGTAGATGTTGTTGATTTGTAAAAACGCCTTATTCTGTAACCACTTATGTATTTGCAGCAAGCTGTTTTTTCTCCTAGGTTAATCTTTACTCAAAGTTTTGTTGTTGTGACCGTGTGAGGGTGGTTGTGGGCTGTAACTAACTTTGTTTGCGTCTTTTCCCTGAGGATCATATAAATAGCTGCTCTATTGATATCCATCTTCTTATTCCATCAGCTGGTGCCAGCAATGGCTGTTGATGGAAAAAAAGAGGAAGATGTTATTATCTGACAAAATAAATGAAAGAATAGTACATGCTGTTGCTGTCCACCTGATGAGGCCCATGACAGTGATAATAAACTCTGTGATTACAGGAGACAGACATGTGCTGTCTTCTGTCCCAGCAGGGCAGCTGTTGGCTCAGTTGCCTAATCAATCATTCAGGGTAAAGGTCAACTGTTTAATCCACTGATAACACTGATAGTATTTTGTAAGGTACTGTTCAACTTTATGATTTATTTATTTCCCATTGTTTGCAACATTTGCCTTTGGTGGGATAGTTATCAGGCTTTAGGTATTTGGGCTGTCGTATATATTTATCTGTAAAAACCAAACTGTCAGCATGTCCTAGTGGGCAGGGCCGGGTTTTAAAAGGGATGAGAGGAGCTGATGTGATTGGCTACGATTGCTATCAGCTCCCAACACATTAACTGAGAGGTTGTGGATTCCTTCTAACCCCACCCTGTTTACAGATTTGCCCTGTTCATCCAGTCATATATGCTCCCAGCACACTGACTACAATTTGTGCTCTGAAAAGCAACGTGGCCATCCCTTTCTTTCGCTCAATGTTTCCTGTCTGTCTCTACTATAATTATCAATAAAGGGTAAAATGCCTAAAAAAGTCATGATAAATGTTAAAAGAGCAAAAACAACTAAAATTGTCACAGTTTGTAAAAAAATAAAAATTGCAAAATTAGCCAATTGTTTCCAAACGTAACCCAAAGGATTTTACTTTATTGGAAATTACTGTATGTTCACTGTAATTTAGCTTTCAGTATGCACCATAATACTGAGTCATGCACAACTGTACCTATCTTGAAACTGGGTGTAGCCTGTCTTTTCTTGATTGCCTTGATAATGTTAAAGGGAATACATCATGGTTTTGTGATTTAATAGTTTTATGATATGGGATGTTTCTGTTAAACATGGTCAAAGGCCCAAAACGGGCTTCAAAAAGGGCTTCAGCCTGCTCTGAATGGTCTGTTTGTGATGTCACCTCTACTTCCTCCTTGTAATGACATCAGATCGTTCACGGATGCCCACAAATGGCCATCCATTCCATAGCCTTCGTTACTATGGTTTCTGCTAAGGTCGTTCCATGGGTTGTTCGTGCTGTCCACATGCATATTTCAAATCAGATTCAGGCTCAAACATGTACGGATGTAAATATTTCCATTTCTCGTAAAAAAAAAACAGAAAGTGGAATCAACAATTGTTTTTTTATGTGGCCTCCGGAGCCACCAGAAGTCTGTCGAAGGGCAGCTTCCTGAAACCGGCCAATTGGAACAGAGTGGGCTCATCAGAAGGGGGGCCTTAAAGAGACAGTAGCTAAAACTGCCTGTTTCAGACAGAGGCTGAACTGAGGGGCTACATAAAAGGTCAGTATAAGCTAAATAAGGAGGGTTTTTTTTTACTGTAAATCACGAAAATATTCCAGTAGAGCCCCAGAATATAAATATAGTCCTGGAAATGTGCATGACCCCCCTCAAACTCCATCTCTTGTTTTAACTAATGTCTTCAAGTCTCTTAAATCTTAAATTTTGCTTTATCTCTTTGCCTCTCTTACCTAAAGTCTATTGTGAGCAGTAGCTTTTTCCAATGTAACTTTGTTGCAATATTAAAATATATTCTAATGTTTGGTGATCTGCAGATTGTTTTATATGGCTTCACCTCTTCCCATTTAGTTAATGTAACTTTCTTTATGGAAAAATATCCTGTGTTATTTTCTATAAATGTCTGCCAACATCTAATATTGCTATTGCAACAACTTGCACTGCAGACAAGTGCATTACTTAACTCAGAACTATTATGTCAACTCCCAGCTATTTCACCCATCAGAGGTGCTACAACAACATGACAGATTAAATGGCCACAACTCAGTGTTCATGAGTCTGTCTCAATTTATCTTTTGCACAACTCATCCTTTAATGAAGTCATATTAATTAAAATCATAAAGAATTTAGATATTCTCCAAATATATTCTCCAAAAATCAATATTATTGTCTATGTGTACGTGCTTAATTAAATGTGTTAATATGCATTGCTCAACATACACTCCTGTTTTTGATACTTGGATTGGATCTTGTTACCACAAGTTAATGCATTAATCTGCAGTGTTGTTAACTGCATAATATAGTATGCAATTGCACATTATCCTAGAGTTTACTGACCTATTAGTCAATCTGATTGAGCAAACATTGGCTGAAAGTCCAGACACAATGAAGTCATGCACAGGGTATCGCTGTCATAAACCACCCTGTTCACTCTCAGTCATATTGTTCTTCAGCTTTATCAGGTACTGACACATAGCACTTTGGGCCAAACCTCATAAAAATCTCACTGATAGAAACTTTCTACGAAGACAGATAAAAGTTTATCATGCACTGCACAGCATAGAGAACACATGCATATATGCATGCACAAATAAAAGATTCACATGTACAGGAATCCTTACGTTTATGGATCATTAAGTCTAGTCTAGTCAATTTTTTATTTATATCAATCACAAATCACAAATTTGCCTCAGGGGGCTGCACAAGCTGCACAGCATTCAACATCCCCTTCCCTTAGCATAAAAAACATCCCGATGTTCAAATATTAAGAGTCTCAGGACCAACTAGTTTGTCAAATTATGCTATTTTATTTGTAGTTTTCATTTAATCATCATTCATCCAACTAGGTTGCCACATTTTTGTTAAGAATATATCAGGTAAGTGTAACTCTTTGATCTTTCTTGAAGCAGGGTAGCATTTATTGGAGAGCTATTGCATTAGATTTTGCACATGTATTTATTTTATTGTTTCCACCCTGCAAATAGCAATGTACATTAAGAAAAACAGACTCAATGTGTATGCCAAGTTTTATGTCTGTGAGTAACAGGTGATGGGGTATGATCAGTTCAAAATGTAGTTTGGATCATGTTCTCCATATAAAAAAAAATAGGATAAACAAAACTGATATGGTTTGACTTTAAGAAGTATAGAGATTAAGTAATGTGAACAGCAAAGCTCATTCTATTCTTCCCTTAGTTTTTGAGGTATTTTGTTCAAAGAAAGTCAAACATACAATGTCATTTATGTAACTGTGTCTACTTGGCTGAGATGATAAACGAGGGCATGAAGTCAAAACCACCCAAGGGTCAATGTATTAAAGTGTAACAGAAATTTTGTACTTTGACTTTTTTGGGAAAAAAAAAATTACAATTTTGATATTTTCTTGTATTTAGTTTTCAGCTGGTGCACTATTAGGCAAAAACCTACTACACATTAGACATCAACAGTGAAAATATATGTGTGGACATATTCTCAGGAATGTGTTGCATTATTACGGTCACTTTGCTGAATTGTTTATGCATACAAACATAACGTTTGCATTTTCAGAAATGGAGTTCAATGAATTAATTATGTTCTTAATTTCAGTTAAGTTCAGTGTAAAAAATGCTTGTAGTTGCAAAACCTTGCTACATGATTAGTCGATTAATCGATAAATCGATCACCAAAAATTAATCGCCAACCATTTTGATAATAGTTAGTTTTAAATAATTTTTTAGAATACTTTCTGGTTTATTTATTCTTCTATGATAGAAAACTGAATATCTTTGTGTTGTGGACTGCTGGCCAAGACACTTGAGAACGTCACCTTGGGCTTTAGAAACGAAGTGATTGACATTTTTCACCGTTTTTTGGACATTTTATTGATCAACAGATTAACTGATTAATTGTAATCAACAGATTAATAATTATTATAATTATTGGTAAAATAATTATTAGTTGCAGACCTAACATACAGTAGTGTAACCATGATGTTGAAGAGTTGAAAGGACCTCAGTACCTCTCATATCACATCAATGAGTTCTTGCAACAGAGCACACCAAATGTACAGGACATGCAGTATTCTGTGCCTGGACACATATACACTGTGCATTTGGCTCCCTTCCAACAGACATATACACACAAGCACACACATACGTCGTGATTGGACTTTGATTGACAAAATTTGTGTTGGATACAACCTTTGTTCAATATGTGACAGTAACTGTA
Organism: Thunnus maccoyii; assembly: GCF_910596095.1. Lineage (NCBI taxonomy): Eukaryota > Metazoa > Chordata > Actinopteri > Scombriformes > Scombridae > Thunnus > Thunnus maccoyii. The sequence goes on along the minus strand of NC_056549.1, from coordinate 19,836,461 downwards.
TGCTGCCACAGTAACTATGTAGGCATTAAAACATAAAGCACTGCTAGTACACGAGTGGACAGGCGGCATGTACCTCAGATAAATTTATGGGTAATTTTTTTTAGTGTGATTTGAATTCCAAATGGTTATGAGAACTGTTGCATGCTCATGTTCACAAACAAACCTGTTCCTTTCTACACACAAAACCAATAGCTTGATCAGGAAGCATTATTCATCACTGCAACAAGGATTTCCAACACACACACACACAAAATATTAAACATGTCCATGTTTGTACCAACAAAGAGGGGGTTGTCATCAAATGAACACATGATGTATTGCTAATATTACCATTATTATTTTTATGCTGATAGATATGTCAGTCTCAGCATCTATTGCAAAGACTTGTAATGTCATGTCATGTCATGTCATGTAGTGTCATTATATTCAATATTGTCAACTCAGAGCAGCATGTACTGCACTTTTTTACATGCTGCTAACTAGAGTAGATGCAATGTTCTGACCGACTGAGAGTGGCTTGCTGGTTTTGAATTCAACCTCTAAAACTAAATCTATAGTATGACATAACATGGAGTTAAGTTCAAGTCAGCATGGGTCATGTCATTGGTCATGTTGTGTATTGCTTTACGAGAGGAACATTACCGACACTTGGCTCAAAAACAAAGAATATCTCACCTCAATGTCAGTGTGACTTTATAGTCATTCAACATCCAGAAACTTCTAGGAATGACTACTCAGCATTGCTACTATCAACACAGCACAATGAAAGGTGAAGTAGTACAAATATGATAAGCAGGTAGTGGGTTTTATAGCACATGTAGCTTATCAGTATATCAGCATATCCACATAATTCTACTAAAAAACATGTTCTTTCAAAATCTATGTGTTTAAATGGATCATTTTGAGATACTGCTGTAATTGTCATAAACAAACAGGATTATTATGAAGATGACTGATAGCATCTAGCAGTTTCTAACTAAGATTTAGACCATAAAAGTTTGTGCATCAGGCCACAAAAAGGGGAAGTCACACACTTCCACAAAATTGGAGAGGGAGGGGGTGACTGACCATGAACTGTGTTGTCCCCAGTTCAACTCTGAGCAACTTTCTCTCCCTCATTTCCTGTCATCTCTCCACTATTGCTATCTAATAAAAAATAATTTAAAAGAATGGAGAAGGAAGCAAAACGCAGGGACAGAAATCTCTTCAATCATCCAAACCCTGATAGTCAGTGAGTTTACATGCACCTAAGTAACCAGGTTACTACAGGTAATCGGCGAACATATTTACATGCACTGTAGTAATCTGGTCACTGTAAATCTGCGTGTACATGCAGCAGATTCGAGATTCAAGAGACTTTATTGCTATATGCACAGGCACAGGGTTCATGCACACTGGAATTCTTGTGCAGTTCACTCAGTCAGGTTAAAAAAAGAAACAAGTTTACCATAAATTAAATTTATATTAAATAATAAAAAATAAAGTTACCTTTTTTAAAGAGTAGTGAAGTTTGAGCGATATTATAGTATTTACATCAGATATTTACAGAGCTCTAATGAAGTACTGAAGCAGCAGTTGGAAGGAGGTAATGCACAAATATTGCACCAGCGAGGATATAATACTGCAGTGTAGCAGCATGTTATAGCAGTATATAAATAAGGGTTTTGAATAAATAAGCATAAGCTTGATGTGCCAGATGTAGGCAATTCACATTACAGTCCAAGGTGTGTGTGTGTGTGTGTGTGTGTGTGTGTGCTAAGACACCAAAGTCTATGTGAGAAGGGGGGTCGAGGGTACTTCACACCAGCCTGAATGTCCTTAGAAACCAATCTGCTGCTGGGAAGACGCTGTTGCTGAATCTTGTTCGGTTTGTGCTGACACTCTCTTGGTTTGTGATGTCTCAGGTCAGTGTTCGTCCACCTGAACAGAGAGTGTGCTGGGTGATGGGGGTCTCTGAGGATGGCCTGTGCTTTGCTCCTGCAGCGGTCACAGTACAGAGTCTCTATGGAGGGGAGACGATAATCCTCTCTGCAGTTTTTACAACCCATGGGAGAGCATTACTTTCCTGCTGTGCGGTGTCTCCAAACCATACAGATCCCTCTGGTCAGGAGGCACTCAACCAATCCTCTGTAGGCTTGTGTGAGGGGTCAACAGCTCAGTTCTCCTTTTTTCATGAATAAAAAGCCGCTGGTGAGCTCTTCTGACTGTGGCCATATAGTAGCAAATTCGTAACCAGATTTCTCTCCTACCTCCAACCTCATTTTGGAAGTGTGGCTTGCTGATTTTAACTATTTGTGATAGAAGAAGCTGGTTCCTGACTTCTCTTTTTGTCTGTGTGTGTCAGAGCAGCCTGAAAGCGCAGTGAGAGAGAGGCAGGCAGGCAGACAGACAGAGCGGACCTCCTCACTGCAAGTGATAGGCGATAAATACACATCAAACTTACATTTTATTCACTTCTGACATTAAGCTGTAGTTGCATATACATCATCCCTAAACCATATCTGTTTATAAGAGCTAGAAAGTGTTGTCACTGGTCAAATTGGAAGTTACCTTATAGGATATCTCTCTTGGCCACCAGTGATGTTTTGAATTTCTCAGTGGGATAGAAGTAAGAGCTAATATCTACTTACAGTTATATTACCTGATAGAATACCTTTCATACAAAAGCAGGGCAGAATTGCTCAGATTCATGTTATTGTGAAGTCAGGCGGAATACCCAATGCTGACTCATTCATACTGATGACAAACATGGGTTTATTCCAGGTCCTTGCTTTGGTCTGAAAGGGTTATTTAACTAAGCAGGAAAACATTTGACTTACAACCAAAAGCAACAGTATGAGAGACATGGTCTATAAAAATACTGTGATTATAATTGAAACGTTGCATTGTTTTCATGGTAATTATATCAAGTAATTGTACACAACATATCCCTTTTTAAATATCTTATTTTATGGCACCATTACTGCAATGATGCTTTCGGTAGGTTTCCAGTATTGTGGTATGAACTAGGTGAGGAACATTAACATGACTGGACATGACTGGGCAGATTGTGACTGTATACTGATATGCTTTAAAATATTTTATTGTTTGTGTCTTATGTTGGTTTGGTACTTAAATATGTAGTATGGATACTGTGTGACTTATCTCAGAGAGATAAAGTGAACTGAAACACATTGGAAATGTACATGGAACACATGGAAAATAATTTAAAGGGCATGTTATTTCACCCTAATCAAGTTAAACCTTGATTTCAATGCCATGTGTTCCCTAAATATTGACAGAGGACTATAGAGGGATCATTGCCCCTCACTCTGTTGAATGTAAAGGCAGACAGATCAATATTTGAGCTGTGTGTGTTGCTTTTACATGTGCAGCGACTGCTTGTCACTAATGACAAGTGCAGAAGATTAAATGTACATGCGTGCAATCGAGGAAGAGGGTCAACAAGTTTTTTCCGAAGAAATGTGACTCCATTTTGCAACATGTATAGACTTGAACCTCAGTTAATCTAATCACATCTTTACAGTATGAAATCCTATTACAACACTTGTCACTTGCATTATGGTTGGTATGGAGTCAAGTAACCATAAAATAATATATAAAATAAAAATAGCCTGTGATTTTCTTTTGCAATGCTGTGCAGATAGACTTGGTGATCCACCTAACAGGGAGATGAACTCAATAAACTCAGACTGAGGGATAAGCTCATTGCTTAGGCTTGCAGTGCCCCATGAATATCTATGTTTTCTACAAGTGTTTTCATGCCCATGATAAAATCTTGGCTTGGTTAATCTGAAGGTATTTTTAAATTATTTTTGGAGGTTTTAGCACAAAATAAATTAATACATGATGAGGTCTTCAGTCATAACAGCTGTAGGTTACAAAACATGACCTGTTCTAAATTTGGTTCATGTTTGTTCAATGGGAACATGAAAACTTTGTTTAACTAGTAACATTTCATTTACTCTTGTTGGACAATAAATAAGAATCGGAGAGATTTATGCTGGCTTTTAATGGCATAAATCTAATACTTTTCAAGGAAAGATGCATCATTTTTAACAACAGTATTTTAGATACAGTATGGGGGGGGGGGGGGGGGGGGGTTACAACAGTACACTGTAATGTACTATCAAAACAGACAATTAGGAGAGATGATATGACATAACATGGCGTGTTCTTTCCAAGTACAAAATTCTCTTTAGTCATTTGTTGGAAGGGGATTATGCCAATAAACACCCCTATTACAAATAAAAAGTCTCATTCCATTAAGTTTAACCCCTGAATCAAATTAAGCTTTTGAGTTCAACTCTAAGGACAGGCCTGCCTGCTCAATCCTAACCAACAATACTACCAGAAAACTGGAGGGCTGTTAGTGGCCTCTAGTGGATTAATACATTTCTGCAGAATAACATAGAAGTTGTCCCTCTTCTTCATACAGTGTCTCAGATTCACTCCTAGAAACAGCCATTATGCTCTGTTGTGGTGTCATTGAGCAAGACTTAAGAAATGTAATCCTTGCTCAGTCCATTTAAACTTTTGTCCTGGATTAAATAATCATCTTGATGCCTAAAGTGCAAAGTTAAAGATGTAAATGTAATGATGAATTTAATTTTGTAAAATATGATGATTTTTGATTTAATGTATGTGTGTATTATTTGTCGACTATCCACTATTACTGCGTTTCCTTGACAAAATAGATTGTACAACAGTGCCTCTGTTGGAGGGAAATAGTAACTAGTTAGAAAAACAATTAAGGCTTTTAGAAAAAAAAGAGAGAGAACCTTATCTCACTTTTTCCTGGAACTTTCAACTACATATCACACTTTTCTTCCACAGATGGAGTTTGTCCAGTTGTCACAGAGACAATTTTGTCTCAATATTCACTATCTTCAAAGGTAACAATTTTCATTACTACAATTATTCACTATTTAGAGTAACATTTTATGCCAGCGAGTGTGAAAAAGGTTAACAATCAACATGTAGAACATCAGAGTCCACTGACTAGCTTCTGCCAGAGCTATCAATTACATCTCACAGTCTTCATCTGAGAAAAATCTTTCAGAAAAAGCTAGTAAGTGGACCTTGAGTTAAGATTTTTGTTTATTTCATTGCGCAATTACTGTTTACGAGCTCAAACTGATGTTGTGAAGTTTCTGTAGTCATGTTGAATTTTTGATTGTGATGCCCTGATAACAACACTCACATACAGATTTACAGTATGACTTTTGTGGGATGAACATTTTAACTGTATTTACTGTATTATAATATTTGGAATGATTTAACATGTATAAGATAAAGTCCAAATATATGAAAGGGATCCTGTAGTTCTTTTTTAAAAGGGAGTCATAACAATGTTTTCATCCGCATTACCTCAACAATGCAGGCTTGTGACAGTATTAAGTTGCAAACTGGCAACAACAACAGAAGCAACCTCAGACTACTTTATCACTGCCTCGAACCCCCTCCAGTCTTCATTGTACTCACTCTTAGGTAGAGATAAACACTCCATGTGCTTATAGAAACAGGTGTCAGGCTTCAGGAAGACACACACACACACACATGCATACACTCACAGTTAATTATTTATCCACTCACTGAAATGCTGACATACACACCACCGTGCCTGCTGTGTCACTTTAGCCTACAGAAGAGGAGTTACTGTCACAGGTGCTGATGGGTGAATATACGTCTTCAAAGAGGCTGAGAGAGAAGTCATACTGGAAAAAAAAAGATGAAAATAACTTGATTATGTAATACCACTGCTTTCTAGTGCAGCTTGTACTGCAACATAAGAGAGACTTGTGATGGATAAAATAGTTTACATTTGATTTTTATTTATCATACATAATGATGCTGGTGGTTGTAGGTTGAAATGAAATGTAACATGTATAATAGTAAATTAAATTGTTTTTCCTCTGTGTGTTTGTAGAACTTGTAGTGATTTTGTTGATATCCTGAAGCCACTTTTTGTTATTTTCAGGCATCACAATAATAATAGCAACCAATAAAATCATCTTTTATAGGATGCTATACATAATTGAGTTATTAATCATACATCTCGTATAGAATTACCAAACAGTAGTGGCTTTGTAAATGAACTTCTGCGGGCTTTTATGTATGTTGGGTTCATTTGCTTGGTGCTTCTCCAAGTTTCAAGATTTTGCCTCAAATGTGAGCCGTTTATTTAAGATATGGGGCTAATAATAGTCCCCAGTGATAATTTTCCACAGGACGCTGCTGCGACCGTTTCTACGATGGAAGCGAGCGGGTGTGGAATGATCTACTCAGTGTGTAGGGGGGGTTGGAAGTACTACACCTAAACTAAAAGTCAGAAAATTATACTGAAGGCGTTTTAAGTAACGGTTACATGTATTTATGGCACTTTTTCGCATTCTGTATTAACACAATGTATGCTCAGCACCACAGTGCCCGGACGAAGTACGTTCAATCGTCCTAAAAGAGAAAAGAACCCCTTTAGTAGTAACTTGGAAGAGTCGGATGAAAACCGAGCTCTGTGCCACATCTTCCACTAAATGATAAAGCCGCTACATCGGGAACTGGAGGCAGGACTAAGAAGCTAGCTTTGAAGAAACGACGTTACTTGGTCAAACTCCGTATCTTATTTCTTTCTCTGTAAGTGTTTGGCGGCCGTTAAACTCACCCCAGCATTTAAATTGTCGTGTTGGATTTCATTGAGTTTTATCAGTTGGAGGAGGTGTTAGGTGAGGCTAAGTTAACGGTGAAGTTAGGCTGCTGGTGACGACATAAAGTGGGAAAGTGGACTTAACCAAAGTGGACTTTTCAACCGAAAGACTCACAAACAACGTTTACGCCTAAAGAGGTAAGTTTACGTGACTTAATTGTAAAAAATACTCCAGTGGTAAGTCTGCCCTGGACTGCTGTGTCAGTTTCCCCAAGACAGAAGAGGGTGTTAAAGGGGTTACACCCAAACAAGACCAGCCTACATCTCACCTACACATGAGGTTATGTTACAAGTGTTTCAAAGTAGGAAAAAATCTATCATTTTCAATGCAGTTTGCAAGTAGCTTTAAACATACTGTAAACACATTCTGAAATAAATGTAATTCATATTTATTTAAGTTATATATTTAGTTGAAGACAGAGTGAGTGATAGTTGTAAATATCATGATAATAATATTGATATAGGTACATCATGATATAGAAAATAAGTATGCATAATCACATGTAAAAATAATAAAGCTGTGTTGTGACGAAATCCATCATATATGTGGAAACACTTCAGTAACTATTTTTGTCATTTTTAATTACAATATAGTCATCAGTGTGCCCTAAGTAAAACATACATGGATCTAAAGCTAAAGGTGTGTCAGTCTCCTTTTCTGATGGGACAATGCAGCCCTAAAAATGTTGTATCTTGCCATAATTATGCCTGCCAGTGCATTAATTTCAACACTACTGTTCCAGTTTTTTAACAAGACCAAAGCCAACATGTCAAGAGTGTGCTTCCTAGAAAAAATGCAGGAAACCAACTAATCAGTTGCAAAAACTTGCTGTTAAAATGAAAGTAAACTTTTGCTCCCAAACACTTACATTTAGAATATGAATTATAACAACATGTATGCTGGAAAATATCAAGCAATGATTTATAAAGTCACACACATACACACACAAAATGTTCTTGTTTCTCGTTATATCTCCTGCCCTGCTTGTGCCCCAGATTGATAGTTACACTGCCTCCCTCTCATAAGCCTTTGCACTACTATCCTGTTGCCTTGACTACTGGTGTGTCAGGGGACTTCATCCTGATCCACTGCGTGATTTTCTCTGACACTAGTTCAGAGAAGACTGTCATGAAGCAGCGCTGAAAGCGAGAATAAGCGAAGAGCTCATTTTCTCTTTTTTTCTTCCTCATACACTGGACCAATTAACTCCTCACCCTCCTCATGCAGTCTTACAGCAGTTGCCAGCACGCAGTACTTCAGGCTGCTGTGCAACAATAAAATGAGAACTCTGCTTTCTCTCTGTGCGCCCAACCATATCAATTTGTTTGATTTACATTCCATTCAAAAGAGGCGCGATACAGACAGCATGAAAAATATTTTCTCCGTCGTGTTTATACAGAGTTGACGATGGGAACTGTTCCATGTGACCTCTGACATCATGAAATGTAGAGCCAGTTCTATTTTAGGAGAACATTTGGAAATTATCCAGCTGATTCAGAAAGTTTAGTTTGTTTGCCACAAAAAAGAAAACATGTTCCTTCTTCAAAATGTAAACATTGACATAAGTCATCATTTGTTTCCTACACTCACTAACAGATGTTCTGTCAGAAGCGTAATTTACTCCATCAGCTGTTTGTCATTCTTTACGGATGTGCTAATGTGCAGTTTAGCCGTCCAACTTCCTTCATGTGACTGAACACACGCCCTTCATCTTACTTCATCTGACTGTCTTTGGAATTTGTCCTTTGCTATAGATGAAGTAACGAGCATCTGGGAAATGAATAAAGCCTTTCTTTGTTGTGACAATCCATAACCTAGGAAATGAGGTGGGCCTATTTGGCAAACAGCAGTGAAACCTGCCTGGTCAGAAGTTTATAGGATACACACTGTAGCCTTGGGGCTGGGGATAGCTACATGCTGCACTGGAGCCTATGTGAAACAGACTCATTAGGCAGGGAAAAAAAGTGGACCATACAGCACAGGGATGGTTATGGGGGTTGGGGACAAGGAGAGAGACTGTTGCTGTGTAATCGAGGGGAATTGCAAACACTGAACGTGGAATGGCAATCTGGAGAGGCTGTTGTGTATCAAGAAATGCTCGCAGGCAATGTTCAGTTTACAAACTTAATGAAACTCCAGCAGTCAAAGCAAGAGTGTATCATTCTCTCTGCAAAATAGGTCATAAGATGTCAGAGCAATATCTAAAGGTTATTTCTGACCATATTCAAAATCCCCCACTGTGAAAACATATAAAACATCCCGTGACGTCTCAAATGCAGGCCTGTGTGCATATATAGATACCACATTTTATGAGCACAAACAGAATTACATACAGCTGTAATTGTCCAGTCTTCTGATGCCAGTAACAGTCTCTGCACCAGGAAACAAAGTGAGCCACAGAGACCAACAATCAATTAAAAAGTTTTCTAACAGCAATATGTCATATTTAATTAAAGCAACAATTAAAAGGCAACTCTTTGCTTTTTCTTTCCCAGAAATCAGCTTGATCAAATGCTCCAAGATCATCCTACTTTCTCTCTGTTATACTAAAAAGTAAGTCAGTAAATAATGTATATATGAATATGGAATAGGCCCTAATTGCAAATGGGGATTCGTAGCTTAGTTTTAGGATTAATGAGCGTATTTCAGAGGTCAGTGGAATCTGTAAAACTCTTTGTGAGTCATAATCTCCGAGTATATTTGTATAATTTTAGCTAACAATCTCTTCACCAGAATACACAATGTTTTGCTGTTTTTTTTCCCTCCAAATTACAACTGTTTCTACTTGGAAGTAAACTCGACATTCGGGCTTGGAGCTCCTTGAAACATCAGGGCAGCACTTTTCCGTCTTCCAGCATGGAATCTTCTGGGTTTTCATGTGGGTTCGTGCGTTGGAGGAATAAATAGCAACGCCCATATTTATGTCTGCTCCAGCTCAGCCTGCACACTGAGCTGTCCTGGAAAAGTCCATGTGACCCAGAGCTTAGGAGGTTGCTGCCGCTTCCTCATCCTGTTGCATGTTGGAGCGGAAGGACTACGGTCAGGCCTGCAGGGCAGTGTTTGATTTATACTGTAGCCCAGTTAAACACAATCAGGAGCTAATGGCAATAGATTCTCACAAGTGAGCTTCACCTTATTCTAGTGGATCACTTCTGCACCATAATGTTCACAAGCTTATTACACAGTAGCATAAGGAAACACAATATCCTGCTGTAGCTTGTGCTTGTGTGTGTTTTGTCATTTATTCTGTTAAAATCAAATAAAAGGCAATTTCTCTTTTTTAAGACATAATTTTTACCTTTTTTAAAATTAAAATATAGTTTGTCTAATACTTTATGTATTTATGACTAATTTACCCGCAAAACTAATGACATTCAGCTTCAGATTTACTTTGTGTTTAGTGCTATTTAGCAAATGTTAGCATGCTAACATGCTAAACTAAGATGGTGAACATGGTCAACATTCATACTATACCTGTTAAACATAAGCATGTTAGCACTGTTATTGTTAGCATGCTTACGTTAGCATTTAGCTCAAAGCAGATTGAAAGACTTTTTATGTGCTTGAAAACCAAACAAACATGGCTGCCTCACATCAAATTTAATGGATATTATGTAATTTGTACGCAGATACGGACAGATACACAGTATTTTAAACCTTCATATGACCAGACTCAGTTATCATACAACCTTCCTGAGTTGTCAGATGACATGAATTCTTGCAAGTCCTGAACATGGGAATCTTTCCAATCTTTCCCATGCATCTGACATACTGTGAACACAGCAGCCTCTCAGAGTGAATCCCAAACCCATACTACACACTGATTCCATATGATATGTACTACATACTATCTGTCATACAGTTTTAGCCATTAATACAAAAAATACACACATAGATACATTAATATAATATAATCTGTTTTATATTAACAGGAACTGATTAATTACGTGCACTGATGCATTTCAAACAAACTGTGACTTTGGGATTTGACAGCCAATTAAAGTTCACAAACAGTGAAGTTTTCAGAGATCTTTCCAAAATCTTTTCTGGAGCTTTTCCTCTATTTCCTTTGTTTGTTGAACTGTGCGAGAACAGTATCCATCAACAGTGTTTCCTATGCATCCTAACTGCTTTGAATATACTGATATTTTGTCACTTAACCAGTGAGAACACACTAGAATCTGAATCTCTAAAAAATCTGTTTACAATTAGTATGAATCAGTATGAAACTGAAACAAGTCGTTCTTTTTGTTCACTTAAGAAACATGTTTTCTGCATACTGCTGTCTGCATGAGATGCAGATTTTCCTGTTTTTCTACTTCTTTGAACACTTCTGAAGAAAACGATGAAACAATCTGGAATGAAACATTATAGCAATTAAATATTATGGAACTGTTATTGGTAAAAAAAACAAAACATGTTGAGCCTCGTCCAAGAAGGGTATGACATTATTTTTGACATCCTCCAGTAATTCAAATCTAGATGGAAATGCCCTGCCCATTGCTGGAGTCAGCGATATAATGAGCATCAATAAGAGAAGGGAGATTGAAAATGAACTCTATTGATGTGTTGTGTGTCAGTTTGAATTGATTTCTTTTCCATCTATAAGCCTGAGCAACATTGTAAGGAGTTTGTTTCACTGGCTGTCTCTTGAACCTGCCTGCCTCCCATGTTACTGCGATTGCGATTCATGAAACTGCAGGAAATTACAGCCTTGTGACAATTACGAGAAATAAGGGCATTGGTGTACAGAAAAGACCTCATCCAAATTCACACTGCTCTCATTTGTTCTTTGCCAGACAGAATGGTTCTGGTGCCAATAACACATGAAGGATGGGATTTCAATGATTGAATGAGAGACAGCATGAGGATGATAAGTCTCTCTCCCTCCGATAAATTCATTAGAGGTAACAGAGGAGTAGAGGTGTTATTCTGAAGGATTTTTATGTATTTAACCACAGGTATTAGCAAAGCAGCTCACATAGTATAGCTGGAAATAGTTTTCTTTCTATGTGTCATACTTTTTCCATTCTTTCTTCCTCCCTGCCCCCGCACATCTCTCTTTCTGTCCCTCCCACTCACACTTTACCAGATACATGTTGTAAAAGATTAGCTCAGGTTTTTGCCAGTTTCTTCCTTAGACCTTTTTTTTTTCCTGATATTTTTTAATTCTATTACAAAAATGGCGATTCTTTCTCTCTTTCGTTCTGTTTATTTATCTATTTCCATCTTTCACACAAAGGCACACATCAAAGGTGACCCACTTTCAAACATCTTATGAAATACAGTTTTTTTACATGGTTGATACTGCAAATGTTTGATGTTATCAGAGAGATTTAATTCATGCTTACGTAAATTGCCAATACATTTGTGTCTTTATACAGATGTTTTCTTGTTAAGTTTTCTTGTTATTTGTTAAAGAAAGTCAGCCATTACCAACCCTTGTTAAGTTAAAAAAAATCAGTATGCACACATACACACACAGTTTCTCTGTAAATGTCATAACCTTTTTGCTTACAAACACTCCCATGTTTCCCTTTGCTTCATCAGCGGTCTGCATGCACAAAGTGTCCCATCTAATAGTTATTATGCTGCAATGTTTTATTCCGGATGTGATGTTTTTATGCATCCTCATATCTCCAATCATGAATACCCCTGCATACATGAATAAACTGGTTTTGCAGAATATAACCATGGAAACAGAATTTAGACAAACCACAGAAAGCAAAGGTGAATAGGCACAGGTGGTCGAACGCTTCGGTGTCCTTGTTTGCGTTGGTATTTTTTAGCCATCATGTTTGTTGACGTGATTAAAATCAATCCAAATATTATTTTCACATAGAGGTTGTGATTACATTTGGAGGTGAATGTCTGGTCTTCTCAGTGACAACAGTCAGTATCAGCCTGACCTTTTAGAAAGTGGCTTTATTGAGAATTACAATGCCACTTGTCCCTCTACCCTGCAGTGAGGGGTCGATAAATTATCACCGTGCCAGAGGATTAATACTGTATCCACGGAGACAAGGCCATCCACCCCAACATACACATGCTGCCCTCATGACATCTGAGTATTATCTGTGTTTTTGTCTTAACTATCCAGATTCATGCCTCAGCTTGTTTGCCTGAGAAGCATCTTCAGCACATGTTTTATAATAAAACATTGCTGCAAACCGAGAGGATTTATTGAACCCATGAATCATTGATGATATTCACACAAGGATATTAATGAGGATTGTTGGTCTCCTGCAGGAGCAGAGGAAGCCGAGCAGTCGACGACGTGGAGAGCAGAAGCGCAGGGAGAGAGTGGAGAACTAAAGGGAGAAGGTAGAAACACCAGCCCAGCTATCTGCCTGCCTGTGAGAGTGCTGCATCATGGGGAAACAGAACAGCAAACTGCGGCCCGAGGTCCTGAACGACCTGAGAGAAAACACAGAGTTCACCGACCACGAGCTGCAGGAGTGGTACCGTGGCTTCCTCAAGGATTGTCCCACTGGCCACCTGACCGTGGAGGAGTTCAAGAAGATCTATGCCAACTTTTTCCCCTACGGAGATGCCTCCAAGTTCGCCGAGCACGTCTTCCGCACGTTTGACACAAACGGTGACGCCACCATCGACTTCAGGGAGTTCATCATTGCCCTGAGCGTGACGTCTCGTGGCGGGCTGGAGCAGAAGCTGCGCTGGGCTTTCAGCATGTACGACCTGGACGGGAACGGATACATCAGCCGGGCAGAGATGCTGGAGATAGTTCAGGTGAGGACATGAGACTCATCCTACTTAATATGGTTTCTTTATTGATATGTATTGTATATACCAAGCTCTTCTTCAATCTGTGTCAGGAGTCAACTTTATTCCGCATCACTGAAGATAAATATTCATGTTTTTCATACACACCTTAAAATGTAGCTGACATTAGAAATGTTTTAAGTAGGAGGAGGGTAAATTTAAAACAAAATTTTCTTTTGAGGGAGCAATAATTGATCAGTCAATAAAATGTCAGAAAATAGTGGAAAATGCCCATCACAATTTCTTTAAGCCCAAGTTGACATCTTTAAGTGTCATGTCTTGTCCGACCAACAGTCGGATATTTAGTTTATTATCACATAAGACAAAGAAAAGCAGCAAATCTTCACATCTGATCAGCTAAAACTGAGAATTGTTTTGTGTTTTTGCTTGATAAATTACTCAGAAAAACAAATCAATTGTCAAAATAGTTGCTAATAAATGTTGTATTTATATACTGATCATTTGAGCTCATATTCCTAGTGTTATATGCATTTTAGCCCACAGGCTAATTCACTTGCAGGTCTGAATTCATAAGATATTTTCACCTCACATCACGCAGGCTGCCCTTTCTGTTTTTTCTTATCTGCGTGACTATATTTACTCTTCCAATATGGTGAGCTTAGCAGCCTGCAGGGCCATATCAATATTGGCTCAGTCCGTTGTGTTTGTGGATACAAATGAATGTGAAAAAAAAGCTAAAGCATCGGTGCTTTTGTTATTGTAGAATGCTCTGTTTTTTTTTTTAGTTAAACATATTTTCTCTCATCAAGGCCAGAGACCTTTAGATGATGTGAAATGTGTAGCTTGACAAGATACAAATAGATGCATTAGACACGCCTGTTCAGAGCGACTTACAGTGAGTGTAACAGCAGGATAAGCTTCACTTGCCAGCACACCATCATTACAAAGAAGCCACAGAAAACAGGTCAAAGCATTTAGACAAAGATGTAACAAATATTTCAAGAGAGAACTGTTTTTTTTTTTCATTTTTGCTGCTTTAAAGCTTTAATCAAGAAAATTAACAGGTACATAACAAGGAAAAACTCCCTCCTCTGTAGGCAATTTACAAGATGGTGTCATCAGTGATGAAGATGCCTGAAGATGAATCAACACCAGAGAAACGGACAGATAAGATCTTCAGACAGATGGACATTGACAATGATGGTGAGACTGATATTTTACTGCAATCAACTTAAAATATGTAAATACATGTTCTTTTGAAGAGATATATATCATAACCAGCTGGCACTAGAGTTTGTCGCAGACCAAAAGCACTTTTTACAGATGCTTTATGAGGATGCTACTTGTTCATTACTGCAAATTAGCAATATGCCAAGACTCAGAGTGCAACCTTTAGAAAAACAAAAGTAAACTAACATGGTTTGACTACTCAGTTATACTTGTTAGGAGAAAGTTTACATAATTACAGATGGACCATAAATTATTATCTGCTAGATGGAAAGAAACCATAACATAAAGACAGTAGATTAGTAAGTAGCAACAGGAAAAAGATAGAAATAGGATGTCGTATAACAACATGACATAACATGAACATGACTCACAAGATCATTAAAAGGCATCATGGTTTGCAACTGAGCCTGCTGAGCCACCACGATGCTTGTAGTTTGACATTTAGTGTGAAAAGGTGACGCTACAGTACACCCATGTGATTTGCACTTAAGTATTTCCCAAGTCTTACTGTTTTGAACGTATTTGACACGTCTCGTCTCAGTGAGATATTTAGCGCTATTCATATGAGGGTGGGCAGCTCAGTTTGTTTTGAAGCAGAAGGTTCAGAAAGTCTGAAGGTCAAACTGTTTGTCTCATGCTCAAGATTTATAGCATCACATGGTACCACAGAGCAGGCCTACGGCTACAGCTGCTGTGAAGGGTAGATCTACCAAAACTCCAAAACACCTCATTTTTAATGTAATATGCACATATGCTGTGTGACAAAGGTTATTCTAAACAATTTCTGTTGTACTGTTTATCTTTGTTCCACAGGAATATTTGCATTATTTGTTGCCAGTTTTGATCTTTGCACTGCTCACGATTTGATGCTCAAAGATTGACAGATTGAGATAGAAAGCTTCTGTGGCATTTAGTGGGAAATGCACTGTGTAATAGATATAAGTAGTAAACTATTAGAATGGTGAAATAATGCATTCTGCTAGAGATTGACATCAAAATAATCAATACGTCAATATTTAAATGCTGCTCATTTGGTTTTAATACCCTTTAAAGCACATCATCATTTTGTGTTTAAACAAAGTTATTACAGATATAAAATACACTTACATGCATTCTATCTTTTAATAAATTGTTTCCAAAATGTTTTGCCAAAGAAAATACCTTTGGTGAGACAAGAACCCCAGAAACCCTCATAATAGAAATCTTTCGTAAAAGTATATATATTTACATATTTTATTCATATTGTGTTTTAATGTTATGATTTTGTAATTTCATTAATATTGTTAAATATTTAGTTGACATTATGACTGTTAAGTTACAAAAACTGTAGTGTTAAAATGCAAATCAATACACCTAAAGAGTTCCTGAATTACATGTAAATAACCCAACAGCATCACCTGCTGGCTGACGTGACTCGACAGGTATGAACAACTGAATCATTCTGTCATAAAAGTATTACAGTTTTTTATCGATTGCTAAGACACATTCCTTGAAATTATGCTCCATTTCCCAAAACTCTAAACACAAATGCGTAACTCATCTTTACAAACGTCATACTCTCCACTCAAAAACCATGTAATCTTACATCTAAACCAAACATTGCCATCACACAAAAGCCATCAAATACACAAACACTACTACATAGCCATTACACACTGGTGAGATCCATTCAAAACACTACTGTAAAAACCTGTTACTGCAATAAATAATGGTGCTTATGGTTTTCCCCCAGAACAACCTCTTTACATGATGAATACTATATAAAGACACAACACATGTATAAATTTTCAACATTTTTAATTCCTCAATGTACTGTAGTAAAATAAACTGAAATTTTGTGAAAAAGTTAATGTACTATAAAAATATCCAACTGATAAAGAACATAGAATACAGTAAAATAATTTCTATGTATGTATTTCTATGTAAAAAAAAAAAAAAAAAAAAACAGTAAAAAGAAAGAAATCACACTTATTCTGCCTCAGGTCTCAGTGGATCCATTGTTCCTAAACAAGTGAACTGACCCGTGGCCCTTTTATCTATCTATCTATTTTCACCTGGGGAACTGTGTGTTAATTGGGTTCCAGCTGTGATGGCTTGAGTTAATGACATTGAATTCCAGTGCTTTCTAAATGAGCACATGACTGAAAACGGGAACAGTATTTATAGTTTTGGGAAATGGGTCTTTTGGTAGATGGCGTCATGGTTTGGGATGTTTAGTTAATAGGCCCAATTACAGTGTGTAAGCAATCCAGGAAAACTGTAATTTAAGTTCATTCTAATTTATTCCAAACAGTTGCCTGTACTGTGTTATCTAGGACAGCGGTGATTTAATTTTAAACTCAAAAGGAACATCAAACTTGTTTCTGTTGATTTTTTGTGGGTGTTAGAGTGCTGTAACTGCATGATTCACACCACCGTCACATGTTCGACTGCTGGTGACGGAGATTCTTTTTTTGGTCTCTGCTCCGCAGGTAGATTGTCTTTGGAGGAGTTCATTAAAGGTGCCAAGAGCGACCCGTCCATTGTCAGACTGCTGCAGTCAGATCAGGGAGCCTCTCGTCAGTTCTGAGGACAGAGACAATGACACACACACATGCACCACCTACACCCATCCAGTTTTATGCTGTTCATCTGATCTGATAGAAGCTTGGTCATCATCCCACACACATCCCTCACCAGAGAACCATGTGATCCTGTCATTTAAAAAAAAACAAAAAAACACTCCATGTCTTAATGTTTACATTAATGGATACTTCTTTTGTCAATGTGGCTCCTTTTCTGTGGACTATGATGTGCTTTCAGTTGAGGTATTCCCTGTAGTTGCTCTTCTCCAAAGCGCTCTTGCCTTGACATGGTTTTTACTTGTTTTCCATAAGTGAAGTGCCATATCTTCTATTATACTGACTGGATATATGCTTGCAAGTATTATGACTCCCATTATGTTACATTAAGAGGAAACTAATTAAAATCACTTCGTATATTTTGATTTAAATGTGTTGAAAATGGCTTATTGTTGTTCAGGATATCAACAGTAGCTAAAGTTGGTGTTCTGAAGCTCTGTATGCCTTTGGTATTGCATGCGCTCAGTGATATGCGTTTTCTGATATTGTAACAGTTTACGTGAATACGGAGGCAGTGATTGTTTTTATTCCTTTTTATTTTTTTAACAAAAATGTCATTTTGTTTTCACACAATTGAAATAAAGTCGTGTAAGAAAAATCTACACAAGAAGTCCCACAGTATCCCCTTGTCCTGGACAGACATGATCCACCAAGATTTTCATTCACTGGTTTAAAAAAGAGAGAGAAAAAAAAAAAATTTAATCACATCAGGTTGGACATTGAAGTGTTACTTTGACAAGTCCACATCTTAAAATAGGTGCTTGAGGGTGGCTGAAGAGGGGAGGGGGAAAAATGTTTGAAAAAGACTTGAATGAACAATTAAAATGCCACATTCAGAACCTCCTCCCTCTTCTCCTCAGCTGGCGGCGGCCGTATAAATATGCAGCTTCTAACGTTCAGCAGGTGTGTGAGGCAGAGTTCACTCCAGGGACACGACTCTCACAACCCCCCTTCCTGTCCCTGTGTGACTGACAAAGATGATGTGAGAAACTGCAGGTGTCTCTCATGTGTCTTTTCTGGAGTATTTCAGTAACTGAGCGGCCTGGCCTCCCATTCGTCCACAGGAGAGGGGAGGCGGGTCGCACAGGACCAGACCAGATCAAACCAAACCAGTCTGGATCAGATCCCGCCCCACTTGAGCTCATAACTCATCCTTCTCAAAGTCATCATCCAGGTCTACATCACTGAGGTCGTATTCCTCCTCCACAGGAAGCTGAGAATGATATAAAATAAAGACACATGGTCAGAAAAGATGGTATAGGCAAGAAAAGTTTTACTATAACCAGGTACTAGATTCCTAATCCCCCATTTTTAGCCACGCCAGCAGCATGACTCTAGGGATAGCAATGTAGTAATGTGGTCTGTCAGTCCACCACTTTGTTCTAGACTAAAACATGTCAACTATTGATCAATATATCCTTTGATAACTTGATGATTCATTGACTTTTCCTCCAGCACCACCATGAGGCTGAAATTTGTGGATTTTAGAGAAAGTCTTAATAACTTTTGATTAGATTGCCATGAAATCTAGTACAGACATCCTTGTCCCCCTCAGGATGAATTGTAACATTGGTGACACCATAACTTCTAATGTAGCACTATCATCAACACCTGCAAAACTAAAGACAGTCCCATCAGCCTCAGTTGAGTTTTGTGCTAATTAATACTCGCTAAACTAAAATGGTAAACATTATACCTGCTGGTAGCACCATTAATTGCCTACTATTTTGATAATCGATTAATCATTTTGAGTGATTATTTAAGAAAACAATGTCCCAATTCTCTGGTTCCAGCTTCTCAAATGTGAACATTTTCTGGTTTCTTTAGTCTTCTGTGATAGTAAATTGAATATATTTGGGTTGTGGACTGTTGGTCAGGACAAAACTAGACATTTGAAGACATCACCTCGGCCAATTTTATGATATTTTGTAGACCAAACAACTAACTAATTAACTGAGAAAATAATAAATAGACTAATCGATAATGAAAATAATCGTTAGTTGTAAAGCACCATTGTACCAAAGTACAGAGTTGCTAACAAGGCCATAGACTCTTAAGTCTGGTCAGATCATCAGAAATGTAAAAAAAAAAAACAAATGTTATTTTGACACTTGGGTTTCTTTTTAATTTTCGGGAAATAACTACAAATCTGACTTCACTTCATGAGAAAGAAAACAGTTGATTACTGGTAGCACTCCAATCGCCATATTGCATAATATAGTGTTTCTTAACAATACTCAGATGTTTATAGTATTGTATATGGAGGAAGTCATGAATAGGTAAAGGTTTGTTGCATCACTGTTCTGTTGCGCACACACTTTCCTCACCACACCACTAGTGCTCCAACTCACCTGTCCATCTTTGCCGTCCCAGGCTTCAACGGTGTGAATCTTGGGCATGGACCCACCTCCCAGCGTGGCAGTTGAGCCACGACCGACAGAAAGTTCCCTGAAAAGAAGATGGACAACGTGAGCGCCATCAGTCAGTCTACTCTGATGCATGTTTTTCTGTTAATCCTTGTTAAGGTAGGCAGACAATAGCACCCCTTACCTGAGGAACTCATGAATGCCAGTCTCACTGAAGGAACCCCTGAGCAGAGCAAATTTCATTTTGCGTGTGTTGATGGCGGCCATGGCGGGGTAGCCAAATCCACCAATACCCAGAGAAGACTCCAGCTCCATCTGAGCTCCTGCCTCAGTCCACAGCCAGCTGATAGAGGGAGAGCGGGACATTAGTCACAGCCATAATTAGTCATTCCTTCTTGGTCACACTCATCCGTTAAGAATCCATGACTGGACTTTCATTCTTACCTCCACATCTTCTTCTTGTACTTGTCAGCCATCTTCAACATCACCTCCAGATAGCCATTTCTACCAGATGCACCTGTTGAGTTACAAGGACAGTGGATGGTTGAAATACATGAATAATAAGGGTATTTATCTTTTGTGTGATGTCCCCACACTCATTAGTGCAGCAGCTTTTGATTAGATATTGAATAATGCAGTATATCAGTTCTTATATTAAATATCTGAACAGGTTCAGTACAGTGTATTAGATTTGGTTTTTAAATTTTGTGTGCTTTGATGTAACATTTCTAAATTATTTAAGATGTCAGAGCCGGAGGTGTGTGGTCTCACCTGTGTCCAGGATATGTGGCAGGACAGCAATTATGCACAACTGACTGTCCTCACAGGTCTTCTTCATGACAGCTTCACTGAGGATCTGAGGGACAAACATTTACAATACACACAATTTAATGTTTTGTGAAGGGGATTCTGTGGGGTCTGTCAAGCAGTCTCAGCTGTTGCACAGGACTTTCCATCAGTGTTCTCAGTTATGTGATGTCTTTTGCATATTGTGTTAAAGTTTCAGTTCCTTTTGTCGGTCACTGCTCAGGCTTAAAATAGCTCGTATAAAACCTAGTTAATCCGGTAGGTTATGAGTTAGACCTGCTTGGTGACAGACCTTTTTTGTGAACTTATCCAGAGAGCAGAACTATAAATTAGGACTGTGCGATATGACCAAAATCTCATATCCTGATATAAGTCAATTCATATCCTGATTACAATACATATCACAATATAGCACAATTTTCTCGCCTGCGGTGAAACACAGAGAGCAGCAGAGAATAGCGCAACCATAAATGATAGCAAAATGCAGCAGAGACTCTCACTGAGCTGAAATGTAACAAGTGCACATAAATTAGGTAAATAACATAAATAAACATAGTCTCTACTGTGTTTTGCTGTGATTTATGGTCGCGTTACTTTCCTCTGCTCTCTGTGTTTAACCGCGGGCAGGGCTCAGCCCTCCGTGTATGTGCTGTACACACAGCGGAGCAGAGGAAAGACAGTGAACCAGGTGAAGTACTAGAGTTGACAATAGCTGCACTCATTACGTTACGGTAAGTGCAATAAAAGAGAATCATTTATCAATGTAATCCACACAAAAGATGGACAGACTCCAAATGACAAAAAATATTGCCTTAAAGAGTGTAATTTGCGACACAAAACGAATAAACGATAGAGCGTAATATGAAACGACAGACATTTTTCTATCGTCACACGATATATACTGTCAAATCGCACAGCCCTATTATAAATCATACATGTGTCTAATAATGGAAATGAGAAACACAACTATACTAACCTCCACCAGTTCAGGAGGAGGAGCATTCTCAGAGAACAGATCCATAGCCCTCTCGATGATGTCACCACGGGAGCGGCCTCCTTGGTAGTCCTCGGGCTCCTCGCCTTTACGGAAAATCTTGATTGTGGGAAAACCACGGATCTAAAAACACACAGAATATACATGTTCAGTTTTGGGTTAGGGATGTAAATAATGCCTTAGATTCTATTGCATACTCATATTTAATTAGGGATTCAGTTTAGGAAATATGTCTTTTAACTGATGTGATACAACTCAGTGACATTTGGTGTTACATTTGTTATAATATCTGATTAAACTTGTGTTTAGTTGCTAAGCAACTGTAATACGCATGTTAAAGGTGATAAAGGTGACCTTCATTGTCATGACTGATCATAGTCTCAGGACACACATAGGTCATACAGAAAATGCATGACCTTCCAAGTCTTTGCTTTGGATCATTGCATTAAATTGCAAACAATATCTTGTCATGTGACCGCAAATAAAGAAACTGCAGCTAAATTCATGGTGGCAGAGTTTAAAGATGTAGCGTCATGATATGAAGCAAAAAATATAAATCAAATGAAGCACTAATAAGAGAAATCAACATTTGCACTAGACTGGATGTTCTGAGGCAAAGTCAGTCTAATATAATTAGTATGACTTGACTTCACACCACCAAAATACTTTCATAGCTTTGTTTGGATAGACAGATACATTCATACCCATAAGAAGACTTTTACAAACCACAATTATTTGGTTGTTGAGACATAGCATTTCAAACTGTGCACGCAGGTATGTTTACAAGGTCAAATCCACATTATGTAAAGCAGAAAAGTCTGTGACCACAAGCCTCAGTAGCTTATCATGTACATCAGATCATTTTATTTGGTTAAACTTACAGCTGAAAACAGGACAGACCAGCTTAGCAGCTGTGGTCAAAATGTTCCACCTTTTATCAATTTACTAGTAGTTTGCATGTGAATTATGCATCAATGCACAATATTATTTATAAATTCTAACTCACCCCGTAGCGGCCTGACACACCCTGATGAACAGTAGCATCCACGGCTCCGAGGCGAACTTTGCCCTTGGTCTGCTCCTTCACAGCTGCAGCTGCAGCTGCCCACTCAGGCTCCAGGCTAGAAACAGTGAACAGGATGATGGTTAAGAAAAACTAACTATGATATACTCAAAAAAAAATGTCATCCCGCAGTACTGAAATCATAATTTGCAAGTCAAGTTTGGAATTCTTTCTTATAATTTGATGCCTGCAATGAAAGCCCAACAAATGTCACTGGAATTATAAACCAATTCACTTAATCTTCAGTTGTAAATATGGGCTTGTAGCAATAGAATTGACTTCTGAACTACAAATGTACAATCTTCAAATAAAAGGATGGTAAAAACTGGACTACAACATTTAACAGGAATACTTTCTAACTGAAGTAATGGTCCCAAGGAAGTGTTTTCAGTGAGGTCTGTGGATTATCCAGACTTAATGAGAAATTGTTTCCAAAAAGAAACATTGTAATGTTGTTTAGTCTTTCAAACATCACTTTCTAGTTCTGTAAGTAACATTCTATTAACCTCCGTTTTATTGGGGCAGTGGCAGAAATCTCAGAGACAGATACCTTGTTTTTCTTTTTTGTGTGCACCGTTTAAAGAGAGACCTTAGTTTTGTTTTTGTGAGAGGGGAATCACTATTTCCTACAGCTAAAGATGGACAGTCAAGTGCCAAACTCACTTCTTGCAGTGTCCACACCAGGGGGCAAAGAACTCCACCAACCACACATCATCGCTCTCCAGCACCATCTTGTCAAAGTTGTCATCAGTGAGTTCAACCACATCCTTCTTACCGCCCCCGCTGCTGCCTCCACCACTCTGCAAGAGGACAGTTGAATTACTTAACCATGTTCACGTCAACATTTTATCCTTCCAATGTGAAAACTAACTACAACCTAAAAGCTATATGTGCATGTTCACTACTTCCTCTACCTGTTTGTAGCTGGAGCCGCCAGACTTGCCACTCATCCTGTCTTTCACCAGAGTGCGCAAAGCATTCATGGCTCCATCCACAATGGCCTGGCTACTGCGTCCACCTGCGGGATGAAGGAGGTCAGTCATTGCCACTTCACCAGTGACTTCACCAACAATCTGAACACTTCCATACAGCGCTTCATATGCAAATTACTGATTTACTGAGAAAGAAGGAAGTATTTGACTTCTGTTACACAACTCAAACCTCTTTTTTAGATTTATCTCTTCAGATAAGCTTTCTAAGAGGGTTTGGTGAAGTAAGGAGGCAAACATCAAAATCACAAAGCTGTCTGCTTGATGCTCTCATCTGTACCTTGATACTCCTCTGGCTTGTTCTTATTGGCTCCAAAGATCTTGATGGTCGGGAAACCCCTGACGCCATACTGGCCTCCCAGTGACTTGTGCTGGTCTGCATCTACAGCGCCAACCTTGACAATACCCTGAAAGATGCCGAAACAGATTAGAATGTGCTGTCTCAATTTTTAAACACAGCAAAATATACAAAAACTGTAAACTCATTTCAATTCTGGAGAAAAACAAGACTTTAGAGCCTTCACATAACATTTGTGTGCTGTTTCACATCTCTAGAAGCAATGTGGTTCAAATTAATACAGTTAGAGGTGATGAGTATGTTGAGAACAACAGAGTGAGAGAACATTTGACCAGTTCCATTTCTGTTCACATCTCACACCGCCGTTTGTTGTTATTCTCACAAACTTCTACACATTTTTAGAGGACAGCTGTGAGCTAGAGATTTGTAATAGTGATATAGCTTCAGTGTTGTCTTTTCCCGAACTTTAAATGATTTAAAGTATCCAGCAAGACGGCTGGAAATGTTCCGTTTACCTTGAGGGCAGTGGCTGCCTTCTTCCAGTCAGGAGTGAGATTTTGACAGTGGCCACACCTGTGGTAATAAACAGTGGAGATGCAGTGAGGTGAATATTAAATCAAATTCATAATGAGGTTTAGTAATAAGATATTTTCAGCTTTTATTGTTTGTAATCTAGTTTTATAATGGACACAGAAGTCATGGGTTGGTTAGCAGTTGGAATGAGAAATATAATAAACGTTATTCAAGTCATGAAAAATTTCATTTAATCAGGAGATCAAACTTGTAAGCAAATTGATACTAGTACAGACCTTTAGTGCAGGGCTGCTAAATGTGTAAACGGAGAGTGCACATCTCCACTTGTTTTCCTGTTTATTACAGACTTGTCTAAGATTTAGCTTCTGTTCTTTAACGCAGATAATAGACTGAATATATGTATATATTGAGAATGCTATGAGTTAACAATTTATCAAATTTAGAGCTGCAACAATCAGTTGATTAATCGATTGGTTGATTGACAGAAAACCTACAACTATTTTGATAATCATATAATCATCTTAGTCATTTATTAAGCAAAAATGTCAAAACATTTGCTGGTTGCAGCTTCTCAAATGTGATGATTTGAAGCTTTTCTTTGTCGTACATGATAGTAAACTGGATTTCTTTGGATTTTTGATTGTTGATCAGACAACACAAAACATTTGAAGGAAAAGAACTTATTTTAAAATCACAATTTTCTGACATTTTATAGACAAAATGAATAATTGAGAAAATAATCATCATAATGAAAATAATCGTTAATTGCAGCCCTAAATAAATTCAAGATATTTTTGTAAAGTTTAGCATTTAATTTTTTGGTTGAGTATGTATGCATGCTGTCTGCCTGTATATGTGCTAAAACTCATTTTCTACTGTTTTTTAATCACTCTTTGAATTGCTTTTGTATAAGATTGTACTCTAAACTGTGTACTTGCCATCTAACCCAAGGAGGAGCTACCAACTTTGCATAAGTTACTAGTCTCCACTGACTCTCCCAGTCATGGAGAAGCATTTTATAGTCAAATGACTCAACCATTACTGAGCCTGAAGATGCTAGTATACTGAATGTGGTCATTGTGTCACTACTTGGTTGTTCCGAGACACTTGTTACCACTGAATAATGCCCACCACAGTTGCACGGACTCACCATGGAGCGTAAAACTCAATCAGCCACAGACTGTCACTCTGGATGACCTCCTTGTTGAAGTTGGAGGGGGTGAGCTCAACAACATCATCACTAGCTGAGTACATGGCATGGACAGACAGGACCAGGGAGCAGCCCAACACTCCTGGAGGAGCAGAGATGAAGATAACAAAAGATTTACTATCAGCAAAGAATGCTCAAACGTGTTCAATAAAACAGAGCAGCCGGGGACACTATAATCCGACTTAAATACAGTTTATATGCAGAACTGTTGCCAATTTGTGTAACAGCATGTAAAATTTAGGTTTCTTGATTCATTGATTCAACGGTAACAGAGGCCTGTTACAGTTATATGCACCTTAACTTAGCTATTCGAGCTAGCCGGGCTAGCAAAACGCAGTCAAATACATCTCCTATTAACAACTTCTCCAACATGACGTTTTATAAAGGTAGAAAAGCTGTTTCTCTTGTCACTCACCAAGTAAAAGCGGTCTCATGGTTTTAGCTGCTCTCTGCTCGCCTCCTCTGTTAGCAACACACGCAGACCTGCCGCTGCTTCTCCCTGAAAAGTAGATCGAAGAATCTCACCGTGGCCCACGCTGATTGGTGCGCTGGTGGCGACGCCGCGCCTCAGCCAATCAGCGTGCGCCGTGTAGTTTAATGCAACCGGTATGGTGAAGACAAGGGAAAAGGGGCAAAACCAAACAGCGCTAAGAGGAGATGTAATGATGACATGTAGCTCTCATTATGCCAACGTGTATTATGTCCATTTACACATTTATATACAACTATAGACAGACAACAATAAAATAGAAAGTAGACTACAGTAATTACTGTTGTATCAAAACCTTCAGTCAAGGAAGAAGTACTCAGCTCTTAAAGTAAAACCACACTGTAAAAGTTCTACATCAAATGGACAACATTTACAAGTACTTTGGTTTATTTGTTATTATTATCATAACCCCAGATTATAGATGATCACTGTACACACTAAAAAGTCACTGGGTGAAAATTTATCCAATTTAGGTCAATAAAGCACCAACATATTACTGGGTTTATGTTACCTAGAAAGCCACTCAGAACAAGGAGTTGTTTTGACCCACTTTTAGTGTTACATTTTTTTTTTATCGTTGGGTTATCAAAAAAAAAAGCGTGTCATAATTCATTCTACTCTTTATTTAAACTTACATGTCACGGTTTGTTATTGATCGTGAATAACTTGTGTATCTTTTGAATGACAAATGCACATCGTTTTGCACAAGTGGGTAAAATTTGACCCAGTCATTTCTAATGTGTAGTATGCTCAGCCTACACTTTTATTACATAACCAATCTTTGCATGTATAGGCTATTACATACCTATAGTACATAACTGGCAGTAGATTCACTGTATAGTTATTTCCACTCCTCATATGCAATTCCAGTGAAGCAACAATATACAGTAAATAGCCTACCAGACATACACACATTTGTAGTTAAGTATAATACTTGACTAAATGAACATTATATCACTGATAACTTTTACACATAGTAGTTATTGCAGCAAAATGTAAATGACAGTTCTTGGAGGAATATTCAATGTGGATAAAATTTCAGTGAAGTTTGATTAGGTCATTATCTCAAGTCAAAAAAAGTCCTTGTATTCCTACATTCATTTATTTATATAGATCAACCCATTATAGCCTAACTAAACTTTGTGTGTTTCCATTAAAATCTTGTGGAAAAGTTAGTCACTGAAAGTTTGACTTGACTCCACTGCATTGCAGGTTTTTACTTCAGCTGATCTCCAAGGAGGGTTGAATTGAGGGCAACCGGACTTGGTTGAAGATACTTGAAGACATTTCGACTCTAATCCAAGGGGCTCCTTCAGTTCTAACTGACTGGTGGGGAGTCCCAGGTATTAAACCTCTGCTGGGTCGTAACCAAGTCCAGTCGCCCTCGATTCAACTCTCTTTGGGTAACAGCTGGAGTAAAAACCTGCAATGCAGTGGAGTCAAGTCAAACTTTCAGTGTCTAACTTTCCAACAACATGTGATGGAAGCACACAAAGTTTGTTTAGGCTATAATGAGTTGACCTGGATAATTGAGAATCTTCACAAACATTCTTCAGCTGTTGTTTTGGTTACAGCAAATGTTACAGCAGTTTATAACACAAACACTGGATTTTTATTCTACACTGTTTTTTAATCACTTATTAATGGATTCATATCCCCAATGGTTTGCACCAGTGTTTACAAATACAAAAAGAAAAGCCTCTAGGCTACTGTATTGTGGAGGTTGCATCACTAGGTGGAGACAAACAACAAAGCACTGTGTGCTATGTGATCCAGCCATAATGATCCACTTGCCTATCAATCATTCACCCATAATGTTAACAGCAAACCTGCGAAACTGAACTCAAAGTAGAAGTTGTATAAAAGCATGTCACCTCCTGCCAATCCTGTAAACAAATGTGATTGCCCAATAAAAATAGACATAACCTGTAATGTTCCTAATTGCACTGGTGGATTATTGGACTGCTTGTACAGTAGTTTTCGTTGGCATCAGAGCCACATAGTGTATAAAGGTTTTCCGCGACAACAGGGGAATATAGTCCAGTATATTTAGGCATATATCTCACTCTCTGTCGGGTTATTATTAAGCCCAAATCCTCTTCATATTTAGTGATAATACATTCAAAATGGATGATGGATAATGCACCTAGGTCTGGGATTTGGAACAATATTTTATAGGCTATTGTAAAAAATAAATAAATAAATAAAATAAAAAGATGTATGAGGTTACTAGAAGGATTATTGCCTGCTAATCGATTACCTTTAACTAACTGTTGCTCTTATAGCTGCCACGAAAGTGTGCGTGTCCCTGATTTCCCTGTTTGCTACTTCTCAATTCATTACATGTCGCTGTGATTTTATGATCTGCTGCGCTTGGCTGCACTGCTGCATTAAGACAACCGCAGACAGACAGGAAGATACGGAGTCGTCCTCAAAAATAAATCACATTGTCACTGCGGGGCACTGCTTGTGAGATTATCAGATTGAATATTAAGGACATTTGTAACTCTAATGTAATAATTAAGTATAAACCAGTTGACACGTTTGTAGCTATTTTCTGCATTGTTTTGGCAACATGCTGCTTCTTGTTCATTCAGTTGGATGTTTGAGCTTCACTGCGCAGAATGATGTAGTTTGACACTAGAAGGGTGTTTTCACATTCATCTGCTGAAAGTGGAAAGTTTCTCTGTGCTCACCTTAGATCTCAGTTTACCTGCAGGTATGATTTGTGACATCACAACCAGTTTGGAAGCTGAATCCAGTGTGTTCCAGTGTGTAATTTACACCAATGAGATGTGAAACACTGAATTCTCCAGTGCACAAACAGTGTGTCAGGTAATTCAACTTTGGAAATAAACAAAATTTGTATATTCATAGGCCTATATTTTTCAATATGAAGGAGTGGCTCTAATCTTAATTTATTACATTTGTGGAAAAACAAATCATTCAAAGAAGAGTGTTTTTTATGTCTTAAAACATGTCTGGAGGAGATATTTCAGCCTCCTAAGAGCTGACAATGACTACAGAGCCCTTTTAGAACAGTTTAACACAACTCAATGTCTTAAGGATGTTAAAAAAATGTGTGGTAGTTAATCACAAGACTATAATCAGTAGAGAACTTAACAAGGACTAGAAATTTTTTGGGTATGTTTTGAGCTGAGACATTTGCCTAAATTGCCTAAATTAACCCAGTGGTTTTTATGTTGGTATAATAAAAAAGAGACAGTTTTCAGCTTGTAGGTGCTTTGTTTTGAAAGTTAATAGGGGAAGTCTTGTGGTTTGATCGTGTCTCACTTGACATGAACATTACGCGCACTTCAATGCCAACTTTCTCAGAGCGCACAGGCGCACTGTTCACTACCAAACACGGCTGTACTGAACTGAGAAGACTTCACGCCGCAGTCACCTCGGAGCAAATATTTATTTTTCTAACTTCAACAAAAAGAGTGGGAGTTGGGCGGTTTTACGCACAGCGCCAGGGCTTCTGGTGACTTGCGTTACACAGTTTTGTGAACATCTCGATTGCTGTTTTGTGGCGGGTTTGTTATCAACATAATGTGGGGGATCCAGAGGACGCGGTATGCGGACTGTAACGGCTCTGAAGCCAGCGAGGAGACGGAGATTGTTGTTAATATCGGGGGAGTGAAACAGGTGTTGTATGGAGACGTGTTGAATCGTTTCCCGGACACCCGTTTGGCAGAATTGGTGAGCTGTTCACTTAAGTCTTCGGAGGAAATATCTTCACTGTGTGATGACTACGACCCTGACACAGGAGAATTTTATTTTGACAGAGACCCAGAAGCATTTAAGTGCATAATTGAGCTGTATTATTATGGAGAGATACACATGAAACGAGGCATCTGCCCAATCTGTTTTATGAAGGAGATGGAGTTCTGGAACATTGGCTCTGATTTTCTGGACGAGTGTTGTAAAAGCCACCTGAAGGAGGTAGAAGATGAACTTGCAGAGATTGCAGAGAAAGTGAAAACTATCCTGGTGGACCGGGAGGGAGATCCGTCTGCAGGAGGCTGGCAGCGCTTCCAGATGTGCCTCTGGAGGCTGATGGAGAAGCCGGAGTCCTCGCTGCCTGCGCACATAATCGCTATAGTTTCTTTCATCTTCATCCTCGTCTCCTCCGTGGTGATGTGTGTCGGGACCATCCCCGACCTGCAGGTAGAGGACTCAGAGGGAAACCTCATGGAGCACCCGACTCTGGAGGTCATCGAGACAGTGTGCATCGGTTGGTTCACTATTGAATACCTCCTGCGTCTAATCTCTTCCCCTAATAAAATGAAATTCGTCCTGTCCTTCATGAACATAATCGACTTCATGGCTATCATGCCCTTCTACGTGGTGCTGATTCTGACTTCCTTCGGCGCAGGAGTGATGGAGCTGGCTAACGTGCAGCAAGCGGTGCAGGCTTTACGCATAATGCGCATTGCGCGCATCTTCAAGCTGGCACGCCATTCCTCTGGGCTCCAGACCCTCACATCTGCCCTGAAGAGCAGCTTCAAAGAGCTTGGACTGCTTCTCATGTACATGGGCGTGGGGGTGTTCCTTTTCTCCGCACTGGGCTACACCATGGAGCAGAACCACCCGGACACCTTGTTCACAAGCATCCCACAGTCGTTCTGGTGGGCTGTGATCACCATGACCACAGTGGGGTATGGAGACGTTTACCCCAAGACCACTTTAGGTCGGTGTAACGCAGCCATCAGCTTTCTGTGCGGGGTGATCGCCATAGCGCTGCCTATACACCCCATCATCAACAATTTCGTCTTGTTTTACAACAAGCAACAGGTGCTGGAGACTGCGGCCAAGCATGAGATTGAACTGATGGCACTTCGCTCCGGCGATGGCGAGCTGAAGGCTGCACCCGGCCCTCATAAACATGTTTGCGGCGCGGGGGTCTGGGACAACGCCATGCACTCCTGTCATAGCGACACATACATCCCCTTACTGAAGGATCCCAGGGGAGGGGCAGGGATCCAGACCCCTAGCATGGACACAAGCTTTGAGAGCACAGCTGAGGCCACTGAATATTTCATCTCATGAACACTGAAGACCCCGCATCACCAGAAAAGATCCTGCAGAAAGGATGAACAACAACAAAACACCAAACTAAATCATTCATTTTTGACTTATTCAAACTTAACCCGCACATTTCAGCTTAAAAAATAACATAATGACTTCTGGAGACATGATTGTAAATAGCCTTGTAGAAATAATGGGACTGCAGTAATGGTCTCCAACGACCATTTTGAGGAATTGCTCCTATTAAAGGGACATATGTGAGCGATATTGACTTGATGAGCTGTGCCTTTGCGCAGTGAGTCCCTGTAGGCTGAGGGGCTCTGTTTGAGCAGCCACTTACACTGATTCCCCCATGTAGGCTTCTTATATAACATGCCCCATCCCCAATCCTCACACTCATACTGTAGACCGTACTGTAGCTTATTCCTCTGTATATATCACAATGAATGTTTTTTTTTTTTAATAATAAAGACAGGCAGCTCCTCCAGGAGAAAAGAGAAATGTAGTCATGCTGTGATAGGTTTATGAATGGTGTATAGACATCACAAGTACACTAAAGGTGTTTAATAGTGATACATCTCTACCAGGCCACTCTAAAGCCTCTACAGACACATTAAAGATACACTAGAGCAAGGTGATGAGTTTGGTAGGGAATATAAAAGTTACATATCACCAAGGCTGTTCTGTTTTTGTCTGTGGTCTCAGTGGCATCAGTGTTATTTTTGTAACAGACACTGTATGATTGTGAGGTAACATATCAGATATAAAACCCCTCTACTGTGCAGGAATGTTAAAAGCAGTGACCGTGCCAGAGAGGATCATGTAGCCGACAGCGGAACTTCAGAAGCTTCTTTGGCTTCAGGACATGTTCCTATAATGGGTTTAAATTTTGCAACAGCGGTCGCCTTTCTGCTCCTCCCCAGTGGTTCAGTGGAATACCTCAACCACAAAGTTGGACTTGTGTTTGAGGGTAAGGAGCAGCAGGCTGAGGATTCAACAAAAATAAGCCAGATGGTTGATTTATTAAAACTTTAAATATAGTTTTTCAGAGTGCAGATTGACTAACCTGAAAATCTGAATTGCAAAGAAGGAATACTAATGGAAACATATGAAATAGAAATAGAGAGGACTTCTTTTATCATTAATTAATCAAAATTACATTCAGGCCAGCAGGTTGTCAGGGGTAAGATTAATGGACATGTGTCTTATTACATTTTTGATGTTATTTTGATGAAACTTAAAGAGATGAAGTATTTTCACACTGTGTCCCATGTTTTAAAAAATCCACTCCTAATGGCCTAATGGGTACTATATTTAAAGGTTAATTTTTTTCTCACAGTTTGAAAGGACTCAACTCCCACACTCTCAGTCTGAGTGACAGGAAACCTGCTGCACAATTGAAACAATTCTTAGAAATTTCATTCACCGGCACTGTGTGTGTGTGTGTGTGTGTGTGGACTATAATTAAAATTTGACATATTTTATTCATATCTCAAATGTTGCTGGTTGGATTTTGTTGCAACCTGTAGGGAAGATTCATGTTAAGATTGTGCTCCTTTGCTCAGTCTTATTTTTTTTTTATTGTGTATGCATAATGTCTTGAATGTAAATAAATGCCTTTTGCAGGACAAAATGACAGGTTTCCCACTAAAAATGGGGTATACTGTATATGAAAGACGAGGAGGGCATTCATAGCAGCAGGCAGCCTGACAGTGAAGTGGTGCAGTGGATGGAGGCTTACTGTGGGACTGCGGGTTACAATGACTGGGTTACAAACCTTACATCATCCAAAATGTACATTATAAGTTGCCTGAAGTGAACTGTAACCTTCACTCCAACCTTTAAAGAAAAAGATTAAAATGGCAGTGCACATTTTGTCACATAATTCAGTTGCAATGATGGAATGTAATGGTCTCATTGTTTTATATTTGACTTGAAAATGCTGATGTTATGTTGTTTCTGGCATGTTAAAAATTACACTATTTAGCCTGATGGGGGAGCTAAAAGTAAAGGTCAAAAATGTAAAATTTGAAGTCCTGTGATTACTACATCTGCAGTCATATTTTGATGGGATGAAGAGGGGTGTTGCATTTTACTGCTGCCTTACTCACTGACTGAGAATCTCCACCATTCACTGGGACAACATGTCAACAAGTCTGAGGCACTGGTTCAGTATTAGTTACCTGTTGACAAATGCTTGCTTTTTTTCACTAAGCTCCACTCTAAGTTATGCAGCCTGAAAGAAAGATCATGAAGGATGTCAGGCAGGACTCTGCAGGCTGTCCACCCACACATGTCCTACACAGGACTCTGCTATCTCTTCTGGCCAGCAACAGATTCACACTTGTCAAAGCCTGGGAGAAAGGCCTTTGTACACGCTGACAGGTGGAGCAGGAATGTCAAAGCCGTGCATTGTGTAAAGGAACAATGTTTCTCCAGCAGACGAGCAAATACACATGCACCTTCACGTTCAAATTTAGATTTACAAGCGCACACACTGGCGCATACAAACATCCCCCTCCTCCCCGTCGCCCACCTACAAGTGCACACAAATAATTGCACACACACACATTCACTTCCTTTGCCCATATACCCAAAGTCATGTGTGATCTACTCTACAGTGACCTGCCATGACCCACTAGCTAATCATCAGTTTTTACACCCACATGTTGGCATTCAGTGGGTGTTTAAGATAAAAGGTATTTCTGAGCATTTAAACAAAATTGTGCTCATTATCCTTTCACCAGAATAGTTGCAAGTGTTGTAAGAATGTCCAGGTAACTAATGGTTGTTACGACTAAATCAATACATTTTCTAGGTGCACATTATGGTTATATCTTGAGACATTGTTGGCGAGTGTAAGTTGCACAATTCTGAAGATATAGACAGCAAATTGGCATAGTTATAGTGTTTACTTGACTCGTAAGACTTTCAACAGATGTGACTAAACAGACTAAAAGGATCACAGACTGTGTAGGTGTGTGCTTGAGGAAAGTTTTTCAAATTGTCCAGCTGACCATTAAATTACTTTTCGGTTTCATTTTTAATGGTGTTTACATTATCCTGCTGACATTTCATTCCACTACTAAACCAACATGCAGAGAAGGTGGAGAATAATAATCACAGCAACAGTGCAAAGTGTCTAGAACGTTTGTTACAGTACTGTGTGTGCACCTCCATATTTGGCTGAGTCTGGTATTAAATTGTGGATCATGCATGTGAGAAGTTGTAAATAAACACATTATGACATTCAGCCTGAACGCCCAAACATATCCAAATGGAAAATTAACTTGTGATTCCACTAGTGGTACATTTAAAAAGATGAGTGCCACCATTAGTTTTTGCTCCTGTTTCAAGTAATCAGAGCAATTCCTGAAACTCATATGTCCCACCCAGCTGACACCCAGCCCTGTTTGTTTTTTCATGATGTACTGGTATGTTGGTATTGAGTTACAGCAACCATTTTGATGACAGCATGAACACACAGAGACCCTGGTCACCTCTCCCTCAACCTTAAGGATGGGGATCCTCTTCTACTCACGTCTCCTGTCTAAAAATAGGGAAATACCTGTAGGTGTCTTGTGTGTCTTCTGTGCTGCAGATGAATTGAAATCCAAGACAAACAAAGGATCATTTTATTGTTTGTGTATGTCCTTCACTAGTCAGTTGGTGTATACTTAAATATTGTTTTATGAATGCTTTACAACTGCTAAAAAGTGGTTGTAATCGGAAAGGAGAATTAAATGGATTATTAAGATGCAACAATGTAGACTGACGTAAAGCAGTTTTTTCTCAGATATACTGTAAAGTCAAAGATTTAAGACATCACATTCCAAAGAAGAGAAAAAAAATAAATAAAAGGGGGGAAAAATAAAATTAAGCTCAACTAAGCAAACAACATGGATCAAATATTTCTCTAAAGACTACACTGAAAATCAGATTAATATCTACCCTCAAATGGTACAAATGATGTATTTTAATGGATTCATATCCACAAGAAGATGGTCAAACACTTTCATTTGAGTAAGAATGTGGGTGCATAATGGCTTAACGGCCTACCAGCCCCCCATCACTATCTCTGTTTGGGAGATATTTTCAGCCGCAGGAGAGAGAAAAGGTAATCTCCCCGATGACATATTCGAAAGAAGAGGAAAAACATGTTTCCAGGAACGCAATTGTGTGCTGAATGAGTTTCATCTTTTTTCAACAGGAATGGTTAAAACGCTGCGTAGGTGCACCCCGAAGAGCTGCATAAAATTGCATGACAATAATTACATAGATTAAATATGACCTTCTACTAAATAGCAGAATAGGATGATGCACTGAACACACTCAACCGGGCTACAAAAATGATGTCCATCTTCTTTTCCCTTAAACCTTCTTTTGTGTTGGAAAAGTGCTCTCTTACAAAAACATCACATTTGTAGTTGTCGGCTCATAAGAACACGGATCAGAAATAGCGGGGAAAATTTATGGAACCTGCAGAATATATTACATGTTCATTTGGAAAATCAAATAAATGCCCAGTGAATATATTGTTTCATATGCATTACTAAATGGCCTTGTTGCTGACTATGCCAAAAGCTTTCAAGATGTCAATGTAAAGTGTTAAATAATGAAATCAATATAGTTATGCCTCTGAAACCTACTGACCAGTAAAGAGGTGATGCAGCTTTCTGAGGTTTACTGGTGCTGTACATTACCCTGGACCCATACAAATGGAAAATAAAATACAACTGCAAAAGCAATATGAGAAAAGTGATTTGCCTATAAAATTGTTCTCACTGGTGTGCCAGTTCTTTTTTGTCTGCGGGACTAATAGAGACATGTGATGCAAAGCTTTTGCTCCTGCAGAGAGTTGAATGAGGGTTTGCAAAGTGTCTCCGTGCCAACAGCTGCAGGAGAATACTGAGTGATAGTTATGAGCATACTGATACTGAGGTGTGTATCAAGCACCATTTAATATAAATCCACTGTGAATATCCAAATGGATCTCAGCAGTAGTTTACCTTTTATCTTTTCTTTTAATGAAAATAAGGATTTATGTAGTGCAAAATTAAACTGTAATAGATTTTCTCAAAATATGGCTTCAATGGCCACAATTAAGCTCTAAATCTATCAGTTTCCAGAAGACACTTCACTTGAAAAGAAGATAGCAGAAAGTGTGCTCTGGAGTTCAGTGCCACCTTTAGTCTCAGAGTACCTCAGTATCTTGAGATTTGCCAGGCAAGTTATAATCTCATTTCTCCAGGTTGTTATCTGCGAGGGCTTTATGGCACCTTTTATGTGGAATAGACACTGGGGGGTTCTGGGTCATCACAGTTTTAATGCTAAGCCTCAAGGAGGTGATGTGGCCTTCAGTAAAAACATCTGTGGTTGCTCCTTCTCAATACGCTTAATGGCATACCTTCCCTTAACCAGTCCTCCCCTGCTCTAAGAACAAACCAAGTATCTGTGTCGGCTCAGAGGAGAGTTACATCAGATCCTCTCTTCTGTCTGATTAGATTTATCTGTTAAACTGTATATATGAACCAAAGGGAGCAGCAAAATGTCCATGGACTCATTATACTTGTTAGATCTATTATAGTGTCTCATTATACTATATTAGTTTTGTTAAATTATTGCTTTAGGAGCCTACTATGGAAGCATTAGTTATTAATTGGGGCCTGACTACAACAAGCAATTAAATGCTTACCATATTACACAGTAGCTCATTTAATTATAGCACTTTGGGATTTAGTCTTATCTACACTACAGTGTCTATAAAAAGTATTGGAAGTTTTTATGTTGTACTGTCTCACAACATTGAATCAAAGGGGATTCAATGTGTTTTTTTATGTCAAGCTGAAAACAAAGTGTTCCCTTCTTGCCACAATATTGACTCACCAAAAGACAGATTTTCCCGACATAAATGTATATTTATACTCAAATCAACTGAAACAAGTTGACTACATACAGTTGATCTCCATTTAACCAATTATGTGACTTCTGCAATCAAGTGGCTGCAGCAGTGATGATTCAGAGGTGTCTTATTAAAGAGGGTGAATACTTAAGCAAAAGTTCAGTATTTTATATTTGCAATTCATTTATTGTGTGGAAATCTGTTTTCTCTTTGACATTCAAGGTTCCTTTTCTATTGATTTGTGTGAAATAAAAAGCCACATTATCTCTATTTTGATTCCATGCTGTAAAACACTAATAAGAAAAAGGCTAAGGGCAAATAGTTTTTAATGGCACTGTGGGCATCCAGATGAGTCATCAGTCTACAAGCCTAAAGAGCAGCTGCAATGTAAAGAGCATCCCATCTCCACCTAATCAGACCATATAATTATGCCATTATGTTGTCAGATACAGTCGGCACAGGAACTAACTTAAATGGAAACCTAGTAGTTAGTTGCCGATGAAGTATTAAATAAATAATTTGTCATTTTGGGAAATTGGGTTACTTGCTTTCTTGCCGAGAGTGAGATGAAGAGATCGATACCACTCTCATGTTTTTGCGTTAAGTATGGGGCTAGAACCAGGAAGCAGCTAGCCTAGCTTAGCATATACCTGTCAGTAAAACCACAAATGGTCTTTAGAGGTGTTGAACTTTGGATGGAGCCTGTCTACAGTCAGTGTTTCTTCCTGCTTCCAGCCTTTATGCTAAGCTCAGCTAATTGCCTCGAGCTCCGTACTTGCACATACAGTACATGGCGAGAAAGCAAATAAGCTTACTTCTCAAAATGCTGATGAAATTCTTTAAAAGTGAAAGATAAATTCAAATGATTAGCAAGACTTTACCTATAAATTCAGGTAGTTCTGAATGTCATGAGTGTGAGGCAGCGCTTTTCTATTCAGGCTACATTTGAACCAACTTTAATGCAGCCAGGAAAACAATTCAATGTCCTTCCTTTACATTCCAGCGTTACTCTTTCAGGCTGACACTGCCAAGTCCCCCAGTGTAAATCAACACTCATTCAACAAACATGCACATGTAAATTAAGAGTGAGAGTCCTTGTGTATTTATTCATGTTGTTACCCACTTGTTACGTTTTGTAATATGTTGTTTGAATTGTCATTGAGTGGCAGTGCACTTTGTTTTGTGTTGCACTGCTTTACACATTACTGTCGTGCTGGCTGCTTTGATCAAGTTTCAGCAGTCTGAAACAACATTTCTGCCAAGAAGTTCCCCAAGTGGTTACAACACATGCTACATAACTGCTCTGGTTCGATTCTGGCTAGGGACCCTTGTTTCATGTCATGCCCCTCTCTCCTCCCTTGTTTCCTGTCCACTTATCTACTATCAACTGTCTAATAAAGGCAAAAAAAAATGCCCCCAAACATATATATAAAAAAATTCTGCCAAGCTCAGTCTCCAGATGACCTTGAGCTTTGAAAGCTGTGTCCACTTACGGCCTCAAATAACTTCAAAGCCAAGCTGTCTCAATTTATCTAAAAATCAATCCATCCATTGCACGGGTTTTTTAGCAAATGAATTTAATTAGAAGGTTATAAACAGCAACACATAAAAGAAAGAAACGGCCCTCCTGTGTATCGCTGCCTGCATAATAAAGAGCTATGACTGGGTCTGCTTACTGTCTGGCACAAGTTGTTCTCTCTTTCTCTCTGTCACTTAGTTCATGCCCTTCACTTGACAGTCCCACTTCAAAAATGGCTTACAAAGGGCACATTTCACTGCATCAGCCATGTTCTAGTGGCCCTGTGTCACTTCTGCTGATAAATGTATGGACATCTAATTAAGGAAATTGGCCTTGAGAGACCAAAGCCATAGGGATAGATTTGACCTGCTCGCTGATACACCTGCCACCACTGATTATCTCATTCAGAGACAATGATGTTTTATGGAGTGGAACATCTTTGTCCAATAGTGGATTGCTACAATGATTACAATTAATTTGGGGTGGCAGGTCATAAAAAAAATATTTAGCGAGGGTGTCATCAGTCTTATGCTTCTGCTGGGACGCAATATTTATCTCCGTTACAAAATTACTCAAACAAGCATTTTGTATATGTCAAAGTGTGACAGCTATGCATTATTGTAATGTGCTGCCTGGGGTTTCTGCTCCAGGCTAATGTGACCACCGCAAGTGAAGTTTCATTCCACAATAGGATGTCCATCTTATGAAAAATAGAACAACCACACCCAGAAGATCGATTGCTGCCATAAAACTATAAATCACTCACTCACTGAAATTGTGAGCTCTAAATTGCAGCCTTAAGTTTTTGTCGTTTTATTTGGAGGACTTATTGAACATAAAAGAGATGTGAATATAAATGCTGAAGAAATACCAGTTAAATACAGACAAATGCAGATTTCCTGTATAATTTATTAGTACAAGGGTGATATTTGCATTTTGTAGTGAAGTTCTTTTAAGAAATTCACAAAATTCAATGTAGTGCAGAGTCAGAGGCATAAGAAGCTATCGAAGCACTGTAAATGGAACTGCATTTCTGCACATGTGCAGTGGTGCCTGCCTTACACAGAACTACTCTCCTGAGACTGAAAATCTGATCACTGTTATTAGTCTTTGGAGCTGTTTTGAACCAACCTCTTCCTGGCAATGGAACATGTCACCCAGTGTAACCGTGTGGCTCACTGACGTGTTTTTAATAGTTTCGAACAGAAATGGAGGTCTACAGCACAGGAATACAATATAGCAGGCTTTGGATACACACACAGTTCATTATCGTTGAGATTTGTTGACAACAGGAAAACTGTAGAAAATCGCCAGCCATATCCTTTAAATATGGAGCTAGATCCAGGAGGCAGTTAGCCTAGCTTAGCATGAGAGAAATAGTTACAGCACATAACTACTCATAAAACCACAAACTGTCATTTTTAAATTTCTGTTTGTGCATGGATTAAACAAATGAATTTAAAAAATTTTTTTTTAATTTTTTCTGCTAGGTGTAATTTTGAACTTTCCCCTTGCTTCCAATCTCTGTGCTAAGCTAGGCTAATTGGCTCCTACATCCAGCTCCATACTTGGACATTCCTGAATGTTCCTGAATACTAATTGATTGCTAAAACAGATATCTTTGCAGAGGCATATGTCAAATGCATGAATCAGTAAGTTGTTAAATTAATGCCTTAGCTCATGACAATCGTTTTTTAGACACTTCATCTCAGTCCGCCCACACAAACAGCTGCCTGACCCCCCTCTCCACACCCATCAGTGACACAAAACTATAGAAAATCGCCAGCCATATCCTTTAAATATGGAGCTAGATCCAGGAGGCAGTTAGCCTAGCTTAGCATGAGAGAAATAGTTACAGCACATAACTACTCATAAAACCACAAACTGTCATTTTTAAATTTCTGTTTGTGCATGGATTAAACAAATGAATTAAAAAAATTTTTTTTTAATTTTTTCTGCTAGGTGTAATTTTGAACTTTCCCCTTGCTTCCAATCTCTGTGCTAAGCTAGGCTAATTGGCTCCTACATCCAGCTCCATACTTGGACATTCCTGAATGTTCCTGAATACTAATTGATTGCTAAAACAGATATCTTTGCAGAGGCATATGTCAAATGCATGAATCAGTAAGTTGTTAAATTAATGCCTTAGCTCATGACAATCGTTTTTTAGACACTTCATCTCAGTCCGCCCACACAAACAGCTGCCTGACCCCCCTCTCCACACCCATCAGTGACACATGATCTTCCTCAGTAGCCTTGACCTTGAATCTACATGCTGTGAACAATTTTTGATGGCTGCAGGCAACTCTGTGTGGCTCCGTGCCGACCAACCCAACAACAGGTGAAAGGTCTGTTACAGGCACTGTTTAAGCCCCTCAGGATGGATGGAGTCAGATGATAATCCATATGAACTCAGTGTGAAAGAATGCTCAGTGAGCCAACATGAAAAGTTATGGCAAAGGATGTGAGGAGTCATTGAGGAGATTTAGATGTCAAACAGTGATGCAATGCTGTGTCCTTGTGCTTGGAAGTAATTAAACTCTCTCCGCCCCGTTTGTCCCCTACGTGGGTCACTATGGGTGATCATAGTTGGATGGCAATGTGGAAATCAATTTGCTGTCCCTGGAAAGAAAAACTACAGAGTAAGACACAAAAAGAATGGTGGTGACAGGAGTAACTGCTAGAAAGATTTTTCCTCTTACAGCAGCCTCAGATCAAAGCTGCATGGATTGTACACAGAACATCACTGCAATGGAATATTTACATAGTCATTAGAGAGTGGATGTGTACAGAGGGGGATAGCAGAAGTTGGGGGAGGGGTAAAAGATCTGTCAGTAATTTTTTTAAGGAGGCTCTGAGCATGTCAGTGAGAGATCAAAGCCGTTGTGCTTCCTGGGGGCAGAATAATGAACAAACAGAGAATGGAGGCCTTCCTATCAGTGTGTGGAAGTCATTGTTCGTGTTAAAATGTCAGTTCTACCCAAGTGGCAACTACCACGGCTTGAAGTATGTTACAGTGCAATGCCACCAGTGGCCACTAGATGCTCACGCCTATAAAAATCCCTAAGACCAATTGACTCCCATTCAAAAAGCGTCAACTTTCCTCTAGAAAGTCAGTTTTTTTTCAGCATTATGGTCTCAATAGCTAAATTCAGGCCCTCTAATAAGTTTGCTAGTGGTCATTTTGGAAATTGCTGCTCTGTTAATAAGATTTGAAGACTTAGCAGCTTTGTCCACTACGTTTGCTGTGTGGGCGTTGATTGACAGCTGTGATTGACAGGTCGCACATCTGCTGCTCTCAGACTATTGTCGCAATATTTCGGTAATGTTTCTCGATTATGATACCTTCCCTGTTAGCACAATTTAGCTAAAGTAGCTAATGTTAGCCACATTGTGAACCACTCAGTGTTCCCAGTAAGCTAGCGTTCG
Organism: Thunnus maccoyii; assembly: GCF_910596095.1. Classification (NCBI taxonomy): domain Eukaryota; kingdom Metazoa; phylum Chordata; class Actinopteri; order Scombriformes; family Scombridae; genus Thunnus; species Thunnus maccoyii. Next base: position 19,794,527 of record NC_056549.1, on the reverse strand, counting down.
CTGCAGTCCGAGGTAGCGACGTAGCGGTGTTTCCAGAGTGTGAAAGGTGACACCCCGTACTCCTTATTTGGAAGGTCCTGGCTCCAAACAGAAAAGATGGAGCAAACCATAAGCAGCAATTCAGGGCTTCAAATCAGCTCAAATGCAAACCAATTGGTGATGTCACACCTCGCTATGTCCATCTTTATATAGTCTACAGTTCTCCCAAATTCCCTAAAATCTCATTTACCTCAAAGGATTTCGCTGGCAATTTTCTATATTTTTCTTACTCTCAACAAATCTCATATTCAGAGCCAAACTAACAATGAATTGATCCTACTTACAAGTATTGTGTGTGTATCATAAGCCTGATATAACATATTCTTCTGTATCATAGACCAACATTATTGTCCAAAAACTAAGACATGGTGAACATGGGTGACATGTTCTTTTGTCACAGAAGGGTATGGGCATGTTAATTTGTTTAGAAAGGGCTACAAAGACTAATAGCAATGATTAGTTTTCATTCCCCAGAGAGCATTTACTGTAAGGGAGATGCCACTGCCTTTACAGTGCTTCACTAGCTTGTTGTGTTACATATCACAATCTTGACTTTGGACTGAAGTTCTTTGAGAAATTTACAATGTAAGTTCAAAGTCAAGAACACAAAGAGTATCAGAAATAGTTGTGTAAGGAATAAAAAGAGCTAGGGAGAGAATTTCAGACCCTGCTTAATTTGTTACCTCTGCACGCATTGCCAGTCACTGTGTGAAGCTGGTGTGAATGTCAGATTGTCTTCAATTTCAATGTGCAAAAGGTGACAGGGTTTAGAAAGGATTTAGAAATTGTTCAACCAACCAACAAGCAGTTGTGATGAAGTGTACTGGCACCTTAAAGGTTTTGCAGTATGATTCAAGCGCTTGTCAGATTGATTAACAATGTATAAACCGTCCTCCCTCAACACCTTTCTGATGTCGGAATTGGGAGCGCTGTGTGCAATTGTTTTTGTATCTTTCTGAAACTGACAATCTGACAACCACTCCCATTTGATGTAGAGATCGCCCAGGTGTGTGAAGATGCGAAAGTAAGCAAGGTTTGAACTTCTCTCTCAAGCTGTACTTTCGGTCTTTACACTACTATTTTTGCCACAACATAAATGCCTTTAAGAAGATACTCTACAAAAGTGTGCACAATTATTTACAATTGAATCATTGAATATCCACTCTGCCTTCAATTCCATTCAAAAAAGGTATACATTTGCCTTTAGATTGTATGTCATACATACTAGTTGTTTAAAGCATTCTCTGGCCCTTATTCTGAAAAGTCAAGTTGCTGATGAATTTTCTAAATGTAATTTGTAAATAATGTGAGCACCACAAATGAAATTTCATTCACCTCCATTGTTTTGGGGTGAATGCAATGGAAGTGAATGGAAAACTGATTCAAAACCGAGGTAAATAAAATCAAAACTACCTGCATTGCATCTGCATTGACACTACTGGAGGAAACGTGGGTTAACCAACCCTTTAAACAGAAACTTGAGACTTATCTGTCCTCTTTACTGGTGGTTACTCATGCTGAATTTCCAGCCTGTCATCAATAGCGTTATCATGTGTTTTTACAGTCCTCTGTAAATTTCATTGCCATTGAATTTGTGTTGTTGTCATCTTGATTGTGCATTTGCATTTTTGTTTCTGCAGAGCAAAGAATCTTCTCTGTCACTTTGTTTTGTGTTGCACATTCACAGTTTCTTCCACTTCTGTCTGCATTTTCATCTGTGAGCAGCGCTTTTGATGGATAAATCCCTGCTCTATTTCTTGTTGTGTTCTCCATGGTTCATGCTATACTGTGTATGTCTGGGGATGTTGTGGGAGCCTCCATCATTCCCGCAATAAAACAGTCTCTGTTTGTGGCAGGGTGTTAAACACAGCGTCCATCTAGGAAGAGCCTCCTAATAGCCCATTTCCCTGGAGAGCATGTGAGGCCATTTACAACAACCAATCATACAGATGGGGTACTGGCCTCAGCCCTCTTTGCCAATAATGAGATAATGCACAAAGGCAACAACACATTCCTTTCCCCATGTTTATGTTGTCAAGTAGAGCAATGATTTATGAGCAGGGGAACGAGATTAATAAAACACATGTAGGATGATGATAAATGAAGATGCAGGTTAATGCATGGAATCATGCTATTTTTCCTCACTCACTACCTAAACTGCTCGTGGTAAAAAATTGATTAAATGTGCTAGATGGGCAAACTGCAAAGCATGCTGGTCCTGAACATGCATAGGTTTGAGGCATAAACAAATACTGTCATTTGTGAGTAAAATGTGTGGGAGGGTTGATAAAGGGCTCAGTGGGAGTGTTTTACCGTTGTTAAGTGCTTGCATGGTAATGGACTCAAGCTCCTGAAGGCAGTCACAGTGTGACTCTTCACACCCACCTTCAGGTAAGCTTTTAATGAGTCTAACAACCTCTTTTTTGTTTCAGCCTGAGCTCAACACACATAAAGTAGGAGGTGAGTGTGACCTGTAAAATCTGCAAGGTTGGAGAACAAAGGTGCACCGCAGCTGTGTAGATAAAGATCAGATGTGTCTATTGATGGATGAATGTATTGTTACAGGGGAAACTTTGTGTTGGGATTTCCTTTCTTTGTGATTAATTGCACTGCAGCCTACAGTGTGGTTCAGTTTTCCTCTAGTGGTACTTGTTCAAAAACTAAGGCAGATTTTGGGTGATGGCCAATGAAGAATGTCTGTTGAGTAAAAACTCATGGAACAAGTATTCAGACCTTAAAGGAGCTATAACCAATATCTTTATAATACTCTAATAATGGATCATTTGACTTGGGGTTGCTTGTGGTAAGAAGAGAAGAGAGAATTAGCATCGAACCCTACATTTCTCTGCTGTTCTAAGGAACGTTTTGGTTTTCCAGCTGCAACTTTACTGTTTTGGTTCTCGCTCACAACTCTCATCAGTGTTGTTTGTGGCCACAGTAGGCAGCTGTTTACAGCAGAACGGCTATAAAAACAAACAATACACGTACACACCTAGCACCACAAAGCAGACAAAGTTAGCGACTAGCTTACCAACTGGTAAGGCTAGATTTAGGAATCAGCTGGGTTAGTATAGAGTAGGAGGCTGTGAGAATAATGCAGCTTCACTGAGAGGACGAGGTTGGTAAATACCTCCAAACTATAAATTGGCTGCTGTTAGACCACAACATTGTGTTTTTTTGGTTTTGTACACGTGTTAAACACAGTAGATGTTACATGTGGGAGTGGAGGCTTTGAGTAACAAAAGTAAAGTAACAAACAACTCAAATCAGCAAAGTGATTTTTAATTTACAATACAATATTATCAAAAGTGAAAGTACTCATTATACAGTTATACAGAGTGGCTCCTTTCGGGATGTTAATATCGTATAATATATGTGTATATATATATATATATATATATATATATATATACACACACACATATACATACATACATACATACATACATATACATATAATATATATATATACTAAACAATTGCTGCATTAGCACATAAGTAGGATTTTAATGTTAAAGTTGGTTGAGGCGGAGATATTTTATAACAATTCATTATGTTTTATAGGCTAATATGATATTTTATATGTAAAATATTTGCCTGAAGAGTAACTATAACTTTTAAATAAATGTAGTGTAGAGAAACGTTTAAGTAATTTCCCTAAATGAAGAATAAAAAAAAAAGTATACCTCAAAAAGGAAATACTTGTGTACGCTTTCCACCTATGTTCATTTTGGATTGGAATGTGAACTATGAACAAGCTGTTTCACAGTTTATTGATAAGTGTATGAGCTGAAAATATACATTATACAATAGACATTTCGTGTCTGCTGATTATGACAAAAATATAATGTAATTAGTGCAATATAATGTGCTAATGAGCAGCTATCAACCACGATCATGTCTCCGTTATTGCAACACCAAGTCAGAAAGGCCAAAGTAATTTTCAAGTTCAGGAAAATGTTGCTTGCGACCTTTTAGATTTCAATGTCAGGCAGTCATCATTAGCCGACAGTATAGCAGCGTGCCAGAGAGCAAGCTCCATTCCTCCATACTGATCAGGCGAGGGAAGCTTCATTCTCATTTATCCATCACCCTGCACACTATTACACACTTATAAACGTCAGAGCCTGGGTGTTCGTGGGATGTAGATTAAATGTCTTACCCAAAGAGCAGCAATAGTTGTTAAGGTAGATGAGAGTGCTCTTGTTCACCTTGCCTAAAACAGATGTTCACATCCTGAGGGAATTCTCATAAGAGGGAATAAGATTTGGACCAGCAATCTTTTCTCAAGCCCACCTCCTCAACCTTTAACCTCAGGGATACAATTCAGAGAGGTAGAATGAAAGACATACATCAAAGTTTTTCCTCTGCTCTTTGGGGAGTATTTACGAACAAGGTTTAATTTTCATAAGTAACAGCCTAGAGGACGCAATGTTTTATATTTTGTAAGAGGTATAAATTACAGCCCAGCACCCTCACTTTTATCAGGGCTTGAGGACAGGGGTGTGTGTGGGCATGCAGAAGATACACAAACACACATATTGTAAGAGAAAGAGAAAGACCTAAAGAAAGAAAGAAAGAAAGCAAGAAAGAAAGAGAGAGATATTTAAACACATCCAGAAGAGGTCAGCTAGAAGACTCAGCCGTTGCATTGCCCACACACTCCCACATGCTCGACATCATTAAAAACAAAAGGGCATGACAGAAACAATGCTGCAATCTATGATGCAACCAACAAAAAGTGAGAAAGATCTGTTTGAGTAAGGATTCACCATAAGAATCTGAACATGAAGGAAGGAGGGAAGAGCACTTTCATTTCTGATGATTCTCTGCAGCCACTACTGTCCATTTATTTCCTGCATAACTGCTTTTGGACTATGCTCTTTATCCTCTTTATGAAAACATTTTCAATTATTAAAAAGATGATTAAAAATTTAGTTTGTCCATACTTTTAATGATGCTCATTGACCTTTAGATTATGCACATCAAAGATAAAATAATAGCCCCAATACATTTGCATGAAATTTGTTTAAACACATTCTTGGCTAGGGTCTGCTGAGTAAATTGGTGCTTAAATGAGCTGGACTGTTTGTTCTGTTCATTGCTTTGAACATTTATTGAGTATATTACGCCACCCAGTGGGCTGGACTACATCCAATCAATGGAGAGCTTAATGAGAGTTCATGAGGAAAAAATGAAAATGTGGTGAATAATTTGAGACTCCAGTGGAATAAATTTAATGACAACAGTGTTGAATACAAAAATCAATTATAAAGTTTAATTTCAGGATTTAAAGTTTAAGGCTGTGCAGTACATTGTATGTGAATATTAATTTGACATAAGATGTTTGTGGTGGATAGATAATAAAACAAAATATCCACATTTTTAACCTCCTCCCCATTACTTATTTGAAATCTTGTATCATTTTTTAAGACCAAGTTCACTGTCAGTTAAAGAGACCACTTGACGATGTTTGAGAGCTTCAGGGCTAGCACATGTTACCTCCTCCAAAAAGATGACATTCTGGGGACGAACAGTGAGCCACTTCCACAGATATTCCATCTTCCTATCACACACCCAGGGGTTCCCTGTTAAGATAACCCGAAAAGTGGAACTCCTGTCCTCCAGCAGGCCTGAGGGGAGATGCTGCAACTGATTCTGATTGAGAAGAAGTAGTTCAAGGCGTTGGAGACCTTGAAGGAGGGTCACTGGCAGCTCTTGGAGCTGGTTCTCCTGTAGAAACAGTTGGGAGAGTTTCAGGTTATGGGTGAAGGTTGTTGGTTTCAGGGAGCTTAACTTGTTACCAGCAAGGTTAAGTGTCTCTAGGTGGTGAAGGTTCTTCAGTGCATCTGTTTGTAAGTCTTGCAGGTTGTTATGACTCAAGTCTAGATTCTCCAGATGAGGCAGCTTCTGAAGCAGAGCTGCTGGTATCTGTGTTAAACGATTCCCAGACAAGTCCAGCCAGGTCAGGCTGCTGTTGTCGGAAAACCACTTGGCATCCGCTTTTTCAACCAGATTATTTTTGAGCACCAGGCTATGCAGTGAAGTGTGGCTGAAGACATTTGGAGGCAGACGAACCAGCTGATTACCTGTGAGATCCAAAGTGTTCAGGTGAGGAATGTCCTTCAATAGATCTGAAGGAAGACTGTCCAGTTTGTTGTGATAAAGCTGAAGGTTTTCTAAAAGAGGCACAACACTCAAATGACCGGCTGAAATAGTGCTGAGGTTGGTGGATTGGATGGATAGTCGAGTGGTATTGGGAGGTAAATTGTTTACAGGGAAATGTGTAAGAGAGCTTTGGCTGCACTCCACCTCTGCACCTGAAGGTGAACAGGAGCACAGATCTGGGCAAGAGCAGGCGCCTCTTCTTTGGTAGCAGCATTCAGCCAGTACAGTGACTGTCAGGAGCAGCCACAAGTTCATCTTTAACCACTGCGCAGAGGAAACAAATAACAGACAGTTAAGAAAATGTATCTACAGCGAGCACAAATTATCAGGTATCTACAGGTTATCTTATTGTATTGTAAAAAATCTGATCAAAGATACATAATCCTACCTGAAAGGCACAGCAGAATTCTCTCTGTTTTTGTTGAAGGAGTTGGTTTTATACAATGCTGAGTACATTTGTTCCCAGCAATGAGTCAGGACCAAATGTTGCAAAAAGCAAACAAAACCAAGCAAACAAACCAGCTCAACTGTCGAGTGGTTACTTTTTTCTGTACTTTCCAAAAAAGATGTTACCACATCAAAATCAATATTTTCTATTTGCACTTCTGTGAGAATATTTAATGCAACAGTATGTTATTTCAGATGTTATATATGAATAATTGCTATTGGCAAAAACAGAAATTGATGATGTCATTTCTGCCTTGAATCATTTTTATGAACACATATTCTGTGTTTGCATTTCTCCTGTTTGAAAAAGATATAATATTTACACTCTCACATCTGTACAGTAAATATGAAGTTGTGCTTTTATAGGGGCTTAGAGGCACCGGAAAGTGTTTTTTCTTTATCTTTGAATAGAGCCAGCCTAGCTGTTCCCTAATTCCAGTTTTTATGCTTACCTAAGCTAACTGTCCCCTAGCGGTACCTTCATGTTTGGCATGAAAGTGGTATTGATCTTTTTCTCTAACTGTGCAAGGACACAAGTAAGCATATTTCCCAAAATGTCAAACTATTGCTTTCACAACACATTTGATCTGCAATTAAAGTGAGAGGAATGACAAACAATCTTGAATGCTTTACTCACATCATATTTAATTATATACTCATATTACATTAACAAAAGAGAACATTTCAGTGATTTCATGTAAGACAGCGATGATAAACTGAATTGGGTACGTGACTACTGCATATCAGAAAGTAACCAATAAAAGGATGGAAAATGTTAAGACTCAGGGTTTAGTTCACTTTCTGTCAGTGACATTACTTTGCGTTCCACCAGAGACTGAGGTTTAGCACATATGATGGACTCTGGCAGGAAGGCCTTCTTCTTGTTCTTCTGGAGCCACCTCCAGAGGTATTCTATCTTCCCATCACACAGCCACGGGTTGTTGGTCAAGTCCAGCCCTCCCTCATCCAGGGAGTTCAGCGGGTCCAGCAAACCTGGAGGGATGTGGCTCAGCTGGTTGTCATCCAAACTAAGAACTCGGAGTTGAGTGAGCTCCTGAAAAAGGTTTTGGGGGAGCTTGTTGAGTTGATTCTGAGACAGGAACAGGTAGGTGAGGTTATGAGTGCTACCAAGTATAGATTCATCCAGGGTTCCCAGCTTGTTGTTCTGTAGGCTCAGCCTCTCAAGTTTGGTCAGCGAGTCCAGAGAATTTGCAGAGATCTTCTCCAGACGGTTGTTGGAAAGATCAAGATTCTCCAGGTGTGGCAGCTTTTGAAGTAGAGCTGTTGGGATCTTTGTCAAACGGTTCTCAGATAAGTCCAACCAGGTCACGTTGCTGTTGTCAGAAAACCATTCAGCATCTGCTTTTTCAATCAGGTTGTTCTTTAGCACCAAGCTGCGGAGTGGGGCGTGGCTGAAGACGTCTGTAGGCAAGTGAGCCAGTTTGTTGCCTGTGAGATCCAAAGTGTTGAGTTGAGGAACGCCCCTGAGGAGGTGAGAGGAAAGGCTCTCCAGGTGGTTGCTGTAGAGGTGGAGCTCTTGCAGCAGGGACGTGGCGTTTAGATGGTGCTCGGAGATAGAGGTGATGTTGGTGTCCTGGATGGTCAGCATAGTGGTGTTCTTTGGGAGACCCTCTGTGGGAAACTCTGTCAGGGGAACCTCATTACAGACCACCTCAGCTCTTGTGGGGTAGCATTTGCAAAGTGCCGGACAGGACAGAGTGCCATGGCAGAAATATGCCAACCAGAGAAAAGCAAGGGCACACCAGGGATTCATTACTAAGAAACAAGAAAGGGAGGAAACATTAGATTAAACATGAAGAGGAAGAATTATCAGAAAAGTTGCAAGGTCTTAAATATAATGCTAAAGTATTGCACCAATGCAAAATATCTGACCACAGATAAGACAAGTACAGGTTGCAGTAGTAACATGAGTAAAAAAATAAAACTTACTGTTGTTCTGGAGGTAAAGCTGAATGAGTATCAGCCAGACTGTTCTTTATATCCGATCCACTGATCCAGATCTGTGCTCAGTTGCAAGTCACTGAGTCATTTGGGAAGCGGAATCCCTCAAAATAATCATTACTTATTGTGTAAGTAAGGACTCGTCACTACACAGTCACTCGTCAAGGACACAGTTGCAACAGACTATGTGACTAACCTGCAGGAAAAGTACAAGAACTGAAATCTTTTTTGGTTGTTTGTTGAATTAACTGCTATATTTCTACTTAAAAAAAAAAAGATTCTGAGATATGATGTTGAAGTTCATGTTTATAGTTCATGAATATCTTACATTTCACATTGACTGAATCTAAACTAATCTAAATATTCATATTATTCTGCACTTTGGATTTTTCAAATATGAGAGAGAAGGGAGGAGAGAGGGAGGGAGAGAAGTAAAAATGTGTCATCACCTATTTGAAAATAATACTTAATTGCTGGAAATCAAATTCGTCAACAAAAAAGCTAGCTTGTGACACATGTTTGCTCAACAGCAGTAAGAAAGTATTCACATAAACAGTAGATGCAAACAGTTTAAAGTTGCATTATTTTAGTTGGACACCCTCCCTCCTCAGTTAAAAAAGTTTTGGACAAACTATGAAGGCTGATCCAATAGCTTGAATTTGAATTAGTTAATTTACTCTACAAACACAATGAATGTGTCAGCATTTGTCAGCTTTTTTCATTGTGTAGGTTGCATGTAACCAAAGCAGAAAGTAAACCTAAGTAAAAGCAGCCATACAATCATGTAAAAATACTCCATTGCAAGTAAAAGTCCTGTATTCAAAATTTTACTTAAGCAAAAACAGGTATTATCCGCGAAAGGTACTTAGAGTATTAAAAGTAAAAACTGTGCATATGCTGTGTGCATGAGTTATATTATTATATACTTTTATATTAGATTAGATTATTACTATAATACTGATGCAGTAATGTGTAAGTAGCTTTTTACTGTTATAGCCCTTGAGTAGGGAGCTAATTTTAACTAAATTATACTGTTTGGTGTAACAATATCTCAATAACGATGTATTGTAGTTTATAAGATGATCACATATTTCAGCAGTCAAGAAACTGAATAAAAGTAAACAGTAAAATAACATTTTCTACATTCCAGCACTGGCACCCAGTGTCTATTTGAGCACAATTATCAACTAAAAGTCAAAATGTCAAGGGATTTCATCATGAACAAACCTTCTTTTAACATGTCCTTGGACAAGATTTATGACATTTGTTGCCCATGTTAGTTTGCAGTGATTGTCTTTCATTTCAATGGTTAAAAACACACTGTAGCAGGTATAATGTTTATCATGCTCACCATTTTAGTTAGTGTCTTAGCATGCTAACATTTCCTAATTAACACTAAATACAAAGTAGTAAAGTAAGTAGTAAAGTAAGTTAGTAAAACTAAGTGGTCAGAATTTCATTAGTTTTTAAGGTATGTGATCATAAATCAAAGTATTGGACAAATTGAAATAAAGACAGTGGATGAAAACTTAAGGAATCAACTATTCATCCTCATCTCAATCTATCCAATTGTTGTTGAAACATTTAATTTAAAACTGCGAATGTGAACCTTGTGGTGCTAGATGAAAAGTTACCAAGCCACAGGATTAATCATCTGGGAACCATGAATATCTGTACAAAATTTTGTGCTAATCTATAAAGCAGATGTTGTGATATTTTCCAGAATATATTTGTCAAGATGTTTCAATCTGGACCAAGATAGTGGACTGACCATCAGACTAACATTGACATCCCTAGAGCCACACCAGCATAGCAAAAAACATATACTATATAAACCAGTTAGTTAAGCAATCAACTCTCATAAATGACTCACACAGGAGCAGGGACAGTATAAGTACAAAGTCAGTTCAGGATTTAAACAATGTAACGGTAGTACATCAAGGAGGGCAGAATATGAAGGGTTACAGAAACACATATTTTAATTTTTGCCTATATTACCTAACTGTAACAACATGTGCGTGTATATTTCTTCTTGAAATATAATTTAAAAACTAAAGAGTAAATATACATGAGAAGAAGAAACTTCAAGAAAAGGCTGCGTTCAGCTACCACTCAAGGTCACTGTGCTCGGTACATCAGGCAGATACTTCGGGTTTCATGGTAATTTAAGCAGAACATACAGTCACACAGCTGATAGAGAATGGATTAGACCTGCAGTACTGCAATACGATTTTAGCAGATGGGCAACATGATGAACCATTACATTATGTATGACGAGTGCCAGTTGGCTTTAGGCTGTTCTGAAAGATTTATTTCAGTCAAGCCCACTCACTCCACATGCACTTGCAAGATAGAGACATACCTATTCTGGTATGGTTCAGGTCCCCTAAAATAAACTGTAGTGAGATAGTGAGTGAGAGTGTAGTGAGTGAAAACAACTCTGAGGGATCACCGCAATATTCCTGTGCCATTTCTGTATTTTTAATGTGTCTGTGATGTGCAGTAAGGACCACCTATTGATCTCATTGTCTTGTTTGATATTGTTTTCTTATGACATTACTGTAGTATTACTGTAGAGTGTATACTATGTATAATAAGAGATGATATGAAATGAATATACCTAATGATCATTAAGATCTCACTGGTACCACATTAATAATCCAGGCACAATGTATCCTGGGAAGATGTGGGTGTAGAAAGAAAGTCATACCCCAGTTGGGGAAGTCCCACCCCCCCCTCACCCCCATCCCCACCCCAAAACACAGCATGTCACTGTCAAAGACAAAAACAGAAAAAAAACTAATTGGACTATCTGTCATATACCCCTCTCTACTGCTTTTGATGCATCCTCTACATTATTCTTGAAGAGGAATCTTTGTATGAAATCCAGTCCGAGAGCTTTCAGGCAAGACATCAAGGCACAGAATTCATCATTAGGGCCACTGTCTACAATGGAGTAAGTCATGCTTTTGCATTGTATCACCCCAAATCCTTAACAGCAACATATTAGAGACAAATCCTACACATGGGATTTTTAAGACATAGATGAAAAATGAATTATTCATTTTCAGACTAACAGAATTTATTATAATTTATCATGAATAGTAAGAGAATAGCACATTGTTTCCTGTTCACATTATTCTGTCATATGATGTAATGGATTAGTTTTTTGTTTTGTGTGATGAAACAAATCCAAGAAAATCAAGACTCATAACGATGCAAAATCTTCCGTTCAGTGAAACTGTATTCATACATTTACTGGACAAGCATATACTGTATAATGTGCAGCTAATTATACTTTGATATCCATAAAAATAAAACATCACATATTATGAGCTACACTTTCTGTGTTACAATACACATACAGACCTCTTCATCCTATATACAAATGTTCACACACACACACACACACACACGCCTAACACTTCACAAACACATATCCAAGTGAGTCACTGCATCTGACAGTATAAAATGTCCTTGTTTTTGTCATGATAATGATTGTAAAATAAGGCAGTTTGAGCTGAGGTTTTTACTTTTTCTCTTAGATGAAATCTCAGTCTGTAACAGGAAGGCATGTGCTCATACTCTTCTTGTTAAAATGACGAAGGCAGTCCCAGTTCTCACGACGACAGCCACTTTCTGTGAATGTTTCTGTCAATGATTACCGTTGTTTTTTACTTCCCTGAACAAATAACACATGTAATGTAGGCACCGTGTCCAGATTGTGGTCATTAATCCACAAAGATGAAAATACACATCTTTGCTCAGCCAGGGTTAACTGTGAAGAGAGAGAGAGAGAAAATGATGTGAAAACCTGGGATGCTACCAACAGAATGGCAGAACTTCAAAGGCACACACACCCACACAAAATCCACACATATTAAACGAGGAAGCTACCCAGTAGCCACACAATGCGTGAGTGAAATAAAAAGCAGACAGATTCGGAAATGATCTTGGTCTGCATGTTTGCATGAAGTATTATATTAACAAAGACTAAGTTCAAACACAGACGATGAATGGCACTCGAATGTGAATTTGGAAACCACACAAAAACATGCTTCTTAGTCCTCCTACTAACTGCAAACACACAAGTCTCATGCAGAGGTCCAGTTACCCTCCTGTCCCCCCTGTTTCACTTCCTTCAGAAGAATATATCATCATCATCATTATCGACATCATCCAACGACCAACTCCAGTCTTTCAGGCCAAACTCAAGCAATCTGAAACAGTACGTATGAGATTCACCGACGGGTCAAAAGCCAGTGCTGAAAATCTGTTGGGGCAATACATGCCACATTCACAGGGGGGCAGTAGCGAGTAGTTTCTTGCGTGATGGAGTGCTGCTGTTTATGATGACATGGTTAATCGGCACAGCAGCACAGCGACGCAGCGGGCGCACAAACACGTCGAGCTCTGCTACTTACAGTCTCCCAGCATGAGAGAGACGTTAGAATGGTGGGGTCAGAGGTGAAGAGGTCAGAGGTCAGTGGAGGATGATACGGAGCATGGGGCCAGAACTGAGGGATGAGAGCCAGTTAGGTTGGGTTTCGACTACAGAGTGTCTTAATCAATCACAGAAATTTAGACAGATATAGTTAGTCCCATAATGGTTTTGTACCATTTCCTACTCCATTAGGTGGCTACTGATGCTGTGTGAGGTGCCTTGTTGGAGAATTAACAGTGTTATATATACAGTATGCAAATAATTCAAGAAGCTTGCCTTAAGCAAAACATACTGTGTCAGCTAAGATGTTAGGCCTCTTTTAAATGCAGAGGTTCGAGCATCATCAACAGAGACAACATATTAGTAAGGCTTATTATTTTGATTTCTTTAAACAGTTGTTTCCTGCTGCAAGAGGACACATATCAAAGTTTGCAGTAAAAAAGTATCTCCCCTGTGACGTGATGGCTTAAAAAGTGAAAAAAAAAAAAAAATGTTGGAAAAGGTGGTTGTCTGCTCCCATACACCAATCAGGATTGGAAGAGTGGTCTTTTTTTGAGAGCATCTATTCAGTGTGCAGAAGTCTTTTTTCTTGATCTTGTTTTTCCCTTTTTGCCAACACACCTGATGTAATGTTGGGATGGGCATACATGATTTTTGAATTTGAACATATTCAATGTAAACAGTTATTACAGTTAAGTATACAGACTACTGACACAAAAATATATGGATGAAATATATCCAATAAACTTTTCCCCTGTCCTCACCTGGTCTTCCCCGACGACTGCTGCTGTCTGCTGGGCTGGATCTTGATGGCTCCACGGTGGGATGACAAGTGAGGCGAGCTCCTGGGTGAAGATCGGGGTGAGATTCGAGGAGAGGATCTCGATGTTGCCTCAGGAGGTTGGGTTTGGGCTGCCGAGGGATGACTGATTGTAGGGTGTTTCCTCGGGATGCGTTTGAGGAGGTGGCTGACCCAGCGCTGCTGCTCCTCCTGACTACTGGTCAGCAAAAGCAGATCTTTGGCAGTGGACATGTCATAGTTCACTGTTAAAGAGAGAGATTAAAAGCTGATTAGGAACACAGTAAAGACCTAGAGAACCACAGAGCCCTTTTTACAATGTAAGTCAATCCAAAAAATCTTCTAATGGACTTCTAAAACTATGAGCCTTTACAATATAATAAAACACAACAGCCTTGCAATAAATCGATGACGAAGAGACAACAAAAGCATAACAACAATTATAGAATAAATGTCCATTTTTAAAAATGTATTAAAAAACTGCACCATTTCACAAAAATAGGATATAGCCATATTGCATTTCAGTGTTTTTTTCTGGTCACTCACTAGTGGTTCTATTTTTATGCAATATATATAATTCATAAGTCAGAAATACAAAGCAAATGGATGTTGCCAAAAAAAGCCCATTCTTATTTTGTATTTTTACTATTTCCCAGTATTATTTAGTATCTTGAGAACAGTGCAGTTGTGGTATGTGTACCTAGACATATGAACATGCAGTATACATCCAAATATATACAATCCAAATGAATGCTGGAGAATTTCTGGTTTCCTGGTATATGTTAAGTTCAATATGAACTGTTCTTCATAAAACTGACCTTTGCAGGGCACAATAACCTCCTCCTTTCTGTCCAGGTGGTCTTTGTGGCACTTTGTGTGGCAACGGCGGCACTCGAGGGCCGGCGGGGGCTTGAAGACGTGCCACAGAGGCCGAGTGCAGGCTTCACAGCTTGAGGGGAAGTGATAGAGAGTGAGGATGAACTCGTGGCCCTTGTGGCTGATGTAGGAGGGGCGATCGCTGTATGGCGTGGGCTCCACTACAACCTCTTGGTCACGCTTGCTCTCGCCTTCATTGGCATACAGGATCTGGGAAAAGGAAAGGAATTGCAGTTTAAATTAATATTTATTGAAGCAAACGGCTGAACTAAAAACAGACTCAATTTATGTCAAAGGAAGGAGGAGGGACATAAAGAAAGGGAAACAGGAAGGGTCCTTGCTCATGACACAGTATCTTTGAGAAAAACAAGCTTAAAAAAACCTGTTTTCTTCCTGTGATATGATTGCATTACCTGGAATATCCTCGGGATTTCTTTTGCATCTGCACGGTACACGTCAGTCTGAGTGACAGGTCGGACATGAAACAGCTTACTGTAGGGGGGCGAGAGATGGAAGAGTTAAGTCTGGAGCTCACCCCAGATAATAAGTGTAATTATTTAAGTGGGTATAGAGTGATATTAATTTTAGTAACCTAACTAGAATGCCTTGAAAGATATTGGCAGTAAATGTCAGTTATGGGCAGCTTCAGGCCACAAACTCAAATTCGAAGAATTCTTTCAAAAGCCACCCATGCCTCTGTATCCCCTTGTAAATCACTTGTCAAATCATACTTTTTACCTCATTTCTACTAATTTTTAATCAGTTGCTGTTTTTACCTGCCTTGTTTTATTCAGTATATATCTCTTATTTCTGGTTTGGTCCACCACATTGATCTAGACTGAAATAGCCATACAACTATAGGATGAATTGTGATGAAATTTGGTGCAGTAATCTATGATGCCCTGTGGATGAAGCCTGATGACTTTGGTGACTTTTCCTCTAGCACCACCATGAGGTTTTGAGTTAGTGCAGTGATATTTTCTGATTGCCATGACATTAAGTGCAGACATTTATGTCCCCCTCAGGATGAATTGCAATAACTTTTCTGAAAACCCGACTCTTCGTCCAGCATCATCATCAGGTCAAAATTTTAATTTGTCCAGAAAGTTACTCTGGTTTATGACTTGCAAATACCTGCAAACCTAACAACATTCCCATTCTTAATGGACTTTAACGTCCTCTATATTTAAACTGTATTATTATTAATAATATGTGGTATTACACTAGTCAAAACCTGCTTTAAACAACTCACTCGATGTCCAGAGTCATGAAAGGGTTGGACTGCTCTCGGTCGAGCTCACTGTTGTAGAACAGGATCTTTTTACTGCTCACCACTACATACTGTAAAGGAAAAGGAAACAAGGACCAAACGGGTTAGAGGTGGAAATGACTCACTGATGATTACTAAAAAAACAAATCTGAAGACGTGAGAAATAATGGTGAATACATTACTTTTTTGTCCCAGCCAAACCGCTTTGTGTTCTTGGTAGGAAGTGAAACCCAGCCCTCCAGCCTGGAGTCTGGTGAGCGCAAAGAAAACAGGAAGATGTTAGAATTGAAAGGAAAAAAGCCTTTAATCATGTGAAGCACTTAAAAGAAAACCTTTACATTTTGAAACTTTGGTGGTATTTTCCTTAAACAGACACTCATCAGTCTGACAGGAAATGATCCCTGACTAAAAACCAGAAGACAGGGTTCAGGAAGCCCTGCTCCTCGGTTTTAACAACAAATGTTAACAGGCTCTTCATTGAAAAGCTAAAACAGGATTTCAAAAAAAAATCTTTAGCTTTGAAAAACTCCACACAGCAAACTTCATTGTTATAAAAGTACTTTCCCAGAGTCTTTTGTAGTGTAAAAAATGTGAACAAAGCAGGCAAGTATCAAGCTGTGAGTATTCACGTGTCCAGTGAACATTAAAAGGGATTACAGCACAGCACAGCAGAGACAGAGTCAACAGAGAAGAGGGATTAGCTGCAATTTTGCTGGGTTGAACCAAGGTTGGGGCTTTTCTTTCTCAACTGAGTGAATTTAGGAAAAAGGATTTTCTTCAAATTTGCATGGACAAAGGGTATGAAGCATTGTTAGGTCAATTGCAGTTTAAAATTCCATCCCCATCCTAGGTTTGAACCGCTATGTAGGGTCACCTGCGAGTTCAGGCTCAGAATCAGGGGACTGTTTGTAGGTGAGGGCCAGGGGGCGGGGGCCCTGCTCCACCTGCCCGTCATATTCTTCTTCATCCTCAGAGTCAGAGTCAAAGAGGGAGCGAGCCGAGTGAAGGTTGGGTCGGGTGTCGATGCAGACAGATTTGTGTGTGCGCTGGTAGGTGAAGGACATTGATTCTGAGGTGTGAGAGTGAGTAATGCGCACTGCACCCGACCCCGTAGAGAGAAGTGGAGGTGAAATGAGGGAGGAAGAAAAGGGAAGAAGCATGAAGAGAAAAAGGTCAAATACAACTGGCCTGGAAGACAAAGAGTATCAAAGTGAAAACAAAGGAAATAGAGAGAACACACAAAGAGAGATTGCAGAAAGAGGAATGCAGGAAGTGCATGCTGAAGTTTATCTGCTTACAGAACTGGCTTTGAGCATTTTAAGTTTACATGTTTGTGCCAAATCATGTGATGATGAGTGTGAGATAAAGTCTCCTGACGTCTACCTGGGTATCCATCAACCATGTCCAGGTCGTTGCCGCTGCTGACGCTGGTGGAGTCCAGGGAGTGAACGCTGAGGGAGGTGAGCTGGCAACGTAGCTGCTCGAGGTCACTGTCCTTACTGTCTAGTGCCATCTGAAGCTCCAGACGCACCTGGCTCTCTTCTGCTATCAGCTGAACAACAGACATAAACAAAATCAATTATGGGTGACAGTGGAATTACAGTGCAGTAAATACTTAAATCGCCTTGGCTATAATCAGGGATACCATCTTTATATGTCTGTTAGATAAGGAGAAGAGCTGCATTTTTTGGCATTTGACATCATCCAGTAGGCAATTTCCTCCTACACATCTTTGGCACAACATTAAATGTAATATCAGATCTTGGAAAAGTGATTAATGACTCACTGGCTAGGACTATTCCTTGCAAATATATTAATTTTGAAGTCCATTTGTGACCTACAGTATCTCCATCTCACTATCATAACACAGCAATAAAAAAAAAAATAAAAAAATCAGTATCAATATCTTTCATCAGTATCTCAGAGAATTGCAGTGTTTTTCTTTTGTAAATGTATCTGTGTATGTGTTGGCAGTGTGGGTGTACAGACCGCTTGCATTTCTGTCAGCTCTCTTTGGTATTTGATGATGGTGCTGTTGAGTTTCTCCTTCTCTGTTCTCAGCTCCAGCTGCAGCTTCCTGTTCTCCTTCTCCTTCCTGTGCACCTCGGTGCCAGTGCCCCGGTGGCCCCCCCTCACTGTCTCCCTCCTCTGCATCACCTCAGCCAGCTTGTTGATGGCCTGGGAGAAAAAAACAGCAAATTTTTGCTTTACAGAGATCTATTCATGATAAAGTATGAATTCTGTAAATATACAGGGAAGCCTACAGGAATATCAATGTTGCGGCAAGAGTTCAGCGCAAGTGCAGCTGAACATTATTCTTAACAACAGATAAACTGTCTGACACAACAATGGTCTGTGGAAAAAAATATAGAAGTATGAAAGTAAAGAAAAGAGTCCAGGCTTTGCAGACCTGTGTAGGCATTCAGACACACACCTGAATTTTTAGTGTCCTTTCATTCTGCAGCTGCTTTTCAAAGGACAGTTTGAGACAGTTCATCTGCTTCTCCTCCTCCCTGGCTTTCTGGAACTCTGTATGAATAGCATATAGAATATGAACATCGATTCAGGGCCAAATAAATTTTTATACAACAGAATCTATACAGAAGTAATTCAAAACCTATATGTACAAGTCTGAGGACCAAGATTCTGCCGTTCTACAGACACTTGCTTCACAGATGAAGACATTAAGGGTTAATTTTTATGACATTTGTACAACTTTCTCCCCATAAATTATCTGAATAAGTAAGACAGTGTTTTAACCCATTTTGCAGAACTGAAGGAAATGTCATTTCTGTAGTTCTCTGCAGCACTTGTTGGCTCAAAATGGAACTCACGTTGCTGCATTTCTTTCAGCTGGTTGTTGAGCTCCTCCTTCTCACTGGCCAGGTTGGCCACATCCACCGTCAGAGTGCGATTGGACTCTTCCAACTGTGAGGGTAGAGTGTCAGAGTAGAAGTGAGCTGGTGTCATCCATCCATACAGTGCAAACTTTACTTATATAGCACATATAGAAATCAGAAAGTGCTTCACAGGAAGAAGCAAAGGGAAAGATACACAGTTTTTATGATCCAAACTACTACTGTTTTACTGCAGTGGTTGTCAATGCTGGTCCTCAGTTTTAATCCAGCTGTCTTATCCAAATCAATTTTACATCTGGACCACCAGCTGAAGACAATTAACTTATTGTTCATCAACTAATTAAAGATACCCTGTGGAGTTATTGACACTAGTAGCACTATGGAGCAATGTCTTGGAGAGTTGGTCCCCAATTTGTTAGTATTTTTTTCTTTCCTGATACTATTTCATGCTATTTCACTGAGTGACAGTTGGTGGCTGTAAGATGCCCAGAAACATAGCAATGTGCCAAGAAAAAAGGG
Organism: Thunnus maccoyii; assembly: GCF_910596095.1. Classification (NCBI taxonomy): domain Eukaryota; kingdom Metazoa; phylum Chordata; class Actinopteri; order Scombriformes; family Scombridae; genus Thunnus; species Thunnus maccoyii. The sequence continues at coordinate 19,775,145 of NC_056549.1, read as the reverse complement.
AAGAAGACTCCAAGCAAAGCAGGTAGCTCCGAGTCTGAAAAATGAAGCTAATGGCCAGCAGGGGGCGACTCCACTGACTCCAAAAAAGAAGTCTGTCTGTATAGAAGTCTATGAGAAAATGACTCTACTTCTCATTTATTACCTCAGTAAACAGACCTGTTTATGGTTTATGGTCTCAATCGCTAGTTACAGCATGATGCTCATTGAGTAAATTATGGTCCCATTTAGAGTAAAATAGACAATAAAGCAGGGTATGTTTTAGGGCATGGCTATGCTGTGATTGACAAGTCACTACCAAAGCAGTGCAAGAGATGCTGTAGTTGGACCCTGGGGAGCTCCTCCCCGGCTCCACACTCTTGTCCAAATATGGTCATTTCTCATCGCTTCTGGCTCCAAGAATGCAAGATGGCGACGGTCAAAAGGCCAAACTCAAGGCTTCAAAACAGAAGTCCACAAGCCAATGGGTGACATCACAGTGGCTATGTCCATTATTTTTTTTATACATATTATCATTATTATTATTATCATTATTATTATTATTATTATTATCAATTATTCGTTTTACATTTTATGCTCTGAGCTAGCACACATGTATATAAACAATGCTGGTTTCAAAATACTTTAAAATCATCTTTGCAAATGTTCAAGGATTCAAGGATATATACAATGAGTTTTGTTGAAAAAAAGTGAACATAAACATACATTTGTCTGTTTACAAGAAAACCTACCTTTAAATAGCTGACAGGACAGGAAATTGAGGATTTACAACAGTTTGGACAAAGTCTTTACACATTTGTTATAGGAATATTAACTGAAATTCAAAATTGAATTTCAAAACATACAAAAAAGTTTGATTTATTGAATTAGACCTTCATAAAAAACAAACAAACAAACAAAAACTTCATAAATTGGATCAACCAAAAATGCTTTTGAACTCTGGTCTCACCGAGCTGATTGTAGCCTCTTTGTCGCTGAGCTCCTGTTTGTGTCTCGCCATCATGTCTTTTATCTCCAACTCCTTCATGATTTTCTCCTTCTCCAGATCGGAGTACTGCTCCTCAGCGATGGAGCGAGCCAGCTGCTCAGAATCCGCCTTGGTCAAACTGGCTTCCAGCTGGGTTGTTAGAGAATCCCTATGGAGGGATGAGGGGAAGGAATAGTTATTACCATCTTATTAAACTGGTACTGTAGTACAGGATTAATCCTCAAGACTGCAAAAATTTCCTGCGGCTGTTTGTTATGCCAGTCATCAGAAAAGACTGTGTGGACATGCTGTAATATTTGTCAATGCATAATTTTAAACCATTTTCCATGTGACAATTACTTGCATGATTGTGCATCAATGCATTTGGAAAAGCTGCTAATCCGGTTATACCTCACTCATCCAGTTAAAGGTCAAATGCTCCTTTCTGGCTGTGGTGAGAATTCACAGTACTGACATTCAACTCTAAATCTCAACATATGTGAGTTTTTCACATTTTTATCCAGCACCATGCTTCAATTTTATGCTTGAATACCTATTTTGTGTTAAATGTTTGTTGTATTTTATTTCATTTTGAATTTTTTTCTTCGAGCATGTCCCACTTTTAGATTAAATTTGTACTTGTTGTTTTGGTTTCTCCTTTGATGTTTTCTTGTTTTGCTCATTTGACGTGTGTTATACGTGTGTTATTTATGAGAGAAATGTCAGATAGCTAGTTTAATTTGCATACTATTCAAATCATTTCAGTGTTTTACAGTTTCTTGTTTTAATGTTTCTAAACTGGAAACAGAGTCAGCAGATCAGTAGCCCACAGTTACCTCTCCTCCTCGTATTGTGCCAGACGTTGCTTTGCCTCTTTGTACAGCTTATTCTTCTCATCACAGTCATCCTTCAGCTCACGAATCTGCGTCTTGTACAGGGTCTTGATAGAATATAAAAGGATTTTTAATTTATTTAACATCATAGAAGAGTTATGATTGAGGAGGAAAACTCATTTGTGAGGAATAAATTGTATTCAGGCAATTGCAGGTTTATTTAAATTTTTAGCTAGGCTATCAACATTATGTAAACTATGCTGAGTTTCAAATATTTGGCTGTCAAGAGTGCACAAAAAAGGGAAATTGAATGCTTAGACTTACTGTGAAATATTGCTCTGCCTCCAGTTGGTCCTTTAATTCCTTCAACTGGCCATCAGCCTCCTGCTTCTCCCTGGAACAGAACCAAAAATCTGTCATTCATTCCTCTCCGCCAACTCAACAGCAGAGCCAAAACACTTCCCTCAATCAGACATGATGAATGAAATTCTCCACAATGATTTGCCAACAACGCTGTTCTGTGTGTGTGTGTAGGTGTGTATGTGTGTGTATGCACAATGTCCATTACGCTTTTTATGCAGGCGTATGTGTGTGTATATCTCAGAGGTTCCCAAACTTTTCAGACCATGTACCACTACGTACCTAACCAAATTTCCCAAGTAGCACTTCTAACACCAACAATGTAACATTGAAAGAGCCACCTCGCCTATGTAAGTCCACCCCTGACTATTACTACTATTACTAATCCGATCCAATCCACTTTATTTATATAGCACGATTTTAACAAACACAAGGTTTCCAAAGTGCTGCAAAGCAAGATAAAAAAAAACCCACAATAAATAGCACAACAGAACACAATAAAACGATGAAGGACACAACAGGATAAAAGTAATAAAATAAGATAAAATCAAATAAAATAAGAAAAAAACAAACAAAATCAAATAAGATAAAATCAAATAAAGTACTACTACTACACAGGCCCGGGATGAAGTGACTGAGGGGGCTGTTGTGAGGAGTCATCTTTTTTAAACATGCAATAGCCTCAGGAAGGCTAAATAACAACAACATAAGACAACTGCCTCAGCAGGAAGAGGCATGTAGGAACAGCTGTATGTGTCTCTCTCTCTTTTTCTCTCTCTCTTGGCTCAACTGCCAACTCCGACTCCTCTTCAGCACTGAAACATTTGTCTGACCTGTCAGCATCATCACTTGGTTCTTGATTGTTTTATGGACCTTGAAGCCATTTAATTTAATCAATGACTGAGGAGTCCAAATCTGACTGTGTCAAGCTAACATTAATGTTCCTAGTTCATGCTATGTTGGACGTGATGTGACGTCACCCTACCTGGCTAAGCACAGCCAAATTTTATTTCTATAATATTTAAATGATTAAAAACTAATTTTTACATCATTGTAATGTGATGTGTATATGTAATAACTGTTGTCTGTAATAAATTAAATTAAATGACAATCTTTTGAACTTGAGCCAGTTTGAGTGCAATTGGTAGGCCTTGCAGCAAGGCTCTTGCATACCACCAGGTGGAGCCTCATGTACCACCTGTGGTACGGAAACCACAGTTTGGGAATCATTGGTATATCTGACCTGCGTAGCTCCTGGTTCTGTTTCTCCAGGACCTGCTTCATGTCCAGCAGATGGTTGAGCTCCTGTTTGAGCTGCTTCTCTGAGGAGCGGAGCACTGACACCTGCTGGTTCTGCATCTTCAGATCACTCTGGCTCAGACTTCGCTTGTGGATCTCCTGCTCCAGACGCAAGCTCAGTGTCTTCACCTGCACAAACACACACACACTGAATATTTTCAGTGGTTCCAAAAAGTGCTAGTGAGGTGAACAAATGAGGAACAACTAATGCTACAGAACAAAGAGTTAGGGCTGCAACTATGATATAATTATAATATAATAATGATTAATTTCTATTATTGATTAATATATTAAACTAGACCAGACTTTTTAGCCTATAAAATGGCCACATACCCCAGGTCACTGAGCCCAAGGTGTCATATTTGAATTGCTTATTTTGTCTCAATGGTGAAAACCTATATTGAAATTAATCATTAGTTTATAACTGAGATAGAGAAAAACTGCAAATCATTACATTGTAGAGGCTGGAACCCAGTAATTGGTGTTTTTTATTTGATAAATTAATCAACAATAGAAATTGTTGTCAATAAAGATTCTATCTATTTACTAATACATGTAGTTTAATCAACCAATGATTTAAGCACTACAAAGAATAGCCAAATACGCACTCTCTCTGACTGTTATAATTGTTTCAGTGGCAGGATGTCTATACGACTGGTGCAGTCGTGGTGTAGGTGTAAGTGTGAGGTTTACAATTCGGTCCAGTTTAGTCCAGCAAGTGCTGAATGGTTGCCACTGGAAAATAACCTTTGCTTTACAAAGTAGTTGTAGTAGTACTACTACTACTACTGGTAGTTGTTTGCTAGTGCAAAGAGTTAGACAAACCTCTTCAGAAACTTTCTCCTTCTGTGCCTGCAGCTCATTCAGTTTGCTCTGTGCCTGCTTGTAGTCACAGTCCAGCATGGAGTGATCCTTCTCTAGTTGCAGCAGTTTGCCTTCCACCTGCAGCTTTAAGCTGCGCTCCTCGTGGAGGGTGCACTCCATCTCTAGACCAAAGGAAACAACCAGGAGAACCATCAGCAGGGTAATCTAGGCTGAACTCGATATCACAGTATTGACAAAACAATTCTTGCCTTTCACTGAACATGCTCGGAGCACTCAGATAAATGGCTGAGTGCCAGGCGGATAATCAGACCCAAGTACAGTGTTTCAAGGCCAGCCTGTCACAGTTATCTGTCTAATCGCTGGACACAATGCACAATTATTTGAAAATGCTGTTTACTTAAAGTCTACCCAACATTCAAACCTTCGCTGTGAAATTAAGAGATGCTTCATTTCTACTCTTGTCATCCTTCATAGCTGAAGCCACATTTGTGATTGGTAATACTTTTGCTTCTTTGCTTCTTCTTTTATTATCTCAATATCTATGTAAGCTGAGGCACTAGTGTGAGTAAATTAACTTTAAACTACTGGCCATATGCTGATGCTTTCATCCATTCTCCAGTCATGTTTCACTCTTTTGCCTTCCCACTTGCTCACCTTTTAAAGCCTCAGATTTGGCCTCTTCAATGGACTGGTAGATCTTGTTTTTGTCAGCAAGCTTGACTTTGGTGGCCTTGTGTTCTGCCTCCTCCTGCTCCAGATTCTGCTGGAGTGACTTCAGCTTGAACGTCAGGTCAATCTCTTGGTTGTTCTTCTCCTAAAAAGTCAAGCGAGATATTAGGTTTTTAGTAGCTACAATGTCATAGAAATGTTTTGTATTAGTTAAACTTACTGCATGACCACAGCCAAAGGCAAATTTCCAATATGAAGTACGACAATGTCAACATAGTTTGGAGGGGAAATATCTTTGGAGCAAGCCTTAAATCTCAGTTCACATTGGAAATAAGCAATTAGAAATGGCAACCAACCTTCTTGAGGTCATTGAGCTTCTCTTGCAACTGCTTCTTTTCAGTCTGGACCTTGGAGAGAGATGACTTCACCTCTTTCACCTCTTCTTCCAGGCCAGAGATGCGTCCTGAGGTTGAGGAATGCGAACAGGGATTATGACGTGATAGACTTGAAACAAACATGCAGCAAATGCAGAAACTACATGGAAAAGCACCTGAGCTATTCCAGCTTCAAACAGACGTGATCCTAGGTGAGACACTGCGTAATGCTCCAGCATGTTTGGTCTTAAATATATTAAAAACGACACATTTTATTTTTATTTTCCCCTTTACCTAACTCCACCCATATGGAGAATTTTACCAGTAGGAAAAAAAAAAACACGAGGCATCACTGCAAACAAGCAACACTTTTGTTACAATATGTCCCCTCTGACCTCAGTGACTGGCCTCCGAATATGTTTAAGTTTCCAAACAGCGTCTCACAAGAGGTGTTGGCTCTGGTCCGCCTTTGACTTTTACAGCCTTTTGCTTCAGTCCCTGCCTTTTGAACAGATGTTTCCACCTATGATCTGATATTTCCCCAAGTCCTGGTCCAAAAAGCTGATTCACATCTAACACCCGCTCCAGCCTACAGTTCCAAGTTGTGTAATGCCTTTTTCCTGCTACTGAGTAGATGTTTACTATAGAAGCTTTCAATGAGCCCATGAAGATCACAGTTTCATTTCATACCTGCAGTTATAGCAGGGAATTAACCTTTTTGACTGGTGAATGCCAAATTATCTAACCTTTTGCTATTTTAATGGACACATTAAAGTTTGGAATATAAAAAAAACCTCTTAATAATGGTTGGCTTGCTGCCAAAGTGGTGAGTATTGTAGTAAAATTTAACGACCACATCTTAGCAGCATTTTTCTGGTGTTTATTGTTAATTTCCCACCACTATTACCAAGTTACAAGACCCTTCAAATCTCTTTGTGGTTAACTATTCATTAAATTAATTTTACTGTCTAATGAACAGTAAGGTCTCACCCTGCAGCTCAGAGATAGTTTCTGTCTTGAGGTTGCGGTCTCTTCTCTCAGTCTCCAGCTCGGCCTGCAGCCCCATCAGCTGCTTCTCCAGCTCCATCTTGCTGTTTTCCAGCTGGCTGCACTTTTCCTGCATCTCCTTGAGGCTAACCTCCAGGCCCTGGGCCTGTTTCTGCACCTCTGCCTGACTCTTCTTGAGCCGCGCCGATGCCTCCTGCTCAGCCTGAAGCACAGCGTTGGCCTCCTCAAGCTACCGAGTAGAAACAGACAAGATGAAACTTTTACACCACAGGCAAAACCGGGTCAGTGCATCAGCAAAATTAAAGGAATTTAATGAGGGGAAGAAGATGAAATAATGAAAGAAGTCACAGTTGCCTGCTTTGATATAGATTATTAAATAAGGATGTTTGGGTTACATAAGTACAAGCGCTTATGAAACAGTGAAAGCTTAATGAAAAATGACTAATAGAAGAAAGAGGGAGGGAGGTAAAAACCATAATGAAGACGTCAAGGTTCTTCAACTTTTTTCAACAATCAAAGCATGTTAAACATTATCAATCAAGGTTCTTAAGCCCATTTCTTTCCAGTATCGTATTATACTTTCAAATGGACATCGTAGCTTTGTTAAATAGAAATGTAAAGAATTATTGATACTGCTTCGGTGAGAAAAATATACTTGAAATGTTCTTATGTGTGTATATTATTTTGCACAGTATGCATCACATTAATTCATCTTTCCATAACTAGGGAACAATCCTAATTTAAACACAGATATACAACATATATAATCACATGCACCACATGTTGGGTGAAGTTAAAAAGCTCCTCCTCACTTGTCTCTGCAGTTGGATGTTTTTCTCATTGGAGATCTGGGAATTCTGGTTCCTCTTCCTTAGATCCTCTAACTGGTCCCTCAGGTTGTTCACTGATGCGTAAATACAGACAAATGACACAGATGTTGTAGTATTTGATATAAAATACTCAGTGGAATCTGGAAATACCAGCATATATTTCCACATCTGATATGGACAATGGGACACAAGGACACATAATGTCCTCATATTGCATGTTCACACTGAAATGTACAACCAGTTTTGCAAGCAAAATATATGAAAATGCTCACGTTCGTTCTCCAGACTGCGTTTTCTGTCAGTCTCAATCTCCACCTTACGCAGGTTCTCGGCACTCTGGTGCTGCAGCAGAGCTCGCTCTCTCTCCAGCTGCCTCAGCGAAGCCTCGACTCTCTGTCTGCTACTCATCTGACCAGAGAGGAATTTACACACAATGTTAAGTGAAATAAACCTTAAACAGCTTCATCATGTCAAGAACACAGTTGAAACGGCATCCACCCATCCTTACCTCCTTGTCTAATTCTTTGACCAACTTGTCTAAACGGTTGGTGGCATTTCTGGGGAGAAAAAGTAGTTTTATTACAGATTATTAATCAAACAATCAACAATCAAGTTAAGAAGCACTTGGCCTGCCTGTTGTCCTGCTATGCCCAATACAGTTACTACTTTGAGGATATTTCAGTTTATTTATATGCAATTTTATACTATAAGGTGCCCCAAATTTTCAAAACCAAAGATGACTCTTGTTTATGATACCCTAGACCACTACCATTTGTTCTGACTTTTACTACATGTTGGAAGTGATCTCCCCATATTTTCCAGTTCAGTAGATTTCCTGTTATATCCATCTGGTGACATACAACATAATTCCCTTCAGTGGCCGAAAGAAACTGCCAATCTTCTCATTGATGGTCTGTTTACTTCATAGTAGTAAAACCACTGTCTCAAAATGAATGTGTCAGTCACCAATATAAACACAAGCTGTAAGCTATACCTGTAAAACAGTGGATGTAAAAAGGATATTTATTTGTGTATGTGTATTTTATATTTCATGAATTAAACCTTACTCAGCTTATAAATTGCATTATATTTGAAATGTGAGAACCAGTTTAGACTAGATGTGCTGTCAGTCCAGTCTTACTTGCACTTGTGCTCCAGCTCATCTTTGGCCTGCATCTCATGGTCGAGCTGCTCCTCCACTTGATGAAGCTTTTTCTGAAGCTGCTCCTCCAGATGACCAGAAAAGAAAATTAATATTATCTAACTGTAAATTCCATCTTTTATTATGTCTTTTTTTATATGCATCTTCTGTTATCATAGTATTATGATCTTTTTGTTGATAATGAAACATTTGCCTATAAAGATGCTCTAAAAACACCTACCTCTTTCTTGCTGTCAGAGCAATACTCCTTCTCCTCAGAGTTATCCTTACAGTCCTCTGAATCCTCCACAGAGCAGCTTTTATTTCCCTTCAGCAGCCTGAGAGAGTGAGAGGAGGGACAAAGGAGAACCATTAATGTCTGTAACTGAGTTTAAACGAGGTGGTTTTCAAGCCATCACTACCATCCCTCACTGTCAACATGTCCAAATTTCTACAACCGAGTGACGCATTTCACCCAAAAACCAGATCCATGATGCCATTTTGATCATCAAGGTGGTACTCTATGTTAATCCAGAGACATGTCACTTTTATTTTACTACCATTCAGAAAGCACTCAGTGAAGACATACAGTATAACCTCATGCATGGAGCACAAGATCTGGAACCATGTGCCGTGTAAAAAGCAAATATGGTCTAAAGCTCTTTCAGGCTTCTTCTTACATCTGGATGGATTTACTTTTGCAGAAATCCAAAAGCATGCCTCCAACCCACACTGTCTGTTGCCAACCATGATGGTGCAATTCTGGGAATCATTACATGACTATATAATAACCAAGGAATCTGAAACCATTTTACAAGACCAATTGTGCCCTTTAAAGTGAAAAAAAATTGACATGACATCCATACAGTACACACTGCTAAAAAAACATGAAGGATGGTTTCTAGAAACACTAGGCAGCATTTACATCACAAGAAGCCTAAGTCCAGAAATTCAGAGTTAAGGATGCAGTGTAGCAGAAACCTAAAGAAGGCTGGTCAGTAGGCAAAGTCTTGCCCACAGCCATATTTTTTATTAGCTACTCAAAGTTCATGTATTATCATGAATTTTGGATTTTTTTTTCTACCACCTGCAAATACTTCTGACAAGGCACTTTACTTAAATGCCACTGTTTTGACGGTGACTCCTCTTTCTCTGCTACATTCAAATGGAAAAAAAACCCAACAAACTATTTAGACATTTGATGTAAGAGCCTTCAGTTTGATGAATATATGACCTTTCTGATAAGAGCACTGTGAGAGCATGAATCCTGAATGCAGGTGTTATTTTTTTCTATTTCTCATACCGATAGAGACCACGCTTTGGGAACCCGGCTTCATCATAAGCACAGTGGGCATTTAAAGCGGCTGTCAGAACAAGGCGGCAGTGTGGAGCGTGAACAGGCATACAGTGTCTGACTGGTATAAGACTGTATTAAAGGTAAGGGTGTGAAGTTGTCTTTTTCTCCTTCTGGCATTTTAGGCACAGTACTGTCCTTAAGCCCGTTTCCTGAGTCTAGAGGCCCATGTAAAAGTTCCCACATGACAGCTACACATTGTTTGAGTGAAAAACTACATAATATCCCAGTATTACAAAAAAAAATACATACTTTAGGTTCTAGCTAAACCAAAATATGAAGTCAAAAACATGAATCCAGCCAAAAAATACAACAGCACAGACGAGTAAGTAAAATATTCAAATAAAACACAAAAACTTACTGGTCTTCCTTGAAGTAAGTGAAGCCGACAAATGGTAGCTGGTTGCCCACAAAGGCTTTGGGTGGAGGAAAGGTCTCAACATCTCCTTTATCGACCTCTATGTCATCAAAGTTACTGGTGTCTATGTCGCTGCACAGCTCTGGCACAACTGGGGCCACAGCTGGAATACAGAAAAAAAGAGTCATGGAGCAAAAGAAAGAAAGGAGGAGGTACAAACTAAGAAGGGATGAGGAAAGAGAAAGATTATATTTTACATTAAGTATAATGACTATCAATGATTTAAACCTGATGCTACAGATATTTAAATTTATGCTACATCTTCAAAAACCTCTTAAAATTGAATTCTTATTTTTTTCCAGCAGTGTTTCTGAGTAAATTTTGCCCTGCTTGTAGTCTGAGTAAGCTTTCTGCAGGTTGGCGTGAGGCTGACACCACTCCTTTTCACGTACAGTGCTTGCTTTGTGCCCCCACACACAGTGCCTTTCACAAACGTTGCCTAAACACACCAGGAGAGAACGCTCCTTCTGCTCTCTTCTCAGAGGAGCAGGCGCACTTTAAAAGCCTCTGCACAACTGGCACACAAAAATGTGTCAAAGGGCCAATCAGATAAAACTAAGCCAGTCCTTTAACCTATAAATAGTCCCTAATTAAGAAATAAGCAGCCATTATGGATCGAGTTCCCCAGACCAGTGCGATTCTGGCTCTGGGTAAAGAGCTCATTACTGTTAGGTCAAGACACAACCCTCAGCGTGACAAATGTGACTAAAAGATGGTGGAGAAAATACAGGGAGAGATCAAGCGGAGGAATGAGACAAATGAGGGGAAATAAAAAGGACGAAGCAGAAAAAAAGAAAGCCAGAATGTGGTGAGACAGAAAGAGACACGGGCCGCTCTATGGAGGCCCTTGTGGCATGACTTCCCAGAATGCTCTCTGATAGCGGGCGGCTAATGACAGGCAGCCATAGCCACAGTGAGAGTGAGAGAACGGGAGCAACCATCCAACTGGGGCGCCCCTCTCATTAGACCAGTCCACACAGGCCGCATAGTCGGCCCCGCCCGTCCCGGCGGGGGGTGCTGCCTCCCGTCCCATCTGTCCGTTCGTCCATCTCTTCATGGTGCTGACTTCTTTAGCCCTGAACCATCCCGATGCTTAATAAGCTTGATAAACGTGGAGAATCTTAGAGCCCAAACACAGAAAATAACCCCCCTGGATTGAGGCCACACACAGCAGGGAGTAATGTCACTATTAAACAGACACAGAGGGGTGGGAGGTACATCCAGCTCTGCAGGATGGCAGAATGGTAACAGGGTTATGTTTTGAGGGTGTGTTTAAGTGTGTGTGTGTGTGTGTGTGTGTGTGTGACAGGACATGCATGTGCAAACATAAAGAGAGCTGAGCAGCACAGCAGTGGCACAGTAGTGGTTTCATGTTCCAGACTGCCAGGCTCTAATCAGAAGTTCTGTCTGTTGTCTTAATCAGAGCCAGGTGAAGCAGAGAGACGGAGAGGCAAGGAGAAAGAGGCTGCGTGTAATTATATACAGACACAGAGGTCCTGTTCATATTGCTAATATATCCCCTTTCCTTATTTTTCTTCCTTCCTTCTTCAGTGATGTTTGGGAGTTAAAGCCACGGCTCTCGATGTGCAGTGATCACATGCTAAATTTAAAACAACACAGTTAAGTAAAATGTAATAACGAATGGATATTATAACAATTTTAGTTTTGCGTAAAAAGCTTAGAATCATTTTTTTTACCATTTAAATATGACCCAGATAAATAATGTAGATATCTTGGTTTTTCTGTTCTTTATTTTGCTCCTATATATTCATTTTTTTCAAGATAACTGTTTTATATAGTATGAATGATATATATACACAAAGAAAATGCAACATGCAAAAAATTTTGTTTGCATGGTGTTAAACAAGTGATAATGTAACAATTTCAATTATTCCTTTTTTTTTCTTATTCCTAAAGTTATTGCATTAGCCATTACTAACACACCAAACATGAGAAAAGGTCAGTTCATGTGATAATTTTAACCATACAAAACTGTTTGACACTGGGAATTATTATTACATCTTGGACTGAGCAACATAGACATGTTATATTATTTTTTACACGTCATTTCACACAACAAATTCTTATTGGTGGACACTTTCATTAAAAACAACCTTTCAGTTTCATTAGTGTGTATATTAGTAGTATGGGTTGTCCACAGTGAGTATGCAATGTTTATGTATTGAATGATGTAGGGCCTTGTCATTTTCCCATATTAAACTGGCTGAATTTAACTTGAGGTTTAAAATATTAACTTGCTAACCGGTTAGCAGCATCAACAAAACACCATATAGTATTAAAAAATAATGTAAAAACTGCACTCTTTCATATTTTCAGAAACATCTCTATTCTATTCTTCTGGAGCAGCATATGTCATATGTAGGTGGTTATTCTGCAGGTTTTGTGCATTATGTGCTCCGCCGGTCTGCACAGCATCCAGTAATATAATGTTTAAAAGATATGACTGGGGAGCATGTGGAGAGCATGTGTACCATATATGTAGGCTTAATGGCTCAGGAGATGGAAATAAACTATGAGCTTTGGCTGAAAAGAACCAGATACGCAGAGGAATGGGCAGAGGATGATAAGAAGTAGAAGCAGAAATGAGACGAAGGAGAAGAAGTAGAAAAAGAAATCGCAAGAGATAAAAAAAATCTGCGACTGCGCTGTCGGGATTTTAAAAAACACAGAAGAATCAAAACAATGCACACACTTACTCTCTCGGATGTTGTCAAAGGTCCACTGGTCGTTCTTGAAGAAGGGGTGGCATTTGATCTCCTCCACTCCAGTACGGCCAAGACGAACCTTCCTGCACACAGCAACAGGACCAAGCAGTCACACTGTGAACAGCATGAACACAAAACATAACATCCCTCCCCCTCCGCCCACCTTCACCCAACATGTCATTCCAAACTTACAACTGAGTGGACTGACCACTAGGCACAGACCGCAGTGCGTCCACTGACCAGCATGGAGAGCCGCATGACCACTGGCGGACACTGGACACGCCTGAGAGCCTCCTCTAACCAGTCAGACCCAAGATAATGTGGATACAGGAGGTAAGAGGGAGTGAAGACAGCAGGATCTGACTGAACTGAAACACAACTGATAGATCTGTTGCTGCCTTCCCTCCTCTCTCTCTCTCTCTCTCTCTCTCTCTCTGAAACTCTACACACACTCTTTCTTTCTCTCTCTCTCATCACCCTTTCCTCCCTCCTCCACCACAGGGTACAGGGCTGGAGGGGTGCGGCAGTTTGGGCTTGCCACGTGTGGGACATTCCAGACGCAGCCAAGAGGAAGAGAGGGCAGGGGCGGGGAGGAAGAAAGAGAGAAGGGAGAGTTTTTAAACCCCCGCAAAAAAAATCTGACATGCAACCAAGCCGAGCTTACAGGCCATGTCTCAGTGCCCAGAACACTGCTGGAGTGCAAAGGAGAAAGTTATGGCAGAAATGGAATGTGGCACCAAGAAAAGGTTGAAAATTACAAACAGAGAGTGATGAAAAACATATTGAGAAGAAGGGAAGAGGTCTAAAAAGTCCAAAAGGAGAGGATAGCAGTGCTTACAGGGATGAGTGTGTGATTCAGCAAGGCAGGGTGACAGAGCATGTGGGTTAAGTGGTGAATGAATGTACTGGTCAGTGTTCAAGATGTGTGTGTGTGTGGTGTGTGGGTGTGTGAGCTGGGCACCCGTGCACATGTGAGATTCTGTCTGTGGTGAGAGAATAGTGAGCAAGAAGGTAAATAAACTGAGTGAGGAAAAAAGTGAAAGGCTGCTCTGTATTGAAGCAGAAAGAGCCTGTGTTTGAGACCTCTCAGGGGGCGGGGTTACTAATGTAAACAGGAAGTGGTCTCTTCCAGGGGGATGGGCCACTAACCGAGTACACTACCCACGCACCCACCTATTCATGTAACTTTTACCTTTAAAACAAGCTTCAAAATGTCATTAGAAATATTCAAGATGGTAGCTGGGAAGCAACAAATGCACTTTTTACTCTTGCTTGAGAAATGTTTGCTAAAAACTACCATTCCCAGCTGTTTTAGGAAATAATTTAGCCTTTTTAAAAAGAATAAAACTATTTATTTGTGACCTGTTTTTGATGAACTTCAGCAGGAACAAAGGAACTTGGGGAGGAGTGCCACAGACAGGCTGACAAAGTCGGAACATATTGAGAGGCAGACTAACACAATGTAGGTTTTGGTGTTTTCACGGGATTGATAATAATGGGAAAAATATAGAATATCATTGAAGCTGTTGCTCTTTTCAAATGGAAGTCTACAGTACAGCATAAATAGACAGGTGGGCTACCAATCAAATCAAATCATGATTTTTTTTATCCTATTAACCAGGTCTTGTGGATTTCAAAACAGATTATGTGAGTGCTCTCTGTTCTGTTCTGTGATCCAAACAATTTCATTTTATTGCTTCATAGTCCAACAAACTGTAGAACAACGGAGTAGGAAAGGAGCCTGTGTGTATTTGAAATAGTGAAATACTCTGAATTCTTGTCAAAGCACAAAAGACAAGTGTTGGTTTTTATGATTTATAGGTCCATGTGCTAACCTGTCAGTAAGAAAGGCACAGATGAGGTTTTTGGCATCCTGAGACATCTCTACATCATCTGGGAAGATGAGGGTGTTATTGTAGTTCATGATCTTCCCATAAGTTCCCACCAAGGACTCAGCATAGAAAGGAGTTTCACCTGTGGAAAAAAGTAGTCTGTGTGAGATTTTAACTACAAAACAGCAAGAAAATGAACATAATGAATAGTTAGTCATTTGTTAGTTGTTGATGGTTATATAGATATTACATCATATCCTGTTGACAAGTTAGTGAATAAAAAACATGGCAGAATATACGAGGTCACTCACCAACCAGCAACTCGTATATAAAGACTCCCACAGACCACCAGTCGCACTCGCGGCCATAGTAACCATCACCACCCTGAGACTGGAGCACCTCAGGTGAGATGTAGTCCGGTGTGCCTACAGCCGTGTCACAGTGCACCATACCTGTCTGCAGACAGACAAATACACAAGATATACTACAGAGAGAAAGCAAGAATGGAATAGTAGTGATGGTAGAAGGTTGGCAGAGTGTAAACAGAAAAACAAAGAAAACATATTTCTGAAAAACTATATAGTGCCGGATGCACACTATGTATACCATAGCTGAAAAATCACCATGTAAAGCAATTAATGGATGAAACAAACTCAGAAGCACATTGTGATATGTCATTTCATTGTGACCTCTCTCAATGGGCCTCACTTTTTATGTAAGAAATACAGAAATTTAACAATATTCCTGATATTCTGAGATGGCTGGTAGAAGATAAAATAATGTTTATCTCTGCTAGAGGGTTTTAATTATGTTCTTTTTTCAAACAAAATGAATTACATGACACACTTTCAACTGGTAGATTTTCAGAGAGCTCAAATGTGTGGAGCCGCTTGTGAAATAGCTATTTTGAAATTGCAGTGGTAAAAACAAAATGTGGAAAAACATGTCCTGAACCACAGCAGAGGCGGGACCTCTGCTCTACTTTAGATTGGTTGTTTAGCACAAAAACTTCTGGGGCCTCTCAAAACAAGACTACGTCAAAACCTAGTATATAGTTGAACCATGTAAGAAATGCTGGAGGGCTTTTAATTTGAAACAACAGATACAGGAAGTGGCGATACCTGGCCGAGGTGACTGACTGGTCAGTCAGTGACTCAGTCAGTTACGGACTTTTGCATTTATAGGGCTGGCCCCTGCGGTCCAGCCAACAACCTGAGTGCTGCATTAAGCTTCACTTCATATTCTGAACACTTGGTGGTGCAATAGAACCCTAAAAAGAGTCAATTTACTTTCAACTCAAGGAGCCATATTCTCTTTAAAATTAAAGGACTGAAATTCACAAAAAAACACAAAAATTTATTCCTTTAAAAGGACAGGTTCACAATGTTTCGAGTCTGTCTTAAAACAACAGTCAGGAGCCCAAATTAACATTGAAATGTTTTTTTTCTTTTTTCATTCCTCCTGTTCATACTGGCCATTAGAAGATCTCTTCATAATGCACTTACAATGTAATTGATGGGGCCAAAATCCGCAGTCCTCATTCTGTGCAAAAATGTATTGGAAAGTTAATATGAAGTTAATATGAAGCTTCAGTTGTTGAAATGAGTCAAATCAATGTTAGTCTTTTTAGTGCCAAAGTCCCTCTTTTTGTTACTGTACTTCCACCACAGCTCAACAGGGAAACTGTCTGAGGAAACACAAAGAGGGAATTTGATGCTAAAAAAAGACTGTAAATATGGCAGATATCCACTTGATATGACTAACTCAGACTGCTGAAGCCAGATATAGTTTCAGATTAACTTTTCAATGCATTTTTCCACAAAATGACAGTGTAGACACACTGGATTTTGTCCCTCATCACTTACACTGAAAGCACATTTGAAGGGGATCTTTTAATAGTCAGTATGAACAGGAGGAATGATTACAGCGAGCAAAACTTCTTTCAGTGTTCATATGGACAGCTGACTATTGTTGTAAGCCAAAAACTGTGAACCTACCCTCGAATTTGAAAACAACAACAACATGACCATAAACATAACTTACCGAGTCCATCTTCATACATGTGCCAAAGTCTGCCAGCTTGAGGTGTCCGTTCCGGTCTAGCAGCATATTGTCAGGCTTAACGTCACGGTGGATGAAGCCCATGGAGTGTATGGCGTCCAGCGCCATCACCACTTCAGCTGTGTAGAAGCGAGCCCACTTCTCAGGTATGTCATAGTTCATGGTGAGTGTGACCACGTCTCCTCCAGGCATGAACTCCATCACCATGTAGAGGTGGCGGTCATCTTGGAAAGCACAGCACAGCTAGGAGACAACAAATGGAGTCATATAATTACTTTGATACAGATTTGTGTGTGTGTGTGTGTGTGTGAGAGAGTATATTATCTCAAAATAAGATTCAATATCATCTGGAATTTGGTAATCATAATGTATGTTAAATGTTTTTTCAAGCTCTTTAAGGAAGCAGTACAGGTGACTTTCTCAGGTTGAGTGTTCTGGTGATACTTCACGGTAAGTCCCACTTTTTAGCATTTATAAGCAATATATAAAATTCAATAAATGGTCTATAATGGAGCTGCAACAATTTGTCAATTAATTGATTAGTTGATCGA
This sequence comes from Thunnus maccoyii, assembly GCF_910596095.1. Classification (NCBI taxonomy): domain Eukaryota; kingdom Metazoa; phylum Chordata; class Actinopteri; order Scombriformes; family Scombridae; genus Thunnus; species Thunnus maccoyii. The sequence continues at coordinate 19,757,900 of NC_056549.1, read as the reverse complement.
CAGAAAATTAATTGCCAACTATTTTTATGATCAATTAATCGTTTTGAGTCATTTTTTAAGAAGAAAATGCTTCTAAAATGTGAATATTTGCTGGTTTCTTTAGCTCTCTATCATAGTAAACTGAAAATCTTTGGGTTGTGGACTATTGGTCAGGACAAAAGAAGACATATGAGGATGTTACCTTGGACATTTTTCACCATTTTCTGACATTTTATGGACATGAACAACTAATGTTGTCACTTTCGATGGAACTGATGTTTATTTTTTAAGGGTTGTTGAAAAGTTAATAACCCATGTGAAACAGTTAATGTGGGAAATATTTAAAAGAGTTAAAAGAAGACTATACATTCCATTTCAACACTTGATTTGCAAAGTAATAAGTACAGAAGATAATTTAGAGACCACATGCCTTACGTCACATTTAAAAGGACTTCACTACCCATGATGCTCTCAGAGTGAAAAGAGAAAAACAAAGTTTAAGACTTATTGTTTGTTGTTAGCAGTCAAATTGTGTGTACCCTTCGTTATCACAAGCTAATGTATATACCTTTTTTTATTCACTAAAGGAGATTGCCTGATTTTCATCATTTTGAAAGTAGTTAGACTAAGCTACAACATTTTGGTGCTGAAACCCGGTACAGGAGATATGGCTGATGGCAAAGATAGACACCGAAGTGTCATAAAATACAGAGTTCCACCACAAGACTACTAAATCAGATTGATGTTTAATTAAAAAAGGAAGATCCAGCTGTTAACCCTGTGCGAGAGATGCTGGCTGTGTTGTCAGCAAAGGAGGACAGCTTGTGTGAACTTGACAGAAATGAAAGAACACAATTCCCTGGAAGTGCAGACGCGCAAATTCTGCCAGATCTCAGCACAGTTATGCATCAGTTAAGTTGCCAAAGTTGATGATTGAGAAATTCAATGAGAAAGTAAGTTAATGGCAGGAATTTTGGAGCCAGTATGACACCGCAATTCATTTGCAATTGTGCCCTTTGGAAGAGAGAGAAATTTACCTACCTGAAAACTTACCTGACAGGGCCAGCAGCAAAGGCAGTAGCAGGACTCACCCTAACAGACAGTGATTATGAAGCTGCAGTTAATATACTCCAAAACAGACTCGGAGGGAAGGATCTCATTGTAAATGTGCACATGTCAAAGCCACTGAATCTCACTCCTGTGAAGAAATCATCCGATATCAGTGCACTGAGGCATCCATATGATGAATGTGAATTCAGAGTGCTATGCGCAATGCTGCTACAAAGGACATAGCTCTTGATTATAGCTGTCAGGGGGAAGAAGATGACTAATGGAAGGGGCCTGATGTTCTTAGGTTCCTGCAGAAGGAGGTTCAGAGTAGAGAGAGAGCTCTGAAAATGATGAGACCATACAATCAGAGAGAGAGCCAGTCTGCTCACAAGCTATGTAGCAAATCATATTCCTCCAGTGACATGAAATTAAAGAAAGCAAGCATGGCATCCACAGCTTCACTACACACAGCTAACCAGACGACACAAAATTGTCTGTTCTGTGATAGTGCTGAACACAGATATGAGAAATGTCCAGACCACAAGTTTGCTGCACATAAGGAGAGGCTCAAGAAGCTAGGCAGTTGCTTTATATGTTTAGGCCTTAAACATATTGCAATATGTTTATTATATTGGTTCTGCAGGGTAAAGGGCGTGTCTTGTGTAACATGTGGAGGCAGGCATCACATAGCCATTTCTGAGGAAAATAAGGCACACCCACCTACGGTCTTTTGAAAATATAGGCACTATCATTTCCTCAATAATTCCCCAAGCAGAGAAGATGAAGCCTGACAGCAAGAACACTGTGCTGCTACAAACTGCCAAGGCATGGGTGGTAGGCCCCGCAGGTAGGCAGATAGGAAGATAGTGCTTGCTACATGGAGGCAGTTAGGGAAGCTTTGTGCATGAGAATTTGGTGAAGACACTGAAGCTACCCCTCATTAGACAAGGGGCATTCAACCTCCCCTGCTCCAACAACAGTGAAGTGCAACATAGTGAAGCTCAGCTTGGAGTCTTGAGACAGACGCAGTCAAGATCCCCGAGTATGCACAGCTGTGATGAAGGTTCCTAGTGATCATATACAGAAGGAGATGAAGAGGAGAGGTCTACAAATCACAGACTTCCCTGGAGATGAAAAACCTGAACTTTCTATGCTAACTGGCTCAGATTACTACTGGCAGATAGTATCAGGCCAGGTAGAGAGACTGACATAGAGTCTTGTAGCATTAGAGAGCACCTTTGAATGGGCAGTGCAGGGCCCAGAAGCAGTGTCCAGCATGACCGAGACAATTTGTATGCAGATTCAACTCAGTGAGGATGCACAGACTGACAAGGATCACGAGCAAAAAGTCTGAAAGCCCATAGGACATAGAATCTCTACAGAGGTTTGAGGAAACCTCCATCTATAAGGATGGGTGTTACCAGGTGGAGCTGCCATGCTGACAAGACCATCCTGCACTCCAGGACAACTACCACATGGCCAAGAAAAGGTTGGAAGATTTGAAGGAAGGAAGGAAACTATGAAAGGATGTTACGCTCTACTGCAGATACAATGATGTGGTGGAGGACTACTTAAAACAAAGAATGGCTGAGGCAGTGAGAGATATTACCTACCTCATCATGCTGTACTAAGAGGATAAGGTGACGACCAAACTGCAAGTTGTATTTGATGATTCGTCCCTAAATTACTGTCTTTTAATAGGATGCAATCTGAATCCACATTTTAAGAGCATTTTGAGTTCAGACTGCATGAAGTTGCATACATGGCAGAAATCAAGAAGGCATTTCTGCAGATGTTACTGTCAGAATGAGATCAGGGTGCTGTTAAGATTTCTGTGGCTTACCAACTGAGAAGAAGCTCCATGTGCTAAGAATGACCAGAGTGGTGTTTGGAGCTTCTTTAAGCCCATTCTTACTCACAGCTACCACAAGGAAGCATTTGAAGCAATACAAGTCAGAATAACCACAAGTGGTAGAGACTGTCAGAACCTCACTTTAGGTGGATGACTTTATTGCAAGTTCAAGGGAGGTATAAGGGGCCCACTCAGTGACAACAACAGCAAAGAACATCATGTCTACTGCAGGTATGGACCTTTGCAAATGGATGACAAAACTCTCCTGAGCTGAAGGAAAAATGGCAGGAGAGCTTGTTGGATTGCACTATAGAGCCAGAGACACATGGGTCAGCACTGAAAGTTCTGGGCTTAGTTTTGAGACCAGCAACTTATGATTTTGTGTTTGACCTCAAGGTTTTGCTCATCACTCTGCAGGAAAGGGAGAACACAAAGAAAAGTGTTCTGTAGTCATCTGCTCACATTTTTAATCCCCTTGGATTCCTGACCCCTTTCACAATCAGGATAAAGTGCCTGTTCCAGGAAATGTGGGAGAGAGGGGTCAGATGGGATGAGGAATTGCCACCTGATCTGACAAGAAAATGGTGGCAATGGTTTTCAGAACATCCTCAACTGCACCAGCTGTCTGCAAATAGACAGGACACAACTCAGACTGTGGACAGACTCAATGATAGTGCTACATTGGATATGCAGTTCTGCTCAGAATTAGAAACAGTTTGTCTCAAACAGAGTGACGGAAAACCAATCCCTGACCAACCCAGAATCATGGTCTTGCTGCAAAGGGAAAATGAACCCAGCAGACCTTCCCACCAGAGGTCTAACTATGCAGGATCTGAAGCAGAGCACACTGTGGTGGAGCAGATCTAGTGCTCTGATAGGGCTGAGGACTATGTTCAATGAGGTGAACTCTGAACTCAGGTCCAGATACCAAGTCACTGTACAGCTTGTTAATCAAGACACAGAGCTCTTAAAACCAGTGTTATGCCTGGAAAGGTACAGTCAACTGAAAACAATGGATAAAGAGATTTATAGCCAACATGCATTCAAGCACAAGAATGCGTGGTGAATTGAGTGAAAGGAGCTGCATGGATCCTCCTGGATCAAAGCAACTCAGAGTCGGAGTTTCAGCCCAGAAATCAATCTTCTGAGGGCAGGGAATGGCCTCAACACCGACTCCAGAATCCAGGGGCTTAAACCATTTCTGTATGAAGATGAGCTGCTCATTGTGGGAGGAAGGCTCCAGCATTCTGACTTCGCTTACAGAGAGAGAAGCACCCATGGATATTGCCCAACAACCACAGATATACAGAAATGTTGGCTCAGTATCAACATAAAAAGATAATGCACGCAGGTGTAAAAGATACTTTAGTATGGAGGACCGAAACTGCCAAAATCAAAAATAAATAAATCACTCAATAAATTCATATGCCATTAAATGCACCAAAAATATTACAAATAAATATAGGCATTCATTAATTGATAAAATTAATGAATGACATAAATTGATATTTATATTTTAATTTGCGTCTGTATTTATTTACATTTGTATTAATTCCCCAAACTTATTTATTTATGTATTTCCTTTTTACATTTATTTTTGCATTTCTGTTTCATTATGCAAATGAGAGGGCCGTCATTCAAAGTGTGTCTAGGGTCAACTTTTCGCCTATCGGTTGATCAACATCAGAGTGCATACAGTAGTACTATAAATACAAAACTATACATACCTTGCTCCCACACCGGTGGTTGCGTGGCATATATGGACGTGTTCAGGCGATGAGCTACATCCTCTAAATTATTGAAAGAAAAAGGGTCATCCTCTGGGTCCATGTATGCCGCTAATTGAAACACACTGTCAGTCAGAACATCCACATGAAAAAGTAAACAGTCCTGACTGACAGTGTTATTTTCAGATAGATTAGCTGAGCACTTCAGTTCTCTAGCCATTTCTGTAGTGAGCCTGGCCACCGGTGTGGGAGAAAGGCATGTATAGTTGATCTATGTATTCTGATGTTGATCAACTAATAGGTGAAAAGTTTATCCCATGACACACTTTGAATGACAGCAAAGGAGAAAAATGAAGTTTAAGACTCATCTCGTCATTTTGAAAGTAGTTAGACTAAGCTACAACAACTAACTGATCATTCGATAAGGAAAATAACAGTTAGTTGCAGCCCTAGAATGGTTTACTAAATGCTTAATATCCTACTATCATGTAATTATAAGCGGATGTAATTAATGTATTTAATGTACAGTATTTGTATATATGTATAATTTCTCCTATGAAGACACATTTCATATTATTACAACTGTGTTTTACTGTCACTATTGTCATGCCAACAGGACAACTTATAGTTGTAGAAAAATACATGAATAAACAAATAGCTGCTAACAAATACATTATAATGTGTCAACCATTTATTACTTGTTTATATACTGCTTATAAATTCTAAATAGGAACATTGGTCATCATACTCACAAATTATTTCTAAATGTTTTTTCCAAGTTATTTTCTTGCACTTTGAATAATTACATATCTTCTCATTGTTTATATTGTTGAGCCAGACTCATCCTACCATACATATTATATACCTTGTGACAGAAAGTATGCTTTTTGCGTTTATGTTTAAATGTTCAATACTTCCACTAAATTACATCTTACAAGTGTTTCATTGAACAAAACCTGTATATGTGCACACCTGGACAACCCAAGGACTGTTGGAAAAGGCCATGATGTGTCTCTCCTCCCAGAAGAAGGCCGAGTCTGACCGTTTGATCATCTCGAACTTGTTGAGCTGCTTCATGGCGTAAACTTTCTGAGAGGCCTTGTGACGGACCTACAGCGGAGGAGGGGAAGGCAGAAGAGGAGACGTTGGCATGCAAACAATGATAACTGCACAAGGACAATAAGAACAAGACTGTAACAATGTCACAATGACCAAGATAACATGAGAGACAGAGAGACAGAGAGATAGTGAGGGGAACCCATGATTTAAGGTACACACCCATAGAAAGACATGTTTACACAAGATTTCAACCACAAACACTTTAAGTCCCCCCCCCACACCCCCACTCCAGACTTCACCCTCAGTACGAATCACTCCTCTCCCACACACTGTGCCTGTCCAGACTCGTTTCTGCTGCAAGACACTCAGCAGAAATCTGATTCAAGCTTCTACCAGCACGAGACAGACATCTGGGGAAACTGCTTGCCGCAGTTACTTAAAGTCAATTAATCTTGGTCACAATGTAAAGAAAGATGCCATTTATATTTGGAATAACAAAAACAAGTTGCAGATGTTACATGTATTGCACTTTTGTAGATTTACAGATTGTTGCTCCCTCTAGTGGTTCACAGATTGCTGGAATTTTTGCTGCTCCATTTATAAACATCTGTAAGGAATTCAATCTACGTCTCCTCCTGCCCCACATCCCTTCACATTGAACTCCCTGCTGCCTCATTTAAAATGAAAGTATGCTGATAAACAATAACTCTTTACGGGCAGAAACATCTCACCAGCTGCACTTCTCCATAGGCTCCTCTTCCAATCAACTTCACTTTGTCAAAATCTTCAAGCTTCACTTGCAGTTCTCGTAGCTGGCTCGCTGCCTTTTCATCTGTGGGAACAGACAAGCACGTTACTTTAGCAACACAAAAGGTCAAGCTACAGTTATTTGTGTTCAAAGGAGAGGGTCAGTTGTTCACTTCTGGATCAGGGAGACATAAGTTGTTGTTTTGAGTGTCTTCAACTGCAAGTTAATTGAAATTCTTCCAGCCCAATTAAATACTAGCCACAGTAGTTTTTAGATTAAAAAAAAGAGATTAGTGGAAGGTTGCTGTCTGTCCAATGTGCAAATATAAATACTTGAATTAATTTTATGAGACAGATGTGAATTCTAGCAACAGAAATTGGCCTCTAGTGTTAATTTAAATGATTTTAGATATCTTTAGTCTATACGAATATACAGCGCAGGAAGTTTCTGTGATATCAAAGGACAGAAGGTCTGCAAAACAGTAAAATTACATCTATTTAAACTTTAGAAATATTTTGACTTTACAATATGTCAGGGCCAAATAGCGGTCAATCTGAATATCAACATTTCACCAAAATACTACAGAAGCATCAATTCATTTATTTCTTATCTCATCTGTGACCTTTTCCAGAGAGAACAACTGTATATTGTGCACTGTCTGCAGCATGTGATCCATAACAGGGGGAGAAGGATTTCTCGTCTGGAAAGTCATGCCTTTCATCATCTCGAGATAAGAGTTTGTGTGCTCTGACAGACAGATTTTTTAGATATTTCAGGCTGAGCATAAACATCTTGACCTTGTCCATATTTACACAATCAAAAAACATACTGTAGATCTTACATCTGTTGAGAAATGCGTCTATATTTTTGTTTTTCCGTAGGGCAGGATAGTTCAAATCATGAGCCAAGGCATTCATGGAATCCTGAGAGACAGAAAAGACAAAAAAAACAGTTACACTTAAATAAATGAACAAATACACATAGAAAGAAACTTCCAGATTTAGCCCCCTCCACTGTATTAAGAATACTAGCTATTTTGCCTCTCAAGGCCCAAACACACTGAAAGCATCTGACACACGCGTTTTGATGTGCATCTATTTGTTTTTAAATGACCAAATGTGCACCATAAGCGTTATAAAGTGTGTCAAACTGCCTTGAAGCACCTACTATGACCTTGTTTCGCTTTTGCAGCGTCAAATGAGGACCCAGTGACCAAAGCTGTCTTTTCTGCAGCTGAAAAAGAGAGAGATAGTGCGAGCAAGCTGAGAGTGCGAGCGAGCGAATGGAGAGAGACAGCATGGTGGTGATCGAGCAAGCAGTGAAGAGAACAAATTAGTGAAGGAGAGAAATAAAACTAAATAAAAAATAAAAATTATTTTCTGATTATTTTATGGCAGTTACGTTTAAATAAATGACCATTAAAACATTCAACAGATGATTTACTGTGGAAAAAGACGCTCTTAGTTTCATTGTCCTCCTCTCCATTTCTCCTTTTTGTTCATTCATACTAATGTAGCAATAAATAAAAAGAACAGCAGGGCAAATCTGTGTTGGTTCTATGGTGTTGGCATTCCAAGTCTGATGCCTGCAGTGTGCCACAGGAGCATCAAATGACGCACATCAAATGAGGTGTGTCAATTGTCGCTTTCAGTGCATTTGGGCCTTCAAATTAACCACTACATTGGAAAAACAAATATCATCCAACACTGGAAATATTACTGCTTGAGTTTGACTGGATTTTTCTTATCTCTTATGTTGGGAAGGAAGGAAAGTATTCTTCATGATTTCCTCATTAATCTGTCAGGACACATTGGGCAACCCTGACCTTCTCCCAGCTGATAAAAGCATAGAAAACTGAATGAAGTGTGAAAGGAAGGAATAAAAACCTTTTCCTTTTTTAAAACCATCATTGGTAAAATTCCTGGTTACCTTCATGAAATGATTTCTCGTGTCTTTAACAGCTATCAGACCAGATCATCTAGACTGATAATATTCAGTATCCTTGCTCAGAACTTGGTAAAAGGGCCCTTTTGAATTACACACCCTGGGCTTGGAAACATTTACAAGATAAACCTTATCTGCAGATGATCCCATTACATAATTCATTCAAGCATCACATTGTTAAAAAATGTTCTTTGACTCCCTGATATTTCTAAGATTCTGTTTTGTTCTGCTGGATGCGAAACAAACACCCGCTCCAGCCAAACACACCCAAAAACCCCTCCCAGTTGCTCAACACAGTGGAGCAGAGGCAGCATCGCACTGAAAGCTGGGGCCTCAATAGTGTCATCAGTGCTTAAATCAGCGGTGTTGAGTTTCACGTAAAACCAAAATGTCTCTGTGATCCAAACGCATTAGGCTGGAAGGGCAGTTGGGCAGGTGGGTAGGGAACAGGGAGGGTTGAGGGTGTAGTATGACCCTCTGTTGCCCAAAAACAGGGGTCAAGTGGAGTCACCCAACGTGTGTGTGTGCGTCAGCCATGGTGGTGTCCATCAGTCTGTTTGTTCGGGGGACATGTGAGTGGGTGGGCAGGGGCATGTGGAACAATTCTGCACCTTTAAATAGCAGCGGTGAGGAGAGATCTTCCCCCACTGCAGACGAGCGGAAATAGACCTACAGGCTCAGAAGCTATTGTGGGACAAACAGCTTATGGGACTGGATTCAGGCTGAGTGCTCCAGGATCTGTAGTCATTTTACACTGTGTGTGTGTGTGTGTGTGTGCGCATTTTAACGGTCATGGTTACTGCAGAGAAAACTCTAATATTTGAATCCTATGTAAATCACACTTGAATTTTAGCAGATTCAAATGAAGTATTTGGGGTGTGTGTGTATGACAAATTGTTGGGCTGCTGCATCCTCACTAATTGCATTAGATAAATTTATTAACGATATGTCCATGATATTCCCTTTCTTTTTACATCCATGTCGGTATCTGTCATTTCTATCTGTCACAAGTTTTCTTGTGCCATCTAAAGCCTCTACTAAATGAAAAATAACATCTGTAATTAGAGTTGGGTTTTGATCGCATTTTGTCAAATTTTAATAGGTTGTAGAACTGCAATGATTAGTTGATTAATTGATAAGTTGCCAACTATTTAATTAGTTGGCAAGATAAACTAAGATTTATTTGTTATTACTATTACAAGTTATTACCTGACTTGGAACCAGCTACTGAAACCCAACCCTATCTGTAACCTCAGCACACCTTGAATTATAAGGTACAGCTTTTTCAAGTGTTGATGAAATATTCTGTCCTACAGCGAACTAGAGCTTTTATGAAGATGTGCTGCTCATGTCAGATTTCCACACATGCTAGATGAGCATTTATGTGTTTTATGCATTTGCATGTAATCCAACTTCTCTATTCTTTGTGTTGAGCTTTAATTAGTACGGGCTGTAATTCACAGTCATTTTAATCATCTACCAAGACCTCACTGACTGATGAACATAGAATTTTGTGAATGAATCACACTGAATATTCTAAAATTTGGTGCTAGAGGATGACTTTTCGTGCTGCTCTTGAATTCTTTTCTTGGAGGAGTCTTGAAGTGGGTTTGGTAGTATGAGAACAATCTGCAGCTCAACACCAGTAACACAAAGGAGCTGACTGTGAATTCTCAGTGTAGCTGAAAGCCACTGACAACCTGAGATGATGTGGTTTTTTAAAAAATTATCTAGGATTTCCTGTCACTCACTCTAGTCCACTCTAGTCCATGACTAGAGTGAGTGGAAATTATCAAAGGGGAGTTTTTTTGTTAAGATAAGGACTCATTCATTGGTAATTGAACTGTGGATTTTGTACTGAACACTGACTGTATAATACACTTTGATGGACTTTAAATTCTTGTGTGTTTTTGTTGTCTGCTGGTGCCTTTTGAAATACCTGGTTGTTAGTGATTGTTAAGGGGTCCTTTGTAGGGTTGGCTGATATGCAACTAAAAAATATGATCTTTGTCAGACTTGCACTCAGACTGGCACTCCAGCTCCCAGTCAAACCACTACATTGTGTGTTGCAGGGTTTACAATTTTAAATCTGTGGACTCCTGATTGAGCCTCAGACTAGTCAGAGCTAAACAGACAAGAAGATGAAACTTCTGGAATCTGGACAAATCTGAACATGATCCTGTAGTTTGGTTGCGTGTCCTCCCTGCCTAAGATAACACCTCCCACCTACTCCACCTTGAGCTGATATTGCCAACGAGCAAGTTCAGCAACTATGAAGCATCTTGGGTTCTCAGAATGCTTCAAAATGTAAACCGTTTCCTGCCCTTATCCAGTCTCTGCCAAAAAGTTGCTTCTCTGTACACAAACTGGGCCTGCGCTGCATTGTTCTTCACATTCCTGAATTTGATTATGCATTTCCTTCTACAGCACCTGGTCTTTGCATGTCTTTACATTCTTTACAAAGGAGTTGTCACATATCTCTTACATACATTTGCATGTCAGCTACCTCTGCTATATTACTGTATGTTTGGATACTAACAATGAGACACAGAAACAGAAAGGATCTGTGTCTTTCATGACCAATGATACTTCATAATCTTCTTGTATATACATAAAGTGTTTTCCCTACATTAAGATGAAACTACATATTATTTCTATTCCCCATCGAGCTCATAAGAATGATCATTTTTCCTTTTTGAATGTTTAGTTATTTATAGCAATTTATTAATGTACTTATTAACAATTCCATATATAGTTGTTTTTTTGTAAAGCTTATAGCCTTCATTGTTTTTAGCTTTGTGATAAACATGATTTAATCATCCTTTCCTTCGACTGTGTATTTGTTGATGAGGGTGGTGATAGGGATAAATAATGTTGTATTGAATTGAGTATAAAATGGATTGTTGAATCTGTTGTAAAACACTGAAAAAACACCACTAGGTGATTATATCTCTATTTCTCTATTTAGCACTTTTTAAGTCTATAAAATGTCAGAAGTAATGGGAAATTTCCCATCACAAGAGCCTAAAGTGATGTTTAAAAATGATTATTATTGTCTCACCACCACATTGTTATGTTTCAGAAGCCTGCAATTGTTTGTAACTTTTACTTGACAAAAAAACTTAATGATTGTCATATTTATAATTGCATATTTTTCAGATGAACTAATCATTACAGCACAACATACAACCACAGAACAAATACATTAATTATCAATGCACTGACTGATAATCATCACTCATCCTGGTAGTTATTTGTAACTTAGGAACCACATGCTTTAGTGTGTCAAGTGTGAAATGACTGTAATACTTGGTGGAACAACAACAATCACACTTATGATAATAATGAACCCTGCAAAACAATCAATACAGAAATAAAAATTCACGACAATCTACCTTCTTAAAAGCTTCGTTGACAAAGACCTGAAATATTTGTTTCACAAAACGCCTCAAAAAACATCTTTTGCGCCTCCACAAAAATAATTGTGAACAAACAGGAAACTCTGATGGGAGGTCATAGAGGGTTATCTCCATCTCAATTCCAGGAAGTGACTTCAGCTTCCTGTGCGGGAGCTCCCCTGCATTTAGGCAGCATGGTGGTCATTGTTATGTCCACCACAGAGCTGCTTGGAAGCAGATGCAGCTGGTTACACAGATAAAAACTGAAAATGATGACTGGTGAGGTTTGGATGGACAGTTGACGTGGGCTGAAATTGATTGCCCGGGGTTGCTCTTATATATACCAATAAACTTAAGGGAAGTGGCTTTACACGTGCAGACATGTTTATGACTCATCAGTGCTCAGAATAGACATGGTTACTTCCAGCAGCAAATATTGCAAAGCAGATAGTTTTAAATGTGGAAGACAAGTACATATGACATGAGTCTCCTATAACTGCCTCAACAACTCATCAGGTCAACTTATTGACCTTAATAATGATCCCTAAGCACGTTTGGATGAGTTATTCTTTGCTCCAAATGCCACCAAAATAGCCTGACTAACAACCACAGTTGGTGGTGTTCTGTTAACATCAAACCTGTAAGAAGCAACTGAATAACTTCAACAGTGGACAGATTTCTTTACTCATTTTCCCATCAGGTCATTTCATTTGCTGAGCCACCTGCATGACTGCACACAATTCAGTGTAGTCCATGTAGAAAAACACGTTAATCCAGTCTAGACATTTCTTCAAAGGTGTCTGTATAGTTTTGTGACACATTACTCCTACCACACTTTAAAATTGTGTTTTGTCATAATTACAGTGTAGGGAGAGACGACCTACGAGAGCAGGAAGAGGAAATCTACAAAATAAGTGGACTTTTTGACTGTTGCCTGTGTGTGAGATCTTGTCAAGGCAAAGCCTAGGGAACAAAAGCTACTCCATATCAGCTCAAAAGCTGTGTATTTGTTGTCAGAGGTACATTCTTCAGACAGGTCAGAGAAAGGACGTGCCAATTAGAGGCCACGCTAAGAGTCTCAAGAGGTAACCACAAACAGACAATGATGGAGTGGTGAGACAAGATCAATGAATCAATCACCTCCTGACAGTAGGATTTGGTGCGAGCACTGATTCCTCTGCTTCTTTGATTCATTTTCTTAAATGACTTTCAGTTTCTGTATCAAAATCAAACACTGCTTTTGTTTTCCATATTACGAATGTTAAACGAGGGATAAATTGTGTTCCACACAGGAAAAGGTGGCTACACTCAGTTTAGGTGGGGTTTCCCTCTGTGGCATCCCTGATTAAAAGCCAAAGTGATAAATAAACTCAGAAAATGATACCTGAGCTTTTCATAGACGCTTATCTTTAGGGTTAGAAAGTTCATTTCACTTGTACACACTTAAACAACAATTTGTACTTTTCTTCTTCCTCTTCAGCTTGTGTGTCACTGATATTTCTTTATTTACTGATTTATGTATTTATTCATTGTGGACAACAGCCGTTCAGAGACATGTTTCGGGTATGACACAGTGAAAAACTATCTCCCAATGAGAGTTATGTCACATATCAGACCCTGAAGGCAAATGCAAACTCACCAGTAGGGTTTCCAAGTTTAATGCCGACTGTGGATTCCTCATCAGGGATTCCAGCTTCTTCAGCCGGCTTTCCAGTCTGCTCTCCGCTCCGAGCATGATGACAGTATAATGTATCCAGTTCAAATGTCATGAAATAGCCAAAACACAAAACACCTGGAGGCCTAGTTCTCTTTTTTTTGCTCTCTGGACACAGGCGGGCGGCGCACTCCGCTACAGCCTGGCTCAGCTCTTCATTCCTTCAGTAAACTGCGGTTTGAGTTGTCAGGTTAATTATTTATCCGCTGCCAAAGTACACGGCGTCTCACTCCTTTTTCATTAATATCTCAAAAGAAAGTCAACAATGAACTGGGCTTTTAGGAGCCGAATGAAGGCGCACTTCACTCTCAGGTGCGCCTCGTCTGCTATCAGGTAGGTACAATACTGTCTATCCGACCACAACGTGTCCAACCTGTAGGACAGAACACTGTCAGGTTAGACATGACACAACAGTGCAGCTTCCGCTAAAAACTATCACACTAAAACTGTTGGCTAACTTTGATTAATAGTGAAAAAAGAAACATTTTAATAACCTCAAAATAAATACCACGGTAAGCTATAATGTCATATAGGGAATAAAAGTGGACACAGTGCATAGCAAAGGTAACAAAATTCTAAGAAAATGGTAAAGGAAAGTCAGTCATTAAAAAAAGAAATAAAAAAAAATCGGGAAAAGGACGAACATATAAGTAAATATATAATAGATTTAGAAAAATAAAAATTATGTAGGCCCAAAAATGAAAAATAAAAATCGTATTTCAAGGTCCAAAAAGATAATAAGTGGAATGTGATGAATATTCAAGCTCAAATGAAGTAGGCAGTTTTAAGGAAGTGTATTATTTACTGTCATATTGTCCTTTTTATTTTTTTTAATTTTATTTCTTTATTTGAGAGGGACAGTGCATAATAATAATAATATTTCTGAAAATATGCCAGAGTTAGCCAGAAAGGCTAATTTTCATCTGTAGTCCCCAAGCAGGCAATAGTTGAAAACACAAACAGTGAAAATATGCAGATACAAACAGAGCCTGCACCACATAGAGACAAGAGACATAGCTCTTAGACACACAAAATCAACAACAGCATGACAACAGTCAACAAATAGCATGGCAGCACAATGTTAGGCCTGGTCAAGTGTGGATATTATGTACAGAGCCTATGATAAGCTCTTACACTAAGCATAATAACGACAAATTGATTTCTAATGAACCAGACTCTCAATGCTGTGGAGAATGAAAAAAGTGTAGCCACAAGTGTAATGTATAAATATCTCTTGTAACTGTCATATATTAACATTAAATGTTCCTATTTTTCCATGTTTTTTTATATGTACTTTTATTACATCGCATATTTTTGTATGACATGTAAAAATAAATGTTGGAGCTTATTAAAGGTGGCTACACTTTTATTCATCTATCTTCTACTTTACTCTATTGAAGCATGATTTTGTATGACGTATGCTATATAAATAAAAAATGATGTTGAAACTTTGGACCTTGTATCAACATGAATTGATTGTAAAAGTTAAAGATGAAACTGAAAGAATAAAATGCTATGCACCACATCAACAACAACACCAAGACAAATCCCTTGTATGTAATCTGATTACCTACTTGGCAATAAATCTGATTCTGATAAAGTACAATACAAACATAGTATTAGTACAGTATAGTAGTACAATATAATATACAAACTCATTGGCAACCTTCGTTAATGCTTTTATTTTGGAGGCAAAGTCGTATATCCGGTATAATTCTATCTAATTTTAGGTCACTCGACGGATTACCGGTAACTCCATATACTGTATGTACTCTGTACTCATATACTAATAAGAGTTATGAGGAGTCCTGTCCACCAGTTTTGGTCTCTGTCCTGCTTATGGAAGTTGTCCCAGGCCGGATTACCACTGGACCCCTAAAAACCTCCAATCACTGCCTCCAGCAAGCCCTCACCAAGCCGGGATTCCTGCCCTCTTATCTCATTCATCAGTTTTACCGTCACTGCACAGAGCCTCGACCCACTTCCAGTATTTTAGGAATGTTGATGCGCTGCCTTGCAGACACGCTGGCACTAAAAATAGACGTGTGCATGGACCGCAGTGTGTAAGAAGTCCTTATCTATACCGCTCAAAACCTGGATATATGCTAGTCAGTTAGTTATTTATTGTGTCTGCATTCAGATTTAATAGGATAAAGCACAACAGAGTTCTCAGGTTTCAAAAAATATCCCAAAAGGAGTTGAAAAAAAATAAACTTAAGAAAAAGTTTACGAAATGAAGAACTGGAAAAACACACAAGACATTTCCTTGCTCTTAGAATAACTTTTATTTATTTAACTTTACAAAGAGGTCTCCACCAAAGCTCTTGGTTACTGAATCTATATTCAGATACAAACAATCTGGGAACAATCTATTTAGACAGTGGGCTAAATGTTTGACAGGGGAGGTCAGAAAATACCGGCAACAACAGCAACAAAATCTCTGACACAAGTATTTTTTGTCCAAAATTGGATTAACACACATACTGTATCAGGTCAAAAATGGCAATGATTAAAATGTGCAATAAAACCAATAATGGCAGTATCAATAATGTCTTTTTTTGGCCTCTGGCGTCAGAGTAGAGGAACACTTGTTGACGCCTCAGCTATTTGCATGGAGTGATGTCATCACTGAATCACACAAGCTGTTGACAAAGTCCCCTGGCCAGCCGAGGATGACACTGACATAATGGCATGACCTGTGGTGAGGATGCTGGCTGGAATGAGTGGGGAGACAGTGAAATGTGTTGTCGCTGTAGGGACACTCACACACACACAAACACACACACAAACTGATAGGCATGTAGTTTTGGAATGATGGCTGGGGTGGGTCACATTTGAAGTTATTCTAGGAGTAGGTCATGATGACTACTTATCTCAGGGGACTGTTGAACTCTTCATTAAGAAGAGGCGTTGAAGGACAGCTGACTACACCCGGGGCCTTTGTGGTTTGACAGTGCTGTACTGGTAGGCAAGCATTGGATGAAAAGATAAAATAATGGCAGCGAAATGTGGGGAAACAGCTATCTACTTGGCATCCAATATCAGTCAGTTGGCACTGAGTGCGGCGTTGTGTTCTGTGTAATGGGTTTCAGCAAACTGCCTATGGGCCTTTCTTGTCAAAAAAAAAAAACAAAAACAAAAAAAAACAGGCAGGTGCAAAGTTACAAAGGCAAACACTGCTCTCTAGTGGGGATACAGTATATAAACATATAGACAAGGGGCATTTAAGAGCTTCAGCACTCACAGAATACAATCATCAAAGAAAAAAACAAAGAAATAAAGCAATTTTTGTGAAAATCTACAGATGCATCATCCATAAGTTAATATAACATCAAATAGTATCTGTGTAGAGTTCAACAAGAAAAACTGAAACCTTACAATGGGACAAGTGTTGACAAAGCCTCTAAGTGATCTAGCTGGATCATATCTCATTAAGTGTTCCCAATAGAGGGAACTGTAATACTGATCGCTGCATACTACAGCATTTGACGGTTGAGTATAATACCACATTTGGTAATATTACAAGCCTGTTTTCTAGGATCATCTCATTAGAGCCAGTAACATAATAAAAAGATCAGGATCAGTTTAACTGCCATGTGCCATCAACATTCAGGATTTTAAACTGCCATGAACATGCACGGCACTCTTTGTGTTAAAACTGATTCAAATTCTGATTTGCTATCAGATCAGATGAACGATGATGGAGGGTCTGTAAATCACACATTTATGGACCAGCGTCATCAGGACGACTAAAGTGTTCACAGACCATCTCGGCTACTGTATATCAGTAGACATCCCCTCATATATTCTATGTCGTTGTTTTACAGATGGCAGAGGGAGCATCTTTTCTCTCTAAGAGAGTGTATTATACTGCTCAGCCCAGCAAGACTCTCTCCACACAATGCATAAACTGCCCAAGGTTAAACTTTTCATTTCTGCAGACATTCTCTCCTCCCTTTGAAGGGAATTGAAAGGCAAGAGGGCAGAGTAGGGAATCACAGGCAATCAGTTGTGAGGAATCAAACCTCAGAACTAGTGTGTTCCTGTGTACCGTATTTAGATTGGGCAGAGAGGTGGGGAGAAGGGTATACTATATTCCTGGCTGTCGGTCAAAAAAATAAAAACGCTCCTGAAGTCTGAGCCCCCGTCGGCCAGGTAACCCAAAACCTGGAGTGGGGAGTCAGCGTGGGATATGGGGAGAGGAACAATGTGGCTCTTTGTGCAAGCCGGGCAGAGAAAACAAACCGTTTCCCCTGGAAAGAGATCATGTTCAGGCTCCATCTGAGAAGACCACACAAGGCTGATCAGAGCCCTGTCTGCTGTGTGGAGCAAGGAGAGAGGGAGGAGGTGGTGGTGGAGGAGGAGGAGCGCATCTGGGCAGCCACACACATACACACACACACACACACACACACACACACACACACACACACACACGCACACACACACACACACACACACACACACACACACACACACACACACACGGGCAATGTCAGACAGGGAGAAGATCTGAGATGCTCCATATCAAGTGCTCACTGAACACAACATAACACACTAGCCAGCAATACTCTTTGGTCCAAGACAAAATGTGTGACTGTGTTGTGTGTTCTTCCCCCACGTTGACTTGTGATAATATGGCCATCTGGACTGCTTCCTGGGTTGGCACCCTGCTGGTCTACAGGCAGAGCAACACTCTGGTGGGCTGACAGGCTGAAGGACAGGCTGGAGGATGTTAGCACTGGTGTTGTCCACAAGAGGGCGTGGCACTGAATCTGGCACCGCCATACAGTGTTAAACAGGGAGTCTGTTCATTAGTTGGAGAGGAGGGGAGAGCAAAAAAAAAAAACAGAAAGAGGGTAAGAGAGCGGTGAGATGTTATAGATTCTTCATCTCTAGCATATCTTATATCAACCTCTCCTGTTCTGGACACTCATTCCTTAATCCGCCAATTCTACATAAACACTGAGAATGAGGCTTTTAGTCATGTCAACACTCAGATAACTGTTGCACAGGGCACAATCAAACCAAGAACATCTGGTCTATTTCTCTCTCACACACTAACACAGACTTTCATTCAAACACACATATTAAACGTAAACAGACGTACACACACACTCATGTAAGGGCCAAACCGGGGTTCTGTACTCCCTCTGTCCCATTGCGTTTTAGTTTCAAAAGCTCAGCGAATACCCATGTGGTGGGATCGGATTACATGAGGCTATAAAATATCCCAAATAAAGGCAAGGAAAACTGAGACGAAAAAACGGGCTGTTTCCTGAGGTGAAGTCCTCCAGTTGGCTGCTGATTCTGTCAGAGTGGGAGATTTTTTTTTTAAAGACTTTTAGCACTAGAGACAATAGAACAGCACAGCAATGTTCGGCTCAGAGCACAGAGGTGGCAAGCTTAAGTCACTCACATACGACAGCCAGCTCCCATTACACACAACGCAGGGCCATAAATCCGTCTGCATGACACAAGCAGCATGCTGTGATTTCATATGTATTGGTTACTAAGGGGACGCATGAAACCACAACAAATGACAAAGAGTGAAGTGGGAACTCATTTAGTGAAAGGGAATCTTGTCATGCTTAGGCATAAAACACCTGGGGTATAAGATAAAGGTTTATGTTGTGCATTCTGTATCAACAGCCATCATTTTTAAACACATTTAGTAAGGTGACCCTTGGCCTTTGGAGGAGAAGAGCAGGCCAGTTGAAATCTAAACCATCTCTGTAATATCAGCAGATTAATCACAGGGCATACAGTAAAATGGTAACATGATCTCATTATGGCATGATACCAGTGGGCGAGGACGGTCGGGTGGTGTTACAACCATTTGGACTAGCAATCAGGCAAGTGAAATCAAGAGGGCCTTTGATTGGTCCAAAGTAAGGAGGCTTTTCTGCTGCACTCTAACAACATCTGGTTGGCAGGGGACAGTGGTGGTGAGTGAAGGGAAGGAAAAGGAGGGAAAGGGGAGAGGAGAGTGCTAAACTCATACATGAGAGAGAGAAAAGCCAAAGCCAGAATAGGGTGTCACTATGACATGTGTAATCGGATCGCTCGGATTCAGCCCCTGTGTTTTCTAATGAAGCCCCAGAGCTCTATCAAAGCTGAGGGCTGGCTCTCATAGTAACAGCGCCTTGTAGTCTGCCTGACAATCACCTCTGTCTCTACAGCAATCTCAAAAGATGTCTGTGCTACCTGACTTTTCATACCTTGAGAACCAAGAGTTTGACTTTGGGCTTACACTTTGGACAGGCCCTCCTTTAACCTCAAGGTCAGTTTTGATTCAGCAGCAGCCATATGTCCTTGTCCAAGACACTGAACCCACTACCTCCTCATACATTGTAAACTAGCCTGGATTAAAGCATGGGCTAATTGGTTAAAATGTAGAAAATTCTCCCTCCCTCTTAAACAGACACACAGTCACATATCTTGGCAAAACAAAGCCTGCAAAACAGGCTGCCATGCAAACAAAGCATTGTGACTGTCAGGTTGTGTTGAAGTGATCGCCTTTCAAAGTGACTCTCACTGCCTGTGCCCTCCACCTCCTTCCCCTGTTGTAACCTTAGAGCCCTGAGGAGTGCCAGGTTACTGGGATTTTCTCTCTTTGGCGCCATGCTGTTTAGTGACCACGCGGATACTGTAAGACCTGTGATTAAGCTTGCCCTCTGTATCATTGAATGTGTGTATGCGCACTTTTTCCAATCCTTGGTCAAATTGCATTTAGACATAATTGCTGGTTTTTAAATTAACCAACATGGAATACCACATGGGAGGGGTTTGCCACATAGAACAATGCAATGGGATTTAGAAATCTTATGCAAATACAGTTAGGGGCAACTTAGCACATTATTCAATAATTTACAATTTACCTGATACTCTGAATTGCTCTGATGCAGTTAACCCCATCCATTTGGTGCTTGTGGCATGTTTTCTGTAGATGTATGTATATAAGATAAGGTAGTAGTTCTCTAGCTAACAGCTAATTATACTAACAGTATCTATATAGTTGCCTCGCTTTGTAATAAAATTTCTCACCTCCATCCTCTACTTATTCTGATCGCGGATTCGTAGGCATCGCCTCTTCAGAGCTGGCTCCATGTCTCCAGCACTGGGCATATTAGCAGGGCTCCGCAGGCTGCCCTTGTCCCTGAGTTTGGGCAAGAGCAGTGGGGTGGTGGTCCCGCCTGTCTTTGGCGCTGTGGGCAGGGCATAGGCATGGTCCTCATCAGGAACATGGGGGTCCTCTCCTACCTCCCCAACTACTGCTAAGGGCTCTTCTGACTGACTGACTGGGCCCTCAACCCGTACTGGGCCAACAACAGAGCACTTGTTCTCTTTAATAGCCTCCAGCTCACTGAGTGCAGGGTCAGGGGGTGGTGCTGGTACTCTCTGGGGTAAGGAGGAGTCTGGACTGGCGGGTGTGGATGACGAGGACATCCCATTTGGACCGTGGTCCTGAGGTTTCAGGGCAGAAGATGTGGCATCATATGGATGGTTGCTCCCTGTAGGGCTTGGTGGGGTGTGTGAAGGTGGAGTGTGGGAGTCCTGATGGTGGTATACAGTGTCATGAGAAGGGGACTGTGGTAGAGGAGGGGTAGGTCTGATGATGTCGTGGAACCCTGATCTGGTACCCTGCCCAGTTCCTGACGACCTGAGCCCTGAAACGTCCACAACTGCATTGGCACTGGGTTCCAGCTTCACTTGGGTCCTTTGAAGTACCCTTTGTATGACTTGTCGCTCTGACTGTTGCTGCTGTTTATAGTCTGTCGGCCCATCCGACCCTGGGGCTGAGCAGGGGGATGCGTTGTACTGTGCCCTGGGGGAGGATGCTCCACTGTGGGGTGTGGATGTTGGGGATGGGAATGGCCTCTCTGATTTAACCCAATCTGTGTCCCTGGCATTGGGGTCACTGGGTGAGGGGAGACCCTGAGTCAAGGTTCCACCAAATTTGTTGGCTGCCAATCGGCCATCCACTTCAAACATCCCTGGAGATGGAGGCCTGGTAGCTATGGACCTACCCCGGTCTGCCCCCTCTGGCACAGGCTGTATAACTCCACTGTGAGTTGGGGTTTCTAGGTTTGCTTTAGAAGGGACTGGAATGGGGATAGGAATGGGTATGGGGACAGGTAAGGGAACAATAATGGGGTAAGGCACCAGGACAGTGGGCTGGGGCAAGAGTGGGCTAAAGGAGGGAATACCAAAGTTCATTATAGGAGGCATTGGGACAGGGCCTCTGGGCATCATGTTAAGGGGAGGGGAATGCAAGCCAGGGAAGTAGGCTCCTGGGAAGGGATGCATCAGTCCAGGGGGATTCATGGAAGAAGATGTTGGGGGCTGCAGGTGAGGAGAGTGAGGAGGTCTGTGGATAGGGCTGGAAGGGGGGCCTGGGTGTCTGGGAGGGTTGGTAAGGGGACTTCTGAGGCCCTGAGCATGAAGAGGAGGTCTGATGAAGGGCATGTGGATTTGAGGTACTGGCTGATGTTCCAGAGGGGGACGTGGAGGAAGAGGAGGAATTGGAACAGGGTGAGATGGCACCTCTACAGCAGAGGGAGGCGGAGGAGGCTGGATGGGCCTGTCCAGGCTCCTAAGCCCAGAGACAGCGATCTTAGAAGAGGAAGAAGAAGATGATGCCTCTGAGGGGGAGATAGAGGTGGATTCTGCTGATCCATGGATTGGCGTAGGCCCTTTAGGGGAAAGGTTTCTATGACGAGCTTCCCCTGCACTGGTGCTGCTGTTCCAAGACTCTGGAGTGAGTAGCTTTTGCCCTGCCACACTGCTCTCCGACCTCCCCTCCTGGCTGGTTCTGCCTGGGCTGGAGCTGGTGAGAGCTGCACGGGCTTCTCTGTAGAAAACATCCATCTTGTATTGATTCAGACACTTGGTGCTGCAGAACTGAAGCCTCTCTTCACCAGATCCGAAGTCCAAGTATTCTTTAGTGTGGCGGACATGCTTGCACCAATCACATACCTGCGGCACAGGGGAGAGAGACTGTGGAGGGTCATTGAGGTGATAGTCGATGATGAGAACTTTAAGACAGGCTAATTTCATTAAATGCTTTTACGGTAAAAAGACAACTTAGATACACAACAAAGCTGTTTTAATCTTGTAATTCATAGCATAGTTATATTAAGACTTTACATTGGCAAACAATAGATACAATGATAATATCCTCTTACTCTAACATTGCTGTTTATCTTCAACACCAGTCTGGGTGAGTCCTCCGTATGGGGGTGCTGTGGGGATCTCTCACCATGGAGGTCTTCATCTCTGGCCTGACACGGGAAAACCACAGTGTGACACATGTGACATGAACCGCCGTGAAGCACTTAGTCAGAGCTGAGTTCACACTACTTTTGATGGATTAGTTCTACAATTCATGAGGACGTAGCTGCAGTTGCTTTACATCAGAATGCTAAACTGGAATCAATCTGTGGTCATTAAACCAAATTTGAGCTTCTTACATAACAAGTGCAAAAAATAGATTCAAATGAATTGCCTTGTCATCAAGGTTAGCGGTCTGAACTTCATGCATGGTACCAAATCCCAAAGGTCAGTACAACAAAAGGAAATCGCTGTGTTGTGAAACAGATACGATTGTACAACTGAGTGAGGAGATAATACAGGTGATGTATTGTCATATTATTAATGGCCTTGCCAGTATTAATATAGGAAATTCCACTTGATTCATGTAAGCTGATCTGCTGTGGATCTGAGTGCTCCCCCATCTCTGTGACCCATTGAGTCGTGTTGAGTTACGAAACATGAGGCAGCTGAAGGTAAGGTATGCACTGAAAGTGGACACCTCGCCCCAGGCCTCCTGGCCTTCCTCTCAGACAAGCAGCGACAAGCCAACGGCACTGCTTTCCTCCCCGCCTCTGAAAAACTAGAGGGCTTGTTGCGCGCAGTCTGTTCAGCCCTCCTTTTTGTCTCTGTTGTCGTGTGAATAAACCCACCATAGTATAAACAACAGCGAAGGTGAAAGGCGATATAGCTGCTTGTCACCCCGCACCTCTAAAGAGGGTATATCCATGTTGTAATGGATGGTGAAAAATCATGGCAGTGTGCATCAGAGCAATTCTCTGTGGTTGCTGCTTTCCTGTCCCCCAGATCAGAGCCACTTAATGGCCAACCCCTCCTCCATTAACGCGAAACTGATACCAAGTGTCCTCTACAAACTTTGACCTCCCTCCCACCATTCCTATAGCTTACTTATCCCCCATAATAACTAGAAAGTGTGTTCTCAGAGATCCCCCTTTTTAAACTCCTGTAAATTAATCCGTCTATTATGACCTCACAAGTCAATATTTTAACACATTCTTTCTATTATGTATCCAACTCAGGAATACTGTATACAGACATTTCAGACCACTTCCCTGTATTTCATCTTACTTCAGCAACTGGTGGTATACAAACAATGTCTACAGACAAAGCAAGCTATTGTAAGTTTAGTGAAGGGAATATAGAATGCTTCAAATCCATGATTGAGGATTTTCCATGGAATAATACTTTTATTCAACAGGATGTTGAATTGGCATACCAATCATTTTCACTAGTATTCAACTCTACATTTAATAAATGCTTTCCTTTGTTTAAGTATAAGATCAAGTCAGACCAAGTTGCCA
The DNA here is from genome assembly GCF_910596095.1 of Thunnus maccoyii. Lineage (NCBI taxonomy): Eukaryota > Metazoa > Chordata > Actinopteri > Scombriformes > Scombridae > Thunnus > Thunnus maccoyii. The sequence continues at coordinate 19,733,795 of NC_056549.1, read as the reverse complement.
GGAAACCGTGGTTGTCTTCGGGATTATTGAAATCCTCTATGAAGAAAAAACTATATAAAAGATTTCTGCTAAATCCGACTCCCCACAACTCTGATACATACAAAAAATAAAAAAACGCATTTTCACATCTTCTCCATATAGCAAAAAAGAAATACTATTCAGACAAGTTTAAGAGGCTGCTTGTAACATAACATCCATGTGGAACATTATCAATCAATTACTTAATAAGACAAAGGCTACTAAAATTCCATCTCAATTTATTGATGGTGACATTTAATTCACTAACCCTTTTGATATAGCAAATAGATTCAATGACTTCTTTGCAAATGCGTGTAGCACTCTTGCAAAAAAAAAAAACTGTTCATACAGATGAATGTCTAGTAGATAAGATTACTGGTTATTTATCCCCCTTGTGTAGATTTGAAACCCCTACATCCAGAGAAGTGTTTGAAATCTTTGTCATCCTCAATAACTGCAGAAGGTCATGATGAAATCAGGGCCAAGCTTTTAAAAGAAGTGGCATCTTCAATTAGTGAGCCACTAACTCATGTCCTCTCAGTCTCTTTAAAAACTGGAGTTGTCCCAAATACTTGAAAGTCACAAAGGTCATACCATTATTTGAGGAAGGGGATCCTAGCCTTTACACTTATTACCGGCCAATTTCTATTTTTCCTTGCTTCTCCAAAGTTTTGGGAAAGTTAGTCTATGCAAGAGTGTTAAAACACCTGAATGATAACAATATCCTGTATAAACACCAATATGGATTTCAACAAAATCACTAAACATATATGGCTCTCTTACAACTTATAGACGAATTCTCCACAGCTTTGGACAATAATATGTTTGCAGTTGGTATATTCTTGGATTTATCGAAGGTTTTTGATACAGTTGATCACAAAATTCTCATTTCCAAACCTCACCACTATTGCTTTCAGAATGTTGTTATTAATTGGCTTAATGACTATCTTAATAATAGAGATCAATATGTATCTATAAACTGTAAAACTGCATTTCTAACAGAATCAAGCTATATTGCAGAGTGCCTCATGGATCTATTCTTGGGCCACTTCTACTTCTCATCTATAAAAATGACTTTGCTTGGATGTCTGATTTTGCATTGCCCATTCTGATCACTGATGATATCAGTATTGTCATATCACAAGCAAACTTTGGTTTCTTGATCAGAGAAGCCAATGATCTTTCATAAAATTCTATCATATACTTCAAATTGGTTAGAGATTAACAAATTTTCCCTAAATGTCAAAATTTTTGCAATTTTATAATTTTTTTCAGAAATAAAAATAAAAGTTATCCAAAGAAAGATGCTAAATAGTTTGTTAATAATATTGAAATCAACCAAGTCACTAACACAAGATTTTTAGGTGCATTAATAGATGAAAAACTATCCTGGAATGACCACATTGAGTATGTGTGTAAAAAAAACATGAATTCTTTTGGCATCATTAGAAAAGTTTGTTCACTGATAAATCAGTCCTGTCCTCTAACACTCTATTATAGTTCAATGTATCCATACATATCATACAGTAACATTGTTTAGGCCAGTACATATCCTTCTTCTTCCTCTTCACTTTAATCCAAAAGAAATTTTTAAGATTGGCAACTGCATCAGACTGCCATGAACCATCAACTCCTCTGTTCAAGAAATGAAATCTGTTATCTATTTCCAACACTAATATTTATCAAACATGTATCTTTATGTGTAAATGTATACAGCTTACCTAATGTATTTTACACCTTCTTTTTAATGAACTCTGATATTCATTCATATCCAACCAGACAAGCAAAGGATACTCATCTTCTCTATTATCACACAACTCTTGAACAATATGTCATAAAATACAGAGAATCGTCACTTTGGAATAACAGTCCCCTCTCTATCAAAACCTGCCCATCACTGTCAGTACTTAAGTCTAACATGAAAAATCACCTGTGCTATAGTTAATGTGCTCAGTATGTGTGTTTATGTGTTTCCATTTGTTTTATTTATTATTATTATTACTATTAATACTAACTTGTTTTTTTTCTTCTTCTTTTTATCTCATTGTGTTAAGGAAACAAATATCCATAGTATTAAGATAAATTGTAAATCCTAGAGGGGAGTTTTTTACTACAAGCCCTTTGGGGTTTCTTACCTCTCCTGCACAGTCCCTACTATGTTTGTCTTTATAGACTTCTGTTTTGATTATTTCCTTTTTGCTAAGAAAATAAAGTAAATACAAGTTTACAAGCATGAAACCACTTGAAGCCTGGGTCTTAAGTGTATGCAGGATGACACAGCTGGTATAAACTCTGTCGGTATACGGTACCTGTATATTCATATATTTGTGTGTGTGACGATGTATGGATGATTCCCAATGTCCTAAACTTAATTTATTTATTCTAATATTATCTGTTCTCAGCACAACTTTGTGATGATTCACTGTGACAAGTACTGTATACACTTTGTATGTATTGTCACTACTTACCTTATTGCGTTTGAAGTAGGCCCGTCTGCAGGCAGCAAAACACTTCTCACTGCAGAAGCTCTTGAGCTCTGATCCCATACATAGTGAATAGCGTTTTACACCCTCCTTCTGGCACCAAACACACACTATCTGCACATTCTGTACATCCTCTACTGCAGGGGAAAAAGCAGAAGAGAAGTGGAGAGCAATTAACAACTGCGAACTGCAAAGCTATTACTACCCATCTTCGATGCAACAGCTCGGCTCAAGAGGTGTGTGTGGCTGTTGGATTTAAAAGATCTTATAAGGGTGAGACATGAGTTGTTTACAGAAGATTTCAACAGCCATATTGGAAGTCTTTATATATAAATATCTGTGAAAAGCAACAGCAGTGCTTTTCAGTGGACTAATTGTGTACAGTAACTCTTTAATCTTAACAAAACTCAACAGACTGGTCCATTAGCCAATTATCTGATCAAGTATATATTTCAATAAAGTCAGTATATTAAGCAATCATAGGATCTTGGCCCACAACTGGAAAGGCTAGAACCAAAGCTTCTAGTAAGATGCTATGAATTAATCAAAGGAGTAATACTCTTTCAGGGAGCCCAAAGCTGCACCCTTAGTATGCCTTATTTTCTGCTTTGTCCATAAATCCATAAACAATGGCAGATTTTGAATTGTTTTGGCTAATTACACCAACACATTGGATTTGTTGAGACACATTTCTTAACAGTGCAGCAGGACAATGGCAGGTTTATAATTCCAACACTGTTCTATTAATATGGATGTACTCACAATCAAATTATTGTGGAAAGTGGAAAGTCATCACCATTATAACCATTGCTTAATCTCAAATCCAATGTGCTAGAGTACACTGTCAAAACAAGAGACCCACACACTGCACTGTATACCAAGGTGGCACTAGTGTAGTCTTGTTCACACTGGCTCCTTTTAAGCTGCAACTCGCAATATTTTGCAATGTGACAGCAAAGTAATTTGCAAACAAAATGATCTCAGATGTCTGAGAGTATTGTTTTTTACTTTAAAAATAAATCACCTTAACACACAAGTTCACCCAATGACTTCAGATATCGCTTCTTTTCTAGCCTTAATACTACATATAGAAGTAGGAATGTGATGACAAATATGACCCGGAGTAATTAAATGCTAGGAGACATCTTTAACTGTTTGCAGGGCTTTTATGACCACTGAGGAGTCATGAACAACACCTGCTCTATCAGCAACAGTTGACTCCACACTCTGATCTTTCAGCATATTAATATAATAGTCATAGATTATGGATTATTGTAAATTTAGGGGCAGCAATTCTATAAACCAATTACATATTATACTGTATAGACTTTGCAAGAATCCAAACTTAAACTCATCATTTGTAGGTCCATAGCTCACTACCTGCTGATGGCTTTATGAGGGGGACAATGACAGGTGCACTCTTGTGCTCCTTGGGGGTGGTCAAGGATGAACTTGTTGAGGAAGAGGAGGGTGAAGAGGAGGGGACACTAGAGGACTCTCTCACTCCACTCTTCATAGCCAGAACTGAGTGACTGACTTTGGTGTCCAGGCTCTTAGGTTTTGGCAATGAGTTTTCTGAAAGACATAAACATCATGAGGAGAATTTTGATAATGATTCATGATACTGTAACAACTTTTGAACTCGTAACAATGCCCCTCATTGATTTTTAGTACAATGTGATGAGAAACAATAGATGTATCTGAATGAATGAAACTTGAGAAGTTACAACTTCAGCAGAGAGTAAGTCTAGCAAATTTGTACAGTGACTCATTGTTTGCGCTAAAACCTGCAGAACCTGTAAGTTAGTATAAATTCAAGAAGACTCTGTGAACTGTTAACACCTTCCCTCACCTTTTAGCACTGACACATGCTGACGCCTTTCTCTGTAGTTTCTAATCTCGTTGGCCTCCGAGTCTCTGAGATCCACCTTGTCATAGCCGTACCATCCCAGGAGCTCGTTCATGGTGCTTTCTGCAAACGTCTGCATGAGAAAAACAGGAAAAGAAATCTCTGATTAACCTTCTATGTAAAGAGATAGGGTAACTGAACCATAGGCTGGCTGCAAATGGGAAATTGTGACCGTACATCTTAGGGTTGTTGGTGGAACTTTTTATCCTATGTTAAACATAATCAGACCTTCCTACTCTGAATCAATGAGAGGGATTCTTTCTCAGCCCCAGCCCTGTTGGAGAAATGAATACGGGCACAGTGGAGTACAGTATGACGCTTTTTCCATGATGTATTCAAGTTGTTTACTCTTGCTAAATCTGAGACGGAAAGGTTTAAAACCTAACACCAGTGTGAAATCTATGAATCATCCTTTGTTTATCTCTTCTAATTGGAAAAAAGAGGGAGAAAAGAAAACTGTTCTCCGCAGATGGGATGTGTGGTCCCTTTTTTTTTATTACGACCAGATGAAAAAAAAAAAACAAAACACAAAGGTCTCTCTCTTTATCCACCCACCTCTCTCTGTGGCTTTGGGAGAACTGGATTGGAGGAGAAACTTGATCCGGAACGGGCAGAAATCAGAGCGGGACACCCTACACCACAGCGAGGTCCCACGGTTCTCGGAAATGCCCCACTCCTCTCCCTTCTTCTCCCTCCAATGTCCACCACTCTCTCTTTCTCCAGCTTTCCCTGTCCCTCCCCTTGCCTCTCTCTCTCTCTCTTCTGTCCCCCCCCCCCCCTCATCCTCCCATCTTCACCATCCTCCCCTCCACCCCAGCACCTTCCAGCCCTGACACCCGACACAGCACTGCCTCTCAGGTTTCACCCTTTTCCAGCACAGCCAGTCTGCTGTGGTGGTGTTGTAGTGCTGTAGTACTGACTGCACATTCTTTCCCCTGCTTTCCTCACTCCGACCTCTGCTCTGCACTAGGGCCTCAAAGAAATGGATCTCTCCCTCGCTTGCTCACTTTCTGCTGTGTGTGTGCGTCTGGGAGAGTGTGTGGGTGAGTGCAAGCAGTGGTATCATATCCAGCTAAATATGCCTAAAGATGATTAAAGTTAAGTATCCGGTGTCTGGTGCTGCGCTCGGGTCTGACGTGGAGGGAGTAGGTCCGAATGTGGTGTTGAAACAGATGTATTACAGAGACAACACTGGGCTGGACCTCAGCTGAGTTAGAAACCAGTTTGCCTGCCTTTCAGTCTGTCTTTCTTCTTACTGTCTTTCCTTTGCTCTTTCATCATTTGTCTCGTTTAAAGGTGTAAATCTCCAGGATTTTTACTCTACTACAATCTAAGTCCTATTTGGCAGATTCTTGAATGTTTCACATCATGTCAACTCTCCTATATGCACACAGCTCAGGGTCATTTAGTCTCTCTGTTTTCTTGTTAACGAAAGACGGGCAATTTTTTTTTTCACCCTACCCCTCCATTTCCCACAATGTTGTTTTTGTTTCTTTTTGGCAGTTCAGACAAACATCTGCTTTGTGAGAGTGACAAGCCATATCCCAAACCACAGAGAGAGTTGCAGCCAAAGGCAACAAACCGGGGCCGACCCTGAGATTCAGCCCAGGCAGCCTTACATCAAGCGGGGATAGCGTTTCACATGTTTTGATTAAAATTAGTTAAGTTGTAACGATACACCTCTCCTGGATATCAAAACGCTACAATCCAAACCACTTACACAAAAAGAGCACATTTCCTCTCTCACGAGAAGGCCAGAATCTCCCCCCGAAAAACTGCTTGTCTTTTTAGATTTCTCAGCTCCTGCTTGAAGGAGCCTTGGATATCCCTTACCACCACAGTCAACAGTCTCAAATAGCCAGTGTCCAAACCCAAACAAAGCAGACAATCCACGGATTAGTTTCCATGCAGTAATAGACTCATAATGGTGGGAGGGAATCATGTCTGTTACTGTGATTTAACTTATTATTGCCTGTGCAGTGACTGTCCTTTAAAGCAGGGAGAAGAGGAGAGATTCTTAAAGAACATGCCTCAAGTGACCAGTTATTATCTTTAAATACTTTAGTTTGATGTGATGTTTGCATCCTTTAATATTTTGTGATAGCACACATATTAGTATATTTTTCTCAGAGTAAGGCTGAGGGAGGCTATTTAAAGAATATAAATGCCCTCTCTCTTTTGGAAGGCATGAGGACAAGCCTCTGTGGTACAGCAAGTGTGCGCACCGCAGGAGCAGGGAAGAAGTGACGCACATCTGGATCTCCGCTGGACATTACAGTGTGTGCGTCCGGCCACAGCTGGCCTGACATGGCGTCAGTAGACGGCAAAGGCCAGCCTACTCTTCTTCACTGCTAACATCTATAATTAAAATGACCCCTGTCTCTTAAGAGTGTGTTTGTATGTGACATTTTCAGTTTAGATTGTGATATAAAATATTTGTTATCATTAGTGGAATCTCTGCAAATAACCGGTACTTCTTGTAAATTAACAGAAAGAAATGTATTCATAAGTTATGACCTCTTATATAAAAGACACAAGGAGTGCATTCATTGAAAACAAACACAGTATGTGCCTGATTATTCCCAGCATTGATTTGTGCGCAGTTGACTCGCTGCCCTGAGTAGGAAGACGTGTGCGTAAAGAAGTTATTTCACGGGATAAAAACGGATTTAGCAGTGTCACACAAACTCACTCTCACCTTCATCTCCTGGTTTATCTCCCTCTTTACGGGATGCGCGGGTTTCCTGCTGCGTTTATTTTCCGGTGGTCTCCCTTTCTCCATCTCTGGCATAGTCCTGGTCTGGCTGGATCCGATTCGGATCAGTGTTGGGTGTCAGCTGGAAGGTTTCAGCGGAGTCGCTCTGAGTGAAAGCTGTCACTCTCGGTGACAGCGGCTGTCATTCCCGGACGTCTGAGTCCCTCATCTGGGGCTTCACACCATTCGAGTCCACTGAACATGCGTGCGCTCCAGGCTGGAGGCTCCGCCGCCGAACAACCCTCACTCTCTCTTCTTCACCACAGTCAAGCCTCTGTTGATATGAACGATACGTGTTCCGGTCAGCACCTTCAAAATAGACTCTTATTGGCGTGTTTTCTCCTTGATGAAAAGGAAGGACAGTCAAATGAAGTCTAGTAATTAACAACTTTGAGGATTTGAGGAATTTGTGTGCAACATGAAAACTTCAGAAACAAAACTTTTATTGATAAATGGGCTATTCCTTCATGTCAAGTAATAATCCCAAGGCTATATTATTTTAACCTCAACATAGTCTGATCACTGGAGTTTTAATAGCGGGGTAAAACTATTCTAATTACCAGGAAAAGTTGGTCAAAACTTCATTGAACTTATTCATTTTTATACCCTATAATTAGAATGCTGAGGCAGTTATTATCCAAAAGCAAGCAAGCAAACAAAAATCAAACACAACATATTTAAACACATACTACAATACCACAAAACACTTTTAGATGATCAACTCAAACAAAGCGCATACTGCCTTGCTTGTAAATTTGGATGAAAGCCTCTGCCAAATGACAACATGTAAAATGTAAATGAAGAATGGCCTAAATGTTGCACCATTTGTTTTATTATTCAGTGAGAAAAAAGTACTGAAAAATGGCCTAAAACTGATGTAATATTGCATACAAAGAAATACTACAATGCAAGTTTTGTTCCAGTATTTGTGTTTAATCCAAGTTTGCTGCTCTGAAATTTACTTTTCATGCAAAACACATTTTTGTGTCTGCTGTTATTATGAAAACTTCTTCGCCTGACTACCGGTCTACTCCCTCCTGATTCTGTGCAACTTGATGCTGCCCTCTTCGGATAGAGAAGGGAGGGCCTTCTGATTTGATGTAACCCAACACCTGGCGCCCACCCCTCCCAAATCTCAACAGATACATTTCATAAGGAATGCAAAGACTGTGTTTTATCGGAGGGGACACAGTACAAACACTGTCTGTATACTCTTGTCTTAAAATAAAGAGATGAAAAGAGCCTTGTGAGTTAAATGATACCATGGCAGAATGTTTGGGGCTTTCTTAAATGGCATCTGTTTGATCAGTGCATGTGAGTGCCTGTGTGTGAAGTGAGTGAGTGACTGTGTGTGTGTGTGTGCGTGTGTGTGTGTGTGTGTGTGTGTGTGTGTGTGTGTGTGTGTGTGTGTACACGCGCACAACACTAAAAACACCTGAAATGTCCACATTTGGCCCCTGAGCCACCCTTGCCACAGGAAAAGTACCACATGCCTGAGGGCAGGAGTTACATTTACACAGAGGGAGGTGTGTGTGTGCTGTGTCTGTGCACAAACAAGAGCTTTCAACATAAACATTTGTCCCATGGTTATTCCTGATGGTAAAGGCCAGAGGATTTATAAATATCATGTTTCTCAGCTGGTGATGAAAAGATGGAGATGATCAAGTTTCATTCAGCAACATAAAGAAACATCAGTGTTAGTTCAAACTTGCCATTATTTTACTATTTAATGCTATATTTTCATTAATCTATTTTAAACATACCCGTTTTAACCAATGTCATGTTAATACGCCTACTTAGTGTGATGAATTTAGGTCATAAAGATGCCATTACTAAAAACGTAGGCAAAACTGGGTTTAGATGGTTCAACTGCATCCTTAAATGTCTCTCTCTGGCAGGACTTTGACTACAGGTCGCCAAACCCCATGCAGAGAGACAGACAGGTAGACAGACAGGCGGGACATGAGGGCTCTCTCCTCCCTGTCTCCAGCCTTCCTCAGTCTGCTCTGGTTGGAAGAATCCAGGGACCGCGCTCGTGTAAACAGAAACCCGATCCAGTGCGCAGGGTTTGGGTTTCGCCCCCTCGTAGACCCGCTGATGATACCCGATCCGTCCCGGCTTTGGGAACAGGGCTTATCTGATGCCTCACAAAAGGCCCCTCTCTCCGGCTCTCCATAACAGCGCACATCTGGTGCCTCTGCAGGGAGCGCTGTCCCTTTAGGTTCCTGTGGGGGGTGAAGGCGGGGATAAGACCGTTTCACTAGGCTATTCCCTCAGAAATCCACTTACATAAATGACAGAGGACTGGAGTCAGTATTTATAGTTCTAAAGTTACAATCCCAAACATCTGGATTGAATCATAAAAAAATGAACACTTTGTGTATCATTACTTGCATTATTGTCCGTGGACACATGATTACAGTGAACTGTCAATTTAGAAGATGATAGAAAATGTTGGTGTTGAGCATTAACAGAGAGACAGACAGTACACACAATGTGATACTTTGGTTTACAGTAATATAATGTCACCATTAGGGGGCGATGTCTACCCAATAGTTTTGAATGTTTTAAGCAGTAACTGTACCCCGGTGTTTTCCCTGCATCAGATTACACTCAAATACAGTCATGATGAGTGCATCTGTTTTAATGCACCACTGACTAAATAAGCTGTAGACATGTAGTTTATAACGCAATTTGAATTTCAGTTTCGCCTGAACAACTTTAACATTTCCTCACCAAAGATAAAAAGTATATTGTTACACTTCACAACAAAAGAGGAAATCTAACACAGTGACCCATACATATAGGCTACATACATATATAAAATAAAACTAATAATAATTTGTATTGATTATCTTCATCAATACATAGCCTATAATTAAATTTTGTTTAATCATATTGCACTGTATGTAGGACTATAGTTGCACCCTACCTCCCAAATTTGGTGTTGCTGCTATTTATTTGTGTATTTTGGTTTTTTTTTTTTTTTTTTTTTTTTTTTTGATAATTCTGTATAAATATAAAATTGTAAATAAAGTAGATGAAAAAATAAAAATAAACGGCCAACACATGCTATAACAATTTACTTTTCATTGTTTATCTTCTCAGCTTTAAGGACAATGATGCTAAGAAAAATTTAAAAAAAAGAAAAGAAAAAAAAAAGACTGACAAGTAGGCTACATCTTTAATAGGTTATGGTTGAAAATGATGTTGCCTCTGTCATAATATTACATCAAACAACTAATTCATAGTTTACGCAGTTTGTTTTTATTTCAAAGTGAACCAGTCTTGAACACCAGGTGTTGCTGTTGCCAGATTTATACAGCCTGGTATATAGAGACTGTTCAACAGGTTGTATTAACTGTTTTCTCATATTTGCGACAGCTTTCCGTTTTCTGGATTAATATCTCTTCCTCGCCAGTAAAATTCCAAATGAAGCAACATATTCTCACAAATTTAATGATCTCAGTAACCACAATCCCAGTTTTAGCCTTAACCGTGCAGCCTACGAATCATTATCACCATGGCAACATAATGGTGGGAGTAGGGTGCAGGTGTAGCTATATAGACGGTCCCGGTTTGATCTACTGGGTCACTTTGTTTTGCTAGAGAAGGTGATTTCTGCTCAACAAGCAGCCTGTGAGTGAGACACTCCAGCATGATATATAGGACAGTAGAAAACTCACAGGACAGTGATGGAGCATGCGTGCTCAGCTGACTTCCCAAATGTTTTAAACAGACTCTGCTGTATTCACTTAGCCTAAAGTGACATGGGTTGCGTCATTGAGTATCTTGTGTTCAAAAAATTGCTTCCTTTAGGCTTCTATGAGACATTTCTGTGTAACTCTATTTCCACCATGTCCGGGACCGACTGTCATTGCAGGCTACGTCACAGACCTGCAGCTGGTATAAAAAGCTTCGTCTGATGCAGCGTCCACATTAGAGAGAAGCAGCGTCTGTGGGCAGCCTCATCCATCTGGCCAAATCATTGCATAAAAAAAACAAAAAAACAGAAAACAGAAATGTCCAAAATGACGATCGTTCAGCTTGGAGTGATTGTGTTCGCCATATGTTTATCAACCCAGGTAGGCTGATATTTATATTGAGTTATATTCAGTTTTTAGCTGGAAAAAATGATTTTATTCATTACTGTAGGTAATGGATTTATTGTGTATGAGCTGCTGGGATTGTCCTTTATTTATGACGCTTATAAATAAATGTGGTGATGTTTTTTTTTTTACTTAAATGATGTTACTAGAAAGGGTTTACAGGCTAATAATCAGTCGGTGTGATGATCAGGATTACAGCAGGCTAGACTTGAAGCTCTCTTGGGAAATTAACATGAACCTGAATTATAGTTAGTCGATTTCTAGATTGCTGTGCATCTTTAATTAAACTTAATTCCCAGAAATATAGAATTTTTTCCCACATTTTTATTTTTTACCTCTTGATTAGCTTACACTCCAGTGAATTAAAGATTTAGGTGCAGTGTATTGTCTACCTGCGCAACGCTGGGGAGGGGAGCTAAAGTTTCGGTGCCGTATGCCAAACGAAACCTGACACATATGCACAGAAACTTGGGTCCCCTCTTATCTTTATGGTGACAATTAGTAATCCAGTGTTGTTAGAATGTGAGGAGTAATGTGGTAATCATCACCAAATGAAATTAATGGTTAACTTTGAGTAACATATTAATGGATTTCAAGCGTTTTTGGAATAATTTGGGTATTTTGCCATTGCGTATAAGATCATTCATTTTAGCTAAACCCTTGCTGTGAAACGCAGTCAGTTAATCTGTGGACTATTAAAAGCATCTGGTATTTATCATTATCTTATTTCCTCATGTGACGATTAAGTTCAGCATTGGCAAAAAAAAAAGAAAAAAAAAGAAAAAAAAAGAAAAAAAAGAAAAAAAAACAGTGCTCCTCACTCATCCCTCCATCCTCTTCTCCTTCCTCCTTTCCTACAGGTGGTTTCCCAGAACAACACAAACCCCACAGCGGGGGGAAACTCCACCTCCAACCCCAACACCACCACCATGGCCACAGACACCTACAGCAGTTCGGCCAACTCCACCTCCCCTGCCGGAGCGGGCGTCTCACTGCACGCAGGCATCTTCTCCTCCCTGCTGATCCCCGTCATCGTGGCAGCATCTCTCCTGCAGTGCTACTGTTGAAGCCCGGACCCCACGGCCCCCTCTCTGCCTCAACACTCCCCTCCCACGATCCCACCCAGTCCAGCCTCTCCAGCCTCTCTCCCCTTCACCGCACTGCACAGAGACCACAAGGCTAACATGGATGGACTCCACAACCTCCTTCGTCCTCCTTAAATAATAACAAAAATATGTAATTCCAAGACATTTCTTTCAATAACGGGGGTGTGACTCTCAGCTGGAGACCACCAGCACACCCCCCCTCAGCCCCCCAGCCCCTTTGCATGGAATCAAAAGGAACGATGCACCCAGCTTCCCTTTTGGCTTGCGTTTCCATAGTCACGCCACCACTTTTTTTGGAGATGCTCAGGGCTGCGGTTGTCATGTCACATGTCTTGATTGAAATGCGGACCACTTGAGTGTACAGAGGTTATTTTTGTGGCTTCAATTCCACCTGGCAATCAATATCAGAAGGGTTTTGTCTGTAAAGTGAAGTTTGGCACATACAGTAGGAGATTTTAAAGCAACAAGTGAGAGCCAGATGACATTCTTAGTTGGGTTTTCATAATTTGGCTCTTCGGTCTTTTAATTAGAAATGTCAAAGAGATGTATGTAGCGAATAAGTTGCCACAGGACTTGTGTCAGTTTTGCCTTGTGATTTTTAAAGAGTTGTGGTCTTTTACAATGAGGGTTTGATTGACACCTTTCCCCCCCTTCCTCCATGGGTTAGACCCAGGAAATGACTGTATGTGTAACCATATGGGAAGGGTTGATGTTAGATTTATATTCCCCCCCTTATAGTTTATATTTTGTATAAATGGAAATGTTGTACTGTTTATTAGTTTGGGTATAAGATGATGGAAGAAATGACAATGTACAATAAATTATGAAAAATGACAACTGTAATTGTTTCTTTGTTTCCTGTTTTGACTAACCTCTACTGAAAATGTTTATTTTTCCTTTGACAGCAGTACTTTAACACAGTTCTGCTGTGGTTCCCGACTTTGCATATCACAACTGGGCGTGAGCAGGTCAACTAAACAGTGAAAAAGTGCTTCTTTCTTCTCAGATTGATTTATTTTAACTATTTTTAGAGGGCAGAAGAAGTAAAATTATGCAGTAATTCATAAGAAAACAGCACGTAGATCTAAAAGAAGACCTGAAAAAGTAAAGAGAAGTTTGTGTAGCAGGTTTTTCTGCTTTTCTTTTCTGTTAATCATCTGGTGACCGATCAGATTTATCTTGCCACCCAGGTTAGGAACCACTGCTTTAACCAATATTTTACCTACTCTATCTAATCATTGATAGTCTTCATGATCCACCATGCTGCTTTACTGTAACTTGTTCTCCTCTCCTCCAAATTGGGTCTCTGTCTATAAAATCATTCTGATAGTTGGTTTTAAGGGTGTGGTGATGCTGTATTCATCATTACTGAGCTGCCAGGCAGTCTAGACAGGCAGCTAATGAGCTACAGGCAAGAGATGGACTCAGCATTCCCTGATGCCCTCACTGATCTCCTCTGGATTAGTGCCAGATCAGCAGTGACTGACATGGATATGAAACAGTTCCAGCCTCTACGGTATTCTAGTGATGTACGAAGTCTAAACAAATCTGCGTAACAACATTTAGATAGATTCTTTTTTGTGACTCTACAAGGAGAAGAGAAGCCATTTTAGCTGGCGGCATGCAGAAACCTGTTATTTCAGTCCAAAGGTTGAATATCTGTTAGTTACTAGAAGAATAAAGATGAGTTGAAAGAGCCCTTGAGGGATAGCAATGTCATATTTGATCAGGTATTTAAACAAGTTTGTCTTTTGGCTGTTACTTGACACTGTCTCATTCTGTCTATGTCCCAGCGCTTAATTCTGTGACAGCTGCGGAGCATGGCAAAATAGTTGTCTAGCCAACACTAATATTAATTAAATCTAACATAGATTTCAATCTTGGTGATGTACTTAACGGAAGAAGAAGAAGAATATACACTACTGAGAAAAGTGATTTTTCAGTATGAAAGTTCACTATTTTTATTAGATTTTTACTTGCAGAACAATACAGAAGGAAACATTTTTGCAAATACTTTTTTCTGTTTTCTTTGCCAACATTGTGGAACAAAATTCCCCCAATTTCTTTCCCCTAATTGTACATTTATCTGTTTTCTTTTGGTGGTTATTATAAACCTCACAGTTTTTCACTGTTGTTCTGGCAAGCAGACAAGTAAATTTTGATAAAAAAACTAACAACAGATCACACATCTCTGTGTGGTTTGAGAGAACACTGTGATAGCAGAGTGAGTATAGCGTGCGGCTCGGAAATGCCTCAGCACCAGTAAAGCCAGCCTCATGACTCATTAGCCCAGCCTATTGTCTCCCAATCCTCTCTGCACTATTAACCTCTCCCCGCACGACTCCATCTCCCCACCATCTCCCCTCCCTTTTAATATCTCTCTTTCCGGATCTATCCATTTACTGTTCTCTACCAGTTTGGTCTTTGGGGATTGTATAAATGTGGGTTCTCAAAAATGACTAAGGGCTTTTTTTCACCCTCTAAATGCTGTTAAAAAGATGATTTCAGCACGGTGTTAACAACTTGTTTTAGCAAAGGTTTTCTGCTGTTCTTCAGCCAAATATTTGGTTTAATTTAACCTTTAACACAACAGAATAGAGATAGATCAGCGCCTTCTTTTTTTCAACAGTGTTGTGTTAACAGACATGAAGAACCACACACACAAGCACAATACTTAAAAAAAATCACTTAAAACATTTTGCAATCATCAATTAAAATAACTAATTAAAACATTATTTAACAATAATCTTTCCACACAAAAAGGTAATCAGAGTCTTCATCAGATTGTTGTGCTGTCCCACTGTAGCCAAAACACAGTGCCTCGGGTTATGACACCATTTATTCCAGGTAGTGTATATAGAGCACAAAATCTAAAAGCAGCCTGCATCCCTGCTAACCTGAAGAATCTGGAGCACCAGCCAGTGCTGAGAGAGGTTTAACTATATTCAGTATGAAGCTATAATTTGAAAAAAATACCCTTTTCATACATTTTTTCAGATAAAGAATAATCTAATCACTCTGTGGTATGAAATGGATGGATGAACGCCATAGGCATTTCTGGTAAAACAGCAATTCTCGCAGCCAAATAGACAACAAAACATCTAGAGGCTTAACAGTGTAGGTGGCTGCTTGTCAATATATTCTAAAACAGAAGAAAAGTCTTTGTTCAGCCGTCTGTCTATAGAACACACACACATTGCTCATACACACCAATTTTCTTGGTTAAAAAAGTTTAAGGTCTTAAAATGAAATTTAAATTAATCTGTAAATGGGTAAAAACAGTATATTTGTTCAGAGATTCAACTATTTAGAGTTGTACTCTCATCACACCAGTGTGATTGCCCTGTAAAAAATGCTACATTGTTTTTGATGTTCCCTACACTGCATATTAAATTAAGTCTTGTCAGACAACTGTTTATTGAACTCCACTAGAGTTTTTGAAACCATTTTAAGCAGTGTATTGGATTGCATTGTACTGTAAAAGTGCCCAAGGCATTATGACCCCTCCCTGTATGTGGGCAAAATAGAATTAACATGCCATAATACAGTATGTAATACAATCCAACACAACATCACAGACTACAGCTGAAACACTGCCATGTCTCCACAGAAAAAGAGAAATCAAAGGTATTTGTATTGTATTGTTTTAAGGCATTGTGCGGATGGTCATAAAATTCCGTCCATCCTTTGTATTCTTAGGGCCAAAACAAGAATACATGATCAATGTATTGTGTAATAATAAAAATAATCAATTAAATTCAATTAGCATTCAGCTCATAAAGCTCACTAAAGATTGCTTTAAAAAGTTGCTCAGAATAATTATGTTAGTAGATAACTGTGTCGTCTGCATGCATAGAGCCTTATCAATAAAAAAGCCACTGACCCATAATTCCATTTCTGAATACCGGAACAAATCATACATGATTAATAGATTTGCTGTTTCATTTTTTTTTATTTGAGACTGACACACCTAAAATATTGAATAATCTATCTATCCATGATTCACTCATTGCTAATTATTCTGTGGAACCCTACAATGGTGCAAGACAAGATGTCTTAGAGACTTAAAATGTTTTGATTGATTATGACTCAGCACAGAACTTAATCAAATCAACACGAGTGTAACACCATTAAATGATCCACTTAAAGTCCCCTTCCACTCAAAAATATGATTTCTTCTTGTTCCTACAGTTGAATGTTTGAGCTTCATTGTGCAGAATGATGTATGTCAATCATTTGACACTGAAGGGCTGTTTTCACATTCATCTGCTGAAAGTGGAAAGTTTCTCTATGCTCATTGAAAATCTGAGTTTAAGGGGCATATCCTCGAGCAGGATGTGTGACATCACAACTAGTTTGGGAGCCAATCCTGGTTCAATAGGAAACTCAAACAAGTGTGATGTGGAAACTTGAAGCCTTCAGTGCACATATACTGAGAACAGACTTTACAGTGAAGTAGGAGACATCTTGTGTACAGCAGTTAAACTTTTGAAATGAACAATATTTGCATATTCATAGATTTATGATGAGGGAGAAGGAGTAGATGTCATTTTAAGGATTTTAATATGGTAATTATAGTTTTTTTTTTGTGGAAAAAGCACATCAAACACACATTATTGTTCCATGCAGAGTATTTTATTTGTTTTAATACATGTCTGGAGGGGATCTTTAAAGAAATAAAAATATTCTAGACAGGTTCTCAGAAATAACAACACATTGTTTACCAGTCATTACATTGTCTGCAGTCAGTAATCTAGCAAAAAGAGCACCATTTATGCCCTAAATTAAGAAAGGTGATTGGACAATGTTTATCAAGCAGCTTTCCTTTCTTCAACTATTACCAGAAGAACAGTTTAAATAAGACGACCTATAATTATCAATAACATTTTTAATATGATGAAAAGAAAATCATATAGTGATTATGGTAATATTCTGACTTGTTGACGCAATGATTTCATAGTGTCACATGCAGCAACAACAAGCATGGCTGAAAGCAAAAGTAACATTGCTACCAGCTCCACGGTGGAGGAGTCAGTGTCGAAGTAGTTTGGTTACAAAAGATCAACAAACCACAGTAATATGTAAGAAGTGCAAGAAGACTACACAAAACAACAAAAGGAGGCAATACAGCAAACTTATTTCATCACCTCAAGAGGAAGCACCTTACAAAGAGAGCCTAAAATCCTACAAGTAGTATTTTGTCATATTGCCATGAATATCATTATCGCAGAAATACCTTGAAATATCATGATATTATTTTAGGGCCATATCACCCACCCCTAATCTGTACCTACATCACGGAAGCTTACATGATCGGTGTGGTTAACAGCCTGTGTCTAATAGGCCTTTCCAGGAAAAAAAAATCTGGCACCCAGGAAGTAATGCTTCTTATGTTACGGGAAGCAACAACAATAACCAGAAGGGGAATGAACTGACAAGACACAGGGAAAAATACACAAGACTCCTTGACTGAAGGGAAGCGCTTAATGTGATTGCAATCAGCACTTAGCACAAGAGAAGTCGTCAGAACTAAGAATGTTGCGGACCACCGCTTTGAAACTGAGGTCTCAGGACAGACTTCTCATTTTAGTTCAGTGAATCAATTAAAGAGTGGAAAAGCAGAGCACTGGAGGAAAATTAAGAAGCTTGAGAAATTGTTCAGCCAAGGATGGAAAAGCTTTGGTGAGACACATTTTTGTGAATCAATAGCACTTCTGTACATTATACTACCATTTCAGTCATCAGTCAAAGTGCTACCTAACAAAGTTTTGGAAGACACTGATATTAATCTAATAACTCACCTTCTTTCATGTTTTTGTAAACAGTGTCCAAGTGTTTCATAACTGGTTTTCAGGAGATGGTCTCCAGGTGCAGTTTTAGAACGTAAGGACATAGCTATTTCTCTTCAGCCAATCAGGAAACAGCACAGGCCAGTACGAAAGCATGGCAGATTTGTGGACAGAGGAGTGGGAGGACCAGCTCATCCAACTTTTTGAAGAACAGCATTCACTTTACGAACAAAAACAACGCCTTTTGCTCAATTGCAAGCATCCTGACTGTGTCCAACAAGTTAAGCCTTGTTCTTTTTCATCTACGTTAAGCTAATGCTGTGAGTTAAGTTAGCTAACATTAAAAAACACCGGTCACCAGCTAAACGGTGGTAACGTTTAATCTGTTCATAGATAGTAACGTAGCTTGTATGCTATCAAAAACAAACAGAAATCCAGCTAATCCACTTAATACAGTGTATCAACACAGAAGTATTGGGGTATGCCAGTGTGTCGTTGCAATGGACACGGTCATCATCATAATTCTTTTGCAAGTTGCATCCAGTCTCGTTGCGAATCATTGATCTGTGGCCTTTACATATTACCGTGGTTTGTTGTTCATTTGACCTTTTTTCATCATTTTTTTTCATCATATTAAAAATTATACCAATATTATCATGAACGATACGATGTGGCACACCCCTAGTACAGATTAAATCCTTATTATGTTACAAAAACTGGCAATGAATACAATATTTTGCTGCCAGAAAGAAAGAAAGAAAGGCAGGGAAAGAGGATTATGTGAGTTCGACTTCTTTCTTTTCTACTGTATCTTGACCGACATTTTACCTTACCATCCATAGGGGAGAACGGGGTAACATGAGCCACTTTTTACATTTGATGATTTTACTGCTAAATAAAAGTGTATTTGTTTCAAATAATAGTTACTATATACAGTGTTGTAGTACTCAAGTCCAGGACTCGGACTCGAGTTCTGATTTTCAGGACTCGTGACACGATTCAGACTTGCGCACTGATGACTCAAACTCAGACTTGGACTCGAGCATTGACTGCATTCAGAGCTGGAAGTTGAAGACGAGGACTCGAACTTGTTAATTGATAAAGAAGTAATATATATCCAATTTTTTGCCAGTCAAATTTTCACATAACCACACTACGGTTCAAATCACGCACACAGCAGCAACTGCAGCACAGACAGTGTAGCCACACACACACAACATGCATGTGGCGCATACAGCGCACAGAAATCCACAGCCACACACGCACACATTGTCGTTGGTATGGAAGTTCTTTAGCGTGAGTGAAGAAGACACAAAGCTTGCAATTTGTAATACCTTTAAGTCCAAAAATTTTTTTAATTTTATTAAATTTTAATTTAATTCTTATAACGAAAATCAGAATCGCCAAAAATCCAAGAAAATTGCTATCGGTGCATTATTAATATTAATATGAAATCACTGGTGCCTCTGTTATGCTTTGGGGGGCATTTTGCTGGCATGGTTTGGGTCCACTTGTCCCCTTAGAGGGAAGGATCACTGGAAATCAATACAAAGTTTTTTCTGAGTCATCACCTTTATCCTATGATCAAACATTTCTATCCTGATAGGAGTGTCTCTTCCAGGATGACAATGCCCCGATTCACGGGGCACGAGGGGTCACTGAATGGTTTGATGAGAATGAAAATGACGTGAATCATATCCTATGACCTTCACAGTCACCAGATCCCAACCCAGTTGAACACCTATGGGAGATTTTGTGTTAGACAGCGCTCTCCACCACCATCATCAAAACACCAAATGAGGGAATATCTTTTTGAAGAATGGTGTTCATTCCTCCAGAAGAGTTCAGAGACTTGTACAATCAATGCCAAGACGCATTGAAGCTCTTCTAGTGGCACGTGGTGGCCCAACACTTTACTAAGACACTTTATGTTGGTTTTTCTTTTAATTTGTCACCCGTTTGTATATACAGCATGTTTGTGTGTGGCTTAAACTTAACATTAGTCAACAATTAGGTATTTATTCCTAAACATTATAAAACTTGTAACAGTGATCAAACATTAACGTGAACAGTGTCTCTAGTTTCTAGAATATCAGAAAATAATTTCTGGGGGTAAATTGAGCCATTGACTCAACTTGCCCCAACATCACTGGCACGTTTTACCCCACAACCTCCATTTTGACAAAACTGTTTCACACAGTGGCTCAGATCCACAGTTATGCTAAGTTTACGACATTGTTTTGTAGCTTACACTGATGTAAATTAACATGTATAATGTCCAAAACATATCTATTTCAATTAAGATACAAGACTGATAACTTTAGTAACATGATGAATTCACTTGGCATGACAAAAATCTTTTTTTTTTTTTTGCTCTGTTTTGCTTACTACTCTCTCCATGTGCTTGAGTCCAAGATGGATTGAGTAACGTGATATAAACTTTCTTAATTTGTGGTCACATGATTACTTTTGTTTATGGTTACCTAGATAAAGGGAGTGGCTCATTTTACCCATTGGCTCGATTTACCCTGTTCTCCCCTATTATTTCCATAACCCTGAATAACATACAGTCACCCTCTTGTAGTGTGAGGTGTGACACCCAACAGACCTTTAATCATTGATTAGCTTTATGAATTATTCAGATGGCCGCCACTGTTGCAGTGACAATGTCATACACACACACACACACGCACATAATACTCTACTCCCAACCCACGTAGACTCCCTTCTCTTGAGGGCCTTTCATACCTTTTTTTTGTTGTGTAAAAGCAAGCAGTGCTATCACATGATTATTATTCATATTATGTTGTGAAATGGGAGAGCGGTGTGAATATTCACCATCATTCTGTAAAAGTGTACATTTCTAACATAGCTGATATTAGATACAGTCGTCACGTTTCTGTCACTAAAGGCTAAACCCCCCTAACTTGTGTCATGTTTCAGGACTATAGTAAAACAGGACTCAAGAGCAAGGAAGTAGATTTATAAAGAACTGATCTGTATATTTTAGGGAAATATAACTCCATGTAGTCAAAACATTCCAAGTTTTGTCCACTTATCAATTTTGTTTTTTGTAACTCGCCTTCAGCTGTAGGGAAGAGTTTGTTTTGGGCTCATGAATAATTCAGTTCACACCTCAGACAAATGCATGGATCAGTGTCACACCTGTCCATCCTAGTGCCAGAAAACCTTTCTGTGCTGGCTAATTCATAAGTAAGATTTGACAAAAGTAAAGATAATTGCTGACTCCTTAAATGGCCAAATCAGCTGCTGAAACCAGCAGCTGCTTACACATTGTTCCCACAGAGCGCTCTGTACAACTCTTGGTTTTCCAGAGAGAAACAACTTGCCTTTAATTTGCTTGTATGAGAGAGAAAAACAAAAAGGTAGCAGCTGCAGTAAACTTCAAAACAACCTCTTCTTGGGTACATATTAAGTGAAAATACTGGTTCCTACTATGTGTGTACTGTTTACACAGGAGCTTTAGTATCTGTACAGGACACATATTGGAATTCAGACATCATATAGTAAGAGAATTTTATAATGACAACACTTTCTAATAAGTCATCCTTTATAATAGTTTAATGAATAATTTACTAATGCACACATAATTTATTAGCCAGTCATAAGAAAAACTTTTGGGTTGCCAGGTTGTGGAAAATAATAATTCAGTTATAAATGCTAGTAATCCATTAATAAATACTTGTGTGTTTCACACGTTTTAATAAGCCATCAAGCCTTCTTTCATACATGGAAATAAGTTGTTCAGAAGTTGATTTTGATCCAGATTCTCTGCAGGTTTTTTCCAGAGAGGAAACAGTCCATTCACATGTCATCCTGATGAATTAAAGGGCTGTAAATCAACAAATTTTCAAAGGTTGTTCTCATTAATGGCTTATAACTCATCTATAAAGCATTAGTGAATGATTTATTAACTATTAATAAAGTCATTAGTTACAATTTATAACCCCTATATAAAGGGTGATTTATTATAACAAGCCAACTGCTGTTCACCACAAGTGATACTACCAAACAATCTTTTCAAAATGCAAGAAGAAAATGATGAATGTTATAGAAAAACTCTCTCAACAGCTGACATTTCAGAGATGCAAGGTTCTCACTGTGCAGCAGCAATAAGATGCTGGTCTTATTAAGACTGAGTAATCTGGGAATATTGTAGAAAAGACTGAATAATTGTACAAGCTCAGAGAACAAGAATAAGCTCAAACAACCAACAAAGAATAAGAAAAACACAAGGGAAGTGGCCTCAAGGCATCAACATGTGTTTTTAAAAAACTCAAAGTCATTCAAATCACAGTGAACTCTGCAGCAGGAGAACCAAATTTGTTAGCAACCCACAGTCCTGTCTCGAGCAAAAGAGAAGTCCTCCTGAGTTTTTGTGTTTACTTGAGGACCAAGACAATTTACACAAATTTACATTTTTGCAAACCCTGACTCTCAGATTTGCAAAGTTTCCATTTCATGGATATTACTTGTAAACTTTCATAAAGGTCATCTTTTATTGTCAAATAACTTGTTTATTCAAAAATAAATGGCATGTTAAATAGTGTTGTCCCCATCAACAAAAATGTACTTTTATGCAAAATGTGCTTCAAAAGTAAATGCAAACTAATGATAATGGAAAACAAAGCTGCATATTTTAGATGTATTGTTGTGGTACTCTAGCAAATATAGTAATTGTGTTTAAATTCAAATATTTATTGTAAATATATATAAACATAACTGCCCACATTACTGTACATATGCTGCATGTCTGAAAAAGTCCATCAATCAATCTTTATATTTTATCTAAATTGTTTTAATCTGAAAGCTCTGCAGTTTTCTGTGCAGTGATGGTAATACATTTTGCGGTGATGAGATTATCCTGATCCCCGCTCAGTTTATTACTCGCTTTAGCCAGCAACCGGTCGAGGCAGATGGCTGCCCACCCAGAGCCCGGTTCTGGATGAGGTTTCTTCCCATTAAAGGGGAGTTTTTCCTTACCGCTGTCACTGAGTGCTTGATCATGGGGGAATGTTGGGTCTCTGTAAATTAAAGAGTACCGTATAGACCTGCTCTTTATGAAAAGTGGCCTGAAATAACTTCTGTTGTAATTTGGCACTATATACATAATATTGACTTGACTTGGAATGCTTTTTACAGCTAATGAGACCATAGACAGTAGGCTATATGATTTTTTCTTTTCCTTACCTATACAAATTTATGTACAAATCAATTTCTTGGTTTTCTCTATTGCAAGTTACCAGCTATAGGAGAGTTATTCATGTTCCAAATTACTCGGCTAGGCTGTTGAACAAAGGATATTTTGTGAAATATGGTCTATATGTCTAGTCATTTCACATTAGCTAGAGACACAAATATAAACAGATAGAGACAGAGGTCAACTGCAAAAACACAAATATAATTAACTCCCTTAATTACACAATAAACCACAATAACAAAGGCATCAATCAGCAAAAAATACAACACAATACAACAAATTCCCACCACATTTATCTATATAGAGCAACATTAGTTGACAGACCAGAGAGGCATTTAATAGCTCAAGAGAGAGCAATAGAAGCTCTCTCATTATTGTAAAACACACAGCTCGTGCTGAGGCATAAATGCGTCATTGGATCTTTTACTCCTGGTTGTACTGCTTCTAACGCAGCACCAACAGGGCGTTGGTCGGTCTCATCCCTGACTAGGGAGTACACAAACTGCTGCTTCCTTTTTCACCACATACTGTATGTCAAAGATGTCTGCTTTTCCTCACTCTTACCAGAAAGCTTATTTCACCAAGCTCTCCAATTTTATTTTTATTGATTGGGCTGCCAAACAAGACTCCAGCACAGAGGGGAAAAACTGGTTCAATGAAACTCCAAACAAAGCCATCTCATTACTACAATAAAAGAATTCATTTTTTAACATCTAATAAAATAACATTTAATAACATCTGCAATTGTTGGTGTAATTTGTTAAAGTACAGCTTTTGTGTGCACAACAGAGACATTTCTAAAACCTTAAAATGCTGTAAACAGTAACCACAATTTGTCTGTGATACGCCTGAAATGAAATCAATTGTAAATTAATTTTAAAGAGGGCTTCAGGAACATTTCAGTAATTCCATGAAATAGAGGAAGGAAAGAGGAAAAAGGCAGACAAAAGGCTGTAAATCAGTTGAAAGGTCCATCCTGCCAGATGGGCAGTTGTACTTATTTTTGAGCTCGACCCTCGTCAGTAGGCTTGTTGCTTTTTTGTCACAATGAGGCTCCCCTTTGCTATATCAACAGACAGCTAAAGTGGATCAATTAGCATAGATGGAGGCAGACCTCTATTAAGCTGTTTGGTTTCTCTCATTTTCATTAATCACGTGTAGCTTGTCAATTAGGACCATAAATGGATCCTCTGTTCCTGTCTGCAGTTTCAGTGATTCATAACCAGAGGCTGCAGTCTCTATGGAAACCAAACAATAGAAAGATGTTTGACACCGATCCTGGAAAACTGTTAGGTAAATGTGCCCTTGCTAAGTCAGACTCTGGAGATGAAGAGTATTTTGCAGCATACTGAGGCTTATTTCTCTTCTTTTCTGTGAGGGCTGAACACTCACAGTTGGGGCTTTAATTGAGCACACTTCACATACAATCACATAACAAATGAATATTTGCTCTGCTGTTATGCAAAGTCTCATCTCTTTGTGAGTCTTGTTTGCCCTGTTTAACATGAAAGGAGTGAGAGCACACAGAGCTAACCTCATTTCATAAGCAAATCAGATTGTATCCCAGATTTGCAGCACCACTGTCCCTACTGTCCGTGGCTACCGTCTCAGAGTGTCCTCCGAGAGCAGCTCTGATCTAACTAACTGCATATCTAGGACAAACCATCCTCCCATCGCTGTCTAACCTTTTGGAAGGACACCTGATGCCACATGATGGCACCTGTTTGCTGGGAATAGCTTCCACCCACCCTGTCTGCATGGGAGTGTGTCGAAAGAAGGCTATACGAGAAGCACCGGCCAGAAACCGTCAATGTACATGAACTAATCCTGCACACAATGACTGTTGAATACACTGATGCGTGAGAGACAGAGAGGCTGTGTGTCTCAGCACCATCTGGTCTGTGGAGCAACAGAGAATCGATGCTTTTTCCTTAAGCTGCACTCGCCTGTCAGAAACATCTGACAAATTGAAAGCTGCACACAGAAGTTTTTAAATTGGTTTTCTTGCCAAGATTCCCTAAAGATATCGCATTAAAAGCAACTGACAATCTGATGTTTTATTGTACAATATTTGTGAAGTTTCGTAAAAAGGTGAACTGAGTTTCAACCATGTGCAGCTGGGAAAGTAATTTAAGTTTTACAACCCAACTTTTAATTACAGGCTGATAATTGGGAGATAATTATGACCAGTAAAGATTGAAGGCCAATACCAAGGATTTGTGCTGATACTCAGTATTGTTCCCATTTTATGCCAAAATAGTTTAAATCTGTTTATTTTATGGGCAAAATCTCAGGCACAAACTATGAAATAACTTGGGGAGGCCAGGACAACCAAAACTTTATTCAGTATCACATCAATAGATGATTTATTTGAGGCAAAGTGGTTTACAAGATCTTCTGACTCTTGACATATTCTATTGTATAAGCCAAAACTGCATCCAGACACAAAACCAGCTCAGCTCCTTAACACTCTCCTACAGATACTGTATACTTGATGTCACTGAGACAGGAATAGTCATCAGTATTGTTCATTATCTTAACCATGTTTCTTCAATTTTATTACTGATTATTACCTTCATCCAGTGGTGCACCACTTGAGTGAACAGGAAACACAAGGAATTAATTCCAAAACCACAATGGCCAAAACAGAGACCAACTGGAAATTTTGGCAAAAAAGCTGCTGACTCTGCTGTTGCTGGATGAAGTGATGACATGGTTTTCATATCCCACAAGCCTGTCTACTTGATATTTAACATCTATAAACTGTTATTCTTTTACAAGGCTAGCCGCAGATTTGGACTGCTACTTTAAACTGTTGATCAGTAAGTTGACTCCAGTTCATTTAAAATCTCAAGGTCCCAAAGTAGGATTCAATCCAAGCTCTATGAATTTATACTTCAGTGGATGATACTCCACACCAGGTAAAGTGAGAGCTGATCAAGACTTTCTTGTCAAAGCTTTTTTTTTTTAAATTTATTTATTTTTATAAACTCTTCAGCCCTTCAGACTCTTTGAGGTTTCTGCTATATGAGGAAGAAACGTAAATGTAATGGCAATGATGTAATGGCAATGCTTTGGTTCCATGTTTAAAAGAAGACTTTGGCATTTTGGGCAATACACTTTCTTTGCTTTCTTACTGAGATGAGAAAATGTAATATTTGTCAATGCAATATGAAGCTGAAGCAAGCAGCTGGTTAGCTTAGCTTAAAGACTGGAAAACAGGGGAAACAGCTAGCCTGGTTCTGCCCAAAAGTAACAAAATCCATCTACCAGCACCTCTAAACCACCACACCTATTAACACATTATATCTCAGTTGTTTAGAGCATTATTGTCACCATGAGGTTGCTGGCAACCAGTGGACACTCTAGGAAGTCACTGCACCCCGAAATAGTTTGGTTCATAACCCCTCATAAAACCTCAAATTTTTGTTTTTGCACTTCTGTAAAACGATATATACAAAAATTAGGTATTAGAGGCACTGGTAAGCAGGTTGTGTTACTTTCAGACTGATGTTTTCTCATTTCCACTATCTATGCTAAGCTAAGCAGCTGTTTGTAGCCTTACAGAAAATAATAAGCTACCACTAGTAGCCATTTAGCTTTAGCATAAAGACTGTAAACAGTAGGAAACAGCTAGCCTGGCTCTGTACAAAGGTAACAAAATCAAACTACCAGCACCTCTAAATTTCACCAGTTAACATGTAGCCTAACTGGTTTGTTTGATTCGTACAATAACAGAACTGTGAAATCAATAAGTTGTGAATTTAGTGGCGTTGCAGTATGGCTATTTCTTGGCTGGGCCCAGCAACATCATGGTGACTAAGACTTAAGAGTTGCTATTTTTGTAGTGGTAGGCAGATTTTATAATAGTTGGACTGAGCCAGGCTAGCTATTTCCCTCTGTTTCCAGCCTTAATGCTAAGCTAAGCTAACTGGCAGCTAGCTTTAGTTTCATATCTATCATACAGACATGAGTGGTACTGATGTAACTCACAGCGAGAAAGCAAATTAGCTAATGTTATTTCCCAAAATGTTGAACTATTTCTTTAACTCTAAAGCCAAATCTTAACCCTTAAAAAGCTCTTTAGGCTCATTTTCACAGTCTTAACAAAAACGTAGAAGAGCACACAACCACTCATTTTAGTTCTTTTATTTATATTCACATTATTAATGACCACCAGAACATAAACAATGACAATGATAAACAGAACTCCACTGTGAACAGTGTGATTTATTATGTTTTTATTTCTATTGCTCCAACTAAGGATACAAAATGCAGTGTCCAAGAAATTTAGCAAATGCCAATAAGTGCAGACATAACAACTGCTTGGCAGTGCCCGTGTCCTTTTCTTTTGTATCTCTGCCATCTGCAAACCCTCCCATCCCCAGTTTAAGGACATAACCCAGACTGCCAAAGATAAACACCAGCAGTCTGCATTCATTCGTAAGCAACGAAAAAGCATTTATTTACAAGACGATGGTCCGTTATAATCTTAGTGAAGGAATACTTCCGTCAGAATACTGTCTAGAATACAGCCCACTCCTACTTAAAAAAGTACCGATATATGTTTGCATGTAGAATGTCTAGAACTAGGTAGTTTAAGTTTATATTAGAAGAAAAACTGTATATTCTGTGCTTAATGATAGAGTTATTAAAACTAAGTTATGTAAAATATTCTTATATCTATCATATCATATAAAGTCTTAACCTACCTACTTGCAGTTCATGAATAAATGAATTATCTTTCTAATATAACTTACACCTGCAGAGATTCAATGTTCTTAATCCACAAAGCGTTTTGCCGGAGAACATTCCACTTGTACAAATACAACTACACTTTCCCTACAGTCCACAGTGTCTCACACCTAATTGGGCAGACATCTGAAAATGAACCACATTCATTACACAAATGTCATTGCCTGCTGGTGGAGTGTAGGAAGAAGAGAGGGCTGTGAGGAGGTGTGAAGGGGCTGTGAGTCGAGCTGACAGGCTGCTAATGAGATATCATCAAGGAAAAAAGCGCCTCAGTCCATTTAAGAGGCACAATTTCTAACACAGTGGTTGGGTGTATGATATAATGAGGCACATTGTGGAATTATGGTGCGTCATCTGTGAGGTTTGTAACCGTAAATCTCTTCCATCGCTATCATTACATGCACGCAACAGGTTTTCATATTGAACAGGGTCAGCCTCTATCCTTTGTTATTATTAAACTTCGTGAAAACACTCCAACGATAGTCAAATATTTGTTTTTCCTATTCTGACATTGCATTTGCAATTCAAATTCACTCATCACACTAGCTGTTTTCTGTATAATAGAACAGTAGGTGTGATACTGTGTAATTGCGATCAGTGAGACCTTATCTGACATGCATATTGAGCGGGAAAAGGGTTATTTTAAGAAAAGAATACATCTCTTGGGCAAAATGTTTTTTTTCCTGAAATGAAATGAATAGTTTGACATTATGGGGAAGTCCAGTATTTGCCTACTTACCGAGAGTAAAATGAGAAGATCCATACCACTCTTGTCTGCGAGAGTGGTATCAATCTTCTCATCTAACTCCCTGCAAGAAAGTGCATTAACATAGTTTCCAAAATGTTGAACTATTCCTTTAAGGTTAGAATTAGGATTACTTTAAAATTAGGGCAAGAGTTAGGATTAGGTATCTTGTGATGGTTAACACTTTAAAACATCAGCGTCATTAAGGTTTGTCACAAGTAAGAACAGACGTATGTTTGTTCATGTATTTGTGTGTCTGTGTGCACACTGTACATACTCATGGGAATAAAAACTTAAGCCATTGTTAATTTAGTTGTGAAATACATTACTTACATGACTACATTACATTGTGCTTAATCAGTCATTATATACATTTCACTGTATATTTTTATTTCATATACATTCAACTTTTCATAAATTACATAGTTTTGAGGCATTTTTGACAGATGTTTTTGATATTGCTTTTCAAAATCTCAAACATGTAATACACCCTCTTCACAAGATTTTTAAAGAAATGAGTTTAGGCCTTTACATCATACTAAAATGCTTTTGCACTTTTAAAGATTAAATGTAACATTGTCAAAAGAAAGAAAAGGCTGTCAGACTTGTTTTTAAATCAATTTAAATGTAAACGTGCAATTTGAATCACATTCCAGTTTCTGTTCTGAAATGTCATCTTTGTAATGGTGTCTAACAAAATCTGACACTGAAACTCAAAGACAGAAAGATACTACAACGTAGAAAAAACTGGATTTGTGGTTTCTGTCAATCTTTCTGCTGGCATGACTTTTCTAAATTGTTTACCGTATACAGTATATATCAATTTAGATTTAGAAGTCAATTGCATGTGTGTGTGTGTATTTTGGGGAACAGTGTATCAGCCAGAGCTTTCAACTGACAGCAATAACTCTGACGTCAGCATATACAGTATAGTTCTTCCTAATCCCCAGGATAAACAGAGACTGAATGGTGCATTATATTTCCACTGCTGTCCTTGCAGTGTGGAGGAAGCTTGTAGATAAGATGCTATCTGTGAGATGAACAGCAGAGCACATTGTGTTTCCTGTCACTGCTGTGCACTGGCCATGGTATGTTGTGCATGTGTGTGCGTGCAGACACTCTAGGAATACAACAGTGGGACATAGTGATAGTTAAATGATTTTTTTCTTATTTTTTTTAGAAAGCCTGTGACCTTATGATACAAACCTTGTCATACAGTTGAGTGTACACTCATGTCAAATGTTTAGACATGGCCCATAAGTATATCCTGTAACAAAGGAGAGCAATCTCTCAACACATATTTAAACACGGCAAACCACATTCAATAATGCCTCTGTGCTCCAGGTGTGTTGGTCCTGACTGTTGCGCTGTGTATGCATATTTACTGTAAATGCCCTCGGGGTATGCACAAACAAGCAAATTCACAGTTAAACCGCAGCTACAATATGGCCACTGAAGTGACCATAAAAAAATTATTACTTTTGTGGATCCCCTGTGCGTCCTCTGTGTGTCCTATCTCATTAAACACATATTCTTCTGGTAACACTAAACAAGGATGACTTCATCTCACAGGCAGAATATAACAACATCCTTTTAGATCCATATAAAACCAAGTGGGATGATATAGTGTATATAAAGAAGCCTTTAGAGTTTCCTTTACCTTTCACTACATTACAGTCAGCATCCACTGTATAGTGTCTGACCCATTCAAGAAAAAACGGGGCTGTTTCCAAGGACAAGAAACCAATCGTTCATTCTAAAAATATAATCTCAAAGCCCAGCTAGTAAGGGGTTGTGGTGCAAGGTCCTCCTTTCTCTCTCACTCTCTGTCGTGGCTCAGAAGAAGAAGCTCAGTCATATTATAAACAAGGCTTGTGTGATTATCATCCAAGCAGTGAGTGGCCATTCATACCCAACCTAACTGCAGGCTCACTGTTTAACTGTGGTGTGCCAAGCATCCGGAGATTTGTCACCTATTTGGTTTGTTTGACTCTGGGGAGAACTTAAAAGGAGAAGGATGATTAGTTTAACAAAAATAAAAATAAAAAAAAGAATGTGTGGTAGAACAGGTGAGAGATATGCAAAAGAACTATTGCTTTGTTAGGAGGTATTTCATTTACTGTATATCGATTTGAACAGAGGATATAGGTGACCTGAGGGAGTGTGAAAGTCTCCTTAGCACTTAGATATTGACGGCCATTTCCTCCAGACCACTAAATGAAATTAGATCAAAGCTGTAATTTTATAGAGCAACCATGAGATTTGGGCCACTGGTCCCAAGGTGGAAAGGAGGCCTAGAAAAGCTGGTGTTTCTGAGAAAGAGTGACCCTCTGCAAAAACACCATTTTAACAACTGCTCTCATAGTCTGACCCAATCTTGTCTTGTGTAGCTGGGTAAACCAAAAATTTGTTAACAGTGGGTTATTTCAGGACACTGCCAGAAAGATGACACCGCCTACTCTCAGCACAACACAGAACTGAAGTTTTCTTGAGCCACAGCCACGGGTATAATTCATTAGACAGACCCACTGTAATGAGCCAGCATAGACAAAGCACCCAATTTCCAGTGTGTCCTCTTTCCCTTGGGAGCTGTGATCATAATGACAGTGCTGTTTGTTGCCTGGTTTCATGCTGAATCACGATCACACAGCCACAGGGCCCCCTATTCCCTCTCTTTTCTCACACCTTGTGTCTCTGGAAAAAAAGAGAACATCACATCTGCTAGCAGATGATGTCATTTGCATGAGGCAAGTGTGATTTGTTTTATTTATTTATTTCACCGGCCTATAATTATGAGGACATTACGAGGTGACAGAGATGCTTCTTCATGCATCATGAGAGCTCCTGACAGGAAGCCGTGTTGCACAGAGGCAGCTGCGGTTTACATGGTCACCAGTGTGAAGCAGACCGACGGTCACTTTAAGAGTTAAAAGGCCAACAAGTTGTGGTTCAGGCTATCTTGTTTATGACCACATTTCCCAAAAGAGTCGTTGAGACATACACTGATAGGCTAAAGCCATGCTATAACTGTGAAGCATCATGTAAACATTAAAACAAACCCTCTGTGTATTGCACAGGATTAAAGAGATAATGTTTTCTGTCCATTTGCCTTTGGGTATCTCGGCTAATATGCGTCCTGTCCATTAGTCTTTGCTACACTGGCATGTATTCCACACATTTTTCTCCTGCTGATGAAGCACTCAGCAGTCGCTTTATTGTTAAGCGGACCTCTCAAGCATATTGGGTTATAATTTTTTCATGTACACTGTGCATTTTTATGATAATAGGCTATTACTGCTACATAATGACTTTCTGTGTTTGAGCCTTAATGGAGGCAGTTACATTCAAATCTTTCTCCTCTGTTAGGGTTTAGGTTTGTTTAAGTTTTTGGTTTGTTACTGTACGGGATTTAATCATTTATTATCATAATTATATTATCAACTTATATATTATGTCACTATGTATTATTATTATGATGATTATTATGATCATTGTAACAATGAACATACAATTCAAAAACATTACTGTAATACAGGTGATATATTACAATATTTTCTGCTTTTTTCATAAGAAGTTCAGAACTTAATATCAACATAATAAACAACAATGACAGCTTTATGACATGATATTTTAAAAATAGTACATTTATGCTAACTTATTATAATTTAAAGAAATATATTAAAAGTAGATATTGATATTGATACTTTTTGTATAACAAAATAATAATATAATAACAATATAAACCAATTGTTATCATTGTTATTACATCAGAGCCTATTCTCTTATTCCATTGGCCAGAGTATTTTAGCTAGAGAATGCAGAGCTTGAAATAAGTATGGTAGTAAAATATGGCAACGCTGAGGTTAAAAGGACATTGTTCTCTGGTATGAAAGCCTTTGAGAAGGGACACTGAACTGGGGCCAATTATGAATTGATGATGGGACTAAAAGCTAAAGTCTAAGACAGTGGTTCTCAAATTTTTTCACGTCAAGGACCCCCTGGAACACAAATTAGACCACGGACCCCCATTTGGTAAGATTTTTGCTTTTAGATGTTTTATTACAGAAACTATATGAAACCCATGACCAAAATAGTCATACACTCTGACATTGTGTTACTTATGGATGGAATTATAGTGAAAATGAATCATTCCCCTTTTTTTCTGAGGATCCCATGGAACCCCCTCAAGTACCCTTGGGGGTCTGTGGTCCCCACTTTGAAAACCACTGTTCTAAGATAAGGATATGTGGCGTGGGGCTGGACTTTTCTGGGCAATTTTGTGTTTTGTTTTATGTTGTTGTTAAGTTGCTGAATCTTAATATATATTGATATAGATTCTGTTGATATTATAAAAAATAATGAAATTAGAATTTTTAAAAAGTATAATCAAATCAGAAATGAAAACACAATGGCAGGAAGAGTGGGATGGAGGAAATAAGGACCAATACTACTAAAGCATTCAAAAAAGAAAAGGAGTAGGAATGAGAGGAAGCAATAGAAACAGAAAGGAGGACGACATTAAATTTAGGATGAGGTTTGGTCACACTGGTCTGAAAACTACATTAAACATCATGAATAAGCTACTGGTAGATGTGAACATTGTAGGCTACAGGAAATGGTGGAGCATGTATTTTTATACGGTTCTAAATATCAGCAAGAGAAGCAGACACTTGAGATTACACCTCAGAAGGAATCACATGACACTTGGTTATAGAAATGTTACAGATCAGTTCAGGTGATGAAGGGGTACAGGGCTATTTTTTTTAGATTTTTAATGCGATAGTATAGTAACCGTCCTGAGTCACACTCCAATCCAGAAGGTGGCGGTAATGCACCTAAAAGCTGTTTGCCAACCGACATCACAACAAACGAAGAAGAAAGGTTAGCTTGTTATGTAGCCACCTAGCCGACGAGAGGGCTGCTATTTATTATTTTTAAACAGTGCTTCTTCTTTAAGCCTAATGTAACACTCGATTATACATTTGAAATTGTATGCAGGTATTGTCGTTCATTTACTGGACCTGTTTTGTACATATTTTGGTGTGCCGTGACGTGAGTGGCGACAACCTGGACATGTTAGCAGAGTAGCTAACTTACCTAATTTACGTAGTGACAAGTGTTCCTCCAAGTGTCTGTACGTTATGTAGCTGTCAAAAGCTGACCTTGTATACACAGTCAGCTGAAGGACGGTTTACTCTGAATTGGCTCTCTCAGAGACATGGCGTCAACCAGGCTCCTGTGCTTGTTGAGCGCCAGAGCAGCAGGCTCGACCAAAACATTAGCCAGGGCAGGGTGCAGTGTGTGCTTTAGAAGAAATGTCTGCAGCTCACCTTCAAGACTGCAGAGCTGCATGTCAGCCTGGGTCATTGATCAGTATGGCACTAATGGGGTGTTGAGGCGCACAGAAGAAATCACCGTCCCCCTTGTCAGTTCACCCAGTGAGGTTATGATTCAAGTCCATGCGGCTAGTCTCAACCCTCTTGATATATCTATGAGGGGTAAGTGTTAAATTAATATCCATTAAACTCACTCTGGGCAACATACACACACAATCAGTGATTTTTAGTTGAATGTTTCACCTAATTGCTCACTTGCTTGATTTCAGGTGGTTATGGAGCTAAACTGCTTAAGTTAAGAAGGGATCCAATGTCTGTGATGGGCACTGATAGTGAATTTCCTCTGATCCTGGGTCGTGATGTGTCTGGTATAGTGGTGGACTGTGGATCTGAGGTTACCCATTTTGAACCAGGAGATGAGGTAGGAGCTGCACTTGTGACAAAGAAGGTGTTAGTTGGTTGCATGAACCCAGTCACAATCCGCAGGTGTAGTTTCCTAAATGAATTTGCAATCACCACACATAGTCCAATAAGAACTGGAGAAGAAGAAGATGTCCTTGATGCAAGCTGCTCTCTATTAAACTGATTTCAGATCAGTATCTGTGGACTGATGTGGATAACAGTGTCATCCACTAATTATGCAATCTACAACTGTTCCACACCTACATGAAACCACTATACAACTACACTGATCAGGAAAAAGCAATTAATAGCTGTTCATATTAAAAATAATATGAACAGTAATATATAAAGCAAATAGAGAGCAAAATTACTGCACTAAGGCCACTTACACACTGATCCACGTACACATTAAAGGAAATAAAATGAGAATTATACACAGACGGCGAATTACAGCACTGCACAACTTTCCTGTAGAGAATGTGAATTAGGAGTAGACAATTTGGATAATTTCTTTCTATTAATTGAACCAGAAAACCTGTTGAGAGACAGTATTGTTTTTGCAAGAGAGACCTGGTCAAAATAGCAGCTCAGGGTAGATTACACAGAGTCACATAAAACATTCTCATGCAAAATAACATACGATCTAAGAGACATATAGCAGAGTGACTATATAAAACAGTTTCATTTTTCATAAAATTTACTCTGCAAGTGGTGCTTGAATGCCTGATATGAACACTGTGTTTCTAAATCAAATTTGTCGAGTTGTAAATTATTCCAGGTCCACTGTGTATAATACAACAAAGCAGTTTTGCCAAGTTCAGAACAGACTATGGGGACTCTGAAGATTATCCATCTAGATAAACTGGTCTGGATAAAATCTGTTATCACGGTATTTCATATGGAAGTTTACTGTGTATTGTAAAACAGTGAATCTTCTGGAAAATGAAGTGAGAAACTATTTATGGATAAAATGATAAAATAATCAGACAGGAATGGCTAATCCAGTCAGTTAAGTACCAGAAACATCAAGGTTCTTTGTCACATCATATTAAAATACAGTATTTCCATAAATCAGTCCTGCTCATTGATTTACAAAAGTGCCTACAATGTCCTAACACAGTGGTTTCTAACATGGGGGTCAGGATCTCCTCAAGATAAATTTAAAGGGTTGTGAGATAAACAAACAGGATAGTGAAGCAGAAAAAGACAGCTACACAAAAGCTTTTTTCTCTTATGAATAACTGAATAATTTGACCTATCCAGACCTCTAAAAATTATTCACATAAATGGAGAAAAAAGTAATGAAACCAGTAATGAGGGGTCACAGGTCAACAAGATTGGGAACAACAGGTTTAATACACCCAACGATGTAAATGAGATAGCTATATAAACGCTAGTGCACAATCACTGATTGTGAACAAATTTATATTGTCTCACAGTATATATCACCATTCCACCAGCTCTATAGTCAGGTCATATAAAGACTCCAAGTTTCTTGGAAGAAAGATTGTGCTTTGCGTTATTTCTGCTTTGTCATCACATGAATGTGACTCATATCAGTTTGAAGATTCTGCTGCGCGCTCTCCCTAACAATCTGAAATTACTGTCCTCACGCAGACAGAAAAACGCAATTATGAAAACCCAGTGTGAATGTGATAAAATTATACGCAGATACCGATTTTCACATACAGTATTCCAGAAACCTTGTCCGATAAGTATAAAAATATCCTTGGAAATGACGACTAATGATAAGAACTGACAAGAACAGCAGACTTAGAGCTTAATAGCTGATCAACTAGATTTAAAGAGAAAAAGTGTAGGTGGTTAAATTGAGTCATGGACGGCATGTTAAATGTCATATTTGTGTTTCAGGTGTGGGCTGCTGTTCCCCCATGGAAACAAGGCAGCCTGGCAGAATTTGTCACTCTAACAGAGTATGAGGTGAGCTACAGAGAAAGTAGAGTTTAAGAGAATTGATTTAGAGCGCTTAATGGAATTGTAAAAAAAAAAAAAAAATGTGCTGAACAGAAAAGTTTGGAAGAAGTGCATTATGTAGTCTTGAAGTATAAGAATTAATTAGGATTAAGTTTGCTTGGTTGCAGGAGCCACTGTGGCAGCAATTACAGAGACACATAAATTGCCCTGTATTTTTCTTGCTTTTATCGTACTTCATTTAATCTGCAGCTCTGAGCTAACTGCTCTCACAGCAGCTCCAGTGAGTAGACAGAGCTTTCAAATCATAAATTAAAAAGACAAAGGGAAGCTTCTGGGCTTACTTCAGGCGCACTCCCACCGAGCCAAGGATGTAGTTAAAATGATTATTGTTCTTCTTGTTATCATTGTATTGCATAAATTAAAAAGATTGTTTACATGTTGATATATTTGTAACTGTTGACTCTATGTTTTTCTGTCTGTCTCTTAAAGGTTTCCCATAAGCCAAAATTATTGAGTCACACAGAGGCAGCATCCATCCCTTATGTAGCCAACACCGCTCTGTCTGCACTTGTCAATGCAGGTGGTCTTTGCCGAGACAGCTCTTCCAATAAAAGGCAAGCACCCGCCTGATCCTGGATAACCTTAAACTGAACCACTCCACCCCCCCATGATTCATACACAGAATATTTGAAGTGGGAATCATAGTGTTAGGGGGGAAAAAGGAAGATGTCTAAGTCCATGAATACTCTCTTTTCCTGTTGAGAAATCGATCCTGCAAACTTATCCTTTAATAAGACACCTTTTTCCATTGCATTCATTTCAGTGGTGAAATTGGTCCATTACTTCATTTTAATTGGCATCAAAGGGGGGTTAAAATTGTGCCTTTAACCCACAGACTGTAAAAATCTCACCTGATGTTAAATCTAATGGAACGTCACCTCCTCCTTCAATGTAATAGCTTTCAATCCTGAAAATCCCCTTTTTACCCCCCGAAGCTCCCGCTTCTTTCAGTAGCTTCGCTTAAATGATTCACGCAGTAATTGAATGACCCTCTGGTTGCTGGGGTTTCTCCTCTTAGAGTTATGATCACCGGCGGATCGGGAGGTGTTGGAACATTCTCCATTCAGGTAAGACAAAGTGTGCTACCGCAAGCTGTTACCAGTGTCTTTACTCTGCATGAGCATACGAGCCGCTCGTTGTGTCTTTGTGTTTATTTATGACTTTTTTTCCTCTTTGTGCTGCCAGCTATTGAAGGCCTGGGGTGCCCATGTAACCGTTACCTGCTCTCAGAATGCAGAGGGCCTTGTTAGAGGGCTGGGGGCCGACGAGGTTGTGGACTACACAGCAGGAGATGTGGCTGACCAGCTAGAAATAATGGAGAAGTAGGTGTTGTCGCTGTGAACAGTGTGTATTTTTAGAAGTACCCAGCCTTTCAAATCATACAGTACATTATGTGTACAGTGGTGACATTGTATTTTTTTTCTTTAAAAAAGGATCAGAGCAGAATGTTCTTTACTAGCCCAAGGCCCAGACTCTAATTACGTATCATTAGAGTCTGTGCTAGGCCATTAAAGGTTCTAATAAAAAGGAATCATGCTTTCCTCCAGGGCTGCTAGAATTGTGTGAATCTCCTCCATAAACACCACAAATGTGGTAAACATCTCCCTGTCAGCATGGCACACCTGCTTACGGATTCACTTTCTAGTTTCCATGGATACCAGGGCTCAAGGCCTGAATGGACGCTGGTTCACCCCTCTCCCTGCCCCCATAACAAAATTGGTAAACCCTGGCTTTAGCTTGAAGACTAAACAAATGAGCACACCAGTAATCTTTTCCTAACAGAAGGTTTTATCGATTTGCAGGATTCTGGCATAAGATGATAAAACATGCTGTGCCCTCATAAGTAATGACTTGCTATGAAATGTGTGTGTGTGTGTACGCTTAGCAGTATTTTAAAGCCTCTGCCACCAGGGTTGCACTAAATTTGACTGTTTCTCCACCAACAGGTTTGACGTGATTATCGACTGCGTGGGTGGTGATACAGAGCGGTGGGCGATGGGTCTGCTGAAGCCCTGGTCTGGGGCAAAGTACATCACACTAGTAACACCTTTACTCCTCAACACCGATTCCATGGGCCTGCTGAATGGGACCTTTAATGCTGTATTTACCCTGCACAGCAAGGCCGTACAGGTAAACATGAGCATATACTCGTGTCAAATATAGCTGAAAGATAATTCTGCTGTTCATGGCCTGAAATGCTAATCCACTCGCCTCCCAAGCAGAATTAAGACACAAAACATCATAACATCAATATTACCCTGTTGTTTATTTTATAAAACGCTTTGAGCCCAATATTTCTCATGAATCTGTTAGCATGGGTGTGAACCACAGGAGCTCCCAAAGTGAGATGGAATACTTGATCCCTAGTGGCATGGACAGACAACTTTCTGTAATGGGTGTATACCTGTTCGAGCCAGGTGAAGTTTCTGCTAAGCGTTATTTCCATTCAGTTGATCATATGAATTGATTTCAGTTGAAACAGGGAGTGAAAACTCATGTTAGGACTTGACTTAGCTTCTTGGCATACTCTCTCTCTCTGCAAAGGTTTACGCTTGATCTGTTGAAATATACCCTGCAGGGTGTAATAAATTGACTGCGCGCAGGTGAAAAGGGAAATTCAAGCATCGAGAGTTTAAGTCCCTGCATGTGGTGAGCTTCATAACTTTTGCGTGTCTCTCCAGCTGCTCTGTTTGTGGAGTGCATGTGTAATGAGGGGTAGTGGATGATCAGGCAGGGACAGGGTGGAGCTGCTCTCAGTCAAGTTGTGCTGGGCAGTGGAGGCACGGAGTTGTGTATGTGTGGATGTAGCTGTGTGTGTGTGTGTGTGTGTGTGTGTGTGTGTGTGTCTTTGTGTGTGTGTGTGAGAGAGAGAGTGGGGGTGTTAGTCTGGATGCAGTGAGTGTGTGCGTGCATTTGTTGGCTGCTGAACCAGCAGTATTTGGTGTTTGTGCAGATTGTAGCCAACTATCTCCCCCCGGCAAATGCCAGTGTTTGTGTGTTTCTTGCCAAGCCTCCGGGCCCCTTTGTCCACGGGAGCAGCCAGGTGGTCAGTTTGGTCGGGCTCAGCCACAGCAGTCACACCCTCAGAGCCCAGCAAGTCTTTCTCATTGGGGAGATCACAGCGCAACTGAGCCCTCTAGTGTTCAACTTCTCGGCAGCACTGAACGATCAGGAAGAGTCAGTTGGTTTTTTTTTCACAGAAGGGATAGTTTTACCCGAGGCTAAAGAGGTGTGGCAAGCGATGCCACACAATAATATAATTATAATAATATCAAGCAGTGTTTTAGTTCCAGATTAGCACATATGAATGGCTCTCTCATTGTGTTTTTAGATGTGTTCTGGTTCACCTTTGTTGGGATTTTTTTTTTGAATATGCAAGTTTTTCCTTGTTACATGATAAAAACAAAATACTTGTTGTCAGTAGAAGGATTCAATTTTTATTAACAATCAAAGCTATCACGTAAAAAGGTGAAAGTAGTGACACTATTATGTGTAAAACTGGAATGATCTCTTTTTTTTTTTCCAGTCTGCTAGTCAATTGTAGCAAATGTTTCTGTCAACTCATGGTGAGAAAAGCACTGTATGAAACTTTATAGTAAGAAATACTACTGATAGAAACTTCCACTAACTAACGTAGTGTAGTAAATAGTTTATCAGCAAATTTACAATGATTGTTTTTTTTCCTTCTATAAAGTCTATTACCTCTTACTCTTAATACGATGTTACACAAGTCACTGTGATGAGACTGTGTCCAATATTTATTATGTGTGTATTGGCTTGCGTTGTGCCTCAGTTGCTTTTTGTAACTCAAAAATATTCTTATTCAGATTTTTGAGAGTCAGAGTCTCATGGTATTTTTAGCATTATGTTTAAACTCCTGAGGTTTATGAGAATATAGAGATCTAATCAGGATACATTTGAACGGTCTCTTCCTCATCCTTTCACGCCTGGATTACCACTCTGTGTGTTCTTTTATACCCAGTGAGCTGCAGACCTGCCTGACTTCTAATTATTGCCTCCACTCTGTTCACCTCTTAGAATATAATATCAAATGGAGTCTTCTACCGCTGGGGATTTTATGCTCCAGATGGGCCCGCCCTGGACGAGGTCAGCAAGCTGGTGGACGCGGGGAAGGTACAGTACTGCCTTATTACTGATAACATACAGTACCAGTCATACCAGTACTCATTCCCTTGAATGAGAAAGTGTGTCCAAACTTTTGACTGGTACTGTACATACTGGCATACTTGTCATTCAATACCACTTACACCAACAGAGTGGGGGGGTTGAAAATCCTTTCATTTGCACATCAGTCGCAGCTTGAGAGTGAAATTCATGCAGGGATGGAGATCATGCCGCAGAATGAATATGAACATACCAGGGATTCCATACATGCATACATATTCAAGGCTCCCCGCAGCTTTGTTAAGGAGTAAGCATTGCATTCCCGCTGTGCTGGTTGGTTGTGGGTGTGCATGGTTGACTGTTGGGTGATTGAGTCAGGCGCCAGGAGGCGATGAATGGATTTTTAAACAGTGCTGAGCAGCCATTCGCAAAAGCATGTGGGACCTCTGTCCTTTTGTCCCGGGGGCTTATAGCAAGCGGCACATTCAGACCAGTGGCGGGAAGCTACGGACACACACACACACACACACACACACACACACACACACACAGCCCCCCCCACCCACCTCCCGCACACAAACACACACTCTCTCTCTGCATGTCCTATTCTCAGTCAGAGGTGTGGATGATTTCCAGTGTGACGCCACTGCTCTCCCCATTCATTGTTACCAACAAGAGATGCTGACCAGAATAACAAGCCTGGCTGCTCATGTTGTGGGACCAGCACAGGATTGTCCAGCCTCATCACATTCTAAACCCCTCCCTCACTTTTTCACATTTGCAGCTATGAAAGCAAAGATGATGTAGCATTAGGAGCTTGTGACTATTTGTTTGTCTAAATTAAATAAATGACATGAATACTATCATTCCCCAGCTACAACATCTTGATCCCAGATCCAGTAATATAAAAATACTAAAATAAGTCATTTAATCTGGTTTAGAGTCTTTTGTCACAGAAAAATATATGGATTTGCCCAATTTGCAAAAAAAAAAGCAAAAGTCAAAACCCATTTTCAAGTACGGTTTAACCCTGATAATGCTGTGAAACTTCATTGTTTCCTGATATTCCACTCATATTCCTTATATTTCTGCTGGCTCATCACAGATCCTGCCAGTTGTGGAAGCGCAGTTTCCATTTACCCAAGTGCCGCAGGCTTTTCAGAAGTTGGAGCAAGGCCACGCCAGAGGGAAGACGGTAGTCAGGGTGGCAGACGAGGACGACAGACAGGCTGAAGAGCTGGTGCAGAACAGTCGCACAGAGACTGCAGAGTCAGAGCAAGAAGTGCAAGAAACGGCAACGCAAAACTAGAGACAGACAGAAAGATTCTTCTCTCTTCTCACTTCTCACTCTTTGACAGCAGCAGACTGTATCATCCAGAGATCAGAGCTCCTGCTGTTGTGCTGCAGACTACAAGCGTGACCTGAACTTGTAATGGGAGTGTGCCAGAGGCTGCTGTTCTTGTTAAAGCTTAAACCCTCCTGCACTGTCTTGATGTTTTCATAAAGGTGCTTGAGTTATGCTGCGTTGACGTCATGGTGAAGTTACTAAAATTGCAAACTGCGGACTAATAAATACCATTCAAGTCAGCATCCAACTGGTAATAACAACCAGGCTTTTGGCAGTTTGACTGATTGCTGCAATCTGTGTAGCAGTTACATGAAAGTACATGACAGTCAGCTGGAAATGTTGTTATCAATAGAAGTTAATGAGATACCAGGCGATGCAGAAGCAGCACTGTAAGACAGGTAGCAATTTGTATTCTGTTGCATCTGCACTTGTTGGGTTGTTTGACAGTTTCCATGAGCACTTGCGCGTTGTTACATGGAAATCTTCCCCATTGTCACATTGCATCTCACATCGCGCATAATGTGAATGCAGAATACAGTAAGTGAGCTGAACACAATGAAACCCTCCAATATAAACTACTTTTGCATCAAGTTGAACATCAAGTGCAAATCAATCTACTGTAAAAATGTATTTAATACATTTATTGACAAAAATACATATTCTGAAAACAACAATGTGTGTCATATAGGTTTGCACAGAATAAAGAGACAATGTGCTAAGCAAAGTTGTATTTTTTGTTTCCTCATGTTGTATGCAGCTGGAAAGTAAGGTAATCATATTGCATAAAAGTTATGAAAACATGTTAACACTGTTTAAGTTAATTACAAATCAGGCAAATAGATTTATTCAACAAAAAAGACAAAATATAAACCTTGAGATATATTACTGGAAGTGTAAAATGTAAAGTGTTTCAAGTTCAAACCTCACTATTTGTCAAGTGGGTCGTAATACATTCTTACGGATTTTTTCCCATAGCTCTCCGAGCTGACTTCCTCGGTGGAAACTTTATAGTTCTCCTGCAGCAAAGGTTTCAGCAGACGCTCCAATGATGCGCGTTGTCCTCGAACACTTGTCATGCAGCTGCGTACAGTAACAGAACCTCCAGTAGAGCTGTGCGTCTGATTATATTAAGGATCCAGCTCTGCAGCTCAGTTTTTTCATATAATCTCCACGTCCCACATTTGGGTCAGTTTATTTGGATCAAGAGTGTTCAGGATCACTTGGTTTTTGTCAAAATGATGGCCCCCTGTAAAAGAGAAGAAGAGATGTTTTTCAGATATTATACCATGTAGTCAATTTTTTTTTTTTTTTAAGTGTGTCCTATTTAGTGCATCTGGGATGAGCTTATACTGAATATTAGTAATATTCCATTTATTAGAAACATACAGGACAATCATATAATCACTTGGATAATGAGGCATTTAAAAACATCCTGTTCATTGTTTAAGGTGACGTGTAACTTGCCATAGGGTGCGATTGTATGGTCATGTTAACACAATTTAATTTATTCATATATATAAGATTTTTTTTAAAATCTGTACCCATTAGATGTAATTGAAAATCTGCCTTTTTGTACACTGACATTATTTAGTCCACAAGGTGTCACTAATTGACAGTGATGTGCAAATGAATGTTTCACAAAACACATGAAAACCCAGTTGTCAGTTCAAGTGTAACTGCAGTTCACAGGAGGTCAGGCACCTGGTGACTTGTTCTGCTGGTAACACTTGTTTGGTTTCAACAAGAGTACAGAATTTGCATACTAAGTAACTGTGGTAGTGTGAAGTTGAGGAAAGTCAAACTGAGAACATATTTGAAAATGATTTTACAATTTGCTTTATATTCTTGTACTTTCAGGTGAGTAGGGCTTAACATATTTGATGAGATTTCACTATAAAACCAGAACATGAAATGTCTGGAAGGTTGACAAACACTGATGTATTATTGGTTAACTTTAAAATAGTTAACTGTGATTGTTAAAGTTTTCTAACATCTAGATCCTCTGTGGAAATCTCATCACAGCTGGGGTTTTTTCAAGAGCTACATATCAAAGGTCTTCTATATAAACCATTACAACATTTAAGAGAAACCGGTTTCTTTAGAGACACACGTGAATGACTCAGGCTCACCTTTCACCTCCAGGACCAGATCAGAGGTGGGGGTGTAGCGGATAAATCCCTCTGGGGTGATGCTCCAGAAGTGAGCTTGGTCGTCTTGCTCCGGCGTGAGGCCCGTACGGCTTCCTGCAATGGTCACACTGCCACTGGGACTCAGGCAGCACTCCTCCAGCAGCTGACGACACAGGGAGAGGAGTTGGTTGTTTCAGTGACATTTAGAATATCTTTTAA
The DNA here is from genome assembly GCF_910596095.1 of Thunnus maccoyii. Lineage (NCBI taxonomy): Eukaryota > Metazoa > Chordata > Actinopteri > Scombriformes > Scombridae > Thunnus > Thunnus maccoyii. Next base: position 19,689,351 of record NC_056549.1, on the reverse strand, counting down.
AAGTTGGATTGGTCAATGTTTCATATTTATTTATTATTTATTTATTTATATTGTTTGATAGTGGTACTTCATCTCTATTATATTATAGACTTACCAGATCAACGGTTAGTATGATATGGGAGGTTTGTGTTTTAAAAATAGTTTTTAATGTCCTTGTGTGTCCCTGACCTGATTAATAGTATCACAACAGTACTGGTACCTTGCAGTGGAGATGTCCATTCTGATAGAACCAGATCTGCTCAAAACCATCAGTCTCCTCCATTTCTTGAATTCGCAGCAGTTTGATATCATCCAAATCTCCGGTCACTGACATCATGAGCCCTGTCTGTCTGTTCCTTAAACGGAAGTGCACTTGCTTCTGCTCCAAAAACACACACATGACCAAACACATGATCAATGCCTCTACTCAGCAGATGGGAAAGACAAGCTTATTTTTTCAAAGAATATGTTGACATTATTACAAATCATTTTCTAAACTGAGTTTGAGCTTCACAAAATTAAAACCAAGCTTTAAAGGCAGCATCATTCACTCCATACAAACTAAACTATGTTTAATATCAGATTTCAAGTTAATGTAAATGTAAGAAATGATGATTCGATTTTCACAGTGGGATTTATTCAAATTTCATCAAAGCTTGGTGATAATTCCCTACTACAGTATACAATTACATTTTTTTATGCCCCAATAATTACAGATACTGCAAAAGCCTTAATGATAACAATGACAAAATTTGCTATAATAAGCAGGCTGTTGAGGCGTGCACTGTGTAGCTTTCAGTCATCTTGTATCCATCAATTACAGCTGTTTTTTTTAATGAATACTGTTGGATAGTGTAATTATGGGCATTTGTTTTTGTTGTTTTCAGTTGAGTCACCCTGGTGCAGTTTTAATTGTTAGAACTGACCGTAGATCAAAGTAGATGAGGTGAACAGGTACAAAACATTTAGAGGTGTAAAAATAAAATGTGTACTTCCACCTTTGTGGAGTACTGATTTTTAAATACAGGAAACACTGTGGTACTTCATACCTGTAGAAGAGGGCGGAGGGATCCAATTTTCTTCCAATTGCTGATCTGATGCCAGTCATGTACCTCACCAGGTTTCAGCAAAATCTGAGCACCTCGATAGTTGACTCCCTCATATAGTACCCACCTGGTAATAAAGGAAACACAGCCAAGTTTCAACAGCTGCAATCAACCAACTCCACTTCATCATCAGTTCCTCTCTTTAAGCACTTTAACTGGCCTTATGTTATGTGCTGCCAGTTGAATCGTGCTTACAACAGTTATTATATTTGGGCTGTTCATGTATTATTTCTTCATTTTGGCAGTCTGCATGGACATGTAGCTGAAAGTCTAGACAAGAAGTGTGGCTGAGACATGCCTTTCATATTTTTCTTTCTTTCGTTACACTGCTCTCTCATGCGAATGTTGGTTCCTGTAAAATTAATATGCCGCCATTTTGGCCAGGAGATTTCAACCTCATGAGGGCATCCTGGTTAAGTAAAGGCCAAATGAAAAATAAAATACAATGTGCACTTTTACAGAGTCAAAAAAAGTGACGTCTGTAATTAGAAATCAGTGGCATATGCATATACCCGCACCTGTCAGGGTTCACTACCATGAATACATTTTCAGCCTCTGAGAAACAGAGTTTACAGTATTTACTAATATCCATTTGCCTTGTGATTTATGATGCTATAAACTCAACCTATGTAGTGTTTTATGCTGGTTGGAAGCCAATTTTCTTTTGAAATATAGCCTGAAATGTTCTTGATTTCACGCACCTCGCCAAAGACAATCTTCTAAAATGTGCTGAGCCACACAGCCATCCAATTTTCTCAGTGATGCTGAACTTTGCTTTTAACTCCGGCCTCAATGGTTCTGTTCTTTGGCTGATTGCCTGTCTCCCCTGTAGTAGGAATGTGCCACTCCAGAGGCAGCTCTGGCACACTGTGAGCCCTTTATTTTATCAGCATGGGCTCACACCTAGAGTCTGAATCTCACACATCAGCAGCAGGTTTCCATCATCGCTCAATCTGTCAGTATTGTCATACTGCATGATAAGATGTGCTGACCCTGCATTCTGCATCTAATGTATTTGAATCTGTGAAACAACCATGCAGGCTCCAAACTGCTGCACCTAAAAAACACTCCAGTGAGCCATCTTCACATGTTTGTCACAGTGACCAACGTGGATCTAATACTGTTTGTACAAATGTAAAGATAACCATCGCCAATTCAAAAGAACACCAAGCCACTTATGTAGAGAGACAACATTGATTTTGCTCCTTTTACTATCTCTAGAGAGGCTAAGAGGCTTCTGAACAATATGTCTGTGAAAAATAAAGGATATTTTTCTGTTGCACATGTTCCTGACAGAAAAAAATGTCTTTGACAGCACAGTGGGTTTAGTCCACAGTAGATACACACACATATATTCACACAGGCTGTTATGCATGAACCTGTCAAACTCACACTAAGAGGAGAACTTGGGGGACGGCTGAGTAACTGCTTTACATTCCGACATAGCCAGTCTATACTCACATGCCTCCCTCCACGAGCACGGACTGGACTCTGCCACAGCCTCCAGCCAGCTGAAGGTTGACTGATCCGTCTGTCAGAACCACCCTCTTTCCCCGGAGGCCATAGCGCTCAAAAAGAGTGATGGATGGCAGTGAAAACTCCTGTCGAGGTGGAGAGAAAGAGGGAGAAGGTATATTAAGGAATGGAGTGGGTGGAGAGCTGCAGGTCATGTAGGTTGAAATTAAGGTTATTGTGAGGTTACCATGGAAACGGACACACTCACACCTTTGTGCTTGCTGGCATACTGTAGATCATAAATGTCAAGATGAAATGAAAAATGCCTTTTTAACCCTTTTAGATCGCATCCCCCGGTCAGATTGTGAACATATTTAACAATATATGCCAAAAAAATCCATTTATTTGTATTCTTATATCAAAATCCAATCATGTTTTCTTCCTGTAAAACAAAATATGACGTGTGCATACATAGGCTTGAACCAACCAATTTCAACCAATAATATCATGACATCCACCCATCAATGAATCCTCAACTTTTATCGGCACAGAGCTAAGATTCATTGTGACACATTATTCAAATCAAATTCCTCCCAACGTTACTGTCTCTCCTATTTCACTCGGAAATAATTCACGACACGGAAGTTAGATACTCTCGAAATGCTGTTTCATCTCGAGTTTAGTAGCGACTCAATACAGATACACTGGATGGTATAGTTTTTCCCTTCAGCTGAGTTGTTATGTAGAGGACAATGACAGGTAACAGATACTTTCAGAAAAGGTGACACAGGTTTGATATACTTTCTCACACTGAGTGCTGTTTGTCAGTAACCATGCTGCTCATACAACTTTGGCAAGAATATCTTTTTGAAATAAACTTGTAAAATCTTTTATATTCATGTTTTTCAGTTGCTTATAAACAAACTACCAAACTTAAAATATATGTAAAGCACGTTGAAGTGCCCTTGTGTATGACAGCTGTAGTATAATGTATGAATAATATTTTTAACATTAACCATACTATTTCCACTACTGTACACATAGTTTACACATAGCCACTTCCAGTGGCTCTCAATGCACTCTCAATGTCAAATTCCTTGTTTGTTCAAACCTATTTGGCCAAAAAAGCTGATTCTGGTAATTTAGCCTTGCTTTTCCTAAAAAAATACCTGGTTGGATGAGTTGGATAAGTTGAATCTTTCAGTGCTTTGCCTGTAGGTCGCTAGCACTATGCAGAACCTGTATTTTAGACGCTAAATTCTCCACTATGTTCACCATCTAGTCGCTAACTGTCTGCTTTTTGTTGCTGGGCAGATAGCGTACATAAAATTGCAGATTGTAAAATGAAGACAATAAGCTGAAAGATGCTAAAACACTCCGTAGAGCTCAGGGGAACTGCAGAGTTGGGTGATAAATCTTTGTGGGTATGTCAGTGTCCCCTGTCACATTATACATAGTCATTTGATCCATTGATACTAATATTAGAATAGCCTTATATCCAGATTAACGTTCAAAGAAATCTGACTGTTCAACAATGTAATAATTCCTTGAAAAAATTGTTTCAGTTTGTTTCAATGTCCAATTTAATCATGAATGTCTAAACATAAGAAATAGTTTTAGGCAGAGCATCCCCGAAAGTTGGTGGGTGTATAAGAATTAAAATAAAGAATTAAATAGTAGTAATTAAAAATAGTTAAGAACTTACAAAGCCAACAGGCTGTAATGACAGGATGGAGGAACTTGCATTGACACAGCCCATCGCTCTCAGGTCTGGGTAATTTCCCACTTCTAACACGTACATCCTGTCGGTGAAGTCCTGGCCCTCAAATGCCAGCCAGCTGAAAGTAATTCACATGAATATAGGACGTTTTTAGTAAGTGGAGCAGTGACAGCCTGTAGAAGATCCTGAGTCTTACTTTTGTAACAGATCACCTTTGGCAAATCCAAAAGGGCATATTCCTTAAAATATGTTTTTAAGGGTGGGACAAATTGTTTCAGATAACTATGATTCAATTTATACCTCACAACAACAACCCCAGAGTGATGTTTTGCCCATAGAGTACAGCATTACTCACCTGCCCGCCAGAACCTTGCAGGAAGCCACAGAGAAGCCTTCCTGCAGGGAGGTCACACTGTCCTCCAGAGCGAGGACAGAGCCTTGAAAACCTGGATCAGAGAAAAGCTGCACCTGAGGACACACAAAGCCAAACAATAACCCTGAGTCATCCACTCTGTGTCCCACGCACACTTCATCAGGTAAGAAAAACAATCTCTCAGCAAGATTAGACGTGTTTTTTTTTGTTTTTTTTTAAATTTGCCATCACCTACCTTAAACTTGGCTGCATTCTCGAAATCATCCTGAAATGAAACAACAGCTTAATGAGACTCATAAACACACTATGAACCACTACAGGAAGCAATACAAATTTTCTGTCATTCCTGTATCAGAAAAACCACAGCAGAGGTTACTTGTGTGCTCATGTTGCTTAAAGACACTTTAAAGTGGTTAGGAAAGATAATTCCAAACAACATTATTTTCTTTCTTTATAATTTAAACAGTTTCAAGAAATGAAACTGTTTAACTGTGTAACTTGGAGGCAGAAACTTGTTTAGGATTTTTGAGTGCAGCAGCAACTCCACATCAGACTTTGCATGGAATTGGTGCCTGTTTGTCATCATCTGGTTTGGAACACACATTGCACAGATCAATTTACTCTGGTAATCTACTGTATAAAGGTTTGTCTGTCCAACCAGAGATTCCTGCTCTCCCTCTCAAATTATGATTTGGTCACAAGCATGAGTGTAGTGACTGATCACATGCAAAACCCCTTGTTAGCCAGACTGGAACTATCAGGGGAAGTGAAAATACAGAAAAATTGCAAAATTATAAATGAAACCAGAAAACACAATTGATGCTATCATCTGCAATTAATTGTGCTGCTCAATCGAGCACGCTGCTGTTGCCATGATTAGACAGAAAATATCTGTTACATGATCTGTCTGTTTAATAACTGACGATCTGTCTGTTTAATAACTGGGCAATTTTTTTCTCCCAAGCAAAACAAGTTGATTTAATATCTTTGTCTGAGTCACTGCTCTTACCAGCACAATAGGCATCGCTGAGGCAATCCTGGGCTGTAGCGCCCCCCAGTCCTCTGGGCTTCCATACAGGCCTTTTTCCAGGATGTAGCACTCACCACAAAAGCCAGGCTCCTCAAACACAACCCAGCTAAGAAAGAAAACAGAGGAGGAGGAACATAATCGCCCTTTAATTTCAGAATTGACTGTGACATTTCAGAATTGTGTTTTATCTTTTCTTTTTCATGTTATCTTAATTCATGGAGAAACACAGTCTGTGATGCACCCACACTAGTTACCAAAGAAAAGCACAATAATCACAGTGCAACACACACAGTCAAAGTCTTATTCATTTATCATGTATGTCAACAACTCTTGGTCAGGGTCCAATTTGATAAAAGCCACCCACATGAAAGTATCTCAACAGTTATGTACTGTATGTACTTTCTTGGCAAATGTGGCGTGTCTTGGGTAGCAGTGTGTGTTATTGTGTATGGTTGAGTTCTTTCTGCTTGTAATACAGACGGGGGCTGTATTTACATTTGTGGGCCTCTGTGTATCCTAACGTGCAGGACAACAAACAAGTCTCTCGGAGCAACGCTGAGCCAACACACTGAGCCAATCAGAGGCTCGGAAAGACGGCAGCACGACATGGGCGAGGCTCTGCGATATAATAACAGGCTACCAGCACAGCCAGAAAAACCCTTCGATGCTGTGAGAGTCCTGCCTCCTAAAAAGCAGGACGAAATGTTCCACTCTACATTATTCACCATTTTGTTAGTTTCTCCCTTGAGGTAGCAGTAATCAGCACTACATGTTCTGCATTTCATTATTCTGATTTCCTTCTGGTTTTGTTTACTGCTGCATTTCTTTTCAGCTGATAATAGCACAAGGAAAATCTAACAAAAATAGAAACAGCTAGGGAGCACAGCCACATTTTAAGTAATCCACTGGCATTTTAGTTGGATATCTTACCATTCCCGTAGTGTGTACAGAAGATTAGATAAAGCCCTTAACAGGAGCACACTCTTTGTTAACGATTTTTTAGCGTCAAGGAACACCTCTTCCACACCCTGCATTTATTTCACGTTTATTCTCGTTCCCGAAAGGGTGTGACACCAAGACCAACTTACAGTGAGAGGAAGTGGGGTGTGGCAGACTAAACATCAGTGAACTAGGTAATATGTCTCGACCTGTCAGCATGGGTGGGGCAGCCTTACTGCTATGCACCTGAGCTGCAAGAAACGGCAATAAACTGCACAAAAAACAATCACTGGAACTGTAGCTTCAGCTGATTATCAGGTTGAAACATAGGAATGCATCTTAAAGCATGCACTGTATGTTTTTGTTTGTCAGTGGCAGCTGCAAAGGATTGCAGAGGAATTCCAATAAGCATAGACCCAAATTACTTCAGCAAGAGAGGTAATAATACTGTGAACTCATATAACCTTTCATTTCCCATTACCGCTCATGTAGCAGTGAAGGTTACATAGGGTAAAGTAAGATACTTGTAACTTACACACCACCCATGACGTCAATAGACTGCGTCCTCATGCCATAACCTGTGTCATCCATGTTAATAATAGGCACTCTCACGTCAATGCTGACTCCCAGCTCGCCGAAATCTTTGTCGCTGAACATTTTGAGATGTGGAGACATGAAATCCTGTAGCAGGAAGGAAACCATTAGTTAAAAATCTGACGAGCAGCACTCCAAGCTACATCACAAATTAACATACAAACATGGGAGTAGGCCCTATGAAATCCGTATTTCTTCCCAATTTCTGTGTTTTCTGTTTTAACTTTTCTGAATCCTTGATTTAAGCACATCAGAAAGAGTGTCTAATCATGTGGTGGATGAATAAAATTTCAACAATTCAATAAGAAAGTATTCAAAATTTAGTCATACATTGAAGGAAATGAATATATACCATTGGATTTGTAATGATGCAACACAGCATTGCACTATTTTAGAAAATGCTTCGATACACAGTACACTCAGACATTAGCATGAAGAGGTGAAACAGGCATGTAAACGTTATGGCCTGAAGTAAATAATTATTGGTAAAACAAGGTTCATAGTTTGGATATTGCTCTGCTCTAAATTTAGCTGTTGGTGTCAAATTCCTCAGTTTTTTGGATGACTTAGCCATCTCAAAGGGCCTCTTCAACATGAATGTTTGTGTGTGTGTGGAGGAGGAGCTGAACCCTGCTCACAGTGAAACACAGACACAGACAGCAGAGGACAGAAGCTGCAGCAACATGCCCTAAATGAGACCAAAAAGTAGTAGAGACTCTCAGCATAAAATGCTTAGGTCTTGGAGGGAAAACCCCGATTTTTATAAACTGCATCCACATTTTGGCAAATTCCACAATATAACATGTTTTGCAGTTGATCCCATTTTTATTATCAACTATTTACTAGTTTGTTATGAATCAATTCTGCAATAAAGACTTTTCCGCTCAGAGTTTTCTCTGGCATTTAATATAGATTATTTGGATCTACACACTAAAAATAGTCTGTGTTTCAGTGGAATATATATATATTTTCCTAGTGCAATACTCACAGACAGTATTGGTCGCAGTGACAGCAGCTGCTCTGAGCCTCCCCAGTCATTGCAGTCCAGGTACTCTCCTTCCTCCAAGATATACTGCTGGCCCTCAAACCCTGGTTGGCTGTAGCCCACCCAGCTGGATGGAAAGAAGATGTTGCAGAGATGTTGCTGGTTAGAGCTGCATTTGTAAATCAGGACTGCATTACGTAACCTCAAAATCACCATCTGGCAGTAAAGTTATTCATGGATAAACTTTGCTGCAAGCCAAGATTACCACCTAAATCGATCCTGTGCAAGCAAAGAGAATGAAACATGATGCAATAGAAGAAAGGAAACTCACAGTCCTCCGATGATCTTTATGGAGCCCACAGACGTCAGCTTCTTTGGCTCAAGGTTTGCTCCTTCACTCTCACAAAAACTGAAAATGTCACTGTCGATTTCCAGACAGGTGCCCTCAAAGCCAGGCTTCTCATACACCACAGCCTGTAGCACAGAAAGAAAAAGGCTAATATGAAACTTGACTCATCATTCACATAGAAAGAGTAGATAAGCTGGTATTTAAGTTGTGTTTTTGATTTTTTTAATCTTTGTTCTTTCTCTATTTTTGCTCAAATTCACTTAATTAAAGGACCAGTGTGTAGGATTTTGAGGCATCTAGCGGTGAGATTGCAGATTGCAACCAACTGAATACCCCTCCCCTCACCCTCCCCTTCCAAGGGTGTAGGTGGCCGCGAAATGCATGAAAAACGTGAAAGTCCCTCTCTAGAGCCAGTGTTTGGTTTGTCCTTTCTGGGCTACTGTAGAAACATTGCGGTGCAACATGGCAGCCACCATGGAAGAGGACCTGCTTATGTAGAAATAAAGGGCTCGTTCTAAGCTAACAAAAACACAACGATTCTTATTTTAAGGTGATTATACACTAACTAAAACATGCTTATGAATATTACATTCCATTTCTGCCGAGTCCGTTCCACTAGATGCCACTAAATTCTACACACTACTCCTTTAAGTTCTTTTATTCACAGAATGAGAGTTGTTGACATTGAGTAATGTTTTATTTATTGATGAATAAACAGTAGAGCATCTTACTGCACTTCAGCATGAACATAAATCATGACCTTCAATAAAAAATCTATCACTGGATACTTTTGTTGAACATTTGTGAGCACAATTGTGAATGTGAGCAAGTAAGGGGTTTTCACCTTGTATGATTGTTGTTACTTAATAATCTTACAAGTACAACATGATGGGTTTAGAAAAAGCTTGGTAAAATGCACTGTGTTTTACAGTGGAGATTTCTTGACCTCACATCTATTTTTTAGCTTGAAGTAAGATAAACATAGCACTGAGCAGAAAAATCCTCTTAAGAATGCAATGCACAATGCCAACAGACCTTTTATAAAACATGTTTTCCCCTTAATAAGGGGCACAACACTCACAGTTTTACACTGATTATAATCACAGTACATAACTTAATACTATACAAATTAAGTAAAATAAAACCACAGAACTGCATATATTAGCCATACCTTGACTTCATTGGGATTCTCCACTTTATAACCACCCTGGAAGAAAGACAACATCAGCATCAGCAATCGGAAAAAAAGCCATTATTTATTTTTTTCTCAGAAATAATGAAAATTCTGTTTGACAGGGAGAAAAGAAAATTAACACACACTGACCTGAACTTCTGTCCCTGTGGGTAACTAATTACTGCTAATTTTCACATTGACTGCCTTTACGCAGAGTGCCAGACAGACTCAGAGGGTATTTACATTAAGAAACAATACATTACAAAGTCACCATAGTGAGTCATTTTTAAAACTGATAAGAAAAGCATGTTCATGAAAGCTATATGTATTCATTCTACATGTTACTTTGCAGGCACAAATTTACTGAATATGATAAAGAAAGAACTGTGTGACCCTGCAAGTGGCTCTAAGGCAGTACTTCTATAGAGCAAAAAGCTAATTCTTATCATGCTAACATGCTCACAATTACAATGTTAACATGCTGATGTCCTCCCCAGGAAAAAAAAAGTAATTTAAAACAGATTTCCTGCATTTCTACACCACCTAACCTCTTGGATTAAGTCAAGAAACAGCCACCTGCACTAATCTAGATTAGTTGGGTTGATTAAGAAAACCAAGAATGCATCAAGAACAGTATATAATTGTGTGGATCAGGACAGGAAATGATTATTAGAAGAATGGCTATTTCATATTTAAATTTTATTCATAAAAACATTATGTAGCCTAAAATGGCAGTAGGTTACCTAAAAACCTATTATTAGGAATTGCGAGAAAGTTTCAGAGCTACAGAGATACAGAGCATCACTGTAACCATAGTAACTATCTCTCACTCCTGCCTGTGTGCGCACGGCATGAGAGAAGAGGGAGAGACGTTGACTGAGATTACTCTGAGCTGCATGCATGGGAATACATTACAATATAATAGATTTGTGTATATTTCTTGCTTTCCCTTTGGTGGTCTAAATAACTCCCTGCTGCATGGTGCTGCTGTTACGATGTGCTGCTCTGTCTTGTCTATCTGTGCGCTGTCAGTGTCCTCTTTTCGCGCCACAACATTATCAGTTGTGAATTTGTATTTCACTGTGTGAGAAAAATGGACGTGCATCAGAGCGTGTGAAAAGTGTCAGTTGCGTGAGTTTCACGGTCAGTGCGTGAGAGTTGACAGCCCTGGAATAGCTGTTGAAGTCTACATTATGATGTTGTAGAGAAATGCTACAAACCATTTTAAGCGGTCTGAGAGATCCTACAAATGGTGATGGGAAGCCCCAGGTCTCAGGGTAAGGGTACACTCCTGTTTCCAGCACAGCTAGCATGCCCTGGAACCCTACATCACTGAACACCAGCCACCTGAAGGAAGGAAAAACACCCACGTAGCATTTTAATTAAGCATTAAGCCAAAAGGTCCCTCCACATTATGCCTCTGTATGGTTTTAAAACCAACTTTGTGTCATGACCTTCTGTGTTGTGTTGGTTTTGTAAAACAGTGACAAGATAGAGAACTACAAACTCACTGATGCTTGTTTTTCCCACATAGAAATCAACATCTATTGTTTCCCTCAGAACACAGACAAACAGAATTGATGATTTGCGCTCAGTACATTAAGCATTATTAAATCAAGGCAGTGTTTTAATTGGGTGTTTTATATTTATTTCAGATATGAGTCATGCAGCTGGGGCTGAGAACAAAAGCTAATTGTTGTATAATAAAATATCTTGGGAATGGCATGCTTCAATTCAAAGCCTTTTTCTTCACAATTCATTTTTAGCACGGGCAGCCTCTGCTGGAACTATGCCCCTACCTCTGGCATTTTGAGCCATTATGCAGAGCAACACAATGACTTATACTGATCACCAGATGTGAGCCGCGTGCAAAGAAAATAAACCCAGCTCATTCAGTCAGTGGTGTGGAAGTGATACCAAGAAGTGATACTGACCTCATGGTGCTGAAATATATACAATCAGAGAAGCCAATGAGTCACTCTGCTCAGTGAACTGAACTGAGTCACGTGCATACAGTAAATTTGTTTATCAGAAAACTACATCTGCTCAACAGTTGCTCCGCTTGTCGCAGAACACCGTAGGAGGAGCTACTACTGAGATAGAATAATTTTGTAACTGTGCAGAGATGAGCTGGCATCTGACAGCAACTAGTTGAAGCTTATGTAGAAATTTAAGGAACGCTGAAACATTTTACAGAAGGTTTATACCAAAGGTGCCAAGGTAAACCTACAGAAATAGCTGTGGGAAAGAGGCCTGCTGTCATTAACTTCCTTCAGGGGTAGGGCACAAAATGTCCTGAATGCCTACACCTCTCACGTGGAAAAACATTCTCCCCTTTGCCAAATTCTCTCCACACCTTTGTCTGTTTCTCACTCTACATGTATTCTCCACCTCTTCACTCTGCTTTCCAAGTGCCCCCCGCCCAATCTGTCTCTTTTTTAACATGCAGCAGCAGGACAGACATTCCTGAGCAGGCAAGTGAGTGAGAGTCAAACCAAAGACAAAGATGAACACGTAGTAGAAATAATCATTATCTCTCAGCTATTTGTCAAAGCCAAACACTGAGAGCATACCATTAAAAAGACAGCACAGAATGCAAGATTTCCAAAGTCTACTCTCCTGGTGGGTAAGCCAGTCATTAGCAATCCAAAAATCACTGCAGAGAACTGGGATTGTCTCATTATCTGCACTTTACGCTTTGATGCAGCGAAGCAAAGACAGCTTCTCCTTTCTTAAGCGCCTGTGGCTTAAATGTATTGTATTTCAAATAATATCTAATCTCCAGATAACTACCACTCTGATCAATCACAATAAGAAGACAATGTGTCTAGTTAATGATTTGATTTTGTCAGCGTGTTCGTTATTGTCATGCACGCTTCACCACAGGTCCATCACAGGGATGTGAATGATTGCTTTTGCTGAAACAGCCATACTTACACCCCAGAGTGAACTTGAATGGAAGCAGTGCTCAGCGGGATGCCAAATGAACCCGTCTCTATTGCGTCGTCATGGTACGGTGTTACTCTGCCGTGTCCCTCTGGTTCAGTAAACAGATCAATATGGGGGATATTGTAATCCTACAGAGAAAGGGAAACAAACACAGCAATTATCAGTAGTGGCCCAAACTGGTCCTTAAATCATTCCTTGCAATGCAACCAAGCGGGATCTCAACTAAGCAGAGTCTATTTCACATTTATTATTTTCTGCTCTGAATGTGCCTGGACTGAATATCAATAAAGCAATATCACATTTTAGCTACACTTCAGAGGGCCATGGGAGGTGATGATTATGTATATTGAGACATGAAAGGGTAAATGAGGTCAAAGTATTTAACCAGTGTGCACTCACAGAGACAGCAAGTCGAATAGAGCCAATCAGCATTGGCAGGTTGTTGTGTGGCTCTGTCTCCAGCCCAGACTCTGCCCACTCATTTGTCAATTCTGTGCCCCCCTCCTCCAAGGCAATGGAGCGTCCCTGGAAGTCAGGCTTCTCGTATAGTACCCAACTGTAGTGAAAACAAAAACATGTTTTCATATGGCAGAAACACAGGATTATATGTTGAAAAAAAGAAAAAAAGGATCAGAATAAAAGCATCTAGAAATGTGTTTTAAAGCAATACTTTGACTTTTTGAGATATACGCTTATTTGCTTTCCTGCTGAAAGTTAGACAAGGAAATTGATAGTTAGCTTAGTTTAGCATAAAGACTGATAACAGTGAGAAACAGTGAGCAAAATCAACAAAATCTGCCTATGAGCACCTCTAGAACTCCCTAATTAGCACATTGTATCTTGTTTGTTTAATATGTCCAAAAAATGGAAGTGTAAAAATGTCAATTTGTGGTTTCACTTCCTGAAGTCCCCACTGGTTACCTCAGGATGTTTCTGCACTGGATTTTGTTACCTTTGGACAGAGCCAGGCCAGCTGTTTTCCCCTGTTTGTCTTTACGCTAGGTTAAGCTAATGGGCTGCTGTCTGTAGCAATACATGTACCAGACAGATAGGACAGTAATATTGATCTTCTCTACTAACTCTCAGCAAGAAAGCAAATAAGCATAGTTCCCAAAATATCCAACACTTTCTTTAAATATCAGCCAAGAAAAAAAAGTAGGTCATTAATTCATGACAACATAATAACAGACTGTAGAAAGTGAGTGTGTATGTAAAATGTCCTCCGGGGGCCTTAACAGGCAACACTGGCATCCCAGAACCACTTCACACTAATTAGAACTACACTTCAGGAGCACCCCGGTAGCCAAAAGGTTACTGCACATGCTATATAACTGCAAAGTCCTTGGTTCGACTCAAGCTTGGGACCTTTGCATGTCATACCCATCTCCCCTTGTTTCCTGACTACTTCGCCACTATCAGCTCTCCATTAAAGGCCAAAATTGCCCAAAAAACATATCTTAAAAAAAGAACTACACTTCAGATTATCTTTCCATCCTCTAAAAGTTTTAGTTGAATATTACTTACCATCCTCTAATGACCTTCACAGATATGAGAGGTGAGAGCCGCATAGACGTAGCATCTGCTATATCCCTGCAAATATCATAAGATTGCCCACAGAACTGAGCTTTCTCGAACAACACCATCTGTGTAGAGACATGAAGGGCAGTGTTGCAACAAATCAACACATTGACCATGAAGAGAAATAATCAATGGCAAAATGCATTACTCCATCACATTAAATCGTGATTTACCGAGTGGTGGGAAGGACCTAATAGCATGGGGCTTTCTTTCATTACTCTGTTATGCTACAGTAAAAGCATATTTATGATCCTCTAAACTGAAAAGCAGGCACACCATTACTTGAACCATCGGGGACATACTGTTAATGTAATGCACCACTTTAATATAATAGTTCAATTTTTTTATAGACCAACAGAATATTGAAGTTTGTGAATAATGAACTACTGGCTAAAAACTGGCTACAGTGGACTCTGTTGTCAATATTACTCTTACTTTTACTTAGCCCAAATCAATAACTCTAAAATACATTGTAAAATCCAAAATCTTCTCATGTAATGTGCTTTCTGTTAATGCCAGTTGTTACTGTGGATTCCCAGCACAGCTAAAGCTGGAGGTTGACTGAATTACAACAATGTGTAGGCAAAACAATGTAGTGAAATACTGTATGTTGTGTGCTCAGGGAATAGCCCTCTCTCTTGCAACAACTACTATATGAGCAATTAAGTTCGACAATAATGAAGTGCCACAAGTTCTTGCACTGCATTGACAGCACTGAATTCCACGACTGTAATCACATCCAGCTGTGCAATTGCCCTAGACTGTTTTTTTTATTCTTTGTTTACCCCTAAGAACAACATATGAAAAGCAGATGTTTCCAGAGAACAGACTTGTCTGTCCAGATTCCTCTCTCCATCTTGTTTCTATTGTACGTAGGCAAAGCTGTGCCAACTGTACCTTTCCAGGGCGCTTGTGAAATCCTCTGGCAGTTCTTATCTGGAATGCAAAAACACAGAATTATCATTGCGATAAAGACTGTGGAGCATGGCAAATATCTATGAAGAGCTAGAGAAGCTAATCTGCATTTCTTTGTGCAGCAGCTCTGTGGATAATAATTGTCCTGACCTTTCAGTTCACTTCCAGGAACACAGTGGGTCCATGAAGACTACACTGTTTTAACTGTTCTTAGTCAACTACTACACTAAGAGGAATACCCGGCTGAAGAAACATGTGTCTTTATACAGCATACTTGCACTGGCAGCTACAAATTACAGTGAAAAATGTCAACTGCAGCAACCATCTTGTTACATCAAGTCATGACAGGTCTAATCACTGATTAGTTTATCAACAGAAAATGAATCACCAGTAAATTTGATAGTAGTTGATTAATCATTTTATGTCATCTTTTAAGCAAAAATGGTTTTCTTACTCCTCTTTTAAAGTAAATGAATAATTTGGGGATTTGAACTGTTGGTGGACAAAATAAGCGATTTGAACATGTCAGCTTGGGCTTTGGCAAATTGTGATGAGTAATTTATTTATTTGACCTATTATATCAGCAGATTAATCAATAATGCAAATGATTTTGAGTCACAGACTTAAACACAGCATAGTTATTTTTTTATCTGCCCAAATGACATCAAAGGGACAAGCCAGGCAAAAGATCCACTGTTAGTTTCAATAGAGAACCTTTCCTATTAATGATGATACCTCATACCAGAATGCTAATAAGATGTAAAAAAAAACAAACAAAACTGAATATTTCCATAAAAAACGTTTGTCGTGCAGCTTTAATGGAAGCTGCACCACACACTGGATATAAATAGTTTCCACCTGCCAGTGCAGCAAGCAGGTGTGTTTGCCAGAAAGTCTAAGCTGTTGAAAGGTGAGATGTACAGCTTTAATTTGTAATACTAAACGATTAGTTATGCTTTTACAGTATGCATGCAGCACACTTACATTATTACTAAGTATCCCCTGTGGCTGAGCCGGAGGCTGTTTAATCTCAGGGAGTGTCGGGTTTGTGGTTGGAGGAATCCCAGGAAAAGATGAAGGCACAGCATCAGGAAACACCAGACCTAGTTTTACATGCAGGTCTGCTTCAACTACAGGGACTGGAGTTGTCATTTTTCCAGTAACCTGATGCATAAACAGAAAAGTGTAAGTGGTGAAAGTTGTACATTCTGTTCCTTAAAGAATAGGTTCACAATTTTTCAAGTCTATCTTACAGTCTGGTGCCCATATAAACATTGAAACAGGTTTTGCTCGGTGTAACATTCCTCCTGCTCATACTGACCATTAGAAGATCCCCTCCAGATGTGCTTACAATGTAGGTGCAGGGAGACAAAATCCACAATCCTCGTTATAAGCAAAAATGTATTCAAGAGTTTATGTGAAGATAATATGAGGCTTCAACTGGAATTTGTACTAAAAAGACAGTAACTTTGGAAGATATTTACTTGGTTTGACTAACTGAGACCACTGAAGCCTCATATTATCTTCACATAAACTTTTAAATACATTTTTGCACATGCACTTTTTTGCATATGTCCCCCATCTCTTATATTAAAAGTACATTATGAAGGGATCTTCTAATGGCCAGTAGAAACAGAAGGAATGATTACAGCAAGAAATAACACGTGTCAATGTTCATTTGGGCATCTGACTATTGTTTTAGAAAACTTGAAAAATTGTGAACCTACCCCTTAAGTCAGAAAATATTGTAATTGCATTTATAGTGATTTAGAAACATGTTTAAACAGAGAACAAAGCTGTATGAGTAGTTTTCATTGGACAGTTTAAACACTGATTGCTGATATAATTGGTCAATAGCTTTGCTTAACTTCAACTTGTCTTTGCTTGCAGGAGGTATTTTACTTGTTAGGCTCTGATTACATGGAAATCTCTTTGTTGTAAGGACTTGATTAACATTTAAATCATTTTTAGTTGGGGAAAATAGCATACAGAAAAACTGACCTCGGTGTTGGCTTGATCCTGTCCTTGTATGCTCTGCACTGGTTTCGCTGGTTCTCGGGGGAGGTACTTCTCTAAATAGTCTGGCAGTTTGATGTTGTTGAAGGAGGGAAGTGGAGGAACTGAGTCACTGACCACAGCCTCCACGGCCTGGGCTTCCTCTCTGTCGCCCGGGGCAAGGCTCTGCTTGGACAGTGTGTTTTTGAGTGGAGCTGTGGCAGTTGGGCTTGGCAGGGGTGGCTGGGATAAAAGTGTAGGGCTGGGCAGGGGGCCTTCGCTGGGTGACGCATCCCCAGATTTAGTGCCTTCTGCCTGCGTTTGAGCTCCATTTCTCTTCCCTCTGCTGGAGCTGGTGAGACTGCTGAAGACACAGCTCCCCTCCAAGCGAGACTTCACTTTAAAATGCTCATCTCTCTCTTCCTTAACATCCTCCTCATCCTTGACAGGGCTCTTGTCCTTGAGGCGAGAGTGGGTGTCCAAGCTATTAAGCAATATACTCCTGTCTGCTAAACTAGCCCTGACAGGCCTTAGACCTGTTTTCGTATCTGAGCTTTGGAGCTTGTCAAATAGGTTTGTGGATGTGTCTAAGACGAAATTATTCTTCCTCAAGCCAAACTTAAACTCCTCAAGGTCAAATGTCTTCTCAAAGTGGTCTTCCTTGATGGCTGGCATCGCAAAGGCGGGCTGAGGTGGCCGGAGGTGGTTGTGTTTACGTGGCGGGAGGGAGAAGGGAGCACAAAGCTTCTTGATTTTCTCAACAAACTCCTCATCATCTAGCTCACCGGAAGTGTCAAGAAGATTGCTCTCACTTCCAGAGGAACTCAATTTGGGGGCCATGACTTTAAGTTTCCGTTTGGGAAAGTCCACATCCAGCCAACTAGAAGGGGCATCTTGCCGTATTGCTGAATCATCTCTGCTTAGTCCCCGTGGCAAATTGAGCTTCTTCATGGACGAACACTGCATTGAGTCTGGGATCAGCTTATTAGCCTTTGAGGACGGGGGCGCTTTTACAGTTTGATTTGGTTTGTTATTGACTGGTTCCTTTTTCACTGTGCAGAGCTGTGGATGTGGGGAGATACCACCATTAGCAGCAGGTGAAAGTTCAGTCGCTGGCATATTTAATGTTTTCTCAGCTGTCTTCTCCATCATTTTAACTGTGGAGCTAGAAGCAGCACTGTCTGGAGAACTCTGTGGTTTGGTTTCTGTGCCCTTGAATGACGTGATATCACTTATACTTGTATTTTTTAATTCCTCACACTGTGGGCGGCTAGGCGCTGGTTTCATCTCATCTGCTGAGATTTGGACTTTTGAGTCCATTGATTTGTCAACTGATCTTTTATTCCCATCATCCTGGCTTGTTACCTTGCTGCTCACTGACTTAGAGACAGAAATAGAAGTGGGCTCTTTAACAGATGAGCCCTTCTCTGCAATATTGTCAGTCTGTGCAGTTATCAGCCCTGGAGTGTCATTAGCGACCTTTATGGTCACTTCCTCAATTGCTGTAGTTGCTTTGGTAATAGGCTTTGAGCTGGAGAACTCAGCATCATTAGCTCCATGTGTATGTGAGTCATCAGCTGAATTCTCTGTTTTTTCCACAAATACAGAATTAGGCTGTGGTTCGGCTGCAATCACCACTGGCTCTGTGTCTGTTCCAGAGCTTTCTGTAGACGTTGTTTGCAACACAGGCGCATTTGTAGCCTTCTCCCTCTTCAAAGTCTGCCTATCACTCATGGTTCTAGCCTCATCAGCCTGGTTGACGGCACAAACAGCAGTGTTTTCTGGATGTGAAGTCACCGTCTGAATGACATGTTGTGTTTGAGTGTGGAGGTCTGACGATCCAACTGTCTTGTCTGAGGGCTGAGAAGCTGGTTTTGTTTGGTTGGCCTCTGGTTTTGTTATGCTTCTAACAGGCTGTGCTTCCCCCTTTCTTGCAGCATTTTTTTTCTGATCATCCCTAGCAACACTTCCTTCTGTCCCTGAGATACCTTGTCCACTGTGTGAAACCTTGCCCTTTGTTGTATTTTCATCTGAAGGCAAGAGCTGCTGAGGTTCTTCTTTGTCTTTGTTCTCACTCTGATTTGTTTTTCCCCTCTCTGCCTTTTTCAGTTTCTCCAAATCTTTACCCTCAGTCTGATTTATTGGTTCTGTGTTGCTGTTTTGTTGTTGCCGTGGTTGCCCTATGTCTTTTTTACTAGAATTCGTTGCTTTTACTTTACTTTTTGACTCAGATTGCATTGAGAATTCTTTATCTATTTTGGTGGCTTCAGCTAGCGGGTTTTGCTCCACTGAAGGAGTCTTCTCAATAAGTCGTTCAACCGAAGGTGAGGGGGAGGAGGCTGATGTTTCTCTGCTGTCCTTGGAGACATTTTTTCTCTCTTGTGTGAATGAGAGGCTGTTTCCCCCTGCATTTTCCTCTTGGTGTAAAATAACAGGAACCTGGTCAATAGGTTTCTTTGTTCCTCTGCCACAAGGAGCAGTATCAGGTCCATCTTTCTTGACAGATGGTTCAGGTAATCCCTCCTGTCTGTTGACTGGTTTGTCAATGTTGTCCTTTTTAGATGAAGAATCTAACTGTTTTTTCTGTTTGCCTAATACCTCTGGTCCCTTTTTAATTGCTTGCTGTTTGGTATCAGAAACATGCTGTTTATCTGATGTATTTTTTTCTATTTTATCAGCTCGTAATGAGACTTTTTCTGTAAAATGTTTGGAGGCTGAAGCAGTCTCCTCTGTATCATCCACGTGATGTATGTCAGTGAACTCTTGCTTACTAGTAAAGTGGTCTGACTTGTTTTCACTGTTGGGGCTGAGGGGACTGGCTGGTTCTCTGCTTTTTCTTCTTTTAGAGCGGGAGCCTGCTCTGCTAGAGCCTTTGACCTGTGGGCTTACATTATTAGTCAGTTCTGCAGAATCACCTGTCCCTTTAGCTGGAGCATCTGATTCAACACTGTTAGGTTTTGTACCCTGGTCTGCTGTTTTTGAGGTCTCTGTGTGCTTTACTTTGGAGTCTATACGTTGTTCTTTAGTAATGGAAATCTTTACCCCCCTATCAGTGGTATCTCGTCCATCTGGTTTTAATGTTGTCTCTGACATTGCTATTGTCGCTATCTGCTCTTTAGTATCCTGTTTACCCTGACTCTCCAGTTCTGGCGACTTTGATGCAGCAACTGTCGCAGACGAGGTGGATTTTTGAGACATTCCTGTCATGGTTGGCTTTTGAGGTAGTGCTGCTTTCTCTGCTGTTACAGATGCCTCGAAAAGGTTCTTCACTCGCTCCTTGATCGTCATCGGTTTCTCCGTGACAGGTGATGCAGATCTGGAGCCCGCAGTGCCGCAGCGTTCAGCTGATCTGGACCTTTGATCTGACAACACAAGGTCTTTTTTCAGCCTCTCAGTGGCTTTCCTGACTGGAGAGACATCGGCACTCCTTGGGCTTTGAAAGGTCTGCTTGCGGCCCCCCATCGCCTGGCGCTCAAAGAGGCTGATCTTATCTCCAATCCTGCCAACGGCTGGCTTAGGCTCCTCATCAAGTTTCTTCAGGTCTTGTAGTCTGTGTGTGGTAGGTAAAAGTTGAAACATAAATTATATATTCTGCGAAAATAAACAAGTAGATTTGAAGTAGATTTTAATGAATGTATGTGTAATGTATTAAACTGGCAAAAGTTAGTTTTATATTTGGGTGATTTGTTAAATCTAATCTGACCTATATTTTAATCTGATCTGTACTTTACAGTGTGAGTCTTGAAGCATAGGGCTGTACTTTGAGTTCTGACTCATATATTTGTTTCACTGTGGATACACGCCTGTGATGTTCCACCCATAGCACATTCCCTGTTTTGACACCAATGTCATGTTAGACAAAAGCTAAACAGGTAGGTTAAAATGTTGTCTGACATTGGAAGTACACTAGTTGTAGCATGTAACATTCATTCCTAACAAACAAGCTATTTTAAATACATTATTGGAAGGCTTTGCTGTATACACTTCAGTTTGTGAAAATGTCATTGTCATTGTTTCATTCATTCCCAAATCACAAACAGTTCTCTTACTATATTATAAGGTGAACACTTACCTTGCGTGAATCTCTGTTTTGGTCTTATCCTTTGCTTCATTTTTAGTAATCTTTAACGCTGCCTTAAAATCCAGGTCATCTTCAGCTGAACTCTGCTCAGCATTAAAAGGCACGTGCTTTGAAAAAAGCTTCACCTCACTCCGAGAAACCTTCATACTCCTGCGTTTGGACTCTGGTGTCTCTGTCTTCCTTTCCACTTTGTAAAAGCTGTCATCGTCCTCCATGTCTGCACCCCCCTCAACCACACATGCCCGAGTGGCTAAAATGACTGAGTTTGAGTCCTGGAAGTTGGCCAAATGCTTGGCTGAGTCAGGGCAGGAAGTCTTACTTTCCACTCCCCCAGGTGAGACCTGAGAGGTGGGGTTGGGCTTGGTGGAGGAGTTTACAGGCGACTCTCCCATGTGAATTGGACTTTTGCCCTGAGGACTGTTCACTGAGTTATCTGATGTAGGGCATCCCTCTGACACAGGTTGGGCATTGGAAGGTATTTGTTCCTGGGGGCTGCTCCCTCCATCTCCCTGAGAGTTCTTCCTGCATTTCTTTCTGGCTGCATTTTTTCGCCCCATGCTGTCTGCCTCTGTTTGTTCTTGATAAGGTTCAGGCTCTAACTGCAAGTCTTTGGGTGATTTCAGTGACACTCCCTCTACAGCACTGTAATAATTCAGTGCCCCAACAGCAGGCCTCACATTTAGCCTTTTGTTCTCTGTACTTGTTGAACTTAAGCTCTTTGATGAATCAAAACTTGGTGATGACTTTGCCTTAGGTAGAACTTGTAGGTTTTTCTTGATTTTGGTGCGAACCACTTCCTGCCCAGCACAGGTGTCTTGGCCACGGTGAATCACACTGGTCTCCTCCAGGTACACATGGAGCCTCCTGCCTGCCTGGGCGTGTGCTTGTTTCTGGGCCTCAGGCTGGGTGTGGGCCTGATCTGACTCCCATACCACTCCTTGCTCAGAGCAGGAAGACAGATGTGTCAGATGACTGGCATTCTCAGAATTCCCGCTCACCGAAGTACCGTTGCTGCTCTCCTCCCTCTCCTTGCCCTGCCCTATTCTCTTCCTTCTACACACCACAGACTCCTCCTCTTTTGGACCTCCTTCTCCTGTCTCACTGCTGCTCACAACGAAGCCGTCTCTGTGGGCAGACTGCGTGGCGTCCTCCTCTTCACAGAGGAAAATCTCTCTGTGGAGACCCAGAGAATTGGGATTGGAGCTGTGTTCCTTCTCCTCCTCCCACTGCTGTTCCCTTGCCTGCCGTCTCACAGGCTCCTCACTCTCCCCTTCTGCCTCTAACTTGACAGCCTGATCACTAGTTGGGAAGGCATTTTCATTAGGATTCTTTGAACTCTTTCCCTTCCATGGAGAGAACCAGCTCCCGATTCGGCCCAAGACCCCAGTACTTGGCTGCTCCTCGGGGTTCTCGGACTAAAGCAAAGCAGAGAAATAACTCACTTAAATGTCTGCTTACATGTGAAACAGTAGTTAATAAACATGCATTTCAAATGAACATATGCAAACTTTTAAGTAGTTACATGTGGCAGCACAAATATCATCAATTGTCTATGAACAAAGGAAGGGAGTGCAGGTTTATGATCCGAAGTAAATATAAGTAGGGATTGTTTGTCCATAGACCTTTTTTTAGTATGGCCATGCATCTCTCAGCATAGCAAAGGCATGCAGGAGTGCTTATAACCTGAAAGCTTACCGTAGGAAATACCATATCATTCAGACTCTTTATGTAGGTTGTGAACATGATTTTGGTTTAGAACTTAAACTCCTACAGAGCATAGAACAAAAACAAAATCATTCCACCAGGATAAACAACGGAAAGTGTGAAAAAGCAGAAAATGTTCATTTAAAAAAAAGATATTCTGCCTTAGCAAAGTGATAGATCCATCCATAACTGTAACTGAGAGCAATCAGTTTTGGCAGTAATTTCAAGATCAACTTACCCTTAATTAGACTTAGAAGAAAACTTTTCTCCCCCCCTCCAACAGAAACACGGCTGCCAGTGTGTACAGCTTGTGTTTTGCACTAAGGTGCATGTCTAACTGACAAACATGTTGTGTTTAGTCCTCCTTGCATCCAATGAAGCATCCACAACGATAGAAGTGCGGTAGACTGTGACATCGGAGCTTTGAGTGCTGTTGAAGTTCTGCCCCTCCAGCGGAGCGCACGGAGCCCGCTGGTAGAATGATGCCTTCAAGTACTCCTCGTAAACTTCTAACACCAGTGTCGCTATGAAGCCGGTTGGACAACAAGTGAATTTTCCCACGTCAGCCACAAAACCGCAACATATTCTGGTACTAGCCAACATATTTTGTTGTCACCTCCAGCATTTCTTAAGCTTTCACTTTAACTGGGTGTTGTTTCTGTGGTGTCACTGGCTCAATGATAATTTTGATCGACCTGTTGTCCTGTATAAACACTTAAAATGGGGTTGTTCTGTTTACTGTTGTCAATTTTTGCCATTATAGCAGGGAAATATAGTTTAAATGTGTCGATTAATTATTTTTGTGAATGATAAATGCTTAAAGGAACAAAAGTGCTTCATGCAGATATCATATAGCTTTCTTCCATCTTCAACAACTTTTAGTTCCCAGTAGTCACTTAACAGCATGCAATATATATGCTACTCATATATGTCTTATTTCAAAGAAAAAATATAGTTGGCGTAGGCCTATGTGCACGCCAAGTAAAGAAAGTGCTCCTTTAGATACATATCTATTATATGTTCTAATGAGTGTCTCGGTGTCTCTGGATAAATATTATTGCAGTCAACCTGTTCTACTTTAGAAACGGAGCACCATAGCTTCACTGCACCGTAGCAGGAGAATAAAAGACAAGAACTGGTTTGACATTACCTGTTGCATTTAATGAATAACTTTACACCTATTGCAATTTAACCAATGTAACACACAGAAAAAATAAATGGGACAACGGAATAATACTAATCATTACACAGCATGCTACATGCTATTTGATACACCTCGGCCAAGTGAGTACAAATGCTGTCTTGTAATGGGTTAAGGAAAGTGAAAATAATAACCACCTTCCTTGAGTATTTAAAATTCCGAAGTTTATTGTGCAGCACCTGAAGGCAGCAGGAGGCCGTGTCCAAACAAAGTTTTCCAGGGGAAATGACGCATTGGTTGTGTGGGTTTCAGAGCCTGTTGAATTTAGTATTTTGGTTTTCCAAATCTGCGGCCCCTGTTTCACTTGGCGGGCAGCTCAAGTCAGTCTTTCCGTGCTGCTTGGTCGAGGAAATTAACCCTTTAACTGCTTGTGTCTATACTTGTTTGAATTTTAAGAAAATAAAATAAAATAAAGGAACTGAGCCATGTCGTGACATGTCATTTCAATGTTGCAGTTTTTTCTTTCTTTTTTTTTTTTTTTTTTTTTTTTTTTTACTTTTTTTAATTTGACACAATCCACCCTGCCTGAAGGTGTGGGAGCGCTCCTGTTTATTCTTGTTTGAAAAAAAAAAAACATACCCTACTGTAGGTCTTGGTTATTATTTTAGACAATAATTCAGTTTAACCTTTTACAGGCTAATGATTTACAACGTGTTTTTCTATGTTTGTGTGTTTGAAAGTAGCTTACAGTCTCAAATGTTTACAGCCTAATAAAACGATAATTTATAAGGTTAATTAATAAGGTTAATTTTTTACAAAGGACCCACGTCAATTCTGAAGGTCAAACCAGTATCTACATGAACTGTAGCTCCATACCCTGTTAACTAGCCAGTCTAGTCCTCAAATAGTCTCAACCAAGAGGCTCTAGTTCATTTCCTTACAAGTCAGAGACAGAGAGAGCGTGATCTTACCATGTTTACTGTGTTCTCCTGCCTTCTCGGCTGTCTTGGGAATACCCGGTAAAATGCAGCCCGCTGCAAAAGCCCTCATGAGAATGAAGCCTTTCAATGTGCCACCGCCTCTCTGAGGTAACTTGTCCCTCCTCAGACAGGCAGGGGAGCCTAATTAATATTTAGTGTGGTCTAAAACCCGAAAAGAAAAATATCAACACTAACTCTCAAGTACACTAGTTAAGTGTCATTGTGAATGTTGCTTTAGAAGTTATTTTTTTTCCATGGCAATGAGAGCTGAGGGGTGGAATCTGCCCAGACAAGGTAACACACCCAGACGTTTTGAGCACTGTGACACAGTAGGCAGCAATGGAGGCTTATTGCGCAACTATGGTAGAGCTGCAAACAAAAACAAAAGCAAGTTCAGACTGTGGCTTTTTGCCCTCAGTGGTTGCAGTATATTCATAGAGTAGTCCACTAACTTTCCTTTTTAATACTCTGTTTGTGAGGTTTAGATTATGGTGGGTTAGTATGTAATTATACAGTAAAATCCTTCACATTATGGATTCTCTAACTGGTATTAATACTAATCTGTTTCATTTAGCATTTGACTTCTCAGAATGTAAACCCAAGTGACCTCACCACCTTTAAAACCAGTGGTATGAGGCCTTTCGTACACCCCAAACCACACACACACACACACACACACACACACACACACACACACACACACACACACACACACACACACACACAACATTCACAAATACGTTCCCTCCCTGCCTCTCTCTTCATCTGTTTCTTTACCATGACTTATTAATGTGCTGCTGAAGCTGAAACCCATCTCATTCTGCACCGCATGAAAAATTTACACATTGCCTTTCACAGTTTTTTTTTTTTTTTTTACTCTTAGCAAAACACATGGGAACCCAAACATGTCATTTTCACTGTAAGAGAAATAATATTATTCTGGGTTTCTAAATTTTGTGCATTTTCAAGTACCAAGTAGCTAACTCATGTTGGTGCAGTGAGAGGTGTGCATGTTTTGAGGCAGTGTATGAAAATGATGACGCTTATCACAGTTATCACTCAGAGGAGTTGAGGTCTAGTTTTGCTGGTTTGGAGCTTATTAAACAAGCCATAAATTAAAAAAAGAAAAAATGCTGACATTTAAAAACACTGAGAAGAAAATGCCCTTTTACCTCTGCTGTCTCCACTAATTGACCTGCATTATCAGGATTAGCTCCAGCTTATTATACACTGACAATGCAAATGTGAGGGGGATGAGTCACACATTCAACCTTACTTATCTACTTCTATTGGGCCAATTATAATATACAGTGTAATTAGACAGAGTTTGTTTTTGTAGCACTGCCCTGTGTCACATTCATACAGTTACAGACATGCTAGCCTGGCAGCTGCTCCCTGCATGCAGTCTCCTTTTGTTGCACTTAGCAGCTCCACTGGAGGCATGTGTAAACAGCTGCTTTGTTGTTTTTGATGTAGAGGGAAAGTGTTACTCATCCTCTGTATCCACCCAGATTTTACTCGCTTGGCAAGATATTTGAATTGACAGGCTTATGGAGCCAGACAGACTTCTGAAGTTACATTTCAGACTGATTTTTGTTACCACAGAGAGGTTCTTGGGTGCAGATCTTCAGCATTTTTTGTCTCAGAAACATCTGGCAATTTTTCTTTTGTGAAAGTCTCAAATAGGACTATGACTGTGATTTTTGTCCTCTACAGCAGCATAATTCAGACTATATTTTAGTTCAATTTAACTTAAGTGTAGGAAAACGACAGGTTTGCGATTTTTCAAGTCTGTCTTAAAACAACAGTCAGGTGCCCAAATTAACATTGACATAGGTTTTTCTTGCTGTAATTATTCCTCCTTTCTATACTGGCCATTAAGAGATCCCTTCATAAAACACTTACATTGTAAGTGATAGGGGCCAAAATCAACAGTCCTCCTTCTGAGCAAAAATGTATTTAAACGTTTATCTGAAGCTAATATGAAACTTTAGCTGTCCAAATGAGTCAAATCAAGTAGATACCTTTCAACATTACAGTCTTTTTAGTGTCAAAGTCCCTCTTTTTGTTACTATTCTTCCACCACAGCTCAACAAGGAAACTCTGTCCGAGGAAACAAAGAGGGAATTTGATGCTAAAAAGACTGTAAATGTGGCAGATATCCACTTGATATGACTAAGTCAGACTGCTGAAGCCTCATTTAAGTTTCAGACAAACTTTTAAATGCATTTTTGCATGCATTGCTTTAAATTGTGAATGATCATAGATCATTTCAACAAATAAAAATGTCAAGCCAAATTTAACATTTTTTTAAAATAAGAAATGGCAGAAATCACTTCATATGAACACAAAATGAGAGAGATGAAGAGGCTTGGACATATGGGTTGATGCAGTGAGTCATCGACAGCATCAATCTGGGCCCAGCGCCACAAGGTGTCTTAAGGGGGCTTAGCCCCCTCTGTTTAAGCTTTATGTATCTATAGAAAAATAGCATAAACAACAAAATTTTTGGCCAAGATACATGTAACTATCGCTTAGCTGTTGTTTTAGAACAATGGACAGAGCTGTTTGTCGCACATGACATGTTAAAAAAAGAAAAGCTGCCAAAACCCAAGTTAGCTTGTTTACTTGCAGTTCAACTAATGTTAATGCTAATGTATCACCTGCATGTTAAGGCCAGTTCAGATCAATGATTCACAACAAAACTGGATGCAACTTGTAAAAGAATCCCAAAACATCAGATCTTTAATATTTTTCAACTGGGCCGTTTACATCAAAGCAATGCACACAGACACAGATAACTGTTTCCATAGCAATGATGCACTGGCATACCCCACTACTTCTGTGTTGATATATTATATTAAGTGGATTAGCTGGATTTATGTTTGTGTTGACCTGGCAAGAAAAAAGAAAGACATGGATGACAGTGACAGTGTTTTGTTTGTTAACGTTAGCTAACTTAACTCATAACATAAGTTTAACGTGAATGAAAAAGAACAAGATGTAACATACCGGTCACACCCAGGACGCTTGCAATCGAGCAAAGGTCGTTGTTTTTGTGTATTTTATTGGAGTATGTTTTTGAGCTACAATTGTAAAGTGAATGCTGTTCTGCAAACAGTTGGATGAGTTGCTCCTCCCTCTCCTCCATCCAGAAATCCGCCATGTTTACTGGCCTGTGCTGTTTCCTGACTGGCTGAAGAGAAATAGCTATGTCCTTATGTTATGCACTTGGCGATTTGACAAAGTAGGTCTTTGAAAATTTTGACACCCTAGGCAACGGCTTTTAGATGCTCTGCAACTAACTAGTTCACAATGCTGCAATTTTCTCCACAACATTCTGAAACTGTTTCATCTCGTTGTGAATCATTGATCAGAACTGGCATTAAAACACAGTTCAGGAATAAGGATGGATATCACAACATGGTTTTGAAAGAAAAAACAAAACAGTTTTGGACAGCCATGGACAGTAACCCCAGCAGCACCAATGATTTCGCCGAGGTTGAGCTGATACACCTGACAAAGAGTTTTTAACCCAGAGCCAAGAGTTTGGGATTTTAAGAAACAGACCTGGTTACATCCACAGAGGTTCATGTCATGGTTTCACTGTGGAATACGGAAGCGAAAAAAACTACGGCGTCATCGTTGGAAACATCGCAAGACTACCCTATACCAGGTGAGATGCAAAATATGGAGTGCATCACAGTGTACTGCAGAGTTTGCAGAGACTTCCATCCTCAGCTCTGTCTCCTGTCACCATGGAATCTATAAATCCCTCCTCATACATGACCACATCTTGGACAAGGGACTTAATTTCATGTGCCTAACTGAAACCTGGCATAAACCACGGTACTACCCTGTGTTTAATGAGGCCTGCTCTCCTGGCTATAGTTACATGGAAAAAGCCTGCAGCTCTGGTAACAGTGGTGGTTTAGCAATCATACACCAGGCTGTGCTGAAACTGTCTCCCTGCCAATGCCTGATCTTTCTTCCATTGAATGCCTTGCTCTAAAATATAAACCTCCATACACCGTGATGATGCTTCTCATCTACTGCCCCCCCAAACCAAACTTACCTTTCCTCCCTGAGATACATGACCTCCTCACCTAACTATGCTCCATGTCAACCAACATTGGTTGGTGATATGAATATTCATGCCAACGTCATTTTGCAGTGGAGTTCCTGAGTCTGACTGACTGTCTTGGCCTAAGGCAGCATGCTGATGTCCCTACTCACACCAGGGGGCACATACTTGACCTGGTCATCACTGACTCTGCTCCCATCAATAACGTACAGGTCTATGACCTGGGTGTGTCCAACCACAAGGAGGTCTCAATGAATTTGACGTTCTTGTCACCCTCTACTAAACCTAAGCATCAAATGCTTTTTGGAACTGGAAAAGCATTGACCCAGCCATCATGACTATGGACCTCCAGCACATCACTGCCCTCTGCATCAGTGGATGAACTAGTGGCACTCTACAATACATCTTTGAGCAGTGCCTTTCATCTTCATGCCCCTATCAAGACATGTGAGGTCAATTTTTCACGCTCTGCTCCCTGGTTCATTCATGACCTGCGGAAAATAAAACAGCTGGATGTATCCTAGGATGACACTTCAGATGCTCTGGGATTGCTGTCCATAAACTGGCCTTCTGTGAACATCAAAGGACTTACTCAAAGTCCCTTAAAGCTGCTCGATCACAGTTTTACTCCAACCTAATTAATGACAATCCTGGCAATCGTAAACATTTTTTTCTCCCCAAAAAATCATCTCCTGAAGCCACAATCATCTTCCTCAGTTGAGGGTATGAAAGAGTGATGTAACAGTTTCATTGACTTTTTCAGAGCCAAGGTCAACAACATCCACTTTCTGATGTCCAGTTCAGCTCTTCCTCTTTGCCTCCTCCTGTCATCGACCCTCTGTCTGGGAATTCACTGTCCATCTTACCGGCGTCAGGCATTTGAGGAAATCTTCAGGAGGATGAAACCTCGTACTTCTGCCCTGAACTTGAATCTCACAGTTCTGCTCAAATTGTAGATACCCATAAGTAATTCAATAGGGACTGTGAAGAATACAGCAGTACATGTGTAGGTATTATGTAGTAATTCAATAATAAATGTTGAAAGAATTAACAGTTTTTATGAAGTCATTTCCCAAAAGCTAAATAATAAGACAGAAGTAATTAAGTAATAATCATGCAGTGATTTAAATAGTCATTATGTAGTAATCAGTGGGCATACGTCCCAAAACGCTACTCATTACTACTGACATTACTACATAAATCACTACAGTTTGCTACACATCTCAATAGCAATCAAGTAGTGGAACCAGTAGGTTTTGTGTAGATATTGTATAGTAGTGATGAGTATTGGTTCAATAGTTTTTTTCATGAGGCAGACCCATCTCCAACCTCCCTCTCCTGTTCAGGTGTTGGAGAAGGTGGTTGCTTTTGAGCTTCAGGACCACCTTAAACACAACAACCTATTTGAAAAATTTCAGTCCTATCTATTCAGTCCTACCTTTCCAGTAGGACTTAATATGTCTCACTGGGAGGATGAAGGTCAAGATTGCTACCTGTCACCTGTGGTGTTCCGCAAGGATCGGTTCTTGGCCCCATTCTGTTTATCCTCTACATGCTTCCCCTAGAACGTGTCATCAGCAGACATAGGATGTCTTTTCATTGCTATGCTGATGACACCCCGCTGTAAATCAAAACTGCCCCAAGCCCTTCTGCAGCAATGTCACGCCTCAGCACCTGTCTTGAGGAGATAAAGGACTGGATGACCATAAATTTCCTCGGGTTAAATAGCAGCAAAACTGAAAACTTATTGGCACTCCACACTAGATTCAGTCAACCCCCATACCTCATCTCACTTTTGACGGCCATGACATCCCCCTTTCCTCCTGCATCACTAATCTGGGTGTTAGGACCCTCAGCTGACTTTTGATGACCGCATAAGACATCGGTGCAAAACCTCTTTCTACCATCTCAAAAACATCTTTAAAGTCCACCCCTCTCTAACCCTGTCAGTTGCAGAGAAACTTCATGCCTTTATCTCCTCAAGACTGGACTACTGCAATGCACTCTTCACAGGGATCCCTAGCAGGAGCATCCAGAAGCGCCAGTACATTCAGAGCACCACTGCCAGGATCCTGATGAGTGCAAAAACCAATTCTGTTTTCATTGCACTGGCTCCCTGTCTCCTTCAGGATTGATTACAAAGTCCTGCTACTCACATACAAATCCATCAACGAACATGCGCCTCCCTACCTACAGGAACCGATCATACCACAAACTTCCACCCGCATCCTCAGATCTGTCAGCAGCTTGCTCCTCAGGGCTTCCAGTACTAAGCTCTGCACCATGGGGTGTCGAGCCTTCTGCTCTGCTGCACCATGCTTGTGGAGCAATCTTCCCAACCATCTGAGGGCTGCATAGACCCTAGTCTCTTTTAAAAAGGGCCTGAAAACTTTCTGTTCACGAAGGCTTTTTCATCTTAAATATATTCTTCATGTTGTGTATGTGTTCTATGTAGCACTTTGAGTTTCACTATGAATGAAAACTGTGGTACAAACTAAATGTATTATTATTATAGCCTTCATCTCCAGTGCATTTCTTCTCCAGTACTTATCCTTGAAGTAGTGAATAAAATCGTGTTGTTGCTTGTAACTATTCTATAACATTGCTCTTGCTCTTATCATAGCAGCATGAAAATAAATGACTTGACAAAATATATTGCGTGTCTTGTTTCTCAGTTGCCATTTGACTGGTATTTCCTTGTGACACTCATCAGATTCCAGAATTTTCGGCATTAACAAAGAACGAATGCTTTCTCCTCTCTCATTGCTGCTCATTTGTTGAAGCATCATTGCAACTGTCAACCACTATACTGCTGAGACTGCCTTGAGGTATTTAGAAAAAAGTGAAAATAGTTCACTTTCTGTATAGAATTGATATAATTCTACTGCCCCACCCACTGGTTATTGATGCTCACTACATACCCTTGGAGGCCGGCCCCCTTAATAGCATAATTGGGAGCTTAACTGCTAAAGCATGTAGAGCCAGGAGTTGACAAAAAGTAATTCCTGCATGTATTATTAGAGTAGCACAATGGGAGTTGGATAGACATGGTGCGAATATAATTATATGGGGCCACATTGAATGATAAAGAGATTGCTGATTTGTGGAGTGTGCAAATCCAGTTAAACAGATCAAGATGTACATGCAGTTTTCTCAATAATTTGTTCTCCTTGCAAATGGCCTGTCAGCTTTGTTGTCTTTTCGATCGTGCAGTGGACACAGTTTGATTGAACACCCCCTAATTCAGAAGATAAATAAGAATGTGATTCAGTGCTGCTCCCTCCCTAATTGCCACACAATTTAGTTCTAAATCACCAAAGCAACCATCTTCAATGATGTG
This sequence comes from Thunnus maccoyii, assembly GCF_910596095.1. NCBI lineage: Eukaryota > Metazoa > Chordata > Actinopteri > Scombriformes > Scombridae > Thunnus > Thunnus maccoyii. Next base: position 19,656,880 of record NC_056549.1, on the reverse strand, counting down.
TTAATAACTTTACACTGAAGTTCCGCCACTCTGAAGAGAGAGAATTATTAATTTCACGTGGTGAAAACAACTGTAGTAGAGAAAATTCTGCAAAACATCACACTTGCTATGTTTTTGTTAGAAAGTCTACTTCATGAATAACCTTATTGTTCATGCTTACATTACGTAATCTCAGACATTGACCAACTGTCTGCCTCTGCAGCTCCTGTCTGTCTGAACTCTGCTGTCCCTAATGCACTAATGCAGAGCCTGACAGAAGTCTACACTCTCAGAAGTTACTTTTTTAGTCCTTCACTGCTAGAGAAGTGGAACTGAACAACACTTCTGAGTGTTACCTGCTCAAATGTGTTGATAAAGTGACAATTTAATGATTACTTTCCTTGGCCCAGTGGCAAAGGCATAAAGGGAGGAATATACAGTAAGTGCTGTGCATGGTATACTGCACTTAGAGGAAAGACGGAAAAGGATAAAGTAAAAAAATGCCATGATTTGTTCAACACTGTGCAATGCAATGCAGCTGAAATGATTACAGCCATGCACCAAATTTGCTCCATCAACATCTGTATGGCATATTACAGCACTTTTCATATTCAGTTTCTGAGAAAATAATGCACTGCTGCGTATGTAAAAGCATGATAATGCACTAAAATAATTAATGAATAACACTTCCCTGCTGGTGAGCTTGGCACAGAAAAAGAACACTGACCAAACTGTAAAAGCCTTCCCTGCAGACGGTTCTTGGTGACTAACTAATCACATTCATTCTGCTTGTTCCCAACTGCCTGCCTTTTAACAAACATCATAGGATAGAGGAGAATGTGAACATTTATTTTCCTTGGCACATCAAGAAAAGAATGAAAGGGCTGTTTGTCAAAATCTGAAAGACTGATTTGGTGGAGTTAGCATTGCGTTCATGTTGATAGACTCTCTGGCATTCCCAGCACATCCTTCTGTCAGTTAAATGTACGTGGCTCGGGCATTTGCTGATAGGTGACAATAATACAGCTAATGATGTTCCTTTGCATAATCATCTCCTGATCTTGCTCAAAGTATTTAATTTGTTTTGACTGGGGGGAGATTTCTGCATGAATAAAGACACAGACCAGTGTGCAGCACTGCCCAGTAAGTGTCTGCATGTCTTATGACCGAGCTCTTTTGTAATAAAAAAAAAAATCCAAGATATTGATTTTAAGGCCCATTACAATGGTTACTTTTATCTGATCTTGTGATCCAGAGTATCCCTCTGCAGCACTGTCACCATGGTAAGAGAAAAAATATATACAGCATAAATATATATACATGTAAAGACTCCAAAGGTATTACCTAATGTAAAACTGCTTCAAATGTTTTTTTGGTTACTTGGAAGCAACGCAACAAACTGCAAGAACAAAATTGATATGGCCAAATTGTTAGCTAGTTAATTGTTATTAAAAGTTACTTGGTAAATGTAAGTCCAATATTCACTCTGTTTGTAGCTCTGCTTTGGTCTCCACAAACTCCTGGGGGATATACTCTATGTGGCTCTCTAGCTGCTAAATACTCCACTATATTCAGCAACTAGACGCTAACTGTGTCTGTCTGTTGTTTGGTGCTGGCAGGTAGTGTACAGTGGGGTTATTGGAGCATTTGTGCAGAGAACAAGGCTGATGAACTGTACCAAAACAATTGAATTGGGGGCTGTAGAACAAAAACAGTGAGCTAAAAGACGTTCTGTAGAGTTTAAAATTCTCACTCTTACTATAAGTGGCACCTTTCACATTGCACATTGTCATTTGATCTATTGTAATATTAAAATAATGGTTGGTGCAGCTTTAAGTTCTTGTGTCTTGTTGCACCGGACAAAGCTTGACAAAATTGCAAAGTGATCTTATTTGATAACCACTGTGTAATGTTAACAAATGCTACACCACACCAATGTTGAGTTGATATCCAAAACCACTAGGCTTTATTTGGGCAATCAACATTCAGCATTTTTAAATTCAGGAAGATTCTGTCTACAAAAGTATATCACATTCATCCAAGGTCTCAGATTAGCTAACCCTCACAAGTACAATGATATGTTTGATTTTGTGCTACTAATTACACAGTTAAAGCATACTTCGTCTTTTCTAATACAGGGCATAAAAATAATTGAATTCCATGCTTTTCATCATGTTACTTGACCAACTGGCATGTGTGTCTCGTTGGAAAAATAATGTCCATTATCTATAACTGCACAAGAAAACAAGACAGCAATAATAGCAAAATGAATTCAACAAAGCATCTCTCCCTTGTGACTTCACTGCCCTCTCATTTTTCGGTACCTTTGTGGAAAGCCATCTCATCCTGGTACAGTGTGGTCGAATCCAATTTGGAGGAGCTCAGCACTCAAAGTAAAAGGTAGCATTTGTGAAGCAATTTTATACGGAGGAATAAAAATTTCAGTTTATTACTGTAAGTTGCACTTAATATGGAATAGTATGGGCCACACTGTGTGCCCTTTTGCTAGTTTAAAAACACTCAAAGTAGAGATTATAAGAAAAAGGTAGGTTTTGTGGCAGGTAAGTGTGTTTCCTACTGTCAGGTCACAAATGGCCCTGTGAAAGGAAAGCAAATCATAATATTACAATACCACTATGTCCATGTCTGTAATCTCTTCATATTTGGAGCTTCAGTGGATGTCACAGTGAGGATCTTGCGAGTGAGACTGGCACTCCGGTTCATACAGCAGGTCATCCTCTCCTAGTGTGGAACTGTGCTCCAAGTTCACAAAGTTGGGAATGTTGAAGTGGGAGAGGAAGGCACACTCTCTGTCTGTCTTACTCTCCTCTATTAGTCCTGTGAGAGGCTGGTGTGCCCCAACTTCCTCTTCCATCTCGTCCATCGCTGAGGAGCTCATACCTTCAGGCCTGTTATAGGTCTCCTGCTGAGCTCGGGTCCCAGTGTGCTTCTCAACTCTCTTGTCATCTGGTTTTTGCTTCCCCAGACCCTGATCCTCCTCGTTGATATAGAAATGAAAGTATGAGCGGGACTCAGCCAGCAATGGACGAGAGAAGGCTTTGTCATTTTCGTCCTGGGGACTGCTGATGTCTACCAGACAGCTCCCTGGTCGATGGCGCTTCTCAGCAGAGTCTGGGTTTCTGTTAATAAAGACAGAAAGATCCAGGGTGAGATTGCAGAAAGAAAAACCGTGAAAATAAAAGCTTCCACTGTCATTTTTGTCATTAATTTATCTGTAGCTGAACGCTCAAAATTACTGAAATTTCTTGTTTTCATCAGTTTCACTATTTTTGTGTCTGTGTCTGGTCTGGAAAGTAATAGTAAAATAATGAAGCACTCTTCTCTTGGCAAAGGGAAAATAACCATGAAAAAAAGAAGAGAAAATTGCTGATTTTTTAGCCTGCCAATAAATACCCTATTTCACCGTGGCTTAACTAGAAATGATTTCTCTCCAATTTCCAACACTGATATTCATTTGAGCTGGCAATGTGCTTTTGTCCATATGAAGCTCATCTCTAAGTCTAATATCAGCTTTCAATCAAAGCACAATAACATCATATATATGCAGCCAGCCATGGTTTATCGAAATGACAATGACTCACAACTTAATCTACAGTTAGAATAGCAAAAGCATCCGTCCTGCTTCTGCATGCCTTTGCACACATCATCAATTCAGCTTGACATGAAAGCATGCCCCAGATCTGAGATGAGAGGAGCAAGAGCTGAATTGCTTGAGCTCTCCTTGGTGCTGAAATGGTCCCCGGAGGGCCAGATGTGAGAATAAAAGGAAGCATGGGCTGAAGCCTACTACTCACTCTTGATGTGGCGCTCCTGTCTTTGTCAGCAGTGTGAGAACAAAGAACATGAAAATAACAAACACAGCGAGTCCAACCCAGAAGCCAATTACGATGGAGTCTGCAATGTCAGAGAAGAATCTTGTTATAGTGCATTGTTTTAATGATTAAACTCATCCTCTGCTACTTGTGGTTTTCTCTCAGGGGCCATCTCTCTAAGAGCTAAATTCCCAATTACACAGTTTAAGTGAGCATTCAGTATTTCTAAAATTTGATTAAAGCAGCCACTTGTCTGGTATGTTTGCTGATGACCATTTTTTGTCTCATTAAGTGGCATGTCCATTACCATTTGAGGATACAGTCAATAAAGATGCTGTATGAGAATTGCTGCCAAATAATTTGTTTATTGAGAAGCAGGTGTCACCCCTCAGCTGAAGCAATAAAGATAAGGCAAGAAGTGAAATGTGGCAAGGGAAATTAATCATTATTATTTTAATGGTGGTGAATTTGAGTAGAGTAATCCTATTTGCTGTGACACACAGATATCGCATGCACTGAAAGGCACACGCACACACACACACACACACACACACACACACACACACACACACACACACACACTGCACAAAGTAAAGGGCAGTAAAAGCAATGCAAGGTTGTCTCAGTAGCCTAATTTATACAGTTCTATTGTGCTTACATCTGTGCGCCTTGAGTCCCTCAAAAGACACGGGCTCATCGTCGTCATAATATTCATATTGCCATACGTAGTCACTGCGACGTGCACTGGTTTGGCTCCGGTTGTGGGAATCGGACATTTCAAACCGATTTTACACACTTTGAACAGAAAACAAAATTAAATCAACCCAGCAAGGGAGCGATATAAGTGGATAATGTTATTATAGCCATAAAGTTTACTAACCGCAATCTCCAGGGATGTGATCTTCTCTGTGTTGTTGAAGATAATTTTACAGCATGTGAATTTGGGAAATCTGCCAACAACTCCTTGGAGGTTATATCCGTCTTCTGGAATTTAACAGTGTGTCAAGGAGGCGATAAAGAGCGGTGAAATCCATCGCTTTAGCGTTACGCAAAAACTCCATTCATCCTCGTGTAAGTCCTGTAAGAGGAGCAGCAGCCTTTTGGCGAGCTGTTCAGTGCGCATCACCTTTATCCAACCTAACATCCTCTTCTGCCGTCTGACTTACTCATTTGGATACTGACATTACACTGCAAAAAATGCTCATCTTAACCAGCCACTGACTCTGGTGTGGAGGGGATAAGATATTGGTTTCCTCGAACGTAAAAGGTGTTTCCGCTGAAAGTGATTCACAAAAAATCTCGAAAGAATTCTATTTTTAGTGGGATAATTCATATTTACTAAATACATATTATTTGTTGATTTGTATAAAAACAAGGACGCCTGACAAAATTTGAAGGATGGTTTGTGTGAGTGAGATGTAAATATATTTACATTTGACTAATGATTGGCCACAAAATGATCGATTTGGACATATAAGGTGAAATAATTATGCTCAAAATGCAATTTCACTTGTTATAAAAATTTGCAGAATGAGACAATGAGTGGAAGCTACAAAGATCAACCAACCAATCACATCCAATCTGAGGGAATGCCCACCTCTGTCGACCCACCCACTTTTACTTCTACTCTCTAATCCATAAATAATGATACTATAAATTCTGCATGATGACACTGTACACCACTTAATTTGAGGAAACAAAACCAATTATGTACATAATAAAGAACACATTTGGAGCAATCCATCCGTGGTTAGTAAGCAGACTCACAGGCTTCAAGGAACTAATAATTTGACATTGCTTCATTAAAATTACATCTAGCAACCAGATGTCAAACTAACCATCATTGATAGTCCTTGATTCAGTTATTTGAGGACAACTTAGTTCTCAATTCAGTCAGTCCATTTCCTGATTTGTTCCTTCCTCATTCCTTGGTAACTACTCTGAATTTGAGTACATTATTGTGAAGTGTATTGTATACACAATGTCATATTATTGACATTGCACTCTTGAGCATACAATACATTAAAAAAAACATTCCACTTGTTTTATGAATTTCCCCAAATGCCTCTGTGTTATTACACCAATGACAATAGTGTCCAACAACACCACACTCAAAAATCAAGAGACTCTAATATAAATTTTATCCGAGTCCAATTTTATTACATCAACTCAGTCAGGACTAAAATTTGATGTTAAAGGAAGCTGGTGGGGACTGTAACAAAATCAGCCAGTGTATCTTTCATAAAATGTTCAAATAATATACTGTTGAAACGCTGAGGGACAATGGCAATATTTCACTTATGCCTTTGGTCTTAGTGATAAATTTTGTTCAAATCCCAAAGTGTGTTTTATAATTTGCCACCCACCAAGCCTCTTGAGGAAGTGCATATCTAAATTGCCTGACCATTTTCCATTTTAGTGGAACAGGGGTTTTTTGAAAGGCTGTAAACAAAGCAAACATGACTAATGATTTTAAAATTACTTGCACTGAGGACAATTTGAAAATGTGTCTGCTTGAGGTAGGAAATATTTGTTATATTTATTAATCACTAAATACTCTCTTTTCATCCTTTGATAAATATTCACTGAAGCAACTTCATTAGTAGTCCTGCATTACTGTCATTTTTGAAGATCCTCTTAATCAGAGCCACTTAAGGCATCCATTCATTCACTGATGCTCAACCAAATGGAATTTTACACATCATTAAAATAATTTTCATGTATGTAATTTTCAAAAAATTACATTCACCCAAATGATCCAAAATGTATACAGTACATTAAAATCTTGGTGCTATTAGTGTATAGTTCTTTAGTGAGTTTGCTTGTACTGTTACTGTTAGTATTCCTGGCCAAAACCCATCACATGTATGGACACATCAGCTGCTAGATGCTTCTTGGCTTTTTTTTTTTGGCAGAGCTGGGATTGTTTTTGGCTTTCACCTCAGGATGTTGATGAAGCCAGATTTAACAACATTTGTGGAGTTTGCCTGTTACAAATCATGTCTTCTCTCTACTAAAGGAAGGACTCTCTGTTTGTATGTCTGTATGTATGTATGTCTTTCGCATATCTCTTCAACTGTTCATCCAATTGACTCCACACTTCACGGGTATATGGCTGGGGACCCAAGGAAATGCAGTGCACAAATTTGGTGCCATTTGGGAAAGCGACTCGTTCAATATTAATAAACTTTGAATTAACTAGAGATCAGCGAGCAGCTCTACTCTGCAGCAACGGGGCTGGGAATCTGGGCTCTGCGACAGAAAGACAGTGGTGGAAAGCATTCTCTGAGAAAGAGAAAGCCTGTGAATGACAGATATACAATGTTATTTTCTGATTTTTTCATGAAGGTTACATTCTGAAGCATAAATAAACAATCAATAGACACTCAACAGATGATTTTCTGTGGAAACAGACACTCTTGGTTTCTGTTTCATTTTCCTCCTCTGCATTTCTCCTTTTCATTAATTCATTACATCCAACAAATGCAACAGTAAATACAGAGAACAACGGGACAAATCAATGTTTTTTCCTCATGTGTGAATGCTGTGTTTCAAGCAAGGCAGCTGAGAGAGAGAGAGAGAGAAAGCTTTCTCTGAAACAGAAAGCCCGTGAATGAGATAAATCCCTGACCAATCAGTGGTCTGCAGTGTTTTCACGTCACCTTTTAGTATCAGCCCAGCTCCAGAAAAGTTTTTTCACGTCATGCTCTAAAAAAAGAAAAGTAGACAGCGAATACAGAGCTTTTAATCAAGAATGGACAGACTCTGAGGCTGCTTCCCACAGGCAGTTCAAAACCAGCATGTCTCATAAAAGCACAAATCTTTTGAGCAAACATACCCACTCAAATGATATGAACTGAAGCCACAGAAAGTAAATGATCTAAGAGCCCAATATGATCAGTCAACTTCATTTTAGGACGCACACTTTTTCAAAAGCTTTCTGTTATGTATTTTATTTTTAAATGCAGAACTCATTATACTTGAAATGAGAAAATATTCACTATTACAGTACTTAACATCTGTGTATAATAGAGTTTTGATTTCTTTCATGTTGTTGGTGTAAATACTCATTCCTACCTCACATCACCAGTATCAATTTTTCTCTGTGTTGAAACAGCAATACCAGAGGCCAAGCAATCAAGCCAGTTCTGAACAGGCATGTTTTGAATGGGCACTGCACTAGTTTTAATTAAAGTCACTATGTAAATGATTTAAACATTTAGTACTTAAGAGCCATTTGTTGGTAGGATCAAGAATGACACTGCAGCAGATCAAGTCTATTACATATAATGACAACCTTTAGTTCACCATCCAATGTCAACATCACATCAACACATAAAATCTTTTCTTTCATGCGGCAAACACAGTATGGTTATCATCCGTGAAATATTATGGAAATGGCAAATAAACTATAGTAAAGGTATGGTTAGGGTTAGACAACTAAAGAAAATGTGGTTACGGTTAAAAAACTTAAAATACTGGATTGTGTCGCAAAACAAACACCAGTCTCGTGCATGAAAGCTGGAAGCACTACTTGCCCACCCACCACACCAACCTGTACAATCTACTTCTTGCACTGGTACTGAACGTTGGCACTGGATGTAAATTGTGATGTGTAATTCATTCAGGTATACTGGACTGGGCAGATGAACCCACAACAGATCTGAACCAGGAATACAGAATAAATGGGCTGAAAGCAACTGAAATTGTGTGCTGAAATCGACAGCACTGATTTTGACCAGGATCATGCCTACAAGTAAATACTCATGATATCAGACAGGCAGGCATGAGGAAGGGAAGCTAAAGAGGGACTGATAAATAAGAAAAAAATTGCTCATAGCTCCTCAGGAGATAGCTACCACCAATCTAAGAACAGATCTTTTGTTGCAGTCAGAAACATAGCTTGTTTGCGGAGCTGGCAGCACCATGGGAGGGTGTGGTATAATTGGCCTATTAGAGGAAACTTAGATATACAGAGTTGGCAGCAGAGACACAGGAATGTGGTTGGAAACCAAAGGTCTGCCCAGTAGAGGTTGGTTGTTGGGGTTTTGTGGACAAATTAGTTTTGTCCCTTTTAAAGGCCCAATATGTAACTTTTATGCATCAAACTGTCTAAAAATGAATATAGCTATGTTATAAATTTTGTTGAGTTCTGTAATTACATTATCCCAAATGTTTCCAATAATGTTCAAACCCAGAGAAATTTGTAATTTTAAGCAAGGTAAGGCCCTTTTCATTTGGTCGCCTGTCAGGCGACATATCCCTTTTGCACATGCGTCAGTGTTGTGGTTGTCTGCCAGAAGCTGTCATAAACTGATGTTTTATCCAGTTTTAAGCCACCTTTTTACAACAGCTACACTTTTTAGATCTTGGTCATTTATAACTATATGTTTTAACCAGACGAAGGATTTTAGTCATCGAACATCTGGATCTTAAGTTATTAGAGAAACAAGCTGAGGAAACGTTAGCAGCAGCTTGGCTCATTCTGGACATCCTGTGTCCACCAAACAGCGTCAGAGGAACATTGATTTTTAACGTGAAACTGCTTTATTCAGTATTTTTACTGGTATTAATCACTGGGTCTGTTTGTTCTGGAGAGGAGACCTCTGGATAATTTGGCTCCTGGTAAAAACCTCCTGAACAATGAACACTGAACGAACGCTAACCAGGAGAAGCTGACTGCAATGACCATGGATGTATAAAGAGAACTGGATACAGTGTCGGAGGCGGGCCCCGTTCATTCCTATGAAAGTTTCTCAGTGGCGCATGAAGCCAAAAAAGTTCAACTTCTTCTGCATAGCTTCCGCATTTGTGGGGCCCATAGAGCAAGAGCACCAGTGACTACTGCTGCCTGAGCTGGCTACTTCCAGTTTAGCCCTCCAGCTAACTTAAATGGGGATAAAACAATTCAATCATGCAACTCTCATGCAATTCTAGCCTTTAGAAATGTGATCGGACTGAATGGCTCAGTCTTTTTGGGCCAATGTGCATCACATGACATTGTAATTACACAATTTGGCTGCTATGTCGAATTGGCTTCACAGACAAGTGCTGTTCCTGGGGGCTTGGCAACGACGGCAATGGAGGTTGTTTAATAATGAAGACAAAAAACTGTTAAACTGTTGTTACCTGTTGTTAGCTGTTTTTTTGTTAGCTAGCATGTTGTTAGCTGGTGATGTTACAAAGGAGTTTACTTTGTTGCTTTCTAAGGCAAGTCAAGGAAGATTGGTTTGTCTGGTGCATCAGACAGCGTGCTGATTAGCTTGACATGTTGCTTGCAAGCTGCTTGATTGAACTGTATATATTCTCATTTGTAATTGCACTGTGTAGTTTCTTTTTTATGTCTGCAAAGACCTTTGTAAACTTTGAAAATATATATAGTAAATAAAGCAGTAAATTAAGGATATTATTATTATTATTTTTAGAGCTGATATCGATATGAGGGAGTAAAAAAATTCCAATATCGATATATCGGCTGATATTCTCTCTCTATATATATTTATATATATATATATGAAAAAGCATCAGATATACATTTAAATGCTGCCTATATAACTTTAAAAAAAACAACAAAATATATATTGGTGCATTTTGGATAACATATACGCTAATACCAATGTCATACTGATATATCTGTGATAGGCCAATACAGTCAATATAGTCTGGCTCTGACAGATAAGGGACATGATTTTTGCATCCAGTAGTTTCTAACACCAGGAAGGTTGCTAATTTTTAGCTAGTTGTAAGGCTTGATAGGGCTTGATTAAGCAGCTGAGTATCTGCTCTTTGCAGGGGTGAGGAGGATATGATTCAAGGACAGTTTAAAGTTGCATTAGATCACCGCAGTTTCTGATATACAGTAAAAGTTTTTACATACTTTCCCATTTACTTGAATGACAGAGTGTGTCCAAACTTTTGACTGGTACTGTAACTAGTGACTATTTGTAAGACAAGCAGGAATGGCTGGTGGACTGCTGAGCAGACCATGGCATTAAGGTGAAACTGCTTGTCAAGCCAGTGCAGCTTGTGCGTACAAGTGATGACCAATTATAAATATATACCTGCCCTCTTCAGTGAAGCCTCACTGGTGTTAAAAGAGGACAAAACTCACACAGTTACATAAAAAAGACTGAAAATAAATTAAAAAGGCTCTTGGCACCAGGGTGAGTGACACAGACATTTTATAGAAGTAATAGCTGATTAAAGCATTACCAAGACAACACAAGCATGTACTGTATAAACAATACAACCCCACAGCAGCTGCAGAAAACAAAGGCACATATAAAAGCTAAAAGAGAGCTGCACAGTTTTTGCACACTGCATAGTGCATGCATACACACACACACACACACACACACAGACACACACACACACAATTCAATGTTGCTATGCAACGCAAGGGGTGAATGGTCGATGGACGTTCTCCTCTAGAGAGAGAGAGTTGCAACATTTTGAGCTGAGTGAACCCAACTGTGACAAAGTGTCAAATAAAAATAAAAGTTCATTACTTTGAAGTACACAAAAAAGACTTTTTGTACAGTAACAAGGATAAATATACATTTTTATTTCCACCCCGAAATGTAGATATACATGTACTTGCTATTTGCTTGGTTGAGGGTTGAATTCAAAGGCAGTTCACCTTAGGCCAGGGTGTCACCTGTCAGAAAGCTCAGTAGATTTATGATGATACAGCCTGATACCCACTACTGGGCCTAATGATAGGTCTAAACCTAATTTAACAGAATTTAACACCTACTGAACTTCCATAGAAATGCTCTCCAAGCTTTTTGTATATTCCATTGTGTGCATCTATCAAACATTGTGTCCATACACCATGGGTGGTGTTACAGAGTTCTAGGTTTTGTCTTAACATGACAGTATTACCTCTTGCCTCTCTGCTGCTCTGCTAAAGGAGACAATTGCTCACATTAAGTTATACAGTATTACAGAAATAGGCTTCAACTCTACAGAGTATTTTTGTCTTGAGGCTCAGAGCTTCACACAGGATTATGTGCATTAGATGGTAAATCACAAATGTTATAATACTACTTGCCTGCATTTACTAAAAGCTAAAAGGGGTAGAAAGGCTACATCAAAGCTTGCCGTCTACAGTAGTTTGTCTCACATTCATCTGCAGATTAATAATGTATATTTCATTGCAAACAGACAGTTTCTCAAAGCTGTCCCACTGGGTTTGCTTTAATCTGTTATGCTTTGGGCTGTTGCTTTGTTCTTTTTTAGCCACAGTGGTCATGGTGAGAATATATGCTGTGCTGTCTCACAGTGAATGTTGCAAGGGCTTTGATCTAAAGAAATGTGTCCATAGGGAGCTAGCAATTAAATGGTCAAAGCACTTGTCAGTGAGGAGTGAAACCTCTTTGTATCACCAAATGCAATCAGAATAGCAAATGTACAGCAGACCCCCTTCCTGGGTTATTATTCCTGTGCACATAGCCACATGTATTTAAAGAGTGAAATGATGACATTTCCTTAATAGCTGCCAGTCCTCACCTACAGTGGATCTCCAGTTGGAGAGATAGATGTGGAAGCAAGGATCTAAATTCTTGCTCAGTAACATCAACAGTGGCACTCTATCTGGGATAGATAGTAGATAATAGTAAGTCAATAGCAATAGCAAAACAGATATAAATTCGTACAAAACCTTTATAAACCGTCATATTAGCTTAGTTTAGCATTAGTAAGCTACATTAGCAGGCATGCATTAGCTTAGAAGCATTAGTGTGGAAACTATTATGCTTAAATTCTGCTTAACCATGACTTTAAAAAGTATTACCTGTTTCTTTTAAAGTTGGTTGTTTTGTTGCCTCTCCCCAGGTGTTTTTAAGTTTAAGTTTCTAACTAACCTTTAACAGTAATAGTTTCTATTTCATTTAAAAATTGCTTTTCACATTCAAAATGTCACGTTTGTTTTTCTGGGTGAGTGGCTGCATATTACACATCAATGGTCCAAAATTTTATGAACGAATTTCAATGTGTGAGTGTGGGCTCCAGCATAGAGCAAGATTAGGTTATTAAAAGTCTACATGCACTGTACTTCTGTTAATTTCACTTCAACACAGGCTGCTTCTCTTGTGGAGATAACTTAAATTACATTCTCAATGGCAGGTGTCTGTGTAAATTTCTGACATAATGCAATTAAGCCTTGATGATCTGAACATAAGCCCACTGCTACTGGTCAGCAGTACCTATGACCACCACATGATTTTCACCATAATCTTTCTTGAAGACACAGAGTCCAAACTTGTGCAAGGCAAGACTCACACCTCCTTCCAGGAGCCTGCAGACCTCTGACGCAGCTCTGACGAGAATCACCCTGAGGAGTAGGTGTTGAGCTCGCTGACTCACCACTGCAGGTAAAGCACATATTGATTAAGATTCCGCACAGTTAAACATCATAGCTACCACTTTCTCACAGAATATTTCTCTCCACCAATATAAGATTAAAAAAATTGCAAAGGATTCCAGGATAAAAGAAAGTGAAGGTTACATGAAACTTTACTAACTTAAGCAAGACTATGCTTCACACTTATTCATCAATGCACTGTTTGTTCTGTATGGCCCATTATGACTCAACTGTTTCTTTGTATTTACTTTCATTTCTTTTATTTGGCCACTCCGCCCAATAACATTCTCATCATAAGCTTTTACCACCCACTGCTCTGACTGCTCTGATTCTGACCGTTTGTGAATTGGGAATAGACACAGTCAGGGCTCCAAAATAGATAATATGAAATATTCATAGGTTCTGCATGAGCGCCGTTGCTACGTGCAAAGCATAGTTCTGATGTTTCTGTGATAAATTCTGTATTCTCTCGTTGACAGTGACGGGCATTTGAGCTCCCTTTGTTGTCTCTGGTCCTATTCTTGTCTTTCTCCTAAAGTGTAAAAAAGATTCATTCACTCATAATTCTCTTATACCCTTCTCTGTGTCTCGTATCACGTTCAACCCCAGTTTTAGTCTCTGAAGAATATTTTTTTCAATTTCCACAACTTTAGTTTGAGCTCACATAGGCTGAAATACTGAGCTCCCCCTCCCACCCCCAATACATTATACAACTCCCACACAGACGCACTTTTCATTCAGCAGACACTATTTCCCTATTTTTTGTTCCGCAATATAACAGTTAAAAAAAAAATTCAGTGCATAAGCTCTGTCTTTGTCAGCATGAACCCAAAACCATGCTGGATATTGAGCAGTCACAAGTTAATCCCATTGCTGAGCAGAAAGAAAAGACAGGTCACTGTCATCTTGACCCTGGTTTAGGGATTTATTTCCTTTTCTTCTGCAGTAGCGGGTCATTGGCTGAAATGAAGATGACAGAGTAAGAAAGAAAGGAGGAACAGAAATCAAAGCAAAGGCAGTGTATATAAATGGATTAGGAATGAAAACATGAAAGATGGAGGAGACCACAGATTATTCTAGATTCAATCATAAATTAATTAATAAATAACAACTACTGTTCGTAGGCAGATGTTATTATGGCATGTCCTTCTTTTAGCTGCAGACCCATTTGTCTGACTAAAAGCATTGCTATACAGATAAAGTCTCCCTGACTCTTGGTACCATGATGGAGCCTTTTAGTTTAAAATTGTATGATTTTTTGCTTCTTTATACTGCATGGTTTAATTTGTTTTTCTTTTTTCCTCATATTTTTCTCTGAACCCTGCCATTACATTTAAACCTTGTCACATGGTTTTCAACGCTCAAAACCTTCAATTTAACTGGGACCTGGATCAGTTTGACCTTCAGCATGGCCATTCTCAGAATATGACTAGAAACTCATAGAAGCCCATATAAACACACATAAACATATGCCCACTCCTGCTCCATCATGACGTCAAATACCAGCTATGAAATTTTGTATGTGAGGTTAATCTTAATTGATTGTTGCAGCTCATGGAGGTGGAGGATTTGAATACCAAATAGGTTTCATTAAGCTGCCACTAGACACCTGATGTATGAACGATGTGCTATTTTTTTCTGCAGCTCGGTTGTTATTAACTATCTCTGAGTCTTGTGCCCTGGTGGTCACTGATCATTTTATATTCTGTACGGATAATTCATACAAGAAAGGTTCTGATCAGAATGCAAATACTATATGGAACCTATGCAGTATTGCTCAGTCAGTAATGTAAAAAGGGAATGAGATGTAAGAACCTGCATCTCAATGGAAGCTGAGGTGTCTATGAAAAGCATACTTATATGATTACCACTACTAAGTCTATGAGAGGAGCTCATGATGTTGCTTAGCAAATTTACCTCACAATATAGATCACAAGAAAAGGATTTTAAAGATGAGAAACAGATACAGCTTTGCACCTACAAAGCCTTTTCCCTTTAAAATACTAATTAAAGTCAAGCTGGAAGCTGGAAGGGGGTATTAGTGTTTATTAGGTATTAGGCTGTAGTGTCCCCTCTCTTCAATGAACACACCAGGAGTTCCCTCACTTCCCGCCTCTTGTCATATGGAGGAATGTTTTCCTTGTTACGCCAGGAGTCACCTTGAGTCTCAGCATTACCACAACAGTAAGAGCAAAGATCAATACCACTGCGACCTGGAATACATTCATCAAATATTCTTGCGTGACAAGAATTTTTCATTGTATAATAGGTAGAGCTTGTGTTAGGGTTTAATGTATTTTAAGATGTCTGTGGAGAATTTAAGCGTGTACTTTACTTGATCCTATTCAAGTAAAAATGTTAATGAACAACTGCAACCTTTGTTCATACTGAACACTCTTCCTCTTGTAATGTTATTTTGACTCCTCAGGTTTTAATTTTCCTATTTTAGGTGGTAATTTAATGTGTAATGAAGTCAATAACCTTCAAACTGAGAAGATAAAAGCAGGGTATCCCTGAACCTGCACAGTCCCAGTAGGCATCAGTTTGGAAATTGTGAGATGTTTTGCTTCAAGTTGATTAAGGCACAGAAAATTCTTATAGCTCCTTGTCAGAGTTGTATAATTATTGAGACTGCTTCCCCATTCATTTAGTACATTCTCTAAATTCTCTCAGATTAGGATGAGGCTTCCTATAAAGGTAGGAGTTCTCCATTCATTCATCAAAAGAATGAGTAAGGAAGCTTTTTTTAGCTTGATCTTGCAGATATATATTTAATAATTTGGAGCAAAGAAAAAGAAGATTCTTTAGGGATATTGTATTTTTATCAGTAGTCCAGCATGCGCCAGCTGCACTTTGAAGTCCAAGGTAATATCAAGATATGCAAAGCCTAAAAACACGGCTAGAGCATGACATAAGTTTTCCATTCACTGTCACAGAGTCCTACAGAATATTAATTTGAGTGCTTAATATAGCTTCTCAACTAAAACACATAAATGTATTCAAAACAAAAGTATCAAGCATAAAAATAATGGCTGAAACCCGCTCATACACACAAGAAGAAGGATCAAGGGGACCATGAAAATAACCTGACTTGTTTTATAGCTACATATGATGACACTTTTTGGTGATGACTAAAGACTGATCACATTTAAATATGTAATTAACCACTGCTGGTCTAAAGAGATAATGCTTTAGTGAATGGGCTTCTATAAAAAGATGTTATTTGCGGTTGACATGGAGAGGGAATTTTTCGGAGGGAAGTGATTAGTCTTTGTAGTAGAGAAGTGCAAATGACTTGGGCAGAAAAGAGCAACTATGACCTATGAATGAGACGGATAATGGCTTTTTTCACGGATTTACAAGCTAGCGTTCTCTTCATTGTGAGTGTCCTTAATACTTCATCCACTCTTGCATGTGTGTGTGTGGCAGGCTGTTTTCTATGGTCTTGAGTAGGTAGTTTCAATTTTGCTTCATTCAGAGCTGACAGCAGCTTCACATACACTATTCCTGCTTCTTTTGTATGTTTCTTTTATTCACTCTTTTGACATACATTACAGTTCTGTTGGTTTTTTGAAAAGCCATTGCTACAACATTCAATATGTACTGAGGAAAAAACATGAAAACACCTTTAATATCCTGACCTCGTTTTACTAGTAACTATATATTACATGGTAGTATTGCATCATCCTGCCCATTTTGTGAACATCAAGGAACAAAGAACATGTTTGTATGTGCTATATGTGTTTCAACAGCAAGATCATGTAATGTGCCCCTGTATTTTGCCATTATAGTGCAGAGTAAAGCAAAAGAGTGAAGAACACAAAAAGAGCCAGCAGCAGAGCATAGTATGTCCAATTAGCTCTGGAGCAGAGAGAGACTCAGGGAGAAGTCTATGTGGACCTTATTAGTGCCCAGCTCTGACTGCTTGTTCCTTAGAATAGAGTGTTGTGATGTGCATGAAGCTACTGGGCAAAGAAATTCAATGCTGGTCATGCACGGTTCACCTTACAGACACCCCTCATCACAGGACTACTACACTTTAACAAGTGATACTTGCAAATGTGACACCCATTAGCTCTGAATGAAGTCACATGAACACACACACACACACATAACCAGAGCCTACATAGAGTCTGCTGTGTATTACATTTTCTGCAGACATGAATCAATTAAACTTGTTGTCAGGTATTACACTGTTCACATTATCTTTTCATCCCAGCATGCAGCCCCACACTGCCCCCTACTGGTATACTGGGGGGAAACTCTTTTATTGAACTCAAAGCATAAGTAACTGAATTGTACTAATTAAGTCAGTGGAGGACAGAGGGTATTTATCATAAAGGACAGACGCTTGGAGCTCCTAGAATTTGCATGACATAGTATTTTTTTAATTATTGTACTGTAATTTAATTTTGGAGTGTGATGCATTCAAATTCTGCATCTGCTGAGGTGTAGACATTCGCCCCCCTGCTGGTGTTGTCTACACAAGGCTGACGCGTGTCAACTCCCCCCAACAGCACGAGCCTTCTTCCATCCCTCCCCCGCAGCAGGCAATGACAGTAGGGCACGTGTGTCTTTACACCTCACACCCAAATGGCAACACAGATAGAGATACTGAAAGGTTAAGGGGATGAAAAGTTCAACAAGTCTTTTTTTTTTCAGCAAGTAATTAACAATTCAAACTGAGAAATTACTCATGATTAGATTTAAACATGATCCTAATTTACACTTATTGACTATATTGACATTTTAGACTGAAATGGATTGCACATCATCTGCTCAGATAATTCACACGGGTTACATACAGTGGATGCAGAGAGCAGACACACCTAATCAACATCTAATCTAAATTTGAGAATACTTTTCAAATAGACCCAATCTTCTAAGGGAGAGTTAATTTGATTGTACATTTAAGATTAAGAAAGAAACTGGCCATATGGTCGGAGTTTGCTCAAGTGTGACTTCGCACCTCAACACCGTGGCGCATGGAACCACTTGGGGACGCGTGAAAGCGCAATTTGGCACCGACTGCGGGGCCCTGATAAATAGGAGGTTCCTGTGTTCAGTGGCACATCCTCTGAGGACTGTTTGCAGGACTGATCACTACAAGGAACCATGGAGACTTGCGCTACCGCCAGTGGATTAATTTCTGTTTTTACTCAGGACAACGCTACCCAGCAGTCCGGTTTGTGGAGACCGTGGACTGGAAATGAGGACAAAACTGCCAAACACAAGGTAGGTTTAGACGACTGAAAATCATTTTTGAAGCACTAATATTCAAACAGTGCACCGCAATGCAACATGCATTATTCAACGGATAAAAAGCTTAACAAGATCTCTTTTTTTAAAACTTTTAGGCTCACTCCATGCATGGAGATCTTACAGATGCAAAGCAACCCAAACCTCCTCAGTTCATTCATCCAGTGAAGTAAGTATAGTTTTGTTAATGAGATTATCTTTATCTTTATGCAGCTTGTTTCTTTATATCTTACCAATATATTTCTCTTTTTGAAGGTTGTACTGGCCGAAATCGAAATGTTTCGATTATCTGTACCAGGACGCAGAAATGCTCCTGCGCAACTATCCGGTCCAAGCGACCATCTGCCCGTATGAAGACTCCAGCAGCGATGAAGACAGCGAGGATGAAGAGGAGGAAGTGGAGAAGGAGCTGAACTAAAACGTCGCTCATTGGAGACTTTGGAGACAAACTGTTGCATAATGTGATAATTTATACTTCTCTTTATTTATTTCTGTAAATACTTGTAAATAGACCGTTTTTTTCATTCCTATACCAAACAAGAATGTAAATGCTTAAGTTATTCCTTCAACATTTCTACCTCTTTTGTACTTTGTTGAGCATTGCAATAAAATGCGTTAAATGAATGTCGTTGTCTGGGGCTCATTTGTGTGTTCAAATTAAGTTTTGTGTCTGTAGATAATCTCGTTAGAGGAAGAAGAAAACACTTTCTGAGAGAATGGAGAGACGATTCTTAACTGTGAATATAAAAGTCTGTGTGCAAAGACATCAGACATCAGGTTTACTTTGTGTAGGTGCAAAATGTGTCCCTGTTGCTTTGTGATATTGAAGCAGCTCCATAAATGCAGTTCCTCTCATTATTAAATCTTAGAACTAATAGACATCTTATGAGAATATTGGCCTTAATAGTGGTCTTACTCTATTGATTAGAAGTTGTGGTAGTGTAGTTTTTTTCTCTTACTGTGTAGCTGACATAGCAGCCTGCCTGAAGCTGAACAGATCTTCTCCCCATGGATAAGTGCAAAGTGGTAAAAACGCACCATTTCCTGCGGAGTGTCGTCTGAAGTGCGGAAACTGCGTGACATGTGGAAGGTGTCAGCAGTGTCAGGAGAGCACATAAAGATCTAGACTGAGATAGTCAAAGGAGAAATATATGACGTCCAGTGGAATCATTAGACAAAAATCACCACATTTAATGTGGTTGAACACTTGAAATAACTTAAGCTCTCTTTAAACACATTTTATAGGTACATTTACCTTACAGAGATATTTGTCACCCTAAAGATATATACCGTCCTTCACTCACAGAGCAGAACCTGAATGGATGAATTGAAAATATATTGAATAACTTAATAAATACCAGTTCAACATTTCGTCACTCCACCCTCCACAAATCTCATTATATAAAAATACAACAGAAACGGATCAGTGCAAACAGACTAAACACCAGAGCAAGATGTCAAAGCAATACTTTAATGTAGTGCTGCAGTATGACATTATGAGTTACTGATGTAGACATGATGACATAGAAATGAAGTAGTTTTAATATGTCATAGTTATAAAGTGGCTGCAGATTCACTGAATATTAAAACACAAATATTTGTCTGTGATCTGTTTGAAAGAAGTTTCTTAAAGGATAGGTTCACACTTTTTCCAAGTCTGTCTTAAACTTATGGTTTCTCGCTCTCATCACTCCTCCATCAAAAGATCCCTTCCTAATGCAATTAATGTCCACAGTCCTCCTTCTGTGTAAAGATGTATTTAAAAGGTTTTTCTGGAGCTAAAATGAGGCTTCAGCTGTCTAGATGAGATAAATTGAGAGAATATTTTCTAGACTTTTTGGTACACATTTACCTCTTTTTTGTGACTATTCCTCCACTTCAGCTCAACAAGGAAATACTGTGTGGGGAAACACAAAGGAATTTTGTTCTAAAAAGCAACTGCAACTTTGGAAAATATCCACTTGATTTGACTATTTTGGACCACACACAAAATCAGGACTGTGATTTTTTCCTCCATCATTTACATTGAAAGTGCATCGGGAAAGGATCTTCTAGATTAGTATGAGCAGGAAGAATGATTACAGCAAGAATAACTATTTGTTATCTTCATATGGGCACTTGATTATTGCTTTAAGACAGACTTGAAAATGTGTTAACTTATCCTTTAACTGTAGATTGATAGTTTGCATATTGCAGGTGAGCATAATCCCAAAGTTTCTGTCAATTTCATAAGAAGCATATTGTTTGAATCTGTTGTTATATATATATATTAATGCATGGCTGCTGGAACATCAAAACCTGTATAGGCCACATATATAAAAGTGCAACTGTCTACAACATGACATGGAATCTAATATGCAGTCTGTGCTCAGTAAAAAATGATAATAATGCTTTGCAGGCTTTTTTCTGGAAAAATAAATCCTCATATTGTTTTAATGCCCATATTTTTCAGGACTGACGTACTGTAATGACTTGAACTCTTCAACTTACCCCAGTGCCAGGATTTCAAGCCCTTCCGTGGGAACCCTTGGGATCATCTTTACGTGTTTTTCAAGGTGCAAAGTTCACACACCTTGATGGGAGACGCGGTGGCCTCTGAATGCACCAGGGCCAGTGCACTGAACTAGTGACCTCCACACTGGATAGATTGTATTCTAACTGCATGAAAGATAGTTTTAATAAGTTGACAAACTGGTTTTATTTTTCACATCTACAGTACATTGATATGAAGCCTTTAGGAGGAATTAAACTCATAGATTTAGAATCAAGACTGCAGAGGTGAACCATGACAAAAAGGTTGAATGTTTTCCAGAGCAAGTGATTATGGATGGCTATTGAGCATCAAAGTGATTTATGGGCCATAATGCAGGGCTTTTATTAGATGTGGTGATGAAATGATGAAGCTCTGATAACCTCTTCCACCCCTGGCTGACTGGGACTTTCCCAGGGTTGGGTGTCAGAGCTGATGGTATTAGCAGTGTCACTTACTTGGGTGTGAAATTTGCTCACCTCCAGGGTTAAATATAAAACCAGGGACTGATGCCCTGTCTGATGAACTTATAACCTTTGCTGCACATAGCTTTAGGGTCAAATAAAGCAGATATTCTGGCAGGGTTTATGTATTTTGTCTGGATGCTTTGGTTAAGGATGGTAGATGTTACAGATGCAGGCTTTTAATGGAAAGATTGTTGGTTTAAATTCTGGACTGACAGCAAAGTAAAGCTGAAGAAAAAGATGTTATGAGTCAAAAGATTCTCTGTATGGGGGAGTTTCTTTGCTTTGAATGTGTTTGTGTATGAGTGTAAGCAACGTGCAAATACATGCGGTTAATTAATATAAAATTACATTTTGGATTTTGGCCAGTGTACACTATCCTGTCCCTGCATGACATTGTGAACCTTGGTGAACTTCTCACAGTTTGAACTTTTCAGGAACATGCTGCCTATTTTCCCAGGAGCTGGTGTGAATTTGGGTGTGAGGAGGACACACCTAAAGGGGTGGACAGTGTTCAGTCACCATGTTTGACCTTTGTCATGCCATGGACTTTGCGTCCAAACAGTTTTACACCAGCCTCTAATAAAGTTAGTAGCCAGTTTGAAGTGTGAATATAAAATGGATGATGATAGAATGACAGCTCATTTTTCAATATAGGACACAAACATGATTATGTACATTAGAACATTGCTGTTTTGTAAGCAATTGTCTTAAATGAACTCAAGCGAGCTACTCAAAATCAAGCTATGATTCTTAAAATTGAGTTGAATTCATGAATTTGGTATTTCTAATTTTGCTACAAACATTTGTGTACATTTGGAGACCGAGACTGCCGGCGCGCCCCTGTGAACTTTGACCGAGCTTGTGGTGTGATCACTGACACCAAAAAAGGTGACGAAGTGTGACTCAGCCGAGCTGAGGGCTGGCTTCTCACAGTCACACCTCTCTGCCTGTCAGTGGGAACAGGGTGCTTGTTGTCAGAGTTGCACCAAGTCAAAACAGTTTTGACAGTAGATTGTTTATTCTTAGCTGGTTACACAATGGTGTGTGTTAAAAGGCAATTCTGTTGCAACCCAGGAGGGGGCACTGTGTTTCTGTTATTGTACAAGTTTGTGTTCAAGAAATACTGTACATGTAGACAGGAAGTGCTGCATTGTGTGAGGTAAAAAACTATCACAAGAACATTTATAGCTGCTGTATGTGATGCTATGTTATGGCTGTGCATCTCATACAATATAATAAAAAGTGATTTTCTGTGTAATGATAATGATGCTGCAAATAATATAATGAATATAATGTTTTTAGTACAGGAATGATTCATTTTTAAATATTTATTCATTATTGAAAGGACCAGTTAACCTGACATATTAACGCCTCTGAATGTAGGAGTGATACAGAATATTGAAAATAGTTTTAGGCAGTGTGTCTTGATCAGCAGCTGTCAAAAAAAACCAACCTGTTCTGTGTTTGTGATGTATAGACGGATGTCGTCTCCTGTAACCATCACCAGCTCAACACCCATCTTTTTTTGCATTATGCTCTATATTTGAACTGAACTCTTCCATCACTACTTCCCTGCACACCTTGCACATGCCCTCTTGCACATACAGGGTCCATTTTTGCACATGCTATGCACCTTAATGTACAATCAGGCTCCACCACTACAAATTATGTTTACATGTCCCTTAAATGCAGCCATTTTCCTTTGTATCTAATTTTGTATTTTGATCTTGTAAAGTTTGTATATTGTGCTTATATTTCATTCTCAACTCTCTTTAGTTATATATAGTAGCTGGAAGGGAGCACTGTAAGTAAGAATTTCATTGTATGGTGCAACTGACCGTTCTCTGTTGGAGCTTGCTTCTGCTAAAACTGTAGCTTCTTGCAGATGAAAAGCACAACTTAAATCTTTTCTCTTATTCACACTGAGAAGCTGGAGAATACTGATGGGGCTCATGGACATTCATCCTTTGTCAGGTTGACATTATTTAGAGAAACACAGCACAATGAGATTATTTGACCAACAGATGGGGCAAGATAACTAAAAGTGGAGGTTCAGCTGGCTTTGGGGGTCTATGATGTAACTTGACACTACTTCCACCTGGGGGCTGTGTTGCACTGACCTACCTACTTGCACAGTAACCAGTAATTTTCAATTATAGGATGTAGAAAATTCAAACTCCGCATCTGTAGAAAAGATCAGAGGTTTTTAGAAAGTTCAGCGTGTGACTTCTTTTTAAAACAAATAGTGAATATTGAATATTGAATATTGAATATTATTGGCCGAATATTGAAAATTAAATTGCACAAAATGTCTTTATTTTATGTTGTAAAATATATTAAAAAAGACTAAATCCACAAGTGATGAGGAAATTGTTGTTCTACAAAATGGCTTAAATAAAAAAAAAACAACCTTTACTATATTTTTCATTACACTGCAGTAATAAGAAAATACAATCTGTAATTTTATAAAGCAATGACTTTCAAATAAATTAAATTGTGCATATGAGTAAATAGATCTCTCATCAGAACTTACTTACCTACTTACTATTCTGTCATTGGGATATAAACACTGGATCAAAATGGCATTTAATACTGCTCAGGTAAAATATTTGTTTACAACAATACATTGCAATATCAACTGCCTTTCAAAATGGTCTTAATTCTCACTTTTTAGCTCACAAAGGCTGATTACAGATCTCAACTGAATCTCATTGGGCTTTGTTTTAAGTTTGGATTGCTTTGTGGTGCAAAAAAATAAATAAATAAATGTGAACAAACAAATAGATAAATAAAAAAATGAATAAAATAAAGGTAAAAATAAGTAAAAATGAAAAACCTGAAAATAAATATTTTTGGATTTATTTCATGATCTTCTTAAAATGATTCCCCACAAAATGTGTAACTTATAAAACAAAGAATATTTTATATTTTTTCTATTATTTTATATTTAATTATATTACTTCTTCATATATGTTATTTATTTATTTATATTGAAAACTTTGGCTTATTTTATTGCAATTCATTAATTAAGTGCAGCTCCTAGACCAACAAAAAACACATTAAAACAACAAATACATGAGGTGAACAAATCCTTACATGACACTGTATATATTTAGCACTTGTCATCCATGCAGTAAAATAATGTGATACAAACACAGAACAGGTGTAATTAAGCAGCAGTAACACTGAGCAGTAGCCTTGCTGTGATGACACAGAGGATATGAAGCATAAATCTGTCGAGTGAAACTCCTTCACATGTATTTCTCTGCTGAGCGAGAGAAACCACAGAGTTGTACCGGTTCCTCTCAGCACATAAACATTCTGACTCATGCTGCTGTCTAAGAGATATATCTGTTGTGCTTTTCTACACCTTGCTACCTTACCCTCCACTTAAATAGTTAGTTTGGTCTCCTCTCTCTGAGATGTGTGCGGTGGAGATAATTACAATTTCAGCAACGTTTGCCAGGTGATTACCTCATAATCCCCTATTTCATTTGATAAGTCACGCATTGATTTAACTCAGAGTTGGACCTAATGGAGTATCTTTTCCACCGCCACAGTGATTTGTATGTTGGGGCGAAAGGACAACGGTGGATTGGAGGCAGAAAAACAGCCGCTCGCCATTCCTGTTCACTCAGTCACCGATTAAAGATGAGCAACAAGAAGGAAGGTTTAATCACCGCAGCCTGAATGCAAACAGTAAATCATTGCTGATACAGTAACGTGTGGTGCTGGTTAGAATAGTCCCTCTCACATAAAAGCATCCTGTTACTTTTTTATATTCTCTCCTCTTGCAGGCATGGGAGGGGGATGGAGTGATGAAAACGGTGGTTGAAAGATAAGAAGACTGAGGGGAAGAGAGACCTGCTTGGTATTCACCTGTCTCTCTGGATCAATAAAGGTAATTTGGGCTGATTCCTCCCCGTAGGCCTCTTAGCAGACAGAAGGGGAGAGGGGTCAGCCACTGCTGAGCTATGGGGAGCTGGAATAACTTAGAAACACACTCTGCAAATTACTGCCCCTGTTTGAGAATCTCTCATTCAGCTATTCCTACTGCCTGGACAAGAGCAACAATATGATGCAGAGTCCAAAGGGTATGCTGCCTTGTAGTTTTGACATTTATATGTACAGTGTGTCTAGAAGAAATCACTAGTTTTGTTCATGTTGAAATGGTGGCTGTTTTGTAAATTTATGGCCAACCTGCAATTCTCCCAAAAAAAAAAGCAGAAAATTAACCTAAACTTCACCTTTATCCTAGCCTGAAAAAAGAAAAGTTTTGCCATGACTATCGGTTTTCACATTCAGGACTTTGTGAAAGCTGCAGTGGTTTCCATACAGTTCAAAGAGGGGTTATGATACCCATGAAAAAGACGGTTTTGGAGGTGGGAGCTGGGTGTTCAGATTCACAGGTCAGGTCTCATAAATTACCATGGAAACAGGGGTGTCAGGTTGAATGAAAAAGCAACCAGCCCATACACACACATATACACATTCAGTTACCCTGATGGAAGATCAAGGAATAAAGCCAGGGATGTGATTTTCTGTTTTTATGCGTCAGGATTTGCTTACATCCTCTTAATTGCTGTTATATCCACTGTAAACCTTTTCCTGATTGTAATTTTTCCCTGCTTTTTTCTTTTGCCCACATTCCTTATCACAACTTCGGCCTTTTAGTCTCTTGGGACTGCAGCAGGTCTCATCAGTTGGTTATAGGCATGGAGGATGCCGTCCGTCATGTGGGGTCACCAGTCTGAGAGGAATGCTCCATGTCAGGGATGTCAGGGATGGAAAGGATATCCCGAGGGAGACAAGAACCACAAGCGGTGAACCCCTCCAATGGCCAGCCACTGTTGCATGTCCTACTTATGTTGTGTTTTTCATCAAAGTACACAGGTGTGCACTGCACCTGCACATACATATTTTCTTTCTCTGTCTTCTAACTTATATTCTCGTGCATGCACACTGTTGCGACCTCATATTTGAGTGCTCTCATGTTACCAAATACACTTATATGCTCATGTATGCTCTTTTTTTCTCCACACGGCCCCTTATAAGAAAGTGTAATGAGTGCAAAAGGTTTTCATTGAATGGGAGTCCACACATACGTTTTCTATGTTTTGTTCGCAAAAAAGTAAAAACAAAGAAAAAGAAAAAGTAGTCAGACAGCCTGGAAAACTTGTCTGCAGGGATGTTATGTGATTTACTGGGCAGGTTTGACCTTTAATGCAAGGAAGCAGACATAATAATTAAACGTAAGGGTCAAGGAGGAAACCAAAAAGCTAATGATCACATTGACATTCATGAATTTTGAATTTTCTGATGTTACATTATAAGAGGGAGGGAGTTTATTATAGTTATATTTATCTGAATATAGAAGATTTTGTTTGCAGCCAACATTGATATTGGCCATAAAAAAACATATATATGATTTATTTTTAGAAATGCTGTGTTTTTAGGTAAAATGTGCCAGTTTCCAAGTTTTCTTTCCCCATCTTAAAATGGGGCTTCAAATTCACAAAGTGGCTCTCAGTGGTGTCAGAAATCTCTCTTCAACATTATGAAGCATGCAGTGATTAATAAAATAAATGTACTGTGGCTACATAGAATATATTTTAGTATTTGTTAAACCGTGTTAGTAAAAAGTCACTGCAATAAACTGTACAAAGGGATGAAACTGATAAAAGTGCTTTTGGATGTCTCTGACTAAAGCATAAGTATGCAATAAGAATCTTGCTAAAGCATCAAGTGTCTTGCAGAAATTTGATTAATAGTCTACTTTTGCTTTCCACATCCTACTATCTAACTTCAATTATCTTTCAACATCATTAATTGTTTCTTGAGGAAGCACATATTGATAGTCCAACATGTGCGGAACTGTTTGAGGCTGACTTAGCTGACAAGTCATTTCCATTCTAGTACCCTGACCTAATCACCATATCTTATTATCATTCACATGAAAACACTAATTACAAAGGCAGGGTGAACCTGATTTATGCTAATGGAAACGTGAATATGCGACGGATGCATTAATCTAGAGTATAGGACCCTGTGCTGGTGTTAACTGTGATTAGCATTTGATTACCATAGCATGGGTTATATCTACTGGAAGCCCTGCTTCTGATGGGCTCGCGAAAATCTCTCCACTCTAGCAGAGAATGAGACTGTGACTCCTCACTGCATGAGGAAATATTGTTAATAATACAAAATGAACAATTTTGATTGTTTTCCTCTAAACAAAAATATCTAATTAGCATCAAGCTTTTAACACTTTCTGTTACTGAATGAGTGTAGTCGCTAAAATACGGGAACATTAGAGCTTCATTTGTCGTAAGTAGTTCAGAGTATTAGGATAGACAGGGCAAGAGTTAGAGAGTTTTAAAAAAAAGAAAATGTTAAAGGGTGAGTCATGGTCCTTTAAAGTAGCTGTAATTAAACCTCTTCTTAAAAAGCCTATTCTTAATCCAGGTGTTTTAGCCAACTATAGACCTATCTAACCTTCCCTTTCTCTCTAAGATCCTTTAGAAAGCAGTCGATAATCAGTTGTGTGACTTTCTACATAACAATAGTTTATTTGAGGATTTTCAATCAGGATTTAGAGCACATCATAGCACAGAAACAGCACTGGTGAAAGTTACAAATGACCTCCTAATTGCATCGAACAAAGGACTTGTCTGACTCTCTGTGCTTGTCTTGTTAGATCTTAGTGCTGCATTTGACACCACTGACTATCACATCCTATTACAGAGACTGGAACATTTAATTGGCATTAAAGGAACTGCATTAAGCTGGTTTAAGTACTATTTATCAGATTGATTTCAGTTTGTACACATAAACGATGAATCCTTCATGTATGCAAAAGTTAGACATGGAGTTCCACAATGTTCTGTGCTTGGACCAATACTATTCACCTCATCTATGCTTCTTTTAGGCAATATTATTAAACACTCTATAAACTTTCATTGTTATGCGGATGATACCCAATTATATTTATCAATGAAGCCAGATGAAACCAATCAGTTAACAAAACCCCAAGCATGCCTTAAGAACAAAAGACCCGGGTGACCTGCTGGATTTTCTGTTACTAAACTCAGACTGAAGTTATCATGCTTGGGCCTAAACACCTTAGAAAGACATTATTTAATGATACAGCTACTCTGGATGGCATTACCCTGGCCTCCAGCACCACTGTAAGGAATCTGGGAGTTATCTTTGACCAGGATATGTCCTTTAACTCCTACATCAAACAAATTTCAAGGACTGTCTTTTTTCACCTATGTAACATTGCAAAATTCAGGCACATCCTGTCTCAAAAAGATGCAGAAAAACTAGTCCACGCATTTGTTACTTCTAGGCTGGATTATTGTAATTCTTTATTATCAGGCTGCCCCAAGAAGTCTCTAAAGACACTCTAGCTGATCTATTATTATTACTATACATCTCTATGTGGAACTTGCATTGTGCCACACCTCCACCACTGTCACCAATTGCTTGCTCATGGGGGAATGTTGTTGGGTCTCTGTATATATTATAAAGAGTATGGTCTAAACCTGGTCTATATGAAAAATGCCCTGATATAACTTCTGTAACGATTTGGCTTTATATGAATAAAATTGACTTGACTTGTTGAGCTCACCTAAATTATAGAAAAAAGGGTAGTTTTATTATTATTTTATAGTTTTAGTTTTATTTGGCAAGGTTTTGAGATATCTTTCCACAGCAGTACAATGAAGGTGAATGAAATGTTGTATCTGCTCCTGCTCACACATTGAAAAATAACTTTCAACTCCCTATTACTCTGGATAATCCATAGATGACTCTATAAACAGTGTTCAGGGACTATTTCTTTGGCAGGAAGTTGTTCCGATGAAAACTTAGTCATAAATATCTCAAAACCTCATCACATAAAATGTTTTTTGCGTTTTGGGTGAATTGACCCTTTAAAACACAAGGGTGGAAATAATCTATACTTTTGTTATTGTCAAAATAATCCTATGAAGAGACTAAAACCAACAGTGTGTTAGTTTCTCAATACTTTCTGACCATATATTATATTAAGTTTTTTTAAGTTATGTCATTTCCCAAAACAGGTTGGCGCTGTTGTTTTTAGCAAACTTTACTCAAGCAGGAGCAAATAGTAATTTGTTTTGGACAATTTTCAACTGCAGATTTGGTATGCTGGTGTGTATTCATGAAAACACTATTATGTATGAAGGACTGACTGAAAATAAATGTTCATGGTAATGAAGGAACATGTCAACTGGTGCAACAGTGTGGCTGGCTGATGTGTTTTTAATAGTTTTTGGACAACAATGGAGATCTGTTCAGTAGAGAAATAAGATGTATTAGGCTTTTTCTACACAGAAAATACATGGTGGTGAGATTAATTCATTGTTGGTTTTGGTCAGTTTGTTGACAATGAAAAGTATATGTGATTTTATATTAACATATGATTGAGATGGATGGTTGTACTCAAAACCGGAAAGCCACATACTTAAACAGAGAGCAACATTTTTAGCACATCAGCAGCATATGATATACTATATCATTAACTGTTATTAAGCAAGCCCAAATGTTTGCTAAACCCGACATGCAGATGTGCTGAATGCGACACTTCTTTTTTGCAGAGTGCAGGTGTCTCCCAGTGGAAGTCCTCTGCACCATCTGTTCCTGAGGCCGGACCACCTCTGTGGCTTCCAGTGGACAGGAGGATGCGTTTGTTTTGGGAGACACGAGAGCACAAAGAGAGGGGGCCCATCCTTCTATCCCTACTTTGATCCCTCCATTGAGAGGACCCAGGCGTGGCCCTCTTGCAGCGCCGCCTCCCCCCGGCTTGTGCCTGCCTGGATGGCTGGTCTGACGGCTGAAGCTGGGGGCTAGCAAGCACAACACCCTGCACATGGCACTCTAGCAGAATGAGCCTATTGACGAGGCAGCAGATTGGCTTTGAGTGTACCTGATGGTTATCCCCCACTTCTCCCCGCTGGTCCCCCTTCTCTCTCTCTCTCTTGCAACCAAGCAACGACAATCCCTGAGTCTCCATCTTTCTAATACAAATTGCCAGTGTGTAGTGGATTTAAGAGAGTGGCAGAAGCCATTGTTGGGTAATCTGTAACAAAAGGGAGAGGTGATGTTGAGTGCAGTCCTTTTCTTAGTCAGGATTAGGCTAGTTTTTTTCTCTGCTAGCCCCCTTTGGATGATGCATTTGACTTTAGTAGCAGCTTGGCAGAGACAGAACAACTCTGTGATGGGTGTGTAACCAGCCACCAGGTTGAATAAAAGTGTATCAGAGTGTGCGTGCATGGTGTGTGTGTGTGAGGAGTTTGTATGAGTGTGGCTTCGTCATTAGCCGAGAAGAGGGTCATCTGGCTTTAATAGGTGTTCTCAGGTGTTGGTTCTGATGTCTGCAGCAATGGAGTTGTTTGCTGTTGGGAATCAGATCCTAGCTCTCCCCTTCCCCCGCCGCCCTCCCTCTGCCCTGCTCCAGTCCCTCTGCACCCCAGCTAATACCAGGCTCATTACACTGCTATCGATCGGCCCTCGCTGCACACCAAAGGGCAAAGAAGTCCTGTCCTCCCTTTCTCTCTTTTGTCATCCTTTTCCCCTCTTATACCCTTTTATAATCTGCTCTCTTTTCTATGTGCCCTTTCTTCTCCACTGACATCTTTCATACTGCTATTTCCTTTCTGGCGATTATGTTTGTGTCCAAAGAGATGAACATTCCAAGACACTGAGAGTATGGGTGCTCAGCACAGTCAGCACTGGCTGATTATCAGGAAATATCTGCATTGAAATAACTGGAAACAGACTCTTTCTGCCTTGTTAAGCTTTGTTTTGAGCGGTCTTATGTTATTTTATGTGGAGATGGTGTGCTGCAATGCAGAAAAGATGAATTTAGACAGAAAATGATATAAGAAGAGTCCTCAAAGACTCTCATTTTCACTATACCCCCCACCCCCCATCCTTAACTCACCTCCTACCATGCTGTCCAACCCCCTCTATCTCCAAGCCTTCACGCTTCTTTCCCTCCTTTTTTTCCCTTTATATCGCCAGATATATTGGTGTCTTGTAAAATGATACCCAATTAATTAGCCAAATCTCTGTAAAATAAAAAAGTGTGCAAGATTCTGTGGGCTACAGTGTAAACACTGAGGTGGCTTCAAATGAAAGGCAGGTGTTGAATTTCAACACTTTCTAGTGTAGTGTGAAGGGATCGCATTAGACAAAATATTTGCTTGCATGCACACAGATGCAAATGCATTGCACACATGCTAGGGTTAAAAGGCCAGAAGTTTATCAGGTCTTTTGGATTTTTTGCTCATGATGGGTCCACCTAAATATTAGGTAGAGGACCTCCACAAAAATGAATTATTAAAGACATGATTTCTTCTAACAACAGTTGAGGAGGATCCCGCAACAAGTTAAAAAGTGCATTGATGCATTAAGTAATTCTGCTGGTGAAACACGATGAAGACAATTCTCAATTCATTTCAATGGGTTTTATTGTCATGAAAGTTTTGAGAACAATGTTGCCAAAGCATCAAAATACAATTTGTCCAAATATTTGGACAGTACAATATAACAATAATATGAATATTAACACAACATTAAGCTTGATATTTATTAATTATACATATACAGTATATCCTATGCATGTATTTGTGTGTGTGTGTGTGTGTGTGTGTGTGTGTGTGTGTGTGTGTGTGCTGGGTGTGTCTAAGTCATTCACTGTCTCTCAGGTTGTGGCATGTTGATACATATTGGGCAGCAAGATATGCCCCGTCTCCTTCTCCTAGGTGTATTTTTAATTTTGAGAGGTCATTAAGCTCTTTTAAATCTGAAATTACAGAGTTGAACTTGTTAAAGTCAGTGTTCCTTATTTCATTGAATATTTTACATTGTAGGAGGAAGAGAGAAGAGAGATATTCTGTCGATTCATCATCTCTTCTAATGGCCAGATAACAGTCTAATCTACTTTGGCTTTTAGTTTCTTCTTTCCAGTGTTCCAAGTAGGTTTATTTACATTGTGTTATAATTTGGTTTACTCCGATTGGTGTTTGGAAAGCAGTGTTGGAGTGAGACTGGTCAGAGAGTGTCTGAGAGGGGGCAGTTAGTCTCAGCACCAGCTGACATAGAGGACTCTTTTCTGGGCTCAGCTCTTGGGTTTGGAGGGTTTTGGGATGGAGGGTGTCTAGGGGACTGGATTTAAGGTGATTAAAACATTTTGAGTGTTCTCTTTTGAATGTTAATTATCAGTGGGCATCTGTCTAATTCTGCTCTACACATATTTGTTGAAACTCCCTGTTGTTGTTATGGTTATACCAAGGTAGGTATAACTCATACTATGTTCAATGATATGATTGTTTATGGTAAACTGGTATTTGTTATTCTCACATTTGGGGACATTGTAATATAGTTAGACATTGTAACTAAACAGATAAATGGAGACAATTGCAGCAAGAATAGCCAGATTAGTTTAGAAACCTTTAATTCCAGAAAAAAATAACATGCAAGCTGTGCAATGATGTGATGACCAAAATCCCAGATAATATCTCATGTAACAATATCCGTAATACATTTACACCATCCCCTTTATTTGAACTGTGCTGTTTCATTTTTTCCACAAATTTTAGATCATACTACTTTATCAACTATAAAAAAAATACACTTCACAATCTAATTCATCCCATAACCACAAGTGAAATGACCTCATTAGACTTTAAAGTTTAATTTTAGAAAAACAATATTTCCAGGCTTAATTCTACAGTAAACAGCTACTTAAAATGGTCTTTTTTTGGCAATTACTTACTAATTTCTGCTTTAAACTAAAAAAAAAAAGAAGCTCATTGCTGTTTTTTAATACATACCAACACGCATCTTGCAACAAAGACCTTCTCTTTCTGTTGACAGAATTTATTTGCATTTTTTTCTGCTACAGTAACTCAGCAAGGGGTTCTCTGTCCTCTGACCTTACAGCTCACAAGCTGCATCGCCTGTTTAACCATAATTGCTTGCATACCATATTACACCATACTTCTTGACTTTACATTTGCATCTTCTGGCACCATGGTTGCACATGTCCCTCAGTGACTTCACCCAGTCTTATAGTACAGTTTGATAATAGAGGACTGTTCAATGTAGTATTACAGAGGTGGTGCTTGGTCTCCTGTTGTTACCCAGGTTGGCTACCTCTGACCCCCCACTACCTCTACATCTTTGTTTCACGGCTGACAGAAGGAGTGCCAGAGCTCCTCCAGCTCGAGTGATTTATGACCAGCAGCTGCTCTTGCAGCCCATGACCCACACAGCTGGGTGTCAGATGTGGTCTCCCTGTAAGCAGAAACTTATCTGGCAACCCAACATCAGTCGAGAGCTGGACAGAGAGGGAGAAGGGGTAAAGAGGAGAGAAGACAAAGTGGGAGAAAGATGAAGTGGCAAGACAAATCTTAGAGAAAAAAAAGGAGAGAATGAGAGGAAGCAGGCGAGAGTGCAAGTTTGCAAGACAGAGAAAAAAAGATTAAACTACACAGAATTGACAGTGAGAAAGCTTGAAAAGATGTGAAGGAGACATCAAAAAAAGTGAGACATGTGGTTCAAGACAATTGATTTGAATGCACCAGCTAAGCTCTGCATTGATTTCTGCTGGTGTCGAGAAAGCAAAATGTTTGTATTATTTCATAAGCCAATTAGCTGCAAGGATACTCCTCTCCCTGTGTGCCTATTGACCCACAGTCTGTGGCTACAGCTTTATTGTCTGGGGGGCGCTCTATAAAAGATCAATAACAGGCGAGTGATTGGATTATGCGGTAATCAATGCATTGTACTAATATATCACCAGAGTGATTACAGAGCACTGGCTAATAGGAGGCCTTAGAGAGCTGTAATGACATCACACTCCTGCTGGCGGTCAGGAGAAAAGTGTGTGTCTTAAAATGAAGTGTGGCGGGGATGAAAATTATGCATGTATGTGTGCGCAGGTGCATGTCACACGTCTACATATCACTGTGTGTTTATATGTGTGTGCGCATGAGTGCAGGGGGTTGGGTGGGGGTAGATGATGGGTTGATTTTCTTGATTCTTCAAACAGCTGAAGAATAGTACTACCAGATGGTGCGTGATAGCTTGCTCAGAAGAGGCCATCATCAGATTCCTGCTGTAACACAGTGACAGGGCTCCATTCTGATGCCGGGTTCAGTGCAGCAACATATGTGGAAACTGCAAAACAATGGCTGTGGAAAATCTGCTGTTCACAACCTCTGCAATGTTACAGCATTTCCTAATCATCTTTTTGTGTGTTTTGTCACATTTTTTATAAATAAATTAAATTAGAAAATGTGGATAAATGCTGCTTTTGTGTAGGACGAATAAAGAAATGTTTTCCTCTCAATATTTGTGCAAGAAAATTGTCACCAGATGTTTCAGTGATCAACAGCAATGCAGATGTTTGTCCTAAAGACTCAAGAGATCTAACAACATGACTCACTGGTGTTTTTTCTCATATGCCATGACTCAACTTGCTCATAATTTCACATATTTCAAATTGTGAGTATCTCCTTTTTGAGCTGACAGAGCCGACAGCAAAAAGCAGCCAGCTGGTAAAGTTGTCCATTGTCTGCTCAACTGAGAGGAGAAACGTGACTGGCAGGCTAATCTTGTTAGACACTTAGCACCAGAATGCCAGAAAGTAATGATGTAATGATAATGATGAACCTTTCACAAGTAATTATCTGTGTTTATCAACACGTGTCAGGCCATTTACTATAATTGAGAGAGTGATAGCCACCAATCTCTCCACTGCCATTCATAATTTCTTTGATTTGCCAAATGTTTGAAAGCTTAAGTCATCAATAGTGTGATATCCATGAAACTGCTGCGACAGCGGTGTTGTGTAAGGAGTACTGCTTTTGTCCCAGTGCTTTATCCACCTTTTTTCCTTCTTGGAGACAGAGAGGAAAGTTGTAGAATGAATGAGATGTAGTTAAACACCTTAAATCCTTTTAAAGGTGTCTTTGTTTGGTTTCTTCTTAGCTGCTTTGTCCCCGCGTCTTTTACTCAAATACAAGGCAGAGACTTCATCTGGTCCCGGAGACTTGCACTGGGGAGCTTTGGTAAAGTTCCTGTTTGCTCAAGAGTTTAGGAGGCTTTTATGTGACAAATTGTAAAAGAGCTTTTACAGGGCATAATGAGAAGCAAAGTCTTTTAAATAGGGAAGAAAAACATGCAGTGATGTAAGCCATATAGTTCGTGATATAAAATGTTTCAGACAAATT
Source organism: Thunnus maccoyii (assembly GCF_910596095.1). Classification (NCBI taxonomy): domain Eukaryota; kingdom Metazoa; phylum Chordata; class Actinopteri; order Scombriformes; family Scombridae; genus Thunnus; species Thunnus maccoyii. The sequence goes on along the minus strand of NC_056549.1, from coordinate 19,621,181 downwards.
AGACTTAAGTTAGATTGACAACTTTGCTTCTATAAAAGTTTGTTTTAAAAAAGTTGCTCACATAACACTGTCTTATTCAATTATTTGTTTGTTTTCTCATATTGTATTTGTTAGCACTTCACTGTTGATTCTCTATTTTCTCTTTTTCTCTATATTTAAAAAAAAATAGAATTAGTATTATCTGGAATATTTTAATTTTATTTATCAAATATTTTGTGAACACCATATGGAGGTGGTACTGTATTTTCCATTTCATTTTACCCTCAGGTGCATCGCAACACTGACACTGGAATTACATGCTCTGTATAACATCAGACATGTACGAGCTATCTGTATCTATATGCTAAACCCTTGTCTTCTTTCACATGACATGCACATCACAGGTTTTGCTATCAGCCAGAGTCTTTGATGCCTGTTTCTCACTGCTGTCAGTTTCCTTGCTGTTTAAGTGTCCGTTTAAAAGCAGCTCCATCCCAGGGGGCTTGTCTTTTACCCGTCAGCCCTGTCGAAAGCGCTAATCACCGCACAAAGCTGTGGGAGTGCGCCATGCGCTTGTTAGCCCTCGTCCCAATCTTCTGCCACATCCCCCTTTGACATCCGCATGGGCACTTAATTCCCCCCTATTATGCTCTTATGTTTCTATAGCCTCCTAATGAGACAAGAAAGGGGAGTATCAGGTTGTGTCCATTGATGCGACGGGCCTGGCGTGTGTTGAATGCGTGTGAATGCATGTGCGGATGCACTGAGCCATCTGCCCATCACAGGAACATGGCGTGTAATAACAGAATCATGACCGTGGAGATCAGGGCCCGGCAGGGAGCCTTGTATTCATGGAGCTTTAAAGGCAGCCATCCAACACTGATCAGACACGCCCAGCTCATACCCCCCTCACCGCCTCTTTATGTGCACCCCAAACCTCATGTACCCCATGATTTCATCCTCCCAGCAGCATGGGCCTCAGACTCCATGTTGCCAGGGGTGACGTGGCCGTCAGGGTCAGAGGTGCTTGTTGGAGGTGAAGTTCAGACAGTGGGCCCATCTGATAGGACCATCTGGACGAGTGACCTGACATAATTAGTTATTAATTCTTCTGGAGGGGGAAAGAGAGGAGGTGGTTACACACAGCTAATGCTCTTACTCACAGTGCTGCTGTCAGCACCAGGACCACAGATGTAACTTGTGTTCTACCTTCAGAGTGAAATAAACGAGAGAATCCCCATCCAACTACTCTGTAATTTGCTTTTAACATAAAGTGCGCTATCAGTCAACTTGCATGGTGGGGGAATTTTGCATTTTTTACTGTGCGATACTTCCAGTGTACCTATAATTTGGTTTAAGACCGCAAATTGCTTAAACAACAGTAAACAGCAGGTTTTGGCGTCAGTTTCTTACAGTTACAGAGAAAGGCCATCTTTCCAGGAAAGAGTCACACTGATAAAACAATCACACATGAAGCAGAAATAACCAGTGTCTTCACCAGCAGAATAAGATAAAGTAGAGTAGAATACAATGCAGCCAGAAAGTTTTCTGCCATTTTAGTTAGGGCTGCTCACTTTGCTCTCTTGCTTTTGTGTGATTACACAATCACTCTCTCAATCAATCAATCTTTATTTATATGGCACATTTCTTACAGTGGCTGTAGCCCAATGTGCTGCACATGACCGAAAGACAATGCAACAAAAACAAAAGCAAACAGAGTTGAGCAAAGGCACAAAAGAGCCAAACAACAAATAAAATAATGAAGCAACAATAGATGAATAAAACAATAAATGATGAGGCACCTAAGTAAAAGCCAGGCTAAAAAGATATGTCTTAAGGTTTCTTTTTAAAATGTCTACAGAGGTGGAGTCCCCCAGATCCTCAGGTAGACTGTTCCAGAGACTAGGGCCATAGTGACTAAAAGCTGTCTCCCCTTGGGACGACTCGGAGGCCAGCTGTAGAGGATGTGAGGGACCTGCTAGGTACATATCTAAAAAGCATATCTGAGAGACAGACTGGTGCCATTCAGTGATTTAAAAACTAACTTAAAATCAATTCTAAAACTGATAGGCAGCCAATACAATGACTTTAAAATAGGTCTTGTATGTGCTTTCTGTCTGGTCTTCGTCAGAGTTCTGAACAAGTTGTAGGCGGCTTTTTAGGTAGACCAAAGAAGAGAGCATTGCAATAGTCAAGCCTAGAGGTTATAAAAGCATATTTTAGTTTTTTGTGTCAGCCTGAGAGAGAAATGGTCTAACCTTAGCAATGTTTCTAAGATGATAAAAAGACACTTTGGTGACATTTGAAGTGTGGACTTTAAAACAGATCAGCATCAAAGATAAGTCCAAGGTTTTTGACCCGGTCCTTGGCATAAAGAGCTAATGACTGAAGGTGCACGGACAGTTGCTCTCTCAAGGCTTTTGCCCCAAATATTATGATCTCTGTCTTGTCTTGATTCAGCTGAAGGAAGTTGTATGACATCCATACATTTATGTCATACAATATTTACATAACACTAAGCTATCAATGGGGCTAAAATCATCTGGAGATACTGAAATGTATAGTTGGGTGTCATTTGCATAGCTACGAAACTCAATTTTGTGCTTTCTGATGACATTGTCAAGTGGTAGCATATAGAGGCTCAAAAGGACTAGACCTAAAATAGAACCTCGTATCCCACAGGTTATGTCTGTTTTCTCTGAGGAGTAGTCACCCAGGGAAACAAATAACTCCTGGTCAATCAAATATGATCTAAACAAACTTGATACTCACCTTACACAATTAAACTAACCAACTACAAAAGCATAGCCAAATTATTTGTGCATTTTGTACATGTGAACTGGAAAAAAGTGAAGTAAAAGAGCATTCTGTAAGATTTGGGTTTGCTAACTCTTTTTGTACTTGCTGTATTGCCATCATTGTTTCCAACTACGTGGGAAGCCAACATTTATAGGCCCTTTAAGCCCTTCCTCAAGCGGTTGTCAAGAGGCATTTTGGAAAATTACGAAATTGCTAAGTGAAATAAAAACAGATGAGGAAAGAAGATACAAAACAAATTACAACAGAAGACAAAATAATTCATGACACACGCTGAGCGTAATTTATTGATTATATATATTAAAAGACTATTACATATGTTTTCTTTAACGAGAAACGGGAATCATACTGAAACAAACAGATATTTTGGATAATTGTTGTTACACAGAAATAATTATGACCCGCATGTTCACCTTGAATTTGCTATTTGATAATTTTCTCCATGTGTTGCCTCAGTATTCTGGTGTTCTTTGTGAGGAGTGTGTAATGTGAGTATCAAGGACTATGGTGGTACAGTGTCAGCACCGGCCCCTCCTGCTGCTCTGCTCCACTACTGCTGCTGCTGCTACTGCAGGGGAATCTCCTCATTGGCATGCATGCGGTGACTTGGAGCTGTGGAGCACCGGCACCCTCTCTCTAGGGACTCTCTCCTCGCTCTTTCCTCTCTCCTTCTTTCTCCTTGTCTGTCTCCTGCGCTCTCCCTCTTGCCCCCCTCACGCAGCTGTCACAATATCTGCTCGGTACGAGTGCTAGAGGGATCGTAGGAATAGAAGAGCCCGGCTGATGCGCCGCTTTAGAAACAGAAGATTTCAAAACAGAATGGCTGAAAGGCCTCTCATGAGAGGCATTGAATCAATCTTGAGATGTGTGAATGATTTGTATCGTGCATGTAGTATAGTTGTCAGTGCACCAGGGGATTATTCTTACAGCACTATAGGAAATCATTTAATGGTGATATATTTGTATCCTTTCCAAGTATGTCCAGTAGACTTACATATCTCCCTAATGAAATTATTAAAAACATCATGTGAAATGCAAAATGACACTATCAAAACTTGCCATGATAAGATCTTGGCAGATTTATGAGGTGTTTACAGTAAGAGGGAGTGAGATGCAAACAAACAAACACAGCTCCTTGGCATGTGTATGAGAGCATTTCGTAGATATGTTGGAACGAACAATGGCAGATGAGAGCAGAGAAAGAGAGAGAGAGAGAGGAGACATGGATCCTGTGTGGCTCTGTGGATTTGGCAGGAGTGAAAGCAGTGAGAAGAGCGCTGATACCAGCCAGACTCAAGCTGTGGGCAAATCAAGCGTGAAATCAGGAACAAAGGGATTCACAGGATTGGAGGGCATTAGATTCACACTGTCTGAGCCTTGGTGGTGTGTGTGTGTGAGTGTGTGAGTGTGTGTGTGTGTGTGTGTGTGTGTGTGTGTGTGTGTGTGTGTGTGTGTGTGTGTGTGTGTAGCAGGGGCTCAGGATATCGTACTTGTAGTCTTTTTTAATAGCCTTATTTCTGAGGGATTAGTGAGTTTTAAATTAAGGTGGTTTTGTTACGGTTTTGTAAAAGTGATCATGATTTTGATTGTGATTTAAAAAACAAAATTCTTAATGAAGGAAGTGACATTTCGTCAAAATTACTATCCTATAGTTTCAAGTTTGTGGGATTTATTCTATATGGCCTAAGTGTTTTTGTGGCTTTCACAAAGGTGGAGTTGTGGGGATACTGAATAGTACAAATTCATCTGGTTCAATTATTTGAAAGAATTTACTAACATTTAAAGTCAATCATCATACTTGTAGAGCTAACCATTTATCCATTGTAAGAGAAATGTAGTCGTATTTGAAAAAAAAAAGACTATTAATTAGATAACAGAATATAGGCAATGACTTGTTTGAATGCTTTAAGGGACAAAATGCAATTAAACTGAGATTATAAACCCTGACATCATTATATACCACTTGAAATTGTGTTGGTAATGTTATGTACATGATAAGTCTGGTGATATGTATTTTCCTATTGTCAACAAATCCCATGAAAAAAACAAAACCAACAATGAATTGATTCTACTGACAAGATGTTTGCGTATCCAAAGCCTGATATAACTTATTCCACTGTAGTACCAATCTCAATTTTTGTCCAAATCTATTAAAAACACACCAATGAGCCACAATGTCACCCTGGAAGACATGTTTCTTCATTACCTCGAACCTGGGCACTGCAGTTTATTTGAGTCAATCCAATATACACTATCCTGCTGCTTTAAATACTCACTAATAGAACAAATCTGTAATTGAAAATAGTCCCCTACAAATGCATTGTTTACTTGCACTTTAGGAACGTTTGCTAAAAACTACAGTGCCCAGCTTTTTTGGGAAACTATTTAGCTTTTTTTTTAAAAATAAAACTATATATTTGTGCCTTTTTTTTTCAAGATTTACATCTTCAGGAGGAACAAATGGTCTTGGGAATGGGTGCTAAAGACAGGTTGGGAAGTGTTGGGAGATGGAAAAACACATGTTTTGTTTTGGTCTTTTCATGGGATTTGTTGACAATAGTAAGAATACAGAATATTGTCAGCCATATCCTTCAATTTTGAATCTCTAAATTAATTGTTTATCCTAGTTGGTGAAATTTGAAAATATACTCATCGAATACTAAGAGTGTTTTTTATAGTGTCTGTAATTACCAATATATTTTCAAATCAGCAACTAACTCAGGTGCTGTGACACAGTGAGAAACCTTATTTCCTCTCCACTTTGCAGCATGACCCCTGTCTCCTGGCTCAGCCAATCAGATCGACCAGATGACCTCAATATCCTGGTCCACCCGATCAGAACATCTAAATGTGTTCTGGTGCAATGAGGTCTGCTGTCGCAGTGTTGCTAAGTGCCCTGGTTGAAGGATTTTCCCAAATCCTGTGCTATTTTGCCCTTGGTTGACTCATTTGCAGGTGGTTCACCACCAGAAGTGAACAAGTTTATTGTAGCATAGGAAATAATTTAATGCACAGTAGAAAATTCGCCTTTTTTTCACACTTTGATGTTGTGTTTTGAAGCAAAAAAAATATAGAAACCGCAATTCCCAAGCTGAATATTTGGAGGGGAAAAAAAGATTTCAGAGATACAAAGGAATTAAACAATTATGCCAGTTTACACTCACAGAGGTCATAAAGTACACAGAAAACATGTTGAAACGTTTTCCTCTGAGTTGGTCTGAAGCTGCTTCATAAGGATGACTCTTCACTAGGCGCCAGGTTGAATTATGGAGGCGCTAGTGGAGGAACACTTTAATTGATGTATGAATATGCAATTGTGCCTCAATCCCAGGCCTGAAATCAATCAAGCAGACATTCAGGGCTATTCTGAGCCTCGCCACCTGCACGCTCGTATTTTGTGGTCGTTTGTGAAGTTAGGTTCTATTTCTCTTTCACTGCAGTTGTGAAGCCCTGGGATCTCGCTTTTGTGGTTCTATAGCTTACCTCCACTCAGAGCTGACCGAAACACACATCCAGCATCTTTATCTCCTCTAACTGCTAATACGTTCTGCTGTAAACAAAGCTGATTCATTCATGCTTTCTATTTGCAGTAGCATAGAAGTTAAATCAACTGCATATGCTTAAATTTTGTAGCACTAGAGTAAGGAAACAATTAACATAACACATCTGGTCTTGCAATGACATCATAATCATCCTTTATTTTATCCCTGATTGATTTTATTCTAGTCCTAACATCTGCTATCCTCCAATAACTTCATCAGTCCCAAAAAAATTAAAGACATCTCGATTGTAGTTAAAGAAAGATTTTTCCTGCTAATGTGTTGTCCCTTATTAATCCTTTATTTTAAGTATTTGACAGGAGTGGAAAATAGCATAAATAACTGCACTTTTACTTAAATAAACTTACGCACAATTTTGAGGTACTTAAATATTTTCAGTTTATGATACTCTGTACTTCCACGCCTCTACATTTCAGAGGGAAATATACTTTTAACTCTACTATATTTGTCTGACAGCTATATTCGGCTATATTAAGTTTTTTCACAAACTCACAACCAAGTTATTCTTATTCATGGCTTTAACTATATAAACATTAGTAGATAATTTATTAATTATAATAAAACCATTCATTCCAACTTATAAAACCTTTATAAAGGGATCCTTATTAGAAAGTGGGTCCAATTTAGCATACAAAATGTATTATTAACCTATAAAATATGTTAATTTGTTACAGTACATAAAGTAGTTTATATTGTAAGTAGCTCCATGCTGAAATGCTACAGCATTAAAATGCTGCTCACACATCTTTCATTAATAATAATGCATTCAGTAAAATAACTTTCTGAAATTCTACATAATGAGTACTTTTACTTTTGACACCTAAAGTATATTTTACTGATAATACTGACATACTTTTATTTGAGTAAAGCTTTGAATGCAGGACTTTTACTTGTAATTAAATATTTTTACATTGTGGTATTGCTACTTTTATTAAAGTAAAGGATCTGAGTGTTTCTTCCACCACTGCTATGTGATGACTTTATCATCTGTTCTTCCCAAAATCTGTGAGAAAACTGTTCATCCTCCTCTTCACTGGCATACAACCCCTCTGATATGGAGGCTCTATAATAGCTTTTTTCTATCTATGGATCTGGGGTACTGCAGAGAGGATCTTGGGTGTAGGGGTAAGGTATGGATGTTAAAGGGCTATATGCAAGTGTGCACAGTCTGGGCAAAAGGCCCAGTGTTTGGCTCCATTTGTAGCCGACTCTACATGTGAAAGCCTTTAGGGCATATCAGGCAAAAGCCCCAGTGTGAAGAAAAAAAAAAAAAAAGGTTTCTTTTTATTGAAATATCTCAGCTATAAACACAACCACACTCATTCACACACACACACACACACACCGTTTCTAAGCTTCGGTGATGTCAACAGCAGAACAGAGCAGTAGTTCTACCTCCTGGAATGACAGCAGCAGTGATATCTGGCAGACCATCAGATGGTCATGTCAGCCGTGACTGATGGAAGTTCTGCATCCAGACTATGTCCAGGACCTTCTCAGCTCAGGCAGGCAGGCAGGCGCTCCAGCTACATGTGAATAACTTACATACATTAAAATACATGGCAGAGAAATTGCCTCTAAGCAGAGGTCAGAGCGGCTAAACGTGCAAGTTCAACCGCTCCAAACAGTGGGAACGTGTTGCTGCAAGTGCATTTAAAACGTGGCAGCTCAGTAGTCATACTAGTAGTTTGCTGTTGTAATGACATGTTCAGGATTTGGACTAGATTTTTTTTTTTAAATCTTTCCTATAATTCACTTGTTTTTGTGTATATTTAAAAATTGGATATTCTATATTTTTCCACGAAAAGACCTTAGATCTTATGGTCTGTGTAGCCAAAGCCTGATATAACTTATTCCTCTGTGTCATAGACCTCCATTGTTGTCCAAAATCTATTAAAAACAGATCAGTGAGTCAAACCCTTTGTACCGGGAGACAAGTTCCTTCATTACGATGATTGTGGGCACTGTAGTTTATTCTTAGTCAATCCCAAATACGTTCTCCTGCTCTCTAGGGTAGCAAATGTAATCTGTGGCTTAAAATAGTTCCAGGCAATTACACTATTTACTTCAGCTTGTGCAACAATGCAACAATGCCCAGTGGTTTGAAGAAATTACAAATATATAGTTAAAAATTAAATTAAATGTAGGTTTTTTAAAACTATATACAGTATATTTACATCCTCACTGTTGGTTTTGGTCTACTCGTGGCATTTGTTGACAATAAGACCATCTAATCTTCCTAAGATCTCAACTGTTCAAGGGGCTGAAATTGAAGTGGTCGCGACATATAAGTATTTAGGTATAATAATTGATCAGAACTTGTTATTCAAATCACACGCTGAAAACCTTGTTTCCAAGTTGAAACTTCAATTAAGTTTCTTTTTTTGGAATAAATCCTGTTTCTCCCTCCAGGCAAGGAAACACTTGATTTTCGGCAACTTTTTTACCTTTATTGGACTACTGCGATCTGCTCTTTATGAAAGCACCTGACCAGTGCCTTAAGAAGTTGGATACTGTATACAACTGTGCTTTACATTTTCTTACTGGCTGTGGCAATCTCGTAAACCACTGAACTCTGTATGCTGCTGCTAAGCAGCCATCTCTGTATGTCTGCAGATTTTCTCATTGGTTGGCTTTTATATATAAATCTCGCTCATGTACATACATATGTGAAAACCAAAATCAATATGGCCTGTGCTCTCATGATATTCAACAGATGTGGGTCCCCAGAGTTAGAACAGAATTAGGCAAAAAAGCTTTTAAAAATGCTGCCCCTTCTCCCCGGAATAATGTACAGAATGACCTGAAACTGTCAGAGCTGATTACTGAGGGGGAATTAAAGTCCATTTTAAAGCATTGAGAAAATAGTACTCTTGGTAAATGTGCTCCTAAATTTTCACTGAAATTGCTTTAGAAATTTGTACCTGTTTATGCATCATAACTGGATTTTTGTCCTTGACCTTGTATTGCATATTAACTGGATATTGTGTTCATTCGTTTGTTATGTGTGACAGTTGTATTTCTCTGTTTGTATTGTTTGTGTTTGTTGTTGTAACAATGTTTATGCTGCTCTCTTGGCCAGGTCACTCTTGGAAAAGAGATATTAATCTCAGTGAGACTTTCACCTGGTTAAATAATGGATATATACATGTATTCTTTTTCTAATGTATTTTACAAAACAATTCAAGATGAAACAATGAAACAATGGCCATTAAAATCTAAAGGTCTACTGTATATGTATCTATCTATAGCTTATAAAATTGTGGTTATGTAGTTTTTCTAAGGCAGCAGCATTATATGTTTTCTTTAAAAATTGTTTAGACAGGAAACAATTGTAAGACAAAAATCAACACAGACAAAAGTTATGTGTTTGCAACTGTATTCAGATTTAAGAGACCTTTTTAACAATTAATAAATAATCTTGTCACTTCTTGTCCAAAAGTTCATTGTGTGATGATATTTACATCATAAATTAAATAAGAGAAACTAAAGACATTCAACATATTTTTTAGATAAGCTTGTGTCAATCATTTCATTTTTAACCCCACTGTCATGACAAAAAAACAAAACAAATGGTTTTCTTTGAGAACAATTGCATGTGGAGCAGGATTTAATGCATACTCTATATACAGTATGCCAATAAGTTGGGTAAAGGTTAAGTCAGGTAAAAACAGGAAAATGTATACTCTGATATGTAAACAATATTGTTTTAGCCACAACTGTACGTCATTAATATCATGCCAAGCATGGGGAGATCACAAATGAGTTCGTTTTGTAATCTCTACGCCTTCTAAGTGAGGGCATTTCACAGATACACTAAAACAGTTCCAACTTTACACTTTTACATATCAGAAGCATTTTCTCTTTCCTGTTTTTTCCACTTTGTTTCATTTTATCACCTAATGTTGGTGTAATCCAAACACCAAAACTAATTCCACAAGTAAAGATTCTACTTGGACAGAAAAAAATGACACATACAGAAAACAGCCCACTGACAAATAAATACCAGAAAACATTGACATCTTACAATAGTGAAATGCTTGCCTTTCCCATGTTGCACCTCATGTGTCAAACATTATGCTCTGTGCAATGGAGTTTTCAGGTGAGGGGGCAATGGAACACATTTTCTTACTGCCTTTGGAAATTGTGTCCTGGACAGATTAACTAACAAGGCCAATGGTGCATGAGACGTTTGGGACAGAAACATTGGCTTGATGTTTAACCAGACTCAAACCCTTAGTCACCTTTGGAGGGAGGGGAATTCAGTTCACCGCCATTAAAATAACTCTCTATTCCTATGTAATGGAGCAAACCTTCACCCTATGCCACTTGGCGTACCAAACATTAGTTCATGAACATTAGTTCATCAGAGTCTTGGAAAATTGTGCTCCAATGACAAAGAAAAGGGAGACATATGATACAAAGGCCTGATGAACACAACTTGTGCTGTATGAACCACAAAGGGTGCATCAACCCAGTGTAGGTACCTTTTTTTTCATTGTTTTGCCTTTTGTATCAAGCACCTAAGTGTTGCATGTACATACATCACCACCTTACTGTAACATCCTCATTTAGAGAACAGGACTTATCTGCATCAGACATCGTCAGCTTCCATTGGTTATGATAACTGAGGTGGCCTTGTGTCCCTGCATCTGCTCGGCTTGCATCCTCACATGGGACGCCACATCATACTGAACTCCTCCACAGGCCAGACCCGAGTAACTCCGCAGGCTCTCCGGGTCATACAGGTGCTCCAGGGAGTACCCAGTCAAAGCATAAGCTGCTTGCCTGTCCAACGGTTGCCTCTCCTGGGCCGAATAGAGCAGAGGGCTCCCCTGGGGTTGTGGAGGGTGGGGGGACAGATCCGTCTGCATATAGTCTTTGTTGAGGGAGAGGCCCGACCTGGGGATCCCATCAGAGCTGGGGCTGCTGAGACGAGACAGAGATGCCGGGCTGGTCGTGTTTTCGTCATTGTCATGAGGACCGAGCACTTTCACGCCGTCCCGGTGATGGAGGCGTTCAGAGGGGAGGTCAATGCTGGGAGCTCCTGGGCCTCGACACACCACGCTGGGCATAGTGAGCTGGGAGTGGTGGGGTAGGGAGGAGGTGAAGCATGGGCTATGAGCCTTAGTGAGACCTGAGATGTCCAGCGGCCCCTTGTGTTGCTGCAAACGGCTCTCTTCCTCTTTGATCATCTGCTGCGTGGCACGGATCAGGGTCTCCATCTTGCTGGGCTCTCGAGGGCTAGCCCGGAAATGGTCACCATGGTATCGCTCACCTGAATCACTGGTGGACCCCCCACCATCCGGTGAACTCACTACACTGTCTTCATCCCAGTGGCCCCGTCCTGTAAGAAGAGTTCAATGGCCGCATTTCAAAACAGTGAAATAAATGAATTACATTGTGTTAATAAGTAATTTGACCCTTTCTGCCTGCATTTACAGTGTGGTTGGAAAAAGTTTCTAAAACCATGAGTTGTCTGGGTAATGTGTGAAATTCAGTTTTAAATTCATATGGAACCATGGTCTGTTAGACTGAATGTCTTGGCAGAACCACAGTGGGGGTTGTTTCACTGTTTGAGGATGTGAGATGTGAAATGACTTGGCTTTCAATTGCAGGAAATTTTTGAACAGATGGTAGCAATCGGCACACTGGCAAGAGACGGCGTAAACAACTTAGCATGTCCCATAATAACATTGGGAAAACAGCTACCAGGAGAAGCTAGGCCAGAGTTATTTTCAGAGACAGATGGTTGTAGTCTCAACCCTAACACCTCACCGTGAATGGCTCCATGGTAGGATGTGATTTCGTAGCCCTCGCTATTCTCCACGGAAGATTTCGGCAGTGAGAGCACAGACCGTGTGGCATCCCACCACACCTCTCGTCCTGACTGGGGGGCTCCCAGGAAGTAGCGCCCACTCTGGCATCGAACACGATCACAGGTGGTGGTGTGAGGATGCGCTTGAGCATGGGCGAGATCCTCTTCTGATAGACCCAGGCCGTAGCACAGGGAGCCTGACTCTGGGTACAGTCGGTAGGCACATGATGCCTCCGTGGCCTCACCAGGATCCAACAGCTGGGGAGAGGCAGAGTCTGTCAGCGGGCTCCCTCCCCATTGGCTGTCTTGGTCTGACTCTGAACGCTCTGGATTGAAAGCTGAAAACTGCTGGACATGAACAAGAAAATCAGTTTGTGATTTGAACCTCTTTCTAACAATTAAGCCTGCACTGAGTCCCCTCTCTTGATTTAGCTCTATAAAAGAGGCTGTTTATTACCTGCGGGTAGGGTGAAACTCTGGCTTTGGCCTTCGCCTGGGTCAGACGTGACTTTGTGGTCTTCCTGTCTTCACTGTGACTGTCAGTGTAGGGGAAGGCGGGCTTGGTGGGGCTCATTTGGTCCAAAGACAGCTGCATTCCCTTATACTCAGTGTCCCTTTTGACACACATAAAATATATGTTAGAGATAAAAATAAGTGTTTTAACCAATATTTATCCAGGTTGTGACTTTTTATCCATGGTAGCAGCATGGCTCAAGGAAGGCAATGTTGGTCTGTCATCTGGTCAACAACTACAGAATGGACTGGCATGAAATTTTGTACAAACTTCCTCAAGGTTCCTAGAGGATGACGCCTGATTTTGGTGATCCTCTGACTTTTCCTCTAGCGCCTTCATAACTTGTGGTTTTGGGTGAAATATCCCTACTTTTTATCTAGCTAACTTTCATATATCCACTATGTGTTTACAGCTAATGAGCAAATCTTAGTAAGCTAACTCACTGAACAAAGACGATGACATTGTTAAATATTATATCTGCAAAACAGCAGCATGTTAGCCTGTAGATGTTAGCATTTAACTCAAAGCACCACAGAGCTGCTAGCATGACAGTACATTCTTAGAATCGTTTAAACATGGGTGCATCTCAGCTTCTCTTTGGTTAGAATTCTTTTATGCATTGTCTGCCGCAGGCGACTAAGCAGCTTTATTAGATGGTTGAGTGCCTTGCTCAAGTACACTGAATGTTGTTACTCAGATTTTACCAATTAATTCAGAGTTTATCAAACCTTTAAGATGGAATTTCTCCTAAATAATCTGAGCACCTTCTTTCTTTCTTACAGCCCTGTGTTGTGTTACATTAGGTGACATAAGAGTAATGTGTCTGAAGCAGACATCTTGGCCAATATTGAATATAGATAGCTAGACAGACTTATTTTACAAACACACTTTTTATGACATGAGTGATGTGAGGACTATGAGAAGTGAAAACATAATTTAAGATAAATTTAAGAGATTACGCCCTCCCACTTCTCGGCTTTGAGTACCTGAGAAAAAATAACAGACACCCTGAAGAAAGTTAATCATTCTTTTCCACCGTAAAACCAATGCCAGAGCGCTGCCAGAAAGCAACATGAGTAATGTGCACATGCACAGACACATGCACGTGTGTACACACAAACTACCCTTGCATTAAATCTCCTCTGCAAGCATCTTATAAAAAATATTTTTTGATTATTGCAGACTTGTTTTTACTTGTATGTGTGCATGCAGCTTGTGCACCATCTTTGACATTTTAACCCACTGTCCTGTAGCTGAACTCAATCCAAGTGTCACTGTCGAGGGAGTGAAAAGGCTCCTGTGTCAAGTGTTCAGCAAACATGAGCCTATTCTTAACTTATCACATCAACAGTATGTAATAGCAGCTGCCTGGCATTTTAAACCCTGTGGCCCATCCCTGACCCTGCACTGCCAGCCTCTTTAATATGACTCTAAATATGACCCATTCTTTATGTACAACACCTTAGGGGAAAGGCTGTGTTTGGATAGCCAGTACACAGTGTGACTGTTATTTGCTTTTGCAGGTATAGTTGCTGTGGCTGGTTCTGCATCCTATCTGTGCCCTGGCTGACTTATGTCTGAGCCAATAATGTTGGGCCTTTGTGCAAACTCAGCTGTGTTAGCCGAATTCCACCTCAGGGTCAATGTCAGAGCACCTCATGTCTGAAATGCGCCACCAGCCAACCTCTAAACATGATTTATTAATGGATTCTTGTTGGGTTAAAACGCTGTTGGGGCAAGGCGATTGAATTGCTGTTCGTATTTTTTAATGTAGTTGTTTTTTGGGTTTTTTTGCGTTCTTGCTGCGTGTGAGCTTTTGGATACTCCTGTGTTAGAGCTAATTATGCGTTTGGAAATTCGCTGTCATTTTAATGTAGTTACTTTGTTGTCTCCTTACTGCATTGAAGAAATCAATACCTGGAGTGCAGCCATATGCATGCATGCACGTACAGAGACTCACACCAGCACACCATCACACACAGAAGGACACACACAGAAAAGCGACATGTGGATCAACCAAACCTAACAAGGAAAATCCAACATGTGCTACAGCTATGAGATAGCTATTGATTCTTAGTTCACCGTTTCGATCGATTTTGCTTTCTTTAGACCTGCGGATCGATGGTGACAGTAGAGGTTTTTTGATGGGGTTGAACCCTGGTGTTTGTCTTGCTGTCTCAAAGGGCCTGAGTGTGGTTTGTGCTCTCATAACACACAACTGCCTGAGACCTGCAGCCGCAGTAGTTTGTGGATTTGTACAGAGAGGCTACAGAGGGATAAAGGGAGGGATTTTTCAGAGAGACAAAGACCCATCACATCACAGAGTGAGCTTCAAGCATGGATCATAAGAGTGTATGATATGATTTTACTTAATCCAGTTAAATATTCAATGCTATTCCCTCAGCAAACACCATTAAACATGCACTTGCTTTTAGCCCAGTATGACCTCATAAACCCTGTGTTACTAAAATTATGTAACTGTAATTTTGGGGATTTCAGTCCAAAATGCAATAATTGTGATAACTTGTATATAAAATGTATGACTTATAATCATTAATGAAACATAGCAACAACATCATATGTATGAATGATACCTTTTTAATAAACAAATGTCTCAAGAAAGCTCTCACTATTACTCTCAAATGTTTCTCAAGAGTAGCTCTGTTTTGAAAAGTTCTCTCTGCAGATTTAGGGATTAAAATTTTTTTTCATGACTCACGTGAGGACGTAGTTGACGCTGACTATACAGTGGGGTCTTGAGGATCGGCTGTTGTGGACAATTGTGGCGTAACTCTGGACCCAGACCCAGCCGCCGTGCTTTGCCAGGAAACGATAATACTTAGTAGTGACTTGGCCTTTTACCAGCACTGAAAGAGATAAAAGAATCAGACAGATGACAGGGATTAACGTATTTAACGACATGCATGTTTGTGTGTGAGAGCCATGTCTGCTCGTACAGCCGTAATTGTCTGCATGTGGTGGTTGCAGCAGGGTGCCTGAGCAGTTACAGTCTGACAAAAAGAAGGTCAGGCAGCCTGTTGTAAAAGAATAATAGAGCAAGCTTGTAACTCACAGAGGTGGTGTGCACAGCGGAGGTGGAAGATGTCACAGCTGTGGACGTGATGGTACAGAGTTTTCTCTATCAGGTCCTGGGGTTCATAACCTGTCAGCTCTGCTACCCTGGAGAGGAATTAAGGAGTTATGTTAAAAATATCCAGAGGGATTCTGATATTTTTTTAAATATCTTTGCTTTTGCTGAGGGAAGAAAATCTGATTGTGTTTTGCAGGCAACAACTTTAGTAATTTTTTGGAGCTCTTGATTCACCTCACTTGTGAGAAATTGAGTTGTAGGCTTCACATTAAACATACACAACTAATGAAAATTACATTACAAATGATTGTAACAATTTAAAAATGCAGTGAGAGATTATTATTAAAGATTAATGGCATGATGTATACAGCACTGTGTACCTGGAGTCAAGGAAGATGAGCTTCATGTCTAGACTGGCTCTGAACATGAACATATTACTGTGCAGTTTGATCTCAGTCACAGCGCTGGGAGGCAGAGAGTGTCCCACAGCCACCAAACCCACATTCTGGTAGCAGCCCTCAAAAGGTGACATGTCCAAACTGTACTGACGGATCTTCAGGTAGCCGCTGCAGTGGATCACCTGTGGTAGAGCAGACAGAGTGTAAGACAATAAAAGTTAAATGTAGATTAACATAATAACATAACAAAATACTACATAATTTATATATTGTTCAACATGAATTATGATGATCATTGAAATGCAATATTATATTAAATATGAATATTAAAATATTGAAATTCTGGCACAGAGACATTACAAGAATTATATGTTCATTATTCTTTTAGATACAAAAAATATAAAGCATATAGAGTATAAAAAATATAAAATAAAAATAAACGATATTAAAGAAAAAAAAATATTTGAATACTGGTCCCCATTTTTTTATTTTATCGAATGATTACATCTATTAATTCGATTTATTGAAATTAGTTAAATGATTAATAATTAACTAATTAAAAAAATACTTTTATGAGTAAGTGACAAAGCTTCTTTGCCTACCTTGTATCCACCACTGGTAAGTCCCGCGTTTCTTTTTGCCAGCACACATTTCATCCGCAGAAAGAAAGAGCGCTCTACTTCATACTCTGAAAGAGGACAAATAAATAAATAAGTAAAATAAAATAAAATAAAATAAAAATAACTGTGCGCTTTTAAAAAATAGCCCGATCAGAAAACACACAGGAGGCAAAAACAGAGGCTGTCATAATATGGCTGCATATTGAAAAACGTTGTCTCACAGACCAACATGCCAAACTATCTTATGTTAAATATAAATATATACATTAATATTAATATACAATAATAACAATACAGGTGAAAATACGGGAAATTAACTGCGATTGTACTTCATGCAGGAATAAGACACAATAAAAAACATTTATTTTCCCCGCACTTTGGCGCAGACTATAACCATCAATGTTCCATCTGTGTAACATCACAGGCATCTGTTGCTTTTATTATAGCCATATGCTGCGTCTATACAAAGCAAGTTGCAATTAAATTGCAAATAGACGAGACAGTAATGTATTTTACCTTGGACGAAGTGTGAGTGATAGGGCTGATGTGGCGTGAGAACAGCTGTCATCTCGTCGTGGTCGGCAGGATGCACATATTCATAAATACTGTTCCCGGTCAACTCTACCTGTTGAGAATAACTCAGGTAATTAACAGGTAGAGACTGCATGACGGACGATGTACCATTAAATTATCTTTAAAGTGAAAAACAGTAGAAACGCAGAAAGTATATATGTTTATATCTGAAATAAATAAATATGATTGTACAAGCGGACCTGAGAGAGACCTAAATGGACCGACGCTGTCTCTGATATGTACATTATCTTCCCATCTGGAGCCACCACAAAGATGAATCCGTCCAGAGTCTGCAAATAAACAACATGCGACAGTTACGTGTCAAAATTATTTTACACGACCACGTTGACCATATTTGTTTGGCGCGTATCAGTCTATAGTGTTGGTAATAAAATAAAATAAAATAAAATAAAAATGAATATACCTGCAGTAAATGAGATCCCAGCTCTCGTCCAACATTGTCCAAAGATCTTGTTCTACTCGCATGACCCCAAGCTTCTCCCAGACCTGGAAAGAGTTGCAAATACTGTCTGTTTGGCTGCTGCGTGACATTATAATAAAGGGCTCGTGTTTTTATTTTATTTTGTTTTGCATCTTAATTATAAAAAATATAATGTTATATTTTGCCCTGCGTCTGCTTCTGATTATTAATATTATTGAAAAAAGCTGCATGGAATCACTCTTTACTCTTTCACACACACAAACACACACACACACACACACACACGTGTCTGTTAAAAGGGCCTATTTAGAGTCAAAGCATTCACAGTTGTCTTTCCTGTATGTCTCTCACATGTTGCTCAGGCTGACTGGAGACATGAACCTCAACAATCTGCTGCTGTTTACAAGCTGCAAAGGCGACGCGTCTCTTACGACTAACTATACAAATATAGACTCCCTCAATCTGGAGAGATTACACAATTTAAATAGCAGTATTCATCATGATGCTCCGATATTACTGTTATTTTATTATTATTACTATTATTTCCTACCCTAAATGTAACCACAAATATGTCCATCTTTTGATTTTTGGGCCCAAGCACCCTACAAATCCCGCGCTGTGGGCTATTTTCAGTGTGCTGCTCGTTGTAATTCACTCAGTTAAATCAGAAATCTCATAGTGCTCGGCTATCATCAATAAATTAGATGCTCGTCTCCCCTGCTGTAAATCAAAATTTTAAAAAATAAGTCTCCGCTGTTGGATATTTGGTTTAATTTCACCTCACCAGATGAGAGGTTGCAGATAAAAAACCTGCAACAACAAAAAAGAAGTTCCTCTGTTTTTCCTACTCAAAGATTGAAAATACTAAAAATACTAATGATCAAATTGCTTTTGAAAAATCTTTTTAAATAATCAGGTCTGTCTTACAGGCTTTTATGTTACATATTATGACATCAAACATATTAATAAACCTGTCCGTTACATTAACAATACATGGCAGCAAAAACGTGGAGCTTATGCTTTGATTTCATGGGAGATCATTTATAGCAATTTTGTTTTTCTTTTTTCTTCCACCGACCAGAGAGGCTGTGTGTGATTGTGTGTGTGTGTGTGTGTGTGTGCCTCCTGCTTACATGGCTTTAGGTGATTAGAAGCCTTGCAGGGCCTTTTTTTTTTATAATTGGTGCGTCTTGTTCTCAGTCACGCAAGCCTGCAGAGACCTGTGTTAAAAAAAAAAAAAAAAAAAAAAAAAAAAAAAGATGGAGGCAGATCGCCTCCTTTGCTGACGCCTTTGGACACACTGAATTAAAAACGATCATATTCAATTTGTAAAGACTCCCTGTAGATCAATGAGAAATTAATGTAATATTAATATTTCTGCATGGCTGAAAGTCCTTGGCGCGTGCATTAACAGTACTCTACTTAAATTTCATTTAATTGTATTTTTAAAAATCTCCCATAACATTACTACATTTAGTAGGAGAGCTAAAGTGATTTACGATATTACTACTACTTATATTATTCTATTTGCAATAATTAACAGAGGCCTCATTATAAATAATATTTATATTACTGTGTTATTAGGGAATAATATTGAGTCGTGGAATAGTGATTTTTATAGTATCTCTCCTACTTTAACACCCATATACTGTAATTTTTCTTGTAAATTTGAGTTTTGTTTACTGTCGTTTGAACAAATAAAGCCATAATTATTTTTGAAGTGAATAATGAGAAATTCTGTGTATTCTCACTAAACTGAGCTCCACACCTGACAGGAAAAAAAAAAGTCAGTCAGTTGTGTGTAAAGTGGGCTCGTCGCTCACCCTGAGGGAAAACAATCCTCATCTTCAGGTAACTTGTGGTCAGTCTGATGATGGATGCTTTGTCCAGCTGTGATGTGATGGCCGATGGTAAGGGCAACATTTTGGCCAGTTCGTAAAATTCACTGTTCTCCTTTTCCCGTCTAGTCCTTGCGGCCGTTTTGGATTTCTCCTTCATCTCGACGCCGTTTCACTTGTATCCGTTTTCCTCCTCTGTAGCGGTGCTCAATCAAATCAGCATCAATTTCACTGATTTCTCTCCACTTTGCCTCCTTTTCATTGTAGAATAATTATCGACTAAAAGCTGGAGTACTAACACAAACATACAGTTGAATCCCAAATGTTTAAATATCCCTGGTACTCCTGACGGTGACGCTTCAGCTGGTTAAAGATCCACAATGCAGCCGCCGGCTTTCATCCATGACCTGCAAAATACAAATAAAAGAGAAATGTCATATCCAATTGGCATCAATGCGTTTTGATCTGTTGGACCGGACATGATGTAACTGTCCATTGTGTTATTTTGATGTGTGCCTGCTGCAGGCCTGCATGTCAGATGGAGCTGACTCTGGAAATGATATAGATATTTTTAAAGGCATGCAGTCAGTCTGTGCAATAACAAAAGCAGCAACAATAACTACAACATCAAAATATACAATAATGACATCTCAACCATCACTACAACAGACAAAAATAAAATTTAAAAAAAAATCCCGTGCAACAAGAAATATCACAGAAAAGAAAACTGCCTGCATACAAGAGGAGTAATATCATTTCATGAAGATATGTTATTTTATTGATTATGTTATTTCACAGCTGACCTGCTCACAAATGCATGCATGGCCTCAGACCCATTCACACTGACTTTTCTTTACTTTTAAAAGACAAACTCAACCTTTGGTGCAATAAATTTCTCAGAATTTTCCTCAAGGGAGCACTGCACACATGTTTGTCTTCTGTCATTTTAACGAGCAAGTCCGTCTTTTATTTTTCATCCTAAAACAAATTTAAAATATCTGCCAATGAGAATAAATAATTCTGAATAATGCATTCTGTGTCATTCCGTGCTATCACAGTCACTCAGTGGCATCGAGGAAATGACATTTGACCCGACACAATTCCTGAAACGTGAGGAACTGCGCTGGTAGAACAACTACAACATTTTTTTTTCACCTCGCCGGTCGGTTTTTGAAAAGATACTTTTAAAAATAAAATCAAAGCAAAAAAAGACATCCAGTACTAGCTGACAGACTTGTTAAGACAGATATATCCGCAGTATTCCTACCCGCGCTCAGAGACACTGTATTGTCCTACATGTGAATCGATCCTATGGCCTTGCAGGCAGCCTGCTGGGAATTTCACCTGTCCTGAACCGGGTTCACCAGTCGTCCCAGTTAAGTTTGGTTTCAGCTCCTCCTGGATTTCCACCTGGAAAGGCGAACGGGTCGTGCGCTGCATACACCTCTCCAAATTATAGTGACGCGCAACGAGTGGCTTTCGTGCCCAACAAGCCTCCTCTCCCCAACTATCTCAATGTCCCTCTCTGGAGCAGCTCGGGACCCGCCCACCGTGTGTCCGCATCGTTCTGATTGGCTGGAAGCGTTGAAATCCATCGACTGATTGGATACTTACCGTGGGCGTCAATTTGGCACGGCAAGGTATGCAAGGCACTTGGCAGTGAACGAAGTGAGCTTAGATGTGATCTTGTTGTGTTTTTGTCATTAGCGCGGAGAAGATCACGGATCAAACAGAAATAAAGAAATAAATCTGCATGAAATAGCACAGTAGGGATGTTCTGCATGAAAGCTTTAAAGACCTCCAGTTGGTGATTATTATAAGAAAATATAAAGGGGAAAAAACAGATTTTATTCCAGAAAAATGTTTTATTTCCACATTATAACGAGCCAAGTTTGTATAATATTCATATATAAACGTCTGAGTTCTCTATCCGGTTCAGTCTTTGAATGATTTACTACTCTTATACTCTCGTTGGTGCAATACTAAATAAATCCAGTATTTTTCATTAGTCACTGGTCAAAAATGCAGTTCCTCAAAAATGCAATATGTACTTTGGTAAAATATGGATAAGATGGACTGCTTTAATTATGTTTAAGTGATTAAAAAAACACAAACACAACGCTAAAAGTGGCCTAAAACACGGGTGTCTTTGTTTGGGAAAGTCAGTAAATGTGCTAAACGCATGCAGGTCCTGTTAATTGTCTAATAACCAGGCCTCAAACACCTCACTCCTCCTCGCATTTTAACCTCTTATCACTGCTTGTAATTCTTAAAGTGAACTGCACACAAAATATTGATATCTGCGCTGCTAGTCTGCTCACCTGTTTAAAGGTTACGCTGAGTTTTTAACTTGTTTTCTTGTTGATTTCCCCCTTTTTTTCTCAGTAGTTTGTTGCTGAAGCATTTAGCTATTTAAAAAAATCGTCCAGACTTCTATAGCAACAGCTCTTAGCTCTGAAGTGTAAGATATTTATCAAAATTTGAAACAGAAATCTCGAGGTTGAATTTGCACAATTTTCGGCGCATAGAAACAGGTGGAGTTTGGGATATTTATCATTTACCCTCTCTCCTAATTTACCCTCTTATGACCCGTTTTTTTTTTTTTGTCTTGAGCTATTTCGGAACTGGGATTTTTTTTATTTATTTATTATCATTATTTAAGCCAAATGCAAAACAGTTCACACCCGGCTGAAAGAGCAGTGCGCCGCGTCCTGAGCTCATGCAATAGTTTGGTATCCGTCAAACATGTTTATCTGAGGATTAATTTCCATGGTGTGAATCAGATGAGAGCGCCGCGGCGCATGTAGTTTTTTAATTAGATACCGGGCGCTCAGATGGAGAAGGGGGGTGGAGGTGGGACGCGTATGAGGGGGGTTGGGGTTTAGATCAGCGGGCGCGGTGACGGGGGCGCGGACGCATGACGGTGAGCTCATTACGCACATAATTAGCCCTTAAATTGATGCTGCATCCTGCCATAATTGGAGACTCTCCTGCTGCCTGGGAACAGCTATCTTTCTGTTCCCCCATTTCCTCTCTCCCGCTCTCTCTTTCTCCATTTATCCATCTCTCTCTTTCTGTGTGTGTGTGTGTGTGTGTGTGTGTGTGTGTGTGTGTGTGTGTGTGTATGTGTGTGTGTGTGTGTGTGTGTGTGTGTGAGAGAGAGAGAGAGAGAGAGAGAGAGAGAGAGAGAGAGAGAGAGATAACATATCTCTCTAAATGACTTCTGCTGGACTCAAAATTAGCCACACAAGGCTACACCTTTCTATTATTGTCTCATTTCTGACAGATAAAAACAACAAATTGGCAATTAGAGGACAGCCCCAGATGCTGAACAGTCTCAGGTTCTCCCTCTAAACCAACAACATGTTCCTGCACCTTCACATCTGATGTTTCCAGGTATTCCTATCAAGTCTTTGGAGTTGAACACAAGCTCTCTGATTTATCTGACATCACTCTTTGTGTCAAATCCTTCTTCGCTGTCTCTCATTTCTTTCCTTTTTTTTTTTTTTTTTTTTTACATGAATCACCCACAGGTCAGAGGTCACTATGGTTTGTTCATTTCCTAAATCCTATTCCATGCAAAAGATTTGGTGCTTTAAACGCCTTTTTTTTTTTTAACAAAACAAATGTATTTCATAGAGATTCAGTATATCAGACCTACAGTTGCTTCCTATCTGCCAGTGACCCTGCTGCAGCAACTGACAGCCTGTCAGTGATTGAGAAATTCTCTGAGGGTACGAGCTCCGAGCTGCTGGTAGAAGATTTACCCTGCCCGGACATCCTGTTAATGCCCCACCACAGGCTATCACAACAGGGGAGCTTGCTTTGCTGTCCTTCCACTCCGCACCACCCAAGTCTCACCCATCTTTCCATTTTTATTGTGTTTTTACAAATCACACTTCTCTGTGGGAAGCCGGGTCTGAGATTCTGCCCAGCATGAAAAAAAATGACAGTAGGGGGGCAAGTGAGTGAAGGTTATTTCGGGAAAGGATTCGAGGAAAAGGTGGGAAGGAGGTGGTAAGACAAAGGTAGACAGTGCACAGTGAAGAACATGGCGCATCATTTCCTCTAATGAGCTCTCATAATGATGGAAGAGTTTCTGTTTTATGACTTGGGTCTGTGAGCAAGATTATCACTCAACTATATCTTAAGGTGCCCCCAAACAAAGCACTTAAAGGGTAAATTCACCAAACAAATGTCACCTACCTTCCTCTACAGTGATATCTAGCAATGCAGATAGTTTGGGTTTTATTTCAGAGATTTTTGCCACCACTTCAGTGTGATGGAAGTGAATGGGATTTTGTTTGTGGTGCTCCAAACATTAAGAACAGACACTTGAAAAAGTCAACAGCAGTGTGCCTTCTCAGAAACATTGTACCGGTTCCTCAGGAAACTCATTAAGTGGTAATACACCGCTGAGTAGGGACTGAAAATGTTTCCTTTTTGGTGTGTTTAAGCAACTTTAGCTGAGGTTTCTTTCAAGATCTGATATTTTGAAACATTGCTGTATGCAG
The DNA here is from genome assembly GCF_910596095.1 of Thunnus maccoyii. Lineage (NCBI taxonomy): Eukaryota > Metazoa > Chordata > Actinopteri > Scombriformes > Scombridae > Thunnus > Thunnus maccoyii. The sequence goes on along the minus strand of NC_056549.1, from coordinate 19,597,017 downwards.
GAACTACACAGGAAGAACACAGGCAAACAGTAAGCAAACATTTTTTGCATGAAAACGTTTTTGTTTTGCAGTCAGCTGTTAAGCTTAAAATATTTCCCACAAACATTTAAATGACAACAACAGAAATGTTACTGTGACAGTTATATGAATATTTGATTAACTCAGGCAGTTTCACATCTGCTTGATGGTGATGGCTGATATATTGTATTGATGAAAATATAATACATTCTTGCAAAGTTGAATTGCATATCACAAATATTTGGAAAATTATCTGCGCAATTATCTAATTATACAAAAGGGCCAAAACTGCCAGTTTTCACATTTTACATCAGTGCATTGTTCTGACCACACACAGTAGTTTAAAGGATAGGTTCAAAATTTTTCAAGTCTTTCTTAAAACAACAGTCAGGTTCCCAAATGAACACTAAAGCAGGTTTTGCTCACTGTAATTATTCCTCCTGTTTATACTGACTAATAAAAGATCCCCTCCGAACGCACTCACAATGTAAGTGATGGGGGGCAAAATCCATAGTCCTTGTTTTGAGCAAAATGTTTATCTAAAGATAATGTGAAGCTTCAGCTGTCTGAGACAAATAAAGTGGACATCTTCCAGAGTTACACAGTGCATTATGAGGGGATCTGTTAATGGTCAATATAAACAGGAGGAATAATTACAGCAAGAAAAACACGCGTCAGTGTTCATTTGGACACCTGACTGGAGATTCACCTTTTTCTCATATTCCCTCTTTTATACACTCACAGATAACTTCATCATGGACTTATGCACAGCCAGCACAGATTCAAATAACCTGATCAGATGTGACATCAAATATATCATGAACGAGAATGGTGGAAAATATATAGTGTCTATATGTGTAGGAGGAGAGACATATAAAGCCTTATGGCTAATACATGAATCCAGCGAGGATGAGGAAGTATGGTACCAAGATGTTTAAGAGAAGAAGGAAACATGAAAAAAAAACATTGTGTTAGCAAAAGATTTCACAGAATGAGTGAGAAGGCAATGAGACACCATGAGGCACCATGTTGAGTTACACCCTGTGCTCCGAGATTGAAACGGTTGGGCATATGTAAACAGGCTGCATGTTTGACCAAGATTTGCCAGTTGTGTTTTCTGTAAGCTATTACTGACTCTTCGTGTTCTGTTTTCCCTTAAAAAAAAAGACTGAAATATTATTTAGTGCTCCCCACCTTCTTTAGCAGTTGGTTTTGATTGGAAATCTTATATTGTGTTCTTTTTCTCCCATTAACAGTGACTCCTTTCCATCTACTCTCGCTCTCTGTCTCTTTCTGCCAGGCCCTTCACTGAGCCCATCTGCTGTGTGCGAGCGTTAATTAACCACACTGCCATTTCCTCTGTGCGCGCTGCGTTTGAAGGTGCTTAGAGTACACGAGTCAGCCCCGCAAGTTCATCAAAATGCTAATTCAGCCCAAATTAAAGTTGTGATTAACATTACACAGTTTCCTGTGCAGACAAATTGATCCTTACACGAGCTCTCTCTTTCACTGGGTGATGAGTGTCTGGGGAGAGACAGACTTTCCTCTTGGGGTGTTCTTGTCATCATCGCCAAAGTGGAAGAAAAACAGAAACAGGCCATGAAGCAAATGGTGTGTGAGTAAGGTTTGTGTCTAAATGTTGGCAGTTTTCTTTCTAACATAAATATTTGTCACAGTATTCCGTTTTTTCTTATTGCACAAATATGGATTTCCATAATCTTTTTCCTCGCCTTTCAATATTTTACAGCATATCAATCCATACTTGTTTGTGCGGTGTACTGTACTGTACCTGTGGGTGTGCTTTTTTGCATTGTCTCACAGTGTGTACATATGTGAGGAGCCAATAAGCTGTAGCGCTGATGCTGTGACACAGTTCTGACTGTATTTACCCTGCTCTCCAGCTGCCTCTGCACCTCCCAGAAACTAAGACCCTGTGAGGTTAAAAGAAAAAAAAAAAAGATGCAAAATTGTATTTTCTCCTTTAATTTTGTGACTGCTTCTATTTTGGTTTCTCTACTTGTGACCTTAATCACCTTGACTTTTACACATTCACACGTCTGTTCTGTCAACAGGCTGTAAGCACAAAATAAATTTGTAATGCTGAAAGACAGATTAGTAGCTTGTCTTGCAGGGTAGCCGTGCTAATTCATGAGAGCAAATCACCAAGCCATATGCTCCTGGTGCAACAGAGGCGGTGCCATATGTATTTTTGTTAAAACAACAACAGCTTGACATTCCCAATGGGTAAATGACAGTGGAATGCTTATTTAGGTACGTACTGTAGTCATACACACAAACTCACACACACACAGACACATACACACACACACTCACACACACATCTTGCGGTAATGAAAGCCCCTGGCGTTCATCACTCTGTCTTAAGCAGTGGTTATTGAGGCATTAAATATGTCTACACAGGGCTCAGTGAAAGGCTGCCAGATCAGTGTTCTCCTCTGGGGGGGCTCTGTTTGCATACAGACAGGTTGGGGGATTGGGAACGTGCACCGAATGGAGCCTGGGAGTCATAACTGGGTGCCCACCACTCTGGTGTTAGTGCCATTATGGGATGTCACTGTGGGAGAACTGCAGCTCTTCAGCGGGATTACTGAGATTCTTGCTGAAATTGAGCGGAATTGGAAATGTGGCCGAAGGATTCTCTCCTGATGTGTGCTCAACGCTGCCACACACACACACACACAGACGCACACACACACACACACACTTACAGTCATGTTCAAACAGATGCCAATGCACATTTAAGCAAACATTTTGCCACAACAGGAACTCTGATGATGTTGATGTTTGTGTAAAAGAAAAGTATACAGACTGCTGTTGCAGGCGGATTTGAAGCGAACTTCAACTTGATCAACTATGAAATTCTCATCTTTCTTTTCTTCTCACAGCTTGATGACAAATGCAAAACAGCACTGGTGCATACCTCAGCAGCCTCTACTGCCTTTGATGCCTGTTTGCATAATATAAAATGTGGTGGTTTGTTGTGTTTTTTCAAAACCTGCTCACAAACCAAATTTCCCATATGGAACAATGAAGATTTGAATTGTATTAAAATTAACTAAACTTACAATGTAATGATAAAAATACCAACTCCTATTTTGAGTTAATGACACACCAAAATCTACAGGAAATTTGGGAGAAAATCTATGAAAACAATTCATATGTAGGATTTGTGAAATATTCTTCAAATGCATTGAAACTGGGCCACTTTTATTCACTTTGCATTATGAAACTGAGTTCATTTATAAGCGCATTGGTTTTCAGAGTTACTGTTGTGGATGATAGCCCCGCTGCAGTATCAACACAGACCAGTATAAGAAAGGGCCTCTACAGTTTAGGAGACTCCTCTCTAATGGGATTGGGGGGGTCAGTGTGCAGAGGCCACACTCCCTTCTGAGGTCCGTTCTCCCGTGTCATAAAATAAACATGCTGGGTGCAACCCTGGTGAGGGTGAACATTAACACCCCAGCCGCTGGCCCGGGGGTCAGCAAGGGGTCAGCAGCCGGCTGTGGTGGAGGGAAGGATGGAGATCACTCTTCCACACTGACAGCCGCGCTAACACAGCATCGGGCGCTTTACAACGGGTGTGTAAGGCGCTCACACCCCTGATGTCATGTAAATTCTGTCTCAAGGATTAATGGACTACCTAGACTCTTTAGGGTCAAAATGGTGTTTTTGGCCTCTTGTTTACTCTGAGTGGAAGATTTACAGACCTTATTTATCTGAGGAAAAAATATTCTTATTATGTTATCTTTTTGCTCTTATTATGTTATTTTGTTATTAAAAATTCATAATTATTATTTCTACAATTTCTGAAGGACTGTTCACAGCTTCACACTTCATATCAAATTCAATCAGTACATTTTAGTAAAAAAACACTTCAATTCCTTAATCCTGCAATTTTTTTTTTCATGATTTTTTTGGCTAGGTCAGGACAGAAGAAACTAGCTGTAAAATGCTTTCATTCACATTCACCAGACATAGAACAACTTCAGCATTAATTTGGAGTCATGTTTTGCTCCAAATATGCTCTCCTTTTAGCTCTGTTTTGATCTCCTCGTGAGGTAAATTTGAGACAGTAACTGCACTAATGAGAGCCGTAAGAGTGAACCATAATAGTGCAGCTGTGGGCCAGAGAATCAAAACAATGAGCTGAAAGATGATAAAATGCTCCCTAAAGCTAAGGGGAACTGCAGAGTCAGGTGATAATTCTCTGTTGCTTCATCAGTACAGGCGACACTTTTGACATACAAGTAGTCACATGATCCTTTGTTAATAGACCATTATTTATTATAGCTGCATGCGATAACCAAACCCAGAAGTGTACATCATTCAGCACAGAGTAAATTATAAGTTGTTGAAATGAACTGTTTGCAGCATGTCACAGGTCCAGCAACCAGAAGAGGCAGAGCAGAGTGGCGTGTGCCTCCCCCAACAGTGCTGCCCTGGTGTATTATTCAGCCTGGCATTCACCCTGACTGTGCGGAGCCACAGATGTCAGACATGGCTAACCAGCTATTGTAGAGAGCAGGCACGGACATCAGACCTGCCAAGACTGGTCAGATTTGATAGTGAACTACATATTCTAATATTGACATTAAGAACGAACGAAAGAGATACCAAGAGAATGAAAGCCAATGATTGACAGCCAGGTAAAATAGCACTTGTAAATATTTCTTAAAAGTTTGTATTGCGTTTGGTAAAATTTACAATATGCTGGTCATTGTATATTCTGTGGCGGTAAACCCCACTCATGGTTCTCATGGCTAGTAAAACAAAAAGACTCATTCTGCAGCCAGAAGACACTGTAATTAAAATCCAGTAAACAAGATGGAATGTGAGAATTTACCGGCAAATTACAAGACTAAGGATTTATGTGTTCTTTTAGCCTATCCTCAATGTGCTTATAAAACATCCCCCATGCAACAATTAGGGTGGCATAGATCACATTCTTGCCTTCGCAAAGGCCAGATAACACCATAAGGCTTTGGGACATCTCATTCGCATTGGGAACGGTCTGGTAGATGCTTTACTAGATGGATTTATATGTGGCCTGTGCTGCTTTCCAGTGATTGAATGTCTGTGTGCATGTGTTGAGCTGACTCTGTGTGGATCTGTCAGGGGACTCATAAGGCAGGTTTGAAGTAGGCATGAGATAGGAGGAGGATGTGTGTGCGTTTCCTTGTGTGCTTGTGTGACTCAGAGTGCTTTATGGTGAAAGAGCGTGTAAATAGTGACCGGAGACAGATGTGGTCTCATCCCTGAAAGACTAAGGATAAAAAATTATTGGGACAAGACCTCAGAACAAGGCAGACATTTCTCAAGATAACATACTTACAGCATGTTATAAGTGAAAAGTCAAAACATGTGAATGTGGCATATAATCAAATACACATAGCTTTCTTTCTCTTTTTGATGACATCACTGACTGATAATATCCAGTTGCACAAAGTGAAATCAAATCTGTGAAAAGTTCACACAATCTTTTTCATCTGTGCATTTCACAGCTTCACCTAAGAGGTTAGCTGTAGCTCTTAACACCACACAGACTATAAAACATGAGCTGGAGAGTTGTGAGAAACATAAAAGCAGTTCCTTTTAATGTAATATTGATTTACAAACCGCATGTTAAAACACCTCCTGGTCACGGGTCATTACTTTCAGCCCCTAACGAATTACGCTGGGTGCTGAATTGGAGCCAGTGCACATGAGGCAGTGAAAGTTTTTAGATCCACATGCACAGGTTTTGGGTATCCTTATGTCTAGACAGTAGCACGCCGAGAGCATGAGCTTGAACTAAAGAAAGACTTTACACAGCAGTGAAGTAAAGCAAGAATATATTGATAAGTGTACTCAAACTACCTATAATACCTGTAGGTACAAATATAATCATGCAGTCGTGTATTTAAAATTATATTTCATTTTGTTTTGACATGACATTTTTAGATAGATAACAGGCTGTGGGAAGATTATTGGATTAGCTGTCAAGATCTTGTTGATCTGCACTTTCACTGATGCCATCCGAGCATTTTTACATGCCCATATAGATTAGTACAATTACACCAATTAGGTAAAATTGCTTTCTATGGTTTGACCTCACAACATAATGTTGTGACAACAGGGACAACAGGGGAAAATTACACTAATTAATTTGTTTCATTCAGTTAATGTTTTGGTGGTGTTAGTGGCAAAAGAAAAGCAAAATGTTGTGAGAAATGGCATAATTGTTTTATTAGGACAATGTACTCTTTGGTCCTCTAAAGATGTAATTCAACTGCAGCAGTTCAAACAATGTTTAGGTGAATCCTGCAATGTGATAGTTTCTTAGAGATGAAAGTACTGCGTTTGTAGTAGAACCAGTATCTTAGTTCCAGTCCGAGTTTCAGATTCGGATATGACAAATATGTTTTCTTATATTTACATACATTTTTAATCAAGTATTTTAAATGCAGAAATTTTGAAAAATTGTTTTAAGTAGTCTTATTTAATCAAAACCTTTTTTCTTCATTATTATTATTATTATTATTATTATTATTATTATTATTATTATTATTATTATTATTATTATCATCATTATTATTATTATTATTATTATTTATATAAGTAGCAGTTGTAAAAGTCAGTATTGAGGACACTGAGGTCATGACCTTGCTCCTTTTTCTGGGAATTTGGGATTTACATTGTACATCTAAAAGGCCACATTCAGCAGGTATATAATTGGATGATTCCAGTGGTTTTAGACTACATAAATCTCTAAAATAAATAAAGGTTTCTGTATTTTTCCACTAGCATTGTATTACTCCCAGTTTGGAATGCTTTGAAATAGCATGTCAGCTTTCTTGTTAGGAAATAAAATGTGTACAAAATGTAACAGTTAACATGAAATAAGTCAAAATAATTTACTCAATTTACTTTACGTCAATGGATTATTATTATTATTATTATTATTATTATTATTATTATTATTATTATTATTATTATTATTATTATTACCTTGAATCATTTGAAAAATGAATACCCTGAAAATATGAGACCCTTCACAGTATTTCATAACGCTCACCAGACTCACTAAACATGCAGCGTGTATTCAAGCATGCAAGATGCTACAGCAAATGGCTTCCATTTACATTTTAATTCACCTACTGGTAAATGTTTCCACATGAGCCTTTACTCTTGGCGGGAAGTTATGCTCCTCATCGTCAACAATTGATCTATTTAGGGGCTTATACAGTACAGACAAATGTAAATACATTGTTTTTCAGACTTTATTTATAGGCAGTAACCAACTAACAACAACAAAACACTGTTTCCATAGCTCATGCAAATCTGTGGAGCAGAACACCCCCTTTGCACTTTGTTTTTCTATGGTAACATGGCATTTACATTTCATGAGCTCGCTAACCCTTTTTCGTCCCTTAGCACTGACTTGTCACTGGGCTGATTTAGTGGACCAGTCATTTCCATGCAGGCCAGCGGCTGCAACGCTCTCCCTGCTGCAGATGAATATTTACATGGCAGTTAACAGGTGGTGAGTAGTTTAATGGTGGTAATTGCTCCATGGCACGTGTAGCAGGAGAGGAGGTGTGTTGCTTGGGGCTGTCCCACCCCTGTGATGGTGCATCCCAGGGGATATACGTGCATATGTGGATGTGTGTGTGCACCATATTTTAAGTTGTAAAAAACAGCATTGTGCACTGTGACATAATGCGTTTCAGTGTCAACAGTCACTGATGATGATGGTTAACTTCACCACCACTCTACATTTACATTACATTTTGAATGCAATTTAGTGTTCATGCTGATAAATACTGTTTTCATTTATTGTTTTGGAAAGAAAAAAGATCCCTGCAAACCACTTTTGAAACATGATCATTTAGGTGCTTTAGACAGTTTGGAAAAAGCATGTACAACCTTTAGAAATATCCTTATATTTTTATACTGTAATGGCCTTCTAATCTCCTGGCTCATGGACAAGTAACTACATTTCTACAAATTCAAGGTTATTAAAGTGTGCAAATTTGCAAAAGTAACCTATTATAAGCAGGAGATCAAGACATATATTCTGTTTCCCTGATTTAATAGGATAGAGATACGGTATACATTTTAGGGATTTGTTATTTAGCACCAGCTTCATTTTTTTTTCTATTCAGTGGATAGAGATTAGGTTTTATTGTCCGTCTGACAGCCATGCAAATGTTAAAGCACTGGAATGTTCCAAAAACTGCAGCAGATGGACACGACAAGCCCCTCCCTTTCACTCTCAAGGAACATGACATCACCACATATGGTCGCAGTGATTGATCTGTCGTTAGAGAGTGATGGCTGGCTGAGTGGAGAGAATGGGGAAGGGATATGTGCAGAGCAGAGGCAAAGTACGGGTAATGTTTTCCATGGCAAAACTCATACAGTCAAAGGGATGAATGTGTCAATGGCCAGACCATTTTTAAATTGATTGCCTCTGTGTGTGTGTGTGTGTGTGTGTGTGTGTGTGTGTGTTTGTGTGTTTTTTCGTGTGGAGAAAGAAAGAGATCTACACTGTATGGATGTCCCACTTCTTTTTTGCATATTTCAGTTTAGCCTTCATACTTGTTTATATTCTACTCACTAGAAAGGCTTTAAAGAATTTACATGCATTTGTGTTTGTATTTTTAAGTTCTTTGAGAAAAAATGTCATCCCAACCCTAATGTCCTTCTGCATAACTTTATTTTTAAAAGCAAAAATAAATCAAATTTTGTGGAGTTCTTGACCACTATTAGCGCTATGGAGCAATTTTTTTTATGATTAGGTGCCTTTGTTTGTTTGTATTATTATGCACACAAGGTTCAATGCGACAATCAGTGTATAATGTAAAACACAGAATAGATGCTGTCAGTCTTCCTGTGTGATTACATTTACAGATTTACTATTAATTTACTGTAATTTACTAAAAATGATATATAAGTAGTACCTTTAGACCCAATGGATCAACTTGTTTAAGGTGATTTATCTCTGTTCATAAAGTGAAACATTGCAACTTTGTAGCCTGGAGCTAAAACAGATGCAAATGCTGAATCAAGGAGAGCGAGTAAGCAAGAGAGAGTGAGAGAGATGATGTTGGAGAGAAAAGCAGTAGGATGGATATGCAGTTCCAGACACAGAACAGAAGCTGGGAGCTTGTCTTGTCCTGCTGTGTGTCTGGCAGATTGCTATGGAGCCTGTCATTGCGACCGGCAGGGTGTCCAGCCACTACATGGCATTCAGCAGGGGAGCTGAATAAATCACTGGAACACACACAGTCCAGTTTACAATTCGCCTGACAAAGCCAAGAGTGTCCTCTGTTCACACCTTTACTTTGTACAGCTATAGAAACTGCATTATTCTGACAGCTAAAGTAACACTGTTTATGTAATTGATTTTACACAGAGGGGAGAAACAGAAAGTTTTGACAACCAGAAACAACTACCATATAAAACGTAAAGGCTAATCAATTTAGGTAATAGAACTAGTGTAGATTGCCACAGTTTTCCCATGAAAAAATAAACAAAAGAATATTCAAACACATGTGCATTCAGCAAGAGATTTATACAACAAATAGTGTTGCATGTTCAGGTTTCACCCAGGCATGATGAACAGCATAGAGGGCATAGTGATTTGGAGGCCAAGGGGAAGTGCCATGTGAGGGCCCCTGAATCCCAACTCCGACCCTTTTCAATTAACCTTTCCTTTAAATAACCTTCAAGACACAGCAAAGAAAAAAAACACACAAAGACAGGCTGACAACAACATTTTAAGCCGGGCTCAGACTACGAGAGTTTTGGGCCAATATATCCCCGCTTCACCCTCCCGACAATCGGAGGAGAAATCTGGTCTTGGAACTTGGTCAGTACTGATGTTCAGCCTAGATTATCTGGTAATGTGAGGGGTTAATAGATCCGATCTTAAACCTCCAGAACTGCTCGCAGACTCATCAGGGCCACCTTGATAATTTTAAAAATGTTTGATATTAAGGATTTAAAATCTGGATGATTACGTCACTATTTTCTCAGTGGGACCACAATAGCCAATGAGAGTGAGTCTACAAGGAGACGGAAGTGAATGAGAGGACTTTTGAAAGGGTGACTGAAGAAACAACAACAAGCTGTTGTTCGGGTGTGTTAGACAGCGGAGATGGAGGAAAGGTTTGTTGCTATGTAGCAAGAACATAACTGTCTTCCAAGACATATAATAGACATCCCCATTTTGTTTACATCTGCTTCCCCATGAGATCATGTGAGGTCATGTGAGGTGGTGCATTACATGTTAATAATATACTGTAGTGTGTGATGTGTCATTATTTTCAAATCTCATAGTGCGTGCATGTTTGAGATTAGAGAGAAGAACATCTGTGACGTTTCTCCTTATATGCATGATGCAACCCAATTTCATGATGGGTTAGGATTTTAAAACTCCTGTAGTCTGAGGCTTGCTTTAGCTGATCCTTACTGAATGAGAAGATGTATCAGTGGACATACCTGTATACACCTACTTGCCACCGTTGTACTGCACATCCTAATAAATGCTCACTCCAAACATTAAATAGTGATAAGCAGTGACAATAATAATATGCAAACAGAGTTGTGATGAACAAAAAAAGACTTTAGGCAAACCACTTTTCAATTTTAGAGAAAATGAATCACTTAATTTACACTCTAATCAAGTATTTTAGCATTTATAATTCATACATTACACGCATTGCAAGACAAATTATTGCTCTCGAGCTTTTCTTTATGTTCAGTAGGTTTATAGTCTGTATTAACAACCATATCGCAATGGGTCATTAACTATAAAACTAAGCTATACAAACTCAACATCCAATTTAGATAATAGATACATGTACAAAATAGTTTTTTGAAGGAAACCAGAGATGTGTGGTCTCAAATTCACATGCCCTATTCATTAGACATACTTAAAGGGCATTAGGATGTCAGTGTCACCTCTTTTTATCCTGGTATGCATCAAGGAAATGCATGGAAACCCTGCAATTGGGCTGGAAAATAATAGGCTCTGTTCCTGGTAAGAGTGGCTCATTGGTTTGGGTTGAGAAATGGCTGTGATGAGGAAGAAGACAAGCTTATATTTACACGAGACACCCACACAGGCCTCCATAATCAATCTTCCAATCTCTCAGGGTGCAGACTGAGCCAAGAATCAGTGTGTGGGATGTCGTGGTAAACAGCATGAATCTTTGCCATGAGTCTGTTTAAAACCTTTATTTATCCACGGACAGATTTAACTGAGAATCCTTTCCTGCAATGTCAGACTCAACACGACAGTCATGCATATGTCGGCATTTTGGGAGATATGTTTACCATATTTCCCACAGTCAGATAACAAGATGTCCATGTCATCTCTGTGTCCACAAAAATGTGCTTCGCCCATAGCTAAGTCAGAAGCAGAAAGAAACAGACAAAAGTTTTAAAAAACTGACAACTGATTTACATGTATCTTTAGTTAGCATTATGGTCACCAATACATCCAAAAGGGTTTCCGCCCAGGACATGTGAGGAAGACTTCAACTGTTGTTGGTGAGGGAATAGCTGCAGTGCAAAGACGAATTGCTCTTAAAACCACATTTTCCATTTTTACACGTTTAATGTGAAAATAAGGCAAGTTTGGAGTTGTTGGAAGGCACTGTGGATGGAGCAAGGCTTAAGGGTGGAAATGAACTGGTTTGCAAGACATGTTATCCAAGCCATAGACTTTCTATAAAGATGGACGTAGCGATGTGTGACCCACCAATTGGTTTGCACTGGAGACGGTTTGAAGCCTAGAGACCTTCTGAATAAGGAGGGTGGGGTGTTGCTTTTCACGGTCCGGAAACACATCCTACTACCTCGGACTGAAGCTAACGTTAGCTTACTGGGAACACCAAGCGGTGCACACTTGGGATAATGTTAGCTACTTCAGCTAAACTGTGCTAACAGGGCATGTATCACAATCAAGTAACATTAAACTTACCGAAATATTCCGACAATAGTCAAAATAGTCCAACTGAGTGTGCGTCCCAGAGCCAGGGAGAGCAGCAGGTGATTGAACTGTCAATCATAGCTGTCAATCAATGCCCACATGGCAGACATTGAAGCTACTATAAGTCTTCAAATCTATGAGAGGGCCTGAATTTAGCAATTGAGACCACAAAGACTTGTTGAAAAAAATGAATGACTTAGTATTTCTAGAGAGAAGTTGACACTTTTTGAATGGGAGTCAATTGGAGCCAGGGACTTTTTGGAGCCAGCATCTAGTGGCCATCAGTGGCATTGCACTTTAAGGTACTTCCACATTTGCTTCAGCCTCAAGCCATGGTAGTTGCCACTTGATTTGACCACATCTGCTGTAAAGGCAAATTATACCTGTTCCAAATGTTCAGACTTGATGGCAAAAAGCAAAAAGCTTGCTGTGGCAAAACTCATACAAACTCATACAGGAATAATGGCATTTAGGTTTTGTGACTCACGTAAAAGAGACAAAGGTTGAATACCTACAGCAAGATATAAAGCTTTTCTTCCTGTTACAAACTTGAACAAGACAAATGACATATTCTATCATTTCATTAAACCCTTTTAAATTGTCTGTGTAAAAATATTAGCTTGCTGCTGAGGATGTGCCTACAGATTCACATCTTGAAATAACCCGAGTGTATATTGAGAGATATAACTGGGGTAAAAAAAAAAAACAACAGCCTCCCTCATCACTCATCTCCATTTCTCTGAAAGGCTAATGTAGACATCTCTATAAATATCACAACCATTTGAAAAATAACTGGAATTCACATGTCGCTGTGATGACACACTGTCAGATACCAGCTAACTAGAATGCAATTTTCAATATTTTCCAAGATAGACCTTCCAATACCACAGCGCATATTTTACTCTGAACATGGGCATCTGTCTGAGACAGTGAAGTTAAGAGAGGTGGAAAATGGCAACAACACAATAACAAACTGATCACCAAGTGAAGACCTGAGAGAGAGAAAGACAGATTAAAGGATGGAGGGAATGTATGAGAAGCGGTCATTTAAAATGAACAGTCATGAACACTTTAGGGTGAATGGGTTCTCTGGTGCAGTTACCAAGTAGATCTCAGTGTGACTCACTGGAGCTTAGCTTTGCCTAAGCAATAATTGGCAACATGAGGGAACCATGAGTGTTCATGTGTAAAAAGTGAGCGTTTTCCATTTGCATAAGACATAGATGGCTGAGAAAGTGGAACAGTGTCACTCTGTGGTCTTTATGTTCTCTAATTTTCTTTTAAGCTTCATTTTCTGTGTCTCTGTTGTCACCCCTCCTTCTTGATGTCTTTTTTTTTACTCTCTCTCCATGCTAGCTTCCTCCTCTCTCTAACTTTAGCGATTGGCAGCTCAGCAGAGCAGAGTGAGTGCAGAGACTGTGCATGTTTTTAAATTATCTCAAAGCCTAAGCAAAAGATCTCCCGCTTGATACGAGTAGCTGCATGCCAAACAGTTCCACCTAGATTTATGACTTGGCGCTATGAGCAGAGCTGGCAATCTAATACCTGTTGCCCAATGCATCCAGCGTCCCAATCCTTCCTTTCACAGTACTACATCAGGCCAAACAGCATTTGCAAACACATTTACAGTTTGTTTTGGCCTGTAGGTGGCGGATAATCAACATACTGTGAGCTCCAATGAATTTAAATAATCTATATGGAAGTATGTAGAAGAAGATTTGGATTGTACTGATTTGGTAACTCACACTCCATTCCAAATTGAACTACTAATCAGTGTGGTGGCAAAGTAAACTTAGATCAGAGGATCCAGACGCTCTGAGGGTCATGGCAGCAACAAAATAAATCTTGAGTTTGCAGTTCGGATTCAGGAGTTTGAGTCAATGCAAGAGAGAAGAATTGGTCAAACTGTTGAGAATAATTTTCTGCTAATACTGGACATTTGGAAGTTTGCAGGGCAGACCAGATATTAAGCACTTATCATTATACATATAATATATTTGAGAACAGTGATGCTGGAATTAAGGCTGGATATAGAAGCTGAGTACCTTTTTGGTACCAAACAAAATGTGAATGCCTTGAAAATGTCAAGTAACAAAATATTTGTTACTTGACATTTTGCAATGCTTGTTCAGATTTTTAGTCTTACTTACTTTATGGCTAATTAGATATTTTGTGAATTTAATTATAATTTAGCTTATTTTGGACTGTTTTCATTTACAAAATGTAACACTGGTGCATTTGTTTTACGTATTTTGTTGAATACAAAAAAAGGGTTTGTTTTTATATTTCTCAAAGTAAAGTATCTAACACACACTTGTACTCACATTGAGTTTGAGTTTTTATATTGATGCATCTGTCTGTGAGACTTTCTGGTGCATAAGAACTTTGTAGTGATTGTTACTTAAAGTAAAGTATTGAAAAAGTGTTGTTTGATATTGCCACTGAAACTCAGTATTAGCACTGGTATCAAAAAATATAAAATTATAGCCATCCCTCCAGGAATAACAGTTTGGATCCACTCGTGTAAATTAGAACACTTTGTAAACCCAAACATTCATGCTCTGGGTGATGAATGCAAAGTCATATCGAAAGATCAAACAACTGACAACTTAAATCTACATTTTCTTGACTTCCTGCAACCATTTTTATGTTGTAAATAAATAAAAGGTTCTTTTTTGTGTGAGCTTGAGAAGTCATCTTGTATTTTCTCTCTGTGCTTTGGCAGTTTTACACAAGGAAGTGATTATTGCTCAATAGCTGAAACAGGGAAGGCAAGCTCATGAATATAAATACACTAAAATTCAACCCACTGGCTCAACTTTTCCAACCATTATAAACTTATTTTCATTATGTTTTCTGAAAAAAGTTTTTTTCTCTGTTTATGAGTCATTGTAGCATTGTGAGATGAGTGAGCATTTGGCTTTTCTCAAAGACTCTAATGTTCTATGTTTATGGAGAATTAACCCCATCCCCTTTTCTAAATGCTCATACATTTTTGATGTTGCTGGATTTTGCTTCCCTTCTAGTCACGAAAGGAAAAGCTAAACTATTGAACCCAGTTTTTGAAGTTTGTTTCCTGTCTTATTTATAAAATTTCAGTGCCTCCTCACATAAAAAAATCACAATATTTTCTCAATTTGTCAAAGACTCATTTGCGTATGTCTACTTCATTTTTATCACCACAAACATCAACCCCCCTATTCTAGTTCCAGATGGAGTGCTGCCAGCCAAGAAAGGTGTTCGCTACAAACCCAGCTGTGTAAATTGTTAATTTTGAATCAGTAAACAAAAACCTGAGTCGTCCGCTGAGGCAAATATGATAATTGTTTGCGGATTATGGAGATCTGGCTGGCAACTCGGCAGAGGCTGTGAGTAAACGGGAAGAAAGCTCAGCTCAAACAAATGCAGTTACTCAGCCAATGGAGCAGTAAGACTGATGGCACACACACTGGCGTGATCCTCGGGGGAATATCCAGCCTGGGGGCCCAGGAGGGTCTTTGCAGAACAGGTTGGTCCAATCATTAAGACACACATGAACATCTATAAAAATGGATTCTGCACAGACCGTTAAAAGGCAGAATCAATCCATGTCAGGCGGTTTTACCTCAGATACTGACAGGATTAATCAAAGGAGGACTAAAATTGCTGTTGGAGTCGGTATGGTAAAAAAAAATGTAGCTTTTTTGTAAAAAATTTCAGTTGCCTTCATGTAGGAAAAAAATAGTAAACAACATATGGTACAAATTTTGTGGAAATTGAAACCTCACCTCAAGTGCCATACTGCAATTAAGTTTAACACACACAGTATAGAGGAGGAACATTTATGTTTATATTCAGTGTTAATCAAAGAAACTCCTTTAGGTTTAATAAATGTCTTGCTTTCCTGGATCATAAAATATTTGCAAAGTTGATTTAAAAATATTCTAAATCCAGCATTTTTAGATTAATGTTAATTAGCCTAGCTATCAGGTACTTGCATGATAAAAACAAAACGGGGACCCACCCCTAAATACAATGCTCCATAGCACCACTAGTGGTCAAAATCTCCAATTTAATATAAATGAAGTAATTTTTAATATTTCTGGCAATCTGCCTGTATTTGGTAGTATGACAGTATAGAGAGACAACAAAAACAAGGGCGGGGGGGTTTACAATGTATGCATTTTTAACCACCAAACCACCTTTACTTTTCCTATTTTAGTCACAAAATGCAGAGAAAGCTATGGAGGAATTGTTTTCTGTGATCAATTACAATAAATTAACTGTTTGTACATCCTGAAGCCTCCATTGGAAAGATGAATTGGAAGATAATGTTTCTTAAATAAAATGTCAATTTTGTTTCAACCACTTTGCTATTGTAAAAGTTCAGGCAGTGCTGTTTGTAGCCTAATTCATTATGATCAGATCACAGCTGGCTAGTCAGCAGAGACCAGAGCAGGGATGGCAGTTTCCCTATGACATCATCCTGTAAAAAAAAACATGCAACAGGGAAATTTGAATCACCACAGAAAGCAAAAGTCTGTGATGGTTTGCAAAATGCAAACTTAGTCGTTTTAAGGAGGACTGACATCTTCCAATACAGCATCCATTGACCTTTAAAGTGGATGCTGTGAGCTGTTGCTCTTTAAAGAAGAATTGCTTCTCTGATGCTTTTCTTCTTCAAGAATGGTGATAATTCTGGTCAGTGGTGAGATAATCTAATCTCTCCACAACTGAGACCACATATCCCAGCAAACCTTGAGATCAAAGCCTGTCAGGGACTCCTCAACATGGTGTCTCATAAATACCTTTTCTACTACAAAAACAAAATGCCCACAAAGAGTGTGTGAACTGCCCACTCTGGGAAAATGGAAAAGAGATTTTAATGTCTGGAACGACGTAAGTAGAATTGCACGACACTCTTGTCATTAATACACAGCCACTGTTGCTGTCTCCCTTCTCTGTGTGAGGCAATGGTCTTCAAGGATGGGTGGTCCGTCTGGGGCTGAAATCGGACGTGTGTGTAGGGGTGTGTGAGCTTCCTTTGTGTCAGGGGAGAGGGGCCTTTGTTCTCTTAACCAGGGAGGTGGGACCAACAGATTAAGCCTTTAGAAGTGCAACCGACCACCATGAGGGCATGCCGCAAGGGAGAATGTGTTTGCATGTTTGTATGTGTGTGTGATTATATGTCTTTCTGTGTATGTATGTCTCTGTGCGTATGCAGAGTATTTGATGCGCAAGATGAGTCAAAGCAGAGTAAAAAAAGAAGAAAAAGAGAAAGAAACCACCACAGAGAAAAGGGAGAAAAA
The DNA here is from genome assembly GCF_910596095.1 of Thunnus maccoyii. NCBI lineage: Eukaryota > Metazoa > Chordata > Actinopteri > Scombriformes > Scombridae > Thunnus > Thunnus maccoyii. The sequence goes on along the minus strand of NC_056549.1, from coordinate 19,579,707 downwards.
GTCAGAGTGGGCATTTGTACCTATTTGCATGCGAATTAGCATGAGTTAGTGAGAATCTGATGCAGGTCAGCAGGTCAATAGTTCTTATCCATCTGTCCTTCTGATGGCATGCCTCCCAGGTCAGTTTGATTTCTCTGTGAGGGAGCTAATCTCACCCCAGTGCTCAGTGAGCCTCTACAGCGTCCTCTGATCTGCTCCTTCAAACCCCTCTGCTCCCCACACACACACAACAAAATAGGCCTGAGCTGAGGGGATGGGAGGGGGGGGGAATCACACACACACACACACACACACACACACACACGCACAAATGTGTATAGATGCAAAGACACACAGACAAACCAAAGGATAGTTGCTTTAAGATATTAGTTTTTATCCACTTTATATTCACTTTAGAGAATGAAATATGTTAACTAAAGGGGGCCTCTTAAACCCTTTTCAATTTGGTGCAGGCAATTTGTAGACTATTAAAAAAAATGTTTCTTTTCAAGACTTCTTTGAGCATCATGGAGATGAAAGTACTGAGATAAGAATCCTTACAATAGTGTTATAAAGTTATAAGTGACAGTGAAGCATCCCTACACTTCCCTGCAAAATTTCCACTCGCTCTTGTTGTCCTGTGTGGTGCATTCTGTCTTTTTAAGACACTGAGCAGGTTACAACATATGCTAAGAATTATTTTTAAATAATGTTTGACCCACGTCTGCAGAGAGCAAAGCTTCTGGGAATAGGACAAGCACACCATCTGTGATGTAGTCCTTCATCAGTCCTCTATCTCATGATTCAGCCCCACCTCCTCCTCCTCCTCCTCCTCCTTCTCCTCTCCAACTCTTGTTCCCTCTCACTTGTTCCACAGTTTTCCCAATGTTCCTCCGTCTGTCATGGCGGCTGTCTGAACAAACAAACACACGAGGGTCCATGGCGAGCCAGACGGCGTGATGTTGGATTGTTTGCTTTGGTTGCTCCCGTGCGGGAGAAAGTTTTCTTAAGAGGCACACAGAGGTCTGGAGCTCAACAGAGAGACCACAAAACAAATATTTACACTCCTGCCTCCAGCGCCTGGGCCCTTTCCTCTCTTCTGTGGATGTGGAACAAGAGGATGGACCCACTTTTGGTTCTGAAGAGAAGGAGTGATGTGGTCCAGAGATGAAGAGAGGCTTGACTTTCAACTTATGGGTGTAATGATGGCTGTAATTGTCATGTCATCTAGGTTATAAATTGACACAGTCAGTGCTGAACTCAACATGTAATAATCCCATAGCCAGTCTTGTTATTCCACATGAATCTGAGGTCCAACTTCAGGTCCTGAAAGACAGAACAACAAAGCTGCATTACCTTTTATCACTGTCTGTAACCCCTCTCACCCAGTGACTCAACAACCTTTCCAGTCCTGCCATGCTCTTATTCCCCTACTTATAATCTCTTGTCTCTCTATGCCTTCCTGATGCGATCAAACACAAATCAACAGATATCACTGTCCCTCCAATGCAGCCATTAAGCTCAGCCTCTATCTGAATTTAAAGTGTCTCTCCCATCGCTCCCCTGCCTGTAAATATGCACATGTTTGACTGTGGGGTCAGCGAGGAAGACAGGAACTGGGCAGAAATGCCTACTTCCTGGAGGAGACAGCACAGCAGGGGGGTGGGGTGGGGGGGTGGTGTGTGTGTGTGTGGGGGGGGGGGGGGGGGGGGGGGGGGGGCGCTCTACCAATCATGCGTCAGCACAGAGACATTCTCTGATGCACACTGTCACACATCAGAGATGAACAATAAAGCAGAAAGGTGAGAGAGGGGGCGCTCACAGGAAGTGGATGATTTCACTTGCTGAGGTGTGAGGCCTGTGATGGATAGATATGCAGGTGTTAATATCCTGCAGAAAGGAAATAGTTGCACGCTTTACTGACCTCCACTGAGCACGGGGCTGTCCTCAGGTTGGCCACAGAATTCTTAATGCCTGGTTCTACTTTACTCACACTACATAGTAAGACCGAACAAAATGCTGGAGCAGAGATAACACATTTTTTTGTGGAACTAAAATAGTATATTTAAAGCTGGCTACATTTAAAGAATGCCAACAGAAAAGCTGGCGAAACAGTCCTTTGTTTTTGTTCAACAACATGGAGCACATGAGCTGCAGAAATATAACAAGATCACCAGTAGACCTATATCGCCCTCTTGTGTTACATATGAATCTGTGTTTTCAGCAACAATTTGTGAGCAGCCTGAGCACACTGTAGGAGACAGACAGATTAAATTTTACTTTTTTTTTTTAGGTTTTTCTTTGGGTTTCATCATTCTTTCATGATTCTCATTAACAAGTCTTTCACTTTATCTCACATTAATCAGCAGACACTTCTTTGTAGACTCTGCAGCTCTTGGTGTCTGTGTTTTTGTTGTTGTTACACAATCAAGTGTCAATCAAATTCTGAATCTGAATCTGAATACAAGAAACTATGATGGTAATTTACATGTCATAGTCCACCTGCTACCACTGAGTATATTCATCTGTTTGTCCATCTTCTACATGCTTTTCCTCCTTTTTTGAGGTTCAAAGGTGGCTAAAGTCTATCCCAGCATGCTGTGCACCACAGACAGACCAATCTTACATCTAAACCTAGGGGCAATAAACTGTTTCCAGTTCACCTAACCTGCATGTCTTTGGACTGTGACAGAAAACATGGGGAGTATATGCAACTCCACACAGAAAAGATCATAGGCATGGTTGCCCTTGTGGTAGTTTGAGGCATAACTTGTAATCGCAAATTTATGGTTTGGATTTCGGATGGGGACCTTTGTTGCCAGTCATTCCCCTCACTCTGTCCCCACATTTCCTATAATCCTTAAAAACCAGGCAGACTTGACGCATGACTTTTTCCTTGCAACTTATTCTTGAGTAATACAAATAGATCCATGGACATACCTCCTTATTCTAAGGTTTGTAAAACTGGGTGCTGTGTTACATTATATCAGCTATGTAATGAAGAAGAAGACCTGCCATAGAAACAATTGTATAATAATGTGACAAAAAAAAAAACTCTATGTCAAGCATTGATACATGTTACAGAGCAAACAATAACTACCCTACATCGAATGACCTGAAAGAAACCGTGCTGGATGCCACCAGGGGGGTGTTGTGTGTAGTGGGTTTGTCCTTCAACCACAGAATCGGGGTTCAAATCTTTGCGTCATCAAGCACCTGTCCTGCTGATGTGTCCTTCAACAACATGCTGAATCCCTTTCACTGCAGGGAGGCTGTTCTGTAATTATTTCTGACCTCTGATCACTCAGGAGGGTGGCAAACAATAGGAGAACCTTCCCACTGGGATCAATAGAAGTGACTAAATACTGCACAGTAGCTGGTCACTATTTCCACCACTAGGTGTCAGCTCAGTGTTACTGTAAAACTACAGAGATACTAGAACGAGTACAGAAGACATACTGTAGCTCTACTTGAGTGCTGATAAACTAATCATTTCTTTCTCTTTGTGTGTCTCATATTACATGTTGAATCATCTGTAAAGTATTAGTATGACATACCTAAGTAAGTTTATTTCTTGAGAATTTGCACAGAGCTTCTAAATGTTAGATTACTGACACTGATGTGACATTAAATCAGCCTAATAAGGCAAAAATCATGTACACTATGATTTTCTCCGAAAGACAGGGACATTTGTATGAATAAACATGTTTATATTTACATATCAAACTCAGTCAGTAACTTAAAGTATTGCAGGTAACAATCAGAAGCTGGACAACTTGTTTCTTGTAATCAGTTACCATTTTCATTTAGTTGACAGATAATCGCTACAGATAGCAGACATCTGATGAACACAATCTACCAACCAGCAGTTTCACAATCATCACTCTCACATGAATAACAGGGTCAACATTGTTGTAAAAATATTGCACAATCGATATTATTAGGTTTGATGGCAGCAAGACGGAGAGAGACATAGATTATTATAAACAGGATGATATTCATCAAGGTGGGACTTTGTGTCTAATAAATTAACAGGTGGTGTAATAATTTTTTATCACTCATATGTTCCTGTCATCATAAAGACTCTAAGCATGACCGCGATAATGTAATGTAAGATGACATATGATTTAGATTATGTAGGATGACAGTGCACAAAGTAAGTGAGAATTGAACTTCTAACTCTAATACTTTATTCTTTTGAGTACAACATGGAGTTTTTTTAAACTGCCACAATCGCATTTTCATTCATAATCAAAGAAAAATAAAAAAATGACCTAATTCACTCCATGTTTCCTGTTGTCGGGTACAAGGCGTCTTTGTGTTCTGTCGTAGACTTCCCTCATCTCCCGGGGAGTCAGTGCCCGTCAGACTGTTTTTAGGCAAAGAGGCCGCTAAGGAAGGGCTGTCAGCGGATATGGATGCTTCCAGAGCTCATTAAAGGGCTGTCTGCGGCATGCCAGGCTCTGGGAGACAGAGCCGGAGATAGAAAGCTACATCATAAAGGAATTCCATCCATCATGTTCCTCCGTGACATTAATATCTGTCACACACCTCTGACAATGCTATACTGCACCCCTGGAGTGAGACATCTCCCTATCATAGAGTTGCAACGCAAGCCAAGAGGGATACTCAAGTGTGTGTGCATGTGTGTGTGTGTGTGTGTGTTCATGTTCATGTGTCCCTGTGTACTTACACATTTTGTTTGAAGGAGAGAGGGAGGGTTTACGGATGTGTTTTTTCTTCTGCCTTGTTCCTATTACAAAACACTGACTGTGATATTGCTGCAAGTGTATGTGCTTTTTCCAAACCAGAACAGCTTCAGTAGTACACTGCACAAAAGCAACGCTTTCAACACACAAACCACTTCAGGCTGTTGAACCAAAATCTGGAATTTGGACCACTACTGCAGGATGTTTACAATGAAGTGATTCATAATGCGCAATATGAGGGTGGAACAGCAATATTAAGGTGAACGCGCTGTACTCAGCACATCATGGAGTTAACTGTGAGTCCTTGCTGTAGGACGTTCCATCTCCCTGTCCGGTCTCTTCACTGAGCTCTATGTGATGAAGCAGAAACGTCCCCAAAAATTATTTTGTGATTTTTTTTTCTCACTGACACTCTCTTGATTCCCAGAGGAGACATTTACTTCTGCATGACTTTGCAACTCTGCCTCTGCATCGCAGGCTTTCTATGTCTTGCTCAAGGACACATCAGCAACGGAGCCTTGATGAAAGACAGTTCTGCGGTTTTGTTGGTTGAGGTGGAGCTGATATTAACTACTTTATATAATGTAGTGGTAGTTTAAGCTATATAACATATCCTCATACTGTAGAAGCTTTGAAAAATCTTAATCTGCAAAATAAATGTCAAATAAATCTCATGAGGTAAAATGTATTTTCCCTTTAGACTGTAATGTAGTTTAAGTATAAAGTAGAACGTGAAGTAAGTTAAGTATAATACTTGAGTAAATGCACTTTGCTACATTCCATCATTGCATTTTAGTGTGTAATCATCTGACATATCAATCAACTTCTTATCAAACAAACAATTACTGATTAATGAAATAAAACAGTGATGGTGGGTGAAGAAATTGCCTGTGAAAGATATATTTCTTCTTGGCATCTACTGTATCTGACCCCTGTTTCTTTTCTTCTTCTGGGAATATTTGCCAGATTGAAACCAACTCTAATCGCTCTCTCACTCTCACTCTGTCTCTCTCTGGATCATAACCAGACTCAGCAGTTTTGACCTGAATAATCAGCCAATAAAGCTGTAAATCAAGCAAGTGTGGATGGCTTTTCAATTACACACTGGTGGGTAACCCCCAAGCGGATCCATTTACATTACAGATAGCTTACACTGAGGCCAAAGTGTAAAACACCACGAGTTGTCATCATCACTGAGCATACTGTATCTTTGCATCTTGGTGTAGTGCCGCATGTCGATTGTGGAGGAATTTTTAAATCAGTATATGTATTACAGACTTTTTTGCAAATCCGTGTGAGACATAAAATTATGTAGTGCCTTTTTAAGAACTTTTTGTCTGTCTTTATCTTCTCTTTCTGGGTTTTACTGTCCTCCCATCCATATCTCCTCAGATTGCATCAGCGAAGCACTGACTGCCTCTGACAGGACTCTCCTTGGACCTCTCCTGCGGGCCATTTGTCAGCAGGCAAGCCCGCACAACGGAGTACAGATTGGCAGTTGGCTGTAACGTCGTTCAACGTGGACGAGCATAGGCACCGCAGGGGCTGTGAATGAGAAATAATACAGAGCTGAGATGAGTAAACATGATCCTCCAGCGTAATGAATCAGTTCACTTCCTTGACAACAGAAGCCTGTCGGGTATAAATGAAAACACATGCATAAATATTCTCCCTGGTTAATATTTCATCAGTTACACCCGCCTTGCATCCACATGAAACACCAAAATGTGACGAACCAGCATCCATCCGAACGGTGACCATATGTTATCCCACATTTGTTGTTCACTGTTTGTGAGTTCAGTGCAAGGCATGGCTTATTTTCTCTCTTCTTCTGAGGTGATTAATCATAATTTCAGACATAAATCTGAAGTAAAAAACACCTTAATCCTCCCGAGTGTTGTTTTGTTTGCTGTTCAGCACCAGTGAAACTCCTGCAGCAATGGGGTTTCATCAAACACCCATTCTGCAGCGGGATACTTAAATCACAGCTGGTGTAAAAGCATATAGGTGACTAGTGTTTTTATGGAGGAGTATGGAGATATGTAGTTCTAATTAGACCACTGGCTATCTCTGAAGACCTCCTGTCACTCCCTTTTCCCAAACTGTCTCTTTAATTACTCACTGAGAAAAGAGGATGTCAAGTGAAAATAGCAAGTAGGCTCCATGTAAGACATGCTGGATGATTTCTGCTGTGGGGCAGCAGAGAATCAGCCTACAGCACTGTGAAGGATTCTCTAGACATGCAATCCATCACAGAAAGCTGATAGCAACTTTGAAAGAATAATTATGGTAATGCCATAAAAAGATTCTCAGTAACACATTTACAATAAGGTACACAAAATTTTGAGTAGATACCAGGGAACAAATGAGGAGCTAATGAGGAACTAACTGCTAGCAAAACATTAGTTAACAGGCAGTTCTTGAGTAACTCCTAATCAAATTTTTTAGAATAGCTAATGATTAGTTAATGATTAGTTTATTGAGAAAGGTCTGTTAGATAATTCGTTAATGAAATAATATGTAAATGATTGCTCATGGGTATAACCCTAACCCTAATTAATGCATAGTTCTTGATTACTTCTGAATAACTTAACCAATTACAAATAATCACTTCATTATTACCTAGCAATTAGTTTCTATTTTTGTGTCTCCTCAAGTGAAATGGTGTACCACATGGTGTTGTTATTGCACACTGAATGATTACCTGTTCATACTTACCAAGTTTGTGTCCACGAGTGTGGTGCATCATACTGAGTTGTTACTGAGTACTGAATCATGACTTCATGATAACATGTACATTAGTTACCGGTTTCGTGACTGCCATTAAGTAAAGCGGTCCACGCTGAGTTGTTATTGAGTACTGAATCACTACTTTATGAATACCTGTCCATTAGTTACCAAGCTTGTGTTTGTGCCCATAAGAGGTGCATCACCCTTACTGACAAATACCTATTATAATTAATTATTAATTCATGATTGATCTTTCCAGTAGTTACCATTTCACCCTTATGGAAACTGTTATTACTGGTAATCCATCATTACCTCATGATTAGCTTACCAAAACATCTAATTTGAGTCCACCCCTTAAGTTAATTGGTGCATAACCTTATAAAATAAAAAGGAACTTCCCTGTCCTTGTTAACAATACAATTAGATTCTGTTAAATGTGAGCTGGCTATATTTGGGACTAACTGGTTACTAAGTAATTACTATACAACAGTAATTGTGATGTGTAACTGTGAACACACAAAGACACAAGTAATCCAACATATAGGTATCATTTGAGACACGTCACATCAATATGACTGAAAAGAAAAACAAGACTCTAAAAGAAGATAATAAATAAAGAAATAATAGAGGGTTCCTTCAGAACACAAGGAGGGTCTGCTTGGATGTTTGCTGCATGATATATGCCACCAGTATAAAGTATAGAAATAACACAACAATCTGTAAATACATAGAATTATTAACATTTAATTTGCTAAGTTTTTATAATACATTTTTTTTCAGGGGGGTGGGAGGCCCCCCAAAGCTACTAGTTTTGTCGCGGGATATGCAGGTACAGGTACGTGGTGTTGACAGTGTCATCATAGACATGTGCAGTAAGGCAGTGGTCCAAATCACTGTATTTCTATACGCTGAGCTGAAATTAAATGAATGCACATAAACTGTAACACATAAATAAACGTAGGCCTCATTGAATGATATATGGACCAATGAGTCAAATTGATCATTGGTCCAAATCTTGATTCTCACACCGTCTATGTGGTCTAGGGATGTGCAGTATTTGTATTTGTATCTGTATTTGTTGAGGCAGCAAAATTATTTGTATTTGAATAAAAGTGGAAAGAGGTTGTTTTTATTACACTTTTAATTTAAGAAAATTAAAGTTTTACAATAAGTGTTCATGAATAAACTACCTTACGAAGGAAGTCCTCACACCAGGTCTCGGACTGGTCTCCCAGATCATAGATGACTGCGCTGACCACTGAGTTAAAACTTTACTCAGCACCTCATTGCAGACAGACCTCTACCTATTTATACACCTATAAAACAGAGATAGCACACCGTGTAACGTGTAGGGAAGAACTTCAAAGCCGATTATTGCTTTGCACCTTTCATTTATTGTTTATCTTTTACAACCTAACTTTGTGGAAAGGAGAAGGGGAACAGGTTATGAAGAGTCCCTTGAGAGCACTTCACGTGTGTCAGTAGCTCAGCTTTATCTCTGGCGAACACCTCCAACTCCGGGAGTGATGTCCAAATTAGGAAATGTGCATCATGTAGCAGGTGGATGTGACTCCCTTCATTGAGACCTGCTGATAGACGTAACAGCAGAGCAGAGGAGAGAGACTGAGATAGCGATGTAACTGACCTGTCCGCTGGTATTTGACATGGGTTTTTTTCTTCCCGAAAACAAATAATTTTTAAAATATTCATATGAAACAAACATTTGTAAAAAACCCACTATTTGTGCTTCGCCGAATAACGTATTTGTATTCAGGCACACCCCTGGTCCTGAATATAGATCAGTGTTTGTAATATAAAAAAATAACAAAACTGACTCATGGGGAATTAATTTGCTCAAACTTAAAGCCAAATCAACATATTCTCCCTGGTTAATATTTCATCAGTTACACCCGCCTTGCATCCACATGAAACACCAAAATGTGACGAACCAGCATCCATCCGAACGGTGACCATATGTTATCCCACATTTGTTGTTCACAGTTGTTCACATTTATTGACAACAGTTTGACTTACAGATGAATCAGTCAGATGAATGATGAATCAACATTTTGTTTCCTAATAACTGAAACTGTTTGTCAATCTTAGTGCTGTGTTTACAACAGTTACTGAGGTCAAAAATCTTTTAACAGCTTAAGAAAACTTGTTAATAGAGTTGTTGTGTAGTGTTAGTGCCTGTATTCAAAGATCTGTAAATCCTTCTATAGCAGGTTTTAATCTTGTGCTTTGACTTTTGTTTGTTAGGACGTGCCTTTAAAAATATGTACAGATCAGTTATTCATCTAGATACAGCTGTAAGTCAGACCTTACCAGTTTTTTCTGCCTCCTGTTTTGAATGTGTGCATGTCTCTCCATCACCTGACGCCTGGGCTGCCTCTATGTATTTCTCTTTCCTGTTTCTTTAAATCTTGAATCAGTTGCATCTTCTTCTTTTTGAATCAGTTCTTTACTTTCTCCTTGCTTTTCTGTCAACACCATTACATCCTGCGGTTATTCCTCACTTCTGTCTACTCTCTCCTGATTCCTTCATTCACTCTGGAAATGTAAAAAGCCTTCCTTTTAAAGTTATTTGAAGTTACTGTTGCTTTGCTGCGTGCATAAACGCGCACAGCGTCTTTCTCTGTTTGGAGACGCACTTATCGTTTCAGCTGCTGTGTGATGCTGCAGCCAGCTGTGACACACAGCCAGCTGCGGGCAACAAACAGAACATCAGTACTGATGTTTCTCAGTCGTAGTGGCTTCAGACTCAGTACGGAAACCAAGACATCCTTCACCTCAGCAATGCTCGCCAGCTCAGGCCAAAAGAAATATGTAGTCCCTCCAGCAGGTCTGGGTCTGCCCCAGGGTCTCCTACCAGTTGGACATGTCTGGAACACGTCTAGAAAGAGGCATCCTAACCAGGTGCCCAAACCACCTCAGCTGGCTGGATCTACTCCGAGCCCCACCTTGATGTCTGAGCGCTTCACCCTATTTGTAAGGCTGAGTCCAGACACCCTCTGGAGGAAAGTCATTTTGGCTACTTGTATCTGAGATCTAATTCTCTAAGTCACTACCCAAAGCTCGTGACCATAGGTGAGGGTGGGACGTAGACGACCGGTAAATTGAGAGCTTTGCCCTCTGGCTCAGCTCTTTCTTCATCACAACAGTCTGGTACAACGCCTGGATTACAGTATCCCTGTAAGGGTGAAGAGCTGGTCCACTGTTCCAAGGCCAGGACAGAATCCACATTGTTCCTCCTGCATCCGAGGTTCAACAATCGGCCCGAGCCTCCTCTCCAGCACCCTGGCATAAGCTTTCCATGGGAGGCTGAGTAGTGTGATCTCCCGAGAGTTGGAGCACACACTCCAGTCCCCTTTTTTTTAAAATGGGAACCACCACCCCAGTCTGCTAGTCCAAGCACTGTCCCCAGTCTCTGTATGACACTGAAGAGGCGTGCCAGCCATGACAGCCCAACAATGTCCAGAGCCCTCAGAATCTCAGGGTGAATCTCATCCACACCTGGCACCTAGCTTTTTGAGTGAGTGAGACTTCCCCCAAGTTGTCCAACTCTGCCTCCTCCACAGAAGGCATGTCGGTTAGGTTTAGGAGATCCTCAAAGTGTTCTTTCCACCACCCAACAATGTCCCCAATCAATGTCAGCAGTTCCTCACCCCTGCGGAAAACAGCCTGGGCTAAGCCCTGCTTCCCCTTCCTGAGATGCCTGACGGTTTGCCAGAACTTCTTTGAGGCCAACCGAAAGTCCTTCTCCATGGCTTGCCCCAACTCCTCCCACACCTGGGTTTTTGCTTCAGCAACCACTTGAGCTGCCGCCCTTTTGGCCCTTTGGTACACATCTGCTGCTTCAGGAGATCCCTGGGCCAGCCAGACCTGAAAGGCCTCCTTCTTCAGCTTGACAGCCTCTTTTTTTTTTTTTCTTCTTGGGTTGCTGCCCTGACAGGCACTGATGGCCTTCTGGCTACAACTCTCAGCAGCCGCCTCCACAACTGAGGTTCTGAACATGGCCCACTAGAATTCCATGTCCCCAACTTCCCCTGCGATGCAAGAGAAATTCCTCCAGAGGTGGGAGTTGAAGAACTCACAGACAGGGGCTTCCACCAGATATTCCCAGTCCACCCTCACTACTTGTTTGGGTCTCCCAGGTCTGGGGCAGCCTCCCCACCACCTGATCCAACCCACCACCAAGTGGTGATCAGTTGACAGCTTTGCTCCTCTCTTTACCTGAGTGTCCAAGACATGCAGCCACAGATCTGGTGACAGAACTACAAAAATGATCATTGATCTTTGGCCTAAGGTGTTCTGGAACCAGGTAGACTTATGAACAGAACAACCTTATGCTTGAACGTGGTGTTCGTTATGGCCGATCCATGGCTAGCACAGAAGTCCAATAACAATGCACCACTCAGGTTCAGATCAGGCAAGTCGTTCCTCCCAATCACCCCCCTCCAGGTTTCTCCATCATTGCCTATGTGAGCTTTGAAATCTCCCAGCAGAACTATGGACTAGCCGGGCGGCGCCCCCTCCAGGCCACCACCCAGAGACTCCAAGAAGGCTGGATACTTTGAACTGCTGTTCAGCACGTACACACAAACACACACAGTCAGAGTCTTCCCCCCACCAACACTTAGCTGCAAAGAGGTGACCCTCTCATTCCGTAGGGAGTATCCCCATGCCTGCCCGGTGCCTTTCACCCTGGGCAACTCTGGAAAAGAAGAAAGTCCAGCCCCTCTCCAGGAATTCGGTTCCAGAGCTGGTGCTGTTCATAGTGGTGAGCACAACCAGCTGTTGGCCCACAGGATGGTGACTCCATGTTATTTCTTCAGGCTGTGCCCAACCAGGCCCCACGGGTCAAGGCCCAGCCACAAGATGCTCCCCTCCCAGGCCTGGCTCCAGGAGGGTGCCCCGGTCTCCCTCTTCCAGACGAGGTTCCCACACACCAGAAATGCTGCCTCATTGAGGTCTATGAATCATTCTTAGTCTGGGACTAATTTGCCTTGAGAGACCCTACCAAGGGCTATTGCTCCCGACAACACAGCTCCCAGGGTCACAGGGACACTCAAACCCCTCCACCACAATAAGGTCTCGGAAGAGACAGTAAGATTCAGACATTAATCTAACACGTTTTAGACCTGCCTGAGCCACATTAATAGCTGTATTTTGACATTCGACATTTCAGTAGATTATGTTATAGATGTGAAATACTAGAGAAGTAAAAGAAGCAAAATACATGAAAAGTTGGTTGTGACTGTAGAGAGCTCTGTGTGTGCGCAGCTCTGCAAATTAAAGACATACAATTTGAGGCTTTTGTGCTGTCTGCAGTTTCATCATGGACCAATCTGTGTGCTGAAATGTGGAGAAAAGCCTAAAACACTGAAAACCGCTCCACTCACTCAATCAGATGCAAAACAAGGGGAAATTACTCTCAGTTACAGAACTTTATGGGCATGTTTGTGCTGTCATATCATTTGCGCAATATCTTTTATGAATTGGACCTTGAGACGGGGGAAATAGTGCTTGCAAATGATGCACGATCCATGGTGCTATCAGTGTGGGGCAGCTGTGGCTCAGGAGGTAGAGTGGGTCATCTACTAATTGGGAGATTGGCGGTTCGATTCCCGGCTCCTTCAGTCCTTGGGCAAGATACTTAACCCCAAATTGCTCGTGATGGCTGTGCCATCAATGTGTGAATGATTTGATTTCCTGTGATGGGCAGGTTGGGACCTTGCAGCCCCCTTGGTAGCCCCTGTACCCACTCAGTGTGTGAATGTGATTTGTAGTGTAAAAAGCGCTTTGAGTGGTCAGAAGACTAGAAAGGCGCTATGCAAGTACACATTTATCAGTGGCCATCTTTCAATCCATTCTTTGTGAACTTGCTCCAGCATGATGAACCACTCTAGTGGACACAAACTTGCTAACTAATGAAAAGGTAATGATTCAGTGCACAATAACAACACCAGGTAACATTTTACAACGAGGTACACAAAACTTTTATTAATTACAGACTTTAGGCAAGTAATTTTATTTTAACATTTTTTTAACCCTTTCATGCATGAATTATGATAACCTCAGTCAGGATTTTTTTTTCTAAGTGTTTTTATTCCCCTTTAGGCATGAAAAAAAATATTTGAACTTCATTTGTTTTAAACTTATATTTTTCAAGGAGTTTTTCACATGTCCACTCAGGTGGACAGCAGGCGTTTGAGTTTTCAACTTTAGGAATATGTATTTAACAAACCAATTAATAAAATTGTATATTATTTGAAAACTATAAAATAATATATATTTTCAAAGCTGTTAAACTAATGTTTTAACATATTTTAACATATTCTAATACTGTCCAATGCAATGCAAAAACACTGAACCTTGTTCGTGACTCCCCAGCCTCTTCCCTCTGTCTTACTGCATTTATTAGCACATGAGCTACAGATGACTTAAAATGCAGAAGATCTATCTTTTCTAATCCAGACATTCTTTTGAGGTGCCAGGCATTTCCTCAGCATCCTCAGCCCCCTCAGCATCCTCAGCATCATCAGCATCCTCAGGATCCTCAACCCCCTCAGCTCCCTCAGTATCTTTAGCCCCCTAAAACTGCAAGTTACATTCTAATAAGATAAAATCAATGATTTATAGCCAAAAAAGTTACTGCAGATTAAGTATTTTCAAGAACAACAAAGTTGCAGTAATAGTATAATTGTAGTTGAAATATAGCCAGCGATGCATGATGTCCAACTTAGTGGACAGATGATTAATCGTCATTTTCTACCAACATAAAATCAATACTTGGAAATTTTAACAATTGTATTACTCCTTAGTTGTTACTTGATGTTACAAAATTTTATTTACCTGCAAAGGTCTACTATCATAGAAGGATTGGCGAGATATTCCTGAGCTGCTGAGTGTTTCCGGCCGGCCGGCGGCCATCTTTGTTTTGAGAAATTTGTGTTGCACTTACAAAGGCTGGCCAATGGATGGCAGTGTATGGGATGACACACTAGAGCCCACTGTGGTGGGTAATGTGCAACTATACCATCAAAACCCATGTATATCTAAGAAAATGGCTTTTGAATAGCTGTCCACTGTAGTGACCACTATGCATGAAAGGGTTAACTTAGCATCTAACAACAAATATTGTTTCAGACTTAATGCACTCTTATTAGAGCATTTTACTCATTAACAATTATATTACCGTATGTATTTTTTCTAAATCATTTAAACTCTAATCATCACATCCAGTGCAGACTTTTATCTGGTACAAGGCTGCACATGGTTCTGCAGCCTGTATTGGAAAACTAGAGTAGAGATTTTCCAGGCTGACAATTGATGGGTAAAACCTTGTACTCTGACACACCTGTGGCACATCGTTACCCACAAGCCCCCAGTATTGTAAGTGAGAGCAAAAGGGAAAAATACACTCCTCCACATGAGGAAAACCAGAGAGAAAGAAACAGGGAGAGACATAAACTAACACGAAGTTGATGTTTTCCCAGGGAAAAAAACAAGGCAAAATTGCATTCCCAGGCTTGTTGATGGGTCGTACACCTCCACAGTTACCATGGTAACAGCCATCCCTGTGGAGAAGGGTTCCGGCTCAATCCTGGAGGCCAGTGTTTGATTGAATGCTTGTCAGGATGCAAGACGAATGATGACGTATAAGAGCTCTACTGACAGACACACTTCACACAGAGGCACAGTTAAGACCAATAAAAGGTTGGCGTGTGTACACACAAGTGCAGGCGTGTGTGTATACAGCATGTATTAAAGAGTGGGTCAACGGGGGGTCTAGAAGGATTTTGCTGGCCTGATAAAAATATCAATGAGTCCTCACACTCTCACTCACTCCTCGAAAATACACACATGCATATTTTATGGCATGAATTCTCCAGGAATTAATGCATGCATCAATAAAATAACCCACCACTGCATTTACATGTATTAGATTTTTCCTGTAGTCCCAATTTGCATGTGCAGCAGACATAATAATACCCTTTAACAATAATGTGCAAAGGTTCACAAACAACATTTTCCAAATTGGAAAAGGATTGCTGTCATTTCTGAAGCCTGAATCATTCTCCTATTTCTTGCCAACTTCTTGCTTGCAGACACTAATACGTAACACCAATAAATAAGCAACAACATATCAGTAGATGAACATTTTGTGCACCCTAAAGATGTGCCAGACACAGGGAGACGCATTTAAACAGTAGATTATAAGAATCTGTGCCTCATAAGTGCTCTATGTCTTCCTTGCCTTCATGCAATGTGAAGTTCATTTCCAGTGATAATTAAACCCTTACCACATTTTCATTTTCTTACCTCTACTTTACATAATTATCCTCAGGCCACTTTCTATTGCAAAGGAATTTTAACAGTTGGATACTGAGGACAAAGCTACTCTCAGAGGATATGATGAATATACAAAGAAAATCGACTTTTTGGTGCATGTCTATCATCACTAGCATATGACATTCATTATGGCACTGACCGCTTCAGATGTAACAGTATTTTAACCTTCAAGCCAACATAATGTTGTAAATATTCTTTTTTTTTTTTAAAAAAAAACAGCAGTCAGCTGTTATTAGGTCACAATGACACTGGCTAACATCTGGGAACATTGTGTCAGAAAATAAGATAAGATAAAATAAGATAACCCTTCATTAATACCACAGCAGGGAAATTTGCAGTGTTACAGCAGCAAAGGGGACAGCGCAATAGCAAGAAGCATCAGTAACAGATAAATAAGTAAACAGGCTCAACAGCTGAATTCACAGTATTGCACATAGGAAATATTGATATCGAAAAAATTTTGTATATATTGATATTGCGTAAGAGTGAATTTGTCAGTTTTGGTGTGTGTGGTCTACTGGGAGCAGTGTTGTCTGTCTTGTCTGACGGCAGCAAGAAGGAAGGACCCGCAGTGTCTCTCCTGCACATACCGCGGGTGAAGCAGCCTGTCACTGTAGGAGCTGTCCAGTGCTGTCAGAGTGTCCTGTACGGGGTGGGACATGTTCTCCATCAGGGATGATAGCATAGCCATCATTCTCCTTTCTCCCACCATCTCCACTGGGTCAAGGGGGCATCCAAGGAAAGAGTTGGCCTTCTTAAGCAGTCTGTTAAGTTTCTTCCTGTCAGTAGTTGAGATGCTGCTGCCCCAGCAGACCTCTCCATAGAAGATGGCTGACGCCAACACAGAGTCAAAAAAGGTCCTCAGGAGGGCCCCCTGCCCTTCTTATAAAGTGCATTTGTATTGTCAGCCCAGTCCATTTTATTATTCGGGTGAACACCCAGGTACTTGTCAGTGTCCATTCCCTGGATGTTCACTGGTACAGGAGGAGAGTGTTTGCACCTGTGGAAGTCCACCACCAGCTCTTTGGTTTTACCTGCATTGATGTGGAGGTGGTTCCGCTGGCACCAGTCCACAAAGCCCTGGGTCAGTTCTCTGTATTCTGTGTTGTCCCCATCTGTGATGGGGAAGACAGCGGTGGAGCCTTCAGAGAACTTTTGCAGGTGGAAGTTAGCTAAGTCATGCATGAAGTCTGCAGCATAGAGGGTGAAGAGGAAGGGAGCCAGAACTGTTCCTTGGGGGCCCCCGTGCTGGAGACAACCATGTCTGACTAACAGTCCTGTATCCTTGCATACTGTCATCGGTTGATGAGGTAGTCCAGGATCCATGCTGTGAGGTGGCAGTCCACCCCTGTGCGCTCCAACTTGTCCCTCAGAAGTGTGGGCTTCATGGTACTGAAGGCACTGGAGAAATCAAAAAACATGATTCTCACAGTGCTCCCAGCCTTTTCCAGGTGAGAGAGGGATCTATGTAGGAGGCAGATGATGCTGTCATCCACCCAAATGCAAGGTTCATAGGCAAACTATAGCGGGTCCTTTGATGGGCTCACCAAGGGGCGGAGATGGACAAGCACCAGCCTCTCCAGTAGGGGTGAAACGATCACAAAACTCATGGTTCGGATCATATAACGGATTTGAGTCATGGATTGGATCATTTTCAGATCAGCAAAAAAAGAAAAAAGGAGAGACAAATAAAACTTTGCTTTCCATATATTCTGTAAAATACTTAGAGCAAGGAACTCCTGCCCATGGTCTTAAATGAAAACAACATTCAAGATGTCCAATGTTTAAATAAAATCTTAAAATATATAAAATATTCAGTGATCAATTGTTAAATTAAATTGCAATATGAGGTATGATACCTTCCTCCTTTAAACATGGTAGTGAATGAACCAATAGCCTGTGTCCACATCATCAAATCTTGATTATAACTCACAAACATGAACAAAAATCTTGTCCTGCAGCTTAGCTTGCTGAACGAGCCACCAAACAAACATTCAATGGGGAAAAGTGCAACACTAACATCAGTTAGCAGCTAGATAACTAATTAGCTACTCAGCTGCAGCACATTAAACAGCATGTGAACATACCTGCAGATGTCACTTCGGGCCATTAGATGCTGGTTTGGTCGTTGCTCTTCAAAATCCCTGTTAGTGACACGGTGTCTGTCCATGATCTCTACTTACAGCAGTTTGGTTACTTTGTCTTAAATGAGACACTGAATTTTGCAGTTAATCTGTCGTTCACATGCGTGCTGAACCATGGGGGCAATCCGTACAGATCATGGATTAACTACGTTCTGTTACATGACTACTCTCCAGGGTCTTCATGAGGTGGGATGTCAGTGCCATCGGCCTATAGCTGTTGAGGTCCTTGGGGTGTAGGGTCTTTGGCAGTGGTACCACGCAGGATGTTTTCCACAGCTGTGGCGCTCTCTCCAGTTTCAGACTCAGGATGAAAATATGCTCAACTATCCCACACAGCTGGTCTGCAGGACTTGACAAGCCCTGAGCTGTTGTCATCCTGACCCACAGCTTTTCTCACCTTGATCCTTTTGAGTTCTTTCCTCACCTGGTTTGTTGTGAGGGCAAGCAAAACTATTCATGGGTAAACAAAAAAGAAAATGACAAGCAAAATTATTCATGGGTAAACAAAAGAGACCAAATCAACAGATATTACTGCCTCAGATAAAACATTTGTAATATCAGTAAGTGACTAAGAGAGCCAGTTGCAGAAGTGGCTCACTAATGTAACTGTTACAGTACTGTTTATGACTCCCTGCTTCATTAGAGGTGGGTGGAGAGCATTGGAAGGTCACAGATTTGTGTCATAGACATACAGCCATCTTTGTGTATCGAGTGTGTGAGCAACATTTCAGCTGCAAGCCATTACAAATGGCCTTGTGCCTTCCTGCTGCTTTTAGCACTGACAGAGCTGAGATATTCAGTAACAGATATATAAATACAAAGGTATGATTTGTGTGTTTGTGTGTGCTTTCAGGTTTATTCAAATGGGAGCCTGAGTTTTAGTGAAGAAATGTGTCAGTGTAGTTAAGAACTGCACTTTTCTAGGGTTAGGAATTGTGTTAAAGATTAAGATAAGAATAAAGATTTGGTAGATAAAATGAACAAAGAAGAATACTTCACTTTACATTGCACACTGCATTCTCCAAGATCACAAAGAAACATGTTTTCTCATATGCCCCCATCTGGTCATGCAGATAGTTTTTGTCCAGTTTTATTTGTCCAAGTTTAGAGATATCTGTCGCAGAGATTTCTGCCTCTACCCAAATATAAAACAAGTGAATGGTATTTGGTTTATAATGGTTTATCTGTGGTGCACACATCATTGAGAAATTACATTAAAACATTCAACAGTAACTTGTCATCCCAGAAAAGATGTCCTGTTACTCCAAAGTTTTCATTGGAAATACTTTCTACCACAGAAATAGCTCATATGAAAACTGTTGAGTGTGTGTTCTGTGGATTATACATAGTGTAATTTGCGCAAACCATCCCATAAATATCTACTTGTTTTTCTTTTTTATCAAAACATGCCTTGTGTGCTGCCTGAAAATACTCCCTGACTGCAGCTGTGACAATAATATTTGTGAAGTGAGATCATTTTCTGGAGACTTTTGTTTTTTTCATGAGGGTGTCAGATGACCAGTGAGTACAGTGTAACATAACACATATACTCATGCAGGGACACATTTGCCACAAAGAAATAACAAAACAAAGTAAGATTATTAGATTTTTTTCCTTCTGTCACATGATTCGAGTAATCAAGATTGTCAGAACACTTGTGCAAATTAGTGTTGACTGCTGCAGTGTGCTCTCATCCATCATCCAACCTCCGCATGCTAACTGATCACTGCATTACATGACCATCACACTACTTGCTGCTTTAATTGGCATCGAGAGTTGCTGATGGACATAAACTGCTAATGTAGGTTAGTTTCATGTGAACATAATTTGAGGGGAGCTGTATAGTGATAGTGGTGGGCATTATTTATATGCCTCTTTGATGTTATGAGATTAATGTAGTCAATGGGTCAGTGGAGGGCTTTCAAAAAGATAGATGAACCTGAAAGTGTGTGTGCATGTGTGTTAGATACCACCTATAAATTGTGTTTTCTCAGAACTCCATCTGTGTAAATGGTGCCGATGGTCAACAGAAAGTCTGCAGTCAGCTCCTTCACCACAGGAGGATGGAGACACCAATGATTTCCATGGAGACAGGGAAAGAGAGAGAGAGAGAGAGACTGGTAGTGTGTAGGGGTACAGAGATAGAGGGAGGTGTGTGTATGTTGGAGGGGGGTAGGGGGTGCGGGTGATAAATGAGTCTACACCATGCTGTCATTTGTACTTTGGCATCCAGTCCAAAGCACAATTTAGTGTAAAATATTACGCTGGCCCCTTCAGATGACAAAGTTTAATGCTGATGTATGAATAGACAGAGACTATCCCCAGCTTCTATTGAACAGAGGGAGGTAGCTATTCTTCTCAAAGGGCAATTAATTAGTGTACACACAACCGCTGCACAGAGTGGACACTGAAAAAGGGCAGCCATAGTCTGATCTTGTATGTGTGACAAAATGCTGGCAAGTCAATGTAGTAATCAGCGATGCTGGATGATTAGAAAAACTAAGAGAGGAGGCGGGAACCCAGAGAGTTTGTCAAAACACTTGCAGATAAAAAATAGCATTTTGACATGATGCATCATATACCGTATCTCTGACATTAACATAATAAGAGGATGTAGATAAAGAAGAAATCCCTGGACCTGTGCTGCACACATTTCCTGAGAAAATGTTACTTCTCATTTCCAAGAGAGATTACCTATGCAAGTTGTTTTCAGTTATTTTACTTGTAAAGGGATTGGCTGTATAATTAATTTAAAAAGCACTGCCCATAAACTTTTTCAGTTAATACAATGTATAGCAAGAGATGCATTTTTTCAATTTTTCTCATTATTATTTCACAGTTTTTTTTAAATTCTTTTCTAATGTTTTAAAAATGCACATAAAGGAAAAGTTGTGTGCTTTTGCATTAATTGCTACAGTAAGTAATGGTTCATCAAATTACTAATGTGAAAGAGGTTGCTTGTAGTAATGAACCCACAAGAAATTATCACCTGACTGCAGTTCTTCTCAGTTCTACATGGAGCTTTTTAGCATCTTTTAACTCAGTTTTGGTTCACTCTCACTGTTCTCATCAGCATTGCTTCAAGCTACAGCAGGCAGCTGGTTTCAGTGAAAAAGCTCTAAAAACCCAGTGTATGCTTTACACTATATGGCAGACAGACTTTTCAATGTTAGCGACTAGCTAGTTAACATACTGTAGTGGAGATGCAGATATCTCCCGGGAGGTGGTGGAGACCAAAACAAAGCTATAAGGAAAGTGATTATCTGACTTACATTCATCAAATGACCAGAAACACAACAACAAATGAATGCTTATCTTGCTCAAAGTCAGCAAAGCCACTGTTTGCTAACGTACATGTCAGTGTAACGTAGGTGATAATATATCAGTTTTGTGTTTACAGCTTATTACACTGCCTCCCAAGTGTCCAAAAAATCTATTAATGCAGGTTTAAATGATATAATGATTTAAATTTGAAAGATTTTTTTTTTCATATTGCCTCACAATTACAACTTGTCTAGTCTCCTTGTTCTAAATGCTGGACAGTCATGTTGGAAATTCCCCTGGGACAGTGGAGTGAACATAGAGGTCATTGTCACCCTTTGTAAGTAGAAAGATCTTACCAAACCAGTTTACTTTGACCTCTCAAACTGAATGAGACTTCATGTGCACAGGTGTGAGGATGTTCTGTTAGTGTGAGACATATTTTCCACTTTATATAACCAAAACATTTAAACAGTTTCTAAAATTACTACATTGCTGCTACTAACTCAGGTGCTGTGCACCAATTCCTATCAGCCACTTGCACTTGAATCATCTTTTTAAAAGTGCAGAGAAAGCATGACAGCTGTCTTTAACTGCAAGAGGCAGCCAAATTCCTGTCTGGATTGGCATTCGCTGCAGCTGTGCAACTTCAGCTGTCACCCACCAAGAAGGTAAGCACTCCAGTTGTAAATGTTCATTATCGTCATAGTTTCAGATAAGCAGTCTAATGATGTGTTCTGTTCTCTCTCTCTCTCTCTCTCTCTCTCTCTCTCTCTCTCTCTATCTATCTATCTATCTATCTATCTATCTATCTATCTATCTATCTATCTAGTAACCAGTATATAATAGGGTATATGACCTGGTCGACAACCCAATACATTTTCTGTGTTCTATTGAACCTCTCAGCTCTTTTTATGGTAAAGGAGCTGAAATGCCGCAGTCAGGGAATTTTGAAACAGGATATGAAACCTATTGTGTACCTACATTTTAAGGTTCTGCAGAAGAATGGTGAGGCTGTAAACCTTATCTCCAGCTATTATTTTCTCATTCAACCTGTAGGAATGTAAGTACAATTGTTTTCTAACATATCTTGTTCTAGGATTGCAAGTTTTTTGAATGGGGAATTGTTTTCTCTGGGTGTGTTCAGAAACACATAATCCCAGTTAGTGTAACTGTTTATTTGGTGTCAGGTAATGGATATCTTCCAGATTGTGATAAAGCAGTATATTTAGGTGGAGAGAGACCGAAGAGAGGTTCATTAAGCCAGCCAGAAGTTCAGAGTAACATTCAAATCTACTGAGAGGTCCTGTGGGTGAGGTGACTCTATTTTGTTTTTGTATAGAAATTTCATGTAATCTCTGATTCAGCCAGAATGCTTCTTGCTTCACTTATATTTACCATGACACACTTAAAAACTGTTTATAAGTGAGGTCTAACAATATTGTCTATAATTTATATTTTACTTCAGGTAAAATGGTTTAACTTAATATTCAGATTGTGTATGTACATCTCAATGAATGTTGCAAACATATTTCTTGTTTATTAAGATTCATTAATGCAAATTACTCTCCCAACAGGTGTCTCACTATTTGCAGCCATGATCAAATTGGTAATGTGTAACCTTTTGTATTATAAGTCCAAATTTTTCAATGTAAATCTGTGTTTTTGACATTTTCTATATACATTTACAAGTTCTATATACACAGTATGTTCTATTCTGTGATCCTGACCTTTTCCATTTTCTAATCTCTCTAATAGTTAAGTGTTGCCATTGTTGCAGGATTGCTTATTGGTAGGTCCATCTCAATAACAACAATAATCATCAATAAACAACGATCATATGTTCAATTCTTACTACTCTACAATATCTATCAGAAATATATACAATATACAACATCCTATGATTATCTTTATCAGAAAGCCACCAGCAGGCTGTTGATGGGTCAAACTCAGTGACATCAACGGATGAAAAACGTAAGACCCTTCACTGTAGTTTGGTAAAATTCCTACCTTTCCATCCATCTAATCATGAAGCTTTTAAGACAAGCAGAGCAAACCTCTTTTTGTTACATGAGAAAACTTTAATTAAGAGAATTTTAATTTAATATTAAATCAGGCATTTTTAACACCTGCACCACTGTGTTTTTGATGTTTTTGTTTCTGTTTTTCCATCAGGTTCTTGTAACGTAGTTGTAAAGTAAAACTGTTAAAAATATCTTCTTTTTTCATACAGGAGCAGGTCTTTCACACCTCCTCCCTCCTGTTAAGCTAGGTTAGAGATTCCTTCAAGTAGTTATCTTGACATTCAAAGCACAGACTAAACCATTCTGTGGATCATTTTGTATGGAAAGGTCTAATACCCATTGTTTTTTAAACTCCATTCAGGGTGGCCCTGCTACTATCCCACCCACATTCGTAAGTTGATTACACCTTTTGTTTTTACAATTACGTTGCATCTGTCTTTGTATTTGACGCTCATCTAGACCAAACCACAATATGTGCAATTAGAACGATTTCAAATGTCTATTGCTGACAATTTGAATACCTTTGTCCAGAATGCTGGACAGACTGGTTTGACAGAGATAATCCCAGTGGAACTGGAGACTGGGAGACCCTCTACAATCTTCGTAAGGAGAACCCAGGAAAGATCTGCCCTAAACCAGTGGATATCGAGGCCCAAACTCTTTCTGGTCTCAGTGTGACTACAGCAGGTGATCTCAACACTCAGTAAGTACGGTACCAGGATGAATAATTTGAATGTGTTTCATGCAGTGATTCATATTTTTCGTATTGATCTACTGAATGTGTTGCATTAATGTTGTTTGTTTGTACTTTTCATATTCTATTCTACTGTATTTTATTTTGTACTTGGTAACCACTGAGCATCAGGATAACACAGCGTACACAGCAACACATTTTATGCAACTGAACAATTATTAAAAGGATGCAATATACACATTTATGTTAATTGTTAATTGGGTCTAATTTTCTCCTATTTAGAGAGTGTCCTCTCATTTGTCAGTCACAATATTGCATGTGTAATATCCAAAATGTCTTAAAACAATCAGAAAAATGTTTAAGTATTCATTGTGTTTTATTCCACATGCATCTGGCAGTCCATGCAAATAAAATGCAAGCAGTTTATTTCAGTAAGTATCACTCTGTGTTTCCTCTTTCAGATCAGACCCATCTGTAGGATTCATCTGCAAAAACAAGGACCAACCCACAAAGATGTGTAATGATTATCGTGTTCGTTTCAGCTGTCATCCCCCTTTCTGCGGTGGAGGAGGTACTGTATGAGCACGTTCTTTATGTTGCTAATGCAAAGTGGATTTCTCCTTCTCTTTCATTGTTTGTGTGCGTAAGCATTCATTTACGTTGGCACTTCGGCTCGGCAGTTTCCCACTAGTCACCCTCTTTCTCTTGATTTATTGCTCCTTGCAGTATGCTGGACCAAGTGGTATGACCGTGACGATCCCAGTGGAACTGGGGACTGGGAGACTTTGAGTGCTCTGAAGAAACAGTACCCAGGACAAATTTGTGACTTCCCTCTGTACATAGAGGCTGTTACCACCGATACACTGACCCCAGCCATCTCTACAGGGGAGATCTTCCATCTGTAAGTTGCCTTATAGGGAAAGAATGTAAAAGTTTACATGAAGTATTTTTTAAAAATTCACAACTTCTCAACATTGACAATTCTTTACCAAATCTTTGTCAATGGAACTATTCCTTAAACAGTAAATGGAAACTTTGTTGATGAATATTTACATTACATTTGTTGAAACTTTAATGAGCCCATAGTATCTGAAACTTTTAAAGCTAGCTGAAATGTTACTTCATTCTTGTTCTAACAGCTTTAAATGACAATATTTTTACAAAATAGATCATGTTGTTGTCATATTCAATATTTATGGTTTTAGCAAAGTACCTCGTTAAAAAGAAATTCTTGTTTGAAATTTTTCGAACAAATAAAAAACATTTTGCTTTGAATAGCATACTGACTCACTAATCTCTTTGAATCATTTTTCAGTTACAACCCAACTCAGGGATTTGTTTGCCGCAAAAAGGACCAGAAATCTGGCACGTGCCGCGACTACAAAGTTCGGTTTGGGTGCCCATGCAAATATTAAGCCCTGCCTGATAACGATGGGGAGAGAAGACATTCAGATTCTTATTACTTTAATTTTCATCAGATGTTTTTTTTCTTTTCTAATGTTGTTTTTTACTTGTTTTTAATGGGCCTTTTTCACAGTGGACATTTTGACTTATAGCAAAAGCACAGGTGTTACAAATAACATTAATGATGGCTCCGTTGTATTCGAGCTTCCCGTTATGATGTCATGATGATGTGACAGTGCGCCAGCATGCACAATACCAGGACCCTGAATCCAAAGCAGTCAAATGGAATTCAGCAATAATTCATTTTTTTGTTTGCATCTGTGCTTTTCCTACCTGGACACTTCACAATGTCTTCCATGCTTTATCAGTCTATCTTTTCTTTTTAGTGATTATGGAATCATTATCTTATATGATTACTGTAAGGATCAAATCAGCAGCAATAAAATTACTAATAAACAGCAAATCTCTTTTGTCATTATGTTCCACCCATAACAACTCTACCCAGCTGAAGGTTTTACTAACAAACTCATAGGCTTACATGAAGTTATGGTTTTCTATGAGACTTATATGTTTTTAACAGATGGTGAGAATTAATATGGTATATTGACGGTAGGAGGTGCTTAACAGTAGTGCAGTGCAACAGCAGTATGGGAATGTGGGAAAGCATAAGTCACTGGATCTGAGTTCTATATCTGAGTTGACATGCAAGCATAATTATAAAAGGTGCATTTGGTTTTAGTCTTTTCTTCTTCAACCTATAGCTTCCTTTCTATTACGGTAATAGCACTTTGTCTTTCTAGTGTTTTCTGGTTTAGTGTCCTTACAAGTTCACTCTCTGCCCTAAATCACACCTCTGCCATGTTTCCGTCAACATCAAATGCTCCCAATGTGAGCCTGCACCCACACAAGCTTCTGCAAACCCTTACAGTCTACTGTATGTACACACATATGCACAGAGACACATAAATACACACACACACACCCACTGAGGAGAGCAAGGAGATACAAGATGATTCCTGCTACCTTGACACCGTCAACATTTCCACAGAAGATGAGCACTTGAGACAGGTGCTGCTGAAAAGAAACTCTGCAGTGCACCATACAGAATGTAAAATGAGAGGAGAAAAACTTTTTCAACTGCCTGCTGTGGGGAAAAGCTTGCAGTCTTTCTGTATTTTGCTAATACTTGCATGCTTGCACTGCATCCATATTTCTGCCCTTCGTTGCCATTTAGCTTGTGAGTATGCATGTGTGTCCTTCTGTACTGTAACACGGTGTTAAAGGAGAAAAAATATGAAAGGGACAGAGAAGAGGAGAGGAAGGATGGCATAAACTGGATGTAATCTGATAAACTTCCCCACTCCACTTTTTTGTGATAAAACTGAAGAGGAGAAGTTCTGCCATTGGTGGTGAAGTGAAATGAAATCTGCGCTATTGAAGTGCAACAGAAGTGTTGAAGCTTTAGAGCATTATGGCGTTCCATTCTCTTCCATTAATCTCCCAATATTCCATTGCTGTGAAGGCCTATTTATAGACCAGGGGATGATTAAGTGGTGAAGCACTGTGCCACAAAGGGAACCAAGCTCATTTTCTTTTTCCTGTCCTCCCTCTTCCTTACATATTCTCTGCCTTCTTCTCTCTTTCTCTTTCCCTCCCTCTGTGTCTTTGTCTTTATATTATTTCTCAAGTCATATACAAGCCTATACAGTATACTGTACACCCAACCTTTTCTCACATAGTTTAGTTGTCAGTGAAATTATTACTCAAGGGGTAAGGATAAGTCCTTCAATTACATTTTTTTCTCTATTAATCATTTGACAAAAGGGTTTATGGAAATGTTAATTGTTATCAGAAGAGTGACAGCAAAGAGGCAGCCATAACAAGAGAGGATGAAGCCCCATCTAGCATGTTTTCAAGCTGGAGGGTGTCCATTAGTTGGAAACGGAGGAGGAAAATATGCGCATGCAGGGAGATCCTACTTATACGTTCTATTGCAAGGTGTCCTTGAGTGGAAGTAGAACACTGCACAGGAAAAAGAGTTAAGCTCATTTTCATGTGTACAGACGTGATTAATGGGGGAGAGGAGAGGAGAGGAGAGGAGAGGAGAGGAGACGAGAGGAGAGGAGAGGAGAGGAGAGGAGAGGAGAGGAGAGGAGAGGAGAGGAGAGGAGAGGAGAGGAGAGGAGAGGACTGACCTCACCAGGCTCAAGACCGGCCTCATTTCGTCACCTCCAGAACAGCGAGGGCATAAATGAGATCAAACCCCTTCTTTATGTTTCCACACTGATGCTCTCTATCTGCTGGTCCACATCCAGATTTTCCCCGGGTTTTAACAGAGGCTTAGGTGGCAACATTTTCCTGCAGGGTGGATTTTACACAGGGCTTTACTGTAGATGCTGAGGACCTTTGTAACAAGTATTTGTCTATTAAAACCACTCTGGGGATTTGTGCAAGGGAGAGAAACCTCTGAAAGTAACTCAGAAGACTAGAGACTTGAATATGTTAAAATGACCATTTTGTCAGACTGAAAAAGCAGAACACACTCACATGTGCTTGTGAAGGGAATTCTATATTGAGAATTAATGCAGCAATTAATCTTTTATGCAATGAAGTTTATTGTTTGCATGAGCAAAAGAGATGTAATAGTTTGGAATTGAAAGTAGCTAAATTTATTGCAATTGAACACATCTCATATGTCCATAAATCTGTTGCAGTTTTTTTGCAACCACCCTGTGCATGTATTTTAAGACAAATCTGTCACACTATTTACCATTTCTGTTTATCTGTCCAATATATTTTGGTAGTGCTGCAGTCTTGGCAACCCATGAAAACACTTGAGCTGTAGAAGGCATAGTCCATGTACCTTGAGTTATTTTTAATAAATCCCTAACCAGGCAATTTAATAATTCTCAAATCCAATACGTCAAATGCCATTTAATCTAAAGACACAAATTTATCACATTTACGATGGCATAAATTTGATTCATGCTGAATTATGTGTAAATGAAAAGCTCAGCCTCCATCACTACCCTTTCTGGGTAGCAAAACACCAACTTTAAATCCCTCTTACCAAGGCAATATGAGCCTGAAAAGCTATTAGAGCATGACTCCTGAGAGATGAACAAGACAAAGGCGTCATGCCTGTACCTTTCCGGAAGGTGAGAACAATACCAGGCTATTTTCACTCTGACAAGCCATATTAGTCGTGCCAGCTTTTGCCTGACGGCAACTCCTGCATGATAGCTGTCTGGGACATTTTGTTTCCAGTCACAGTAGCTGATCCCTTGATTGAAAACATTAAATGCTGAGAGTGTTATCCCTGTTTGGAGTTTCTGTCTGATGTCTGAGGCAAGTGCTGGGTCCTCTCATCCTCAGTTGCAACAGCTGATCCTGGGATCTTTGTGAAAAAATAGTGGATTTTATTACTGAGGTGGAAGCTCAAAAGGTCAGAGACGTGAGCCTGCTATAACCTTTCCCTTAGAAGAAGACTTACAAATGTATGTGATGCAGGATTCTAATGAAAAACACGAGGCACACTTTCAATGCC
Source organism: Thunnus maccoyii (assembly GCF_910596095.1). NCBI lineage: Eukaryota > Metazoa > Chordata > Actinopteri > Scombriformes > Scombridae > Thunnus > Thunnus maccoyii. Next base: position 19,550,857 of record NC_056549.1, on the reverse strand, counting down.
CTCCTTATCTTTGGACCTGTGAACCCAACAGTCTGTTGAGTGCTCTGACATGCCTGAGAGGATGCCCTGTTTATTTCTGCATCACTTCCTGTGTGGCGGCACAGGTCTGGCTTTATGTTGCATGTTGAAGTGTGATTATAATGATGGTATTCACATTTACAGGTTGTTTCCATGTCTCTTGTCAATGGTCTGTAAAATGGTGAGAATTAGATCAGACACTAATGAGTTGCTAATAGGCACCAAGAGAGCTCATCAGCAAAACCCCAGATGTACACAAATCGCCCATGTGTGTCTGCTCTTTATTCATGCTTCCATGTCTGACTTTAAAAGCCCCCCCTGTTACTTTCATTGATGGACACCAAAGATGGAGATGTCTTTGCAGAAAGAAAAGTTTATTGGAGGCTTTCCTGTAACAGAATGTAAAGCCTTGTGAGTTCCTCTCTTATTCTCCGGTCTCTTTCTCTGCAGGCGAGCCTTTGGCACCGAATAGTCCAATGGGGAAAGTCACTTTTTGCAAGCATTGCCAGGATTTCTGTTTGTGGGCCAAAATATGTAGGCAGACAGATGCATCTGTCCACAGTCTGTCTATTCCTCTCTTTCAAACTTTCTCTCTGGCTCTGGCTCAGTCTCTCTCTATCACTCTCTCGCTCTCACACACACTTACGAACACACACACAGGGGGCTGTTTCCTCATCGTTCATACTGAGAAATGCCCTGTAAGGACATCCTTATCCTGCAAACCAGACTCTGCTGGATGCTCTGTAATAACAACTCCAGCCATCCACCATCCAATCAGCCTGGCTCTCTGATGTGTGTGTGTGTGTGTGTGTGTGTGTGTGTGTGTGTGTGTGTGTGTGTGTGTGTGTTTGTGCCTGTGAATATGCATGATTTCTTTCCTAAGATCTGAAACACAAAGCACAAAAAGCATTTATTTTCCTGACAAGAACAAAGATATAAATTCATACAAAATAAACAAAGAAAAATATTTATTTATTTAGACTTATTTATGTTTGATTATGTTTAGGGGTTATTTCTTTTAGAAAATCTCCTTATATATAACTTATACATTTAAATGTGTACATTATTATGCTGAGAACCATAACTAAAATGAAAATTTATTTTAAATTATATTTATAATAAATGAATGCTTCAGGCATATTGAGCATACAGACATATTATGCTGCAGGGCAAGTTTGAGAAGTTTCTATGGACATTTTTTCTACAAAAGTGGGTCAACTTTGCCATCCACAGAAACTGTTATGAATCCAAGCCGACTACAACAATTGTCCTTTGTGAAGGTGCAAGGGAAAGACTTCTCAGACCCACCTTTCAAACCTACAAACAGGGAGTATTTGATACTCACATAGAGTAGGTTGAAAAAAGGATTTTGGTGGCATCTTCCTTTAAAATGGAATCTAAAACAAGGGCCAGACATGCCATAATAATGACACAAAGGGTCAACATTTGAAAATGTGGATATACAGACTGATTGCTTTCATTTTGAGCTTTTGTGCAAAACGATTTGGGCTATCAAGGAATATATTGGGAGCCTCAGAGTAAATTTTCTTTCTGTCTATTCTGAAATAATGTTTTTATTTCAAAGGACAGATTATTTAAAATTATGGACCCAGAAAACAAAAACAGATATAAAGTTAAAGTTAAGTTAAATCTTAAGTTAAAACAGTTTTAACGTCGTATCATTACAAATCCAGGCTACAAGTGCACTGCCCTGTCAAAACACACAGTATAGAATTTATAAATTATATGTGGCACTATACAGTTGTAGGGCTACCAATTGATACATATAGGGGGCAAATTAATGATGGACCTTTGTATAACAGCTGTCTAAAGATGCCTATCTGTAGTTGTAATTGAATTATTTGTATACGCCCATCGCCGGTCTACGAGGAACCTGATTGGACAAGCACTCCTCAATAACCTATCCCTGAACAGTATCTGTCTTCCTACTCAAACTGTTCAAAACACAGACTGGACTGCAATTCCATGATGATCTTGGGAAGCAATTGTGATATACTACTTTTACTACTTACCGTTGCTACCATGACGACTGGTTCATTCATACTTTGATAGGAACGTTTGTCATAAAACATTGACACTGTGATTTATCACATCATAACATGTAGTATGACGTGTTAACGGATTTGGAACAAGCGGTGAAGCCAATGAAGCCGATGCGGAAGTGCCCTAAACCTGCATTTTTTCTAATGGCCATCAGGGGGCGACTCCACTGGTTGCAAAAAGAAGTCCGTTTACAAGTCTATGAGAGAATGACCCCACTTCTCACTTGATTTATTACCTCAGTAAACACTGTCCTAATTAGTTCATGGTCTCAATCGCTAGTTTCAAGTCTTCTTTAATACAGCATGATGTTCATCTTGTAAATGATGGTCCCATTTAAAGTAAAATAGATGATAAAGCAGCGTATGCTTTAGGGCGTGGCTACCTTGTGATTGACAAGTCGTCTCCACGTTGACGTTGATTACGTAAAATACCCATGATTACGTGTCATACCCAGAGTACAGGTTTAGCTGCCGGTATGTTAGTGTGTTTTCAGTTCACGAAAGTTAATTGTAACAGTTTGGTCGCCAAAAAAAGTCTTGTTTAGCGTTGTTTGTACTGATCCTCTAAAGAGTCGGCTGTTCCGTTTTTCCGTAAGTACGTTTAGTTTTAATGTTTTAGGCCTGTTTTTCGCTTGCGAAAATTAGCATTAGCAATATCACAGTTAACCATTGACTGTAAACGCACCTTGACAACCACGCTAGCAGCTGACGCTATGGTCGTATTTACGCTATACAAAGTGTTTATATACAGTCAATAGGTCAGCTCCACCCTCTCGTCCAAATATGGTCACTTCTGGCTCCAAAAATCAAAGATGGCGACGGTCCAATCGCTAAACTCGAGGTTTCAAAACAGCAGTCAACAAACGGTAACTACGTCAATATTTTTCTTACAGTCTATGATTTGGGACGGTGTCTAAAAAAACGTTATCTCAAATGTAGCTAGTAGCTAGTTGCCTACCATGTTTTAGCATAAATACCAACATATAATTATAAATATATAACTTCATGGCTATCAAATACAAGTACATTTGTTAGTCAGTGTCAGCTAAGCTAGCTACATTTACTAAACAAAGGAACTTTATTTATTCAAGTTTTTTTTAATGTTTATGTATGTTTTGATGCTTTTATAACTGCAGAAAGTAAGTTGATTGGAGCCATTTGAACTCCCTACAACTTAATCATGTTAGTATTTAGGTGTATAAATTTCATGTTAAATCGAATAGTAGTACAAGTTATATTAGTCATTCTAAAAATGTTACTGCATGGTAATACAGTGCCCTAGTCCTTCATAATGCTACAATAGTGGGACTTTTTAACAATTGTACTGTAGCATGACAATTCGGTCATTAGCCTACAGAAATGACAAAATACTGCACCATAACAGAAGTACAGTGCCAATGATAATTTGTTCAGTCATGGTGGTACATGATCATAAAACCAGTAGAATTAACCATCAAACTTAATCATCATGGTACTGACCAAATTACCATACTATTTTTTGATAGGCTAGTATTACCATGGTAGATAGAAGTTACAGATGCCTGTCACATTATAAAGTCAGAATATAGCTCCAGAAGAAAGTGTGCCTGACTGCATTGCTGGAGGGGGGGGATTTGCGGGCATCCGTCAACACTAACTGGAAGTGACAGTGTGCAGAGAGGTCCTAATTACTGTCTCACTTGACTAATTGTCGTTTCTGAAGAATGTATTCCCACTGAGGTCCCAGGGATCTCATTAACAGCACCGCTCAAGACATATAGGCCAGTGCTGACTTCGGCATGCTGCTATTTTCAATGCTGAAGCAAAGCCACAAGTTGGAACTGTAATTATATTATACTCAAAACTGCCATGATTACAAGTGAGGCAGATATGGTATGGTACATTTACAGGGATGGACAATGTGATACTGTTGCTGAGAAAAATAACAAGTTTATATTTTTTGTGTGTATGCAAAGAGAGAAAGTGTGCGTGTTTATGTAAGGGCCCTTCTTCAACTTGCCAAAATGTTAAGCCATCCTTAGCTACAGTCATCCTGACATAATGAGTTGATGAAGTGAGATCATTGTTAGCTTTCTAGAGCCAACCGTGTTAAAATAAACTTGTAGCATTCAGAATAATGCAGTTGAGATGAGCCTTTAGTACAGGGCGACTGAACTGAATGAATGTCTTCTCTTTCAGGGTCTTACCATTCAAAGTGCATCAGCTTCTCGTTTCCATGGTATCCCTCCCTGTGCCAATACTATCTTTCCACCAGTCTGCCTGTGCGAGAGAGTGCGAGAGAGTGCGAGAGAGAGAGAGAGAGAGAGAGACAGAGAGAGAGAGAGAGACAAAATGACAGAAGGCTTTTAGCAGTGGTTATCTCTCCTTTGCATAAAGTCCCCTTTGCATTACCCAGTGCATGGTGTCTGAATAAACACACCAGCCAGCTCATATGGAAGCCTCCCTGGGTTACAAGCGAGTGGGTGTGTATAAACTCATCTAATTTGTGGTCTCCTTCAAAAATGACACGGTTTGATCATGGATGAAAAAAAAGGAGTACATCTCCCAAATGGCACTGGGATATTTTCCTATTAGTCACAAAGAGATGAAGGAGCAGGAATCATTTTAACATCATAATGAGGCAATTCGCCATTCCTGTCACCTCCTCTTTTGTAACTGGTTTACACACACAGTTTTCTCATCTGGTTGGCTTACTTGGAAGTGTAAAGTTTGGTAAATGATGTCTTCTAATCAGTAATCAAGATATCAACATGCAAAAAATGATCCAGGCCTACTTTTAGAGAAGCACAACTGATTGTTTTGACCTTAAATGCTCATGTATGTGCTCATGCGCAGACATATAGTACTATTTAGATATAAGAAAATTAAGTCAGAATCATTTGTGGCACCTCTTAATTATATTCTGTAAATTACATTTTAGGTGCAATTAGTGTAGGGGCACCTGAGTGCTTATCAGACTTAGTGCAATTCCTCCGTTTTGGGCCAGAGGGCGCTGTGACTTTAAGAGGAAACCAGCTTATCCTGTCAATTGATGTCTCCTCCCTGAGCTCAATGAGCATTCCTTTCATGCTGTGTGAAGCTCTGCTGACTTATACGGAACCTCTGAATTTCTCCATAATTATGCTAATGGTCCAGATGGTAGCATGATGAGTGCCATTCTCTTTGATATTCTCACACTGCAGAGTGCTGGTGTGCAGACCCACGCAAACTGACACACGTTCAAAGTCAACGTTCACACCACCTACTTGATCCCATGTAATTACTTCGTGTTTCCTTAGCTGATACAAGCGCCCTCTTCTCCATTAAATGCATTTGCTTTTTATTAGAGGATTTGACAGATCCGGTAATAGAGTAGCACTTCAGCAAAAAGCGAGGGTAGGTGTCAGTATGCTTTGCTTATCTACACTTTTACTTATCATTTTACTTGTATGCAGTCTAATAAACAGATACAGCACATAGGCAATAAACAGCAATGTCACACTTCAAGAATATCTTAATGATATCAGAGGAGATTAAAAAAATACCAAGGTCACCCAAGAGATCTATTATAAATGCACTAAAATCCCACACAGGAATATTGTAGTGACTTGATTTTGGAGTAGGTCTACTCAACACACACTCATACACACACAGGCAAGCCATTCACACTTGAGTCACACAATGACGGTGTTCATCTAGGCTTTGGACGCTGGTGGCGCCGGTCAAAGAGCTCCTTTCACATCTCTGTTGGGGTAAAATGGCCCTCCTCCCTTTTGGGGCGGGGGCCCACCGCTATACCTATAGCTCCAGCTGATCCACCGGCCCATGAAGAGCTCACTGGGGGCGGACGCTGATAAGGCGCATGTAGTGTTAAATCAATAGCATGTAGGCCCATTCAAAGAGCTGCAGATATCCATCTTCTCGGTGCAACGCTTCCTATAGGATACTGCCTCGTTTGAACTCGCTAATCAGATCAGAAATGCGATAGGTGTACTTACAATCTTGGGAGATATTGCATGTCTTTCCCCGTGAAATTTAACCTACCATTGGAGCCTTTATGTGTGTATGCCACACACACACACCTTCACATCGGTGGATGGCTCACACTCGAGAATAGTCTGTTGCTGGAAGGCTTTCAAGTCTAAAGTGGAGTTATTTGCATAGGTTAAATATTCGTGCCTTTCAGCAGCTTCTGTCGATATTACGGATTTGCTGTTCTGCCAATTTTAATTCCTTTCATCCCACTCCTCCCACATTTCTGGAATGATGGGGGGAATTGTTGAAAGGTTGTTGCTTGAAATCCCGTAAAAGAAGTTTAGAAAAGGAAGTTGTGAATGACAACAAACAAATGAACAAACACAAAATGGTTCTACATATCCTACTCAGGTGTACGGAGGAAAAATCGGGTCAGTTATATCCTGCAAGCACGAAATTATATCGCTTGTGTGCAGAGGTTTGCCAGTTATTGTGTGCAGAGTTATGTCTTTATGTGCCAAGTACAGAAAAATGTCTGTAGAATTAGCCAATAATCCTAAACATCCCCCAGTGCGAACCCTGTGGAAGATTAAACTCGACTCTCGTTGCTTTTAGCGGTTAATATGCAGGTTTGCTGTGTCTCTGTCCATGGTGCTGAATCAAGATCCTGCGCTAAGTGAAACGCGTGAATAAATGAAACGTAAAATAGAGGCTACAGATGCGTTTTAACTTATGTCGCTTCAGTATAGGATAATCACGTTTGATTAGAAATAGAAAAAACTTTATTTTGATCATATGGAATAACTAATTCCTCGGCGTGATTGTATCCATATTGTATGGACAAGTGCTTTGCTTTATGAATGGAAGCGAATCTGATGGCAATGTGGACGGATTTTAATTAAAGGTTCACCTTGTAGTTACTGTTGTGTGTGAGCACTGAAAAGATTGCATAGACTATTTACCGACACATCTTCAAACGCATGCGATCCTGGCGCCAAGTTGTGGGAGAAACACAAAATATACAGCCTAAGAAAGGTCTAATGAAATAAATGTTCACTCCTTCCCCACATTATTTCTCTCTCTCACACACACTCTCCCCTGCCATCCACACATGCCTCTTTACCTCCCCTTTTTCCATTTCTCCCTTTTTCTATCTTTTTCTCTATCTCCGCTCTCTCCCTCTCCCTCACTCTCTCTCTGTCTCTCTGTGGTGCGCGTTCACAACACTAACCTTGGCTCGACGTCAGAGCCTGTGCAGCAGTGCAGTATAATGGGAGCGCAAGCAACCCAGAGCGCCTCATAGGGGGCTGCATATCGCTGCTGTATCCTCTGCTTGGCGCTCTCTAACCCCTCTCCAACCATCTCCAGTACTTCACCTATAGCCCATGCTTGGGCTCCCCCCTCCCCACTGGATCCGTACCCTTCGACATGGATGTCCCACCGTCCCTCGACCCGGAGGATTGTTGTTTCTTGGCGCAGTGAAGGAGGAGAAGGAGAAGGGGAAGGGGAAGGAATCATGCCGGGACTGCTAATGGATTTAGGGAAAGCGCAAGTGACCATGCCGTGATCTTGCGCATCCAGGGCCGCCGTCACCCTGCCTTGCCCAACGACCGTACAAGAATTACGGGGGAATCGAACCCGCGCACCGGGGGGATTAAACCACTGTGCATTTTTTAAAAACAACATGAAGATTACCTCCCATCATCTGATGATAACCAGTCTCGTTTTCAGGTCCAACCTCAGGCTGATCCCGCTTCTGCTGCTGTTTCTTGGTTACTCTCGCGGGATGCCACACGTTTTAAGATTTGGTAAGATTCTCCTTGTTTATGATACGATATAATCTGTAACGATGTTCACTCACACAAACTGCCTGTACTGCCCACAGTGAAATGGCATTCACGGGATGCCAAAACAGATGTATTTAGACGTGTTTTGTCCCACTCCTGCCTTGTTTTGTAATTAAGATTGTAGACTGCACTCTAAAGAGTGATTTTTGATCAATAGTTTACAGCAGTATTTTATTAATTTCAGAATATTTAGTAGCACTATTTCGGGAGGGATTTTATCGTGAGTATCGCACCATCAAGGGGGGATGGTGTTTTCCACGAACCTTTAAACCAGTATTACAGTAACTTTGAAAGAAAATCAACTGTAGTTAGCCCGCAAAGGAGCACTCCTATATGCAACACGTCACGGCTATGAACAGCTGATGAAACTCAAGAAAAGCATCACCAGACTCATTCTCACTCCTCCTCGCTAATATCCGCACGGAGACTTGTTTCTCCACGGCCTTTTAAACTGCTGACACCCCAACATGTCCTCTGCAGTAAATGTTTACATGTACTAAACATTGGCCCCGGAGTGCGGATCAATCATTCTGATCTGTCACGAGGGTCAATCAATGCGCCCGGCAGCACTTTTTATCCTTAATCCCACTGAACTTCAATCCAGCGGGAATTTCCGTGGTTTTGCGGATTTACACCCACCGTCATTGACATTTATAAAACTGATAGTTCCGGTTTTCAGTGCTGATCGGCTGAGTCACGTTGGAAGCCGTTGTCTAAATACCACAGAAGCACACAAATGTAACTGCACGATTGTTAAATAGACCAGCCGAAAATCATCTCATACTGGCAACTGTGTCGCCCAGACGCCTGGAAGTTGATTAGCCACATCCCCATGCAAGAATTATGTACTTCATGTTGATTATAAAAGTAATTCCTCAACAGTTGCTACTACAGTGCATTGTTGCTGATTCATAACTTTAAAATGGTGCTATTAACGGTTCTACTTATGTTCTAAAATTATTAAATCACGGCCTCTTGTGTTTTTTGGTGCTGAATTAGATCCGTCTCAGGGTGGCTGCGTTTTGCCGCTTTCTGTTGCATGTACAAGGAACATCTTAAAGTGACAGGGGGGCTGCAGATGTCATCAAGTGTTGACAACAAATCCTTACAATCCCCAATTCTCCCGAGGGTCCTGTTTAAAAGTCAGGCCGCGTCCGCAAGAGCCGGCGCTATGGCAACGGGATGTGCTTGTCTTCCTGCTGCATCCTCAGCTCGATGAGCGATTTCCCGTCTCACACGTTGTCTGTCAGACGCCGGGCGTCTGTTCAGTAATCCCTGCGGGACGGCAAAGTCCCTGTGTAACAGCATTTGACACCAAAGTTTCCAAGCCAGCAAATAACGACTCAATTCCCGGGAGACAAAGTGGAGTAATAATTGATAACATATTTGTGAAGTATTCTTTAGAGTATCCTCATATAGGGAACTCTGGCCATGGATGCCACATTGTTGTATGTATATTTTTCTGTGAATATAATGACAATAGATTGTGTCTCACTTTTGTTGCCTGTGCATCGCCATACCAATATGTCGTCTATGCTAACACGCTGGATCTGCAAGGCATCTGGCATCAGTGGCACGACAGACATGCATACTGTGCGATCTAAGAGGTGATTCATTCAGAGATCTTTTGCTTTGAGCTAAACTTCACTCTTGATTTTGTCCGTCTTGTGGTGGCAGTGATGCGGCCGGGTCTCTGTCCGTGGTCCTGAACAAGCCGCTGAACCTCCTCTCCAGCACCGCGGATAGCGACTCGGCTTTTTGACAGTGCAGCCTGCGCCTGTTGCTGAACAAAAAGCATCGTACATACGTTTTGTAATAGACTGAGATACTGTGTTTGATAGCTTTAGTCTCTTGGTTTTGCAGTATTATCTCTGTCAGCCAAGTAGCATCCCCCTCAAGTCTTTCTGTTGTAAGATGGCTCCATTTCGTGTAGTGTAATTCATTCTCTTTGGTGAAAGATGATATATGCTTATCTGTCTGTGTTTGCATGTAAAGGAGCCGAGTTTCCAAAAGAAAAAGCTAGATGGTGATGGTTATGCGATTTTATCAGAAAAAAGAAAATATATGTCAATATGCATAAGTGCATGTGCTGTGAGATGTGCTGTGAGAGAGACAGAAGAAATACAAAATTGCCTTGAGAGACATTGGAACCCACTGGTCCTTTCCCAGTGCATTTCCTGTCCTGCAGGATGTGCTTGCTCAGCAGATAATCCCAGCTGCTCCTGCAGGAGGCTGGCTAAATGAGGAGGTCAGCTCCCCTGGGTCTGTCTGTTCCCTTCCTGCCCCAAGTTCCCTTTCTGCCCAGACAGGCAGCTCACATTGTACAACTACTGTTCTCCTGTCAGGCTGAGACCTTTACACACACACATACACACACACACTGTAACACCAAGTATAGTCAGCCCTTTGTATTCATATCTACAGTCTCACCATGTGGAGCGACAAGTGTCAGAGAAAAATGAAATAAGAAGTGTTCTGGTTACCAGCTGCAGGAAAATATGATGAGCTAATTTCTACACAGGATTGAATTATTGTGTTCAGTGTTCCTCGTTTATAATTCTTACAGGTAATTCATTTACTTAGATACTGAAATGGACCCAAAGCAGCCCCTACAAGGTATAATAAAATATCCCCGGGAGATGGTTATCTTTTTAGTTCACACTTGTCTTTTGAGAGCACTCAATGAGTGCTCTCAGTTTCAGTTGCTACTTTTATTTAAAATTCCTTCCTACAGTGTAGGTTAAGAAAGGAGCATCAAAATGCTCACTTTAAACGTGAAATTTAATAAAATCCAACTGTAAAAACAAAACATGCTATTGGATTTGCAAGCTAAACTAGGGTTTGTCCAATCAAATAATTTTCCTACCACTTTAAAATGTTCATATTCTGATATTGATGTCTGTCAGAAGACACTTTACAAACATCTGCTGACCTTTTTTACTGAAATAATTCAATGCAGTTGTATTTTTAGATCCTGCTATTGCAAAAGTTCAGTTTGCTCAGCTGTCATTTTTGTCTTCTTAGAATTCAGTGAGGTGGAAATCCAGGGCAACACTAAGACTGTAGCATCATGTGACAGCTAACTGGTGGGCTAAAATTAAAGGAGCTCATTTGACTTCGTTCCATGGAAAGAGCTCTATATGTACACAATAGTATTTAGCTGTCCCCATAACAAATGTTCATTCACACAAGTAGTGAGTCATCACATCTGCCATTCCATCAGTTGATTGAGTTTTACATACAGACATGCTTCTTATTCATTAAATGCCTTACGAAGAAATTAAACAGAAGAGAAATCAACACAGATTGAGATGGTTTTTTAATTCTGAAGACCGTAGTTGGTCTGCAGCTGTGAGGATGAGTGATAACATTATCACGGCCATCTTCAAACAGCGTTTGCAGAAGCAGTATGTCCCTGGGCTGTCAAATGCTGCTGAAAGCATTGTTGACTCAGAGATGCTCATTTTGTTAGTTTATTTCCTGCTTATTTTTATATTTTCCCTGTACAGCTGTGTCTGGGAATATTTATTGCTAAAACGCAACATTGTTTTTCATTTTGGAAAGGAAATCAAGTCATTTTTTTCTGTCCTTTGGCAACAGACACAATCCCCTCTCGTGAAAGCTCAGTTTATCTAACGACTTCCATTATGCTGCGCCAGGATCAAGGTCCTTTTCTTGCGTTTCTAATACTTAACACTCTTTTCATCCCCTCAGCTGTGTTATGGTGGTGAAATTACAAGGTTGTCGAGAACAAGCAAGGGTAGGAGGAACAAATTCAAGGGGAGTTTGTAGTTAATTGACTTTATTTGCTTTTGCTTTCCGCCAGCCTGAATTATCATCATGCCGGAGTTTAGTTTGGGATTGCAGGAATTACGGATAACACCATGCGCCCTGGCCCACTGCCAGCGCATTCGCAGCAAACATTTAAATAGGCACAAAGCTGCTTAAAATATTCATGTGTCACTTGGCCCTGCCATAGCTTATAGAAATATGAAACTATCTCCTCTCTGCTGGCAAATGATTTCCATGGTTTAAAAATACCCACCGTGGGTTTCAAGAACAAAGAGGAGATCTGTCTTACATTAGCATGCAGCACCACACATGGGCTTGAAGCGGGGAACTATCTAGATGGATTTCTAAAACATGTTTACAGTCCTGAGTCTTTGAAGGTCTTGCTGTCATGCCTCAGTTACAAAAGGCTCAATGGTGATTAATTCAGGCTACAGATTTCTTGCCATTTTAAAATGGAAAATATCTGTTAGGTAAATTAGATCCCTTGTTTCATCATTTAGTCGATTTACTAGCTACATTCAAAAAGATTACTTGCATTGAAGGTGAAGTAACCGGTTTTAGCATAAGTGCCTCTTTTGACATATTGTCTGTTTTTGCAAATCCAACCGAATACATCGAGTCCAGCATACTTCTACTGCCTCGTGGAAGGCTTGACATCTGTATTGGCTTTCATTATTCACAGCCTATCAATCTCTGTCATTGTCACTCAGGGATTTCCCTGGGTATCCGCAGGGTTAGGGGTTATATGTGCAATTGTTCTGTGAAACTGTCCCTTGAGTAGAGCCCTGCAGCATGTCTTGCTGCCTGGTTGTCTGGCTCAGGGCTGACTGAAGGTCAGAGCTGAAAACGTTCACAAGGAATGATTTTTTTGCTTTGTTTTTGCATCTTTTAAGACATGCGGAGCTGTCCTGCTCACAGTCTTACCAAGCGAGATGGAGGAAAATTTGAAGCCACTGAGAGGTGTACGAAAGAGTGTTTGTTAAAGAGAGAGAGAGAAGGAGAGAGAGAGAGAGTCTGTATAAAGTGTGAGAAGAAAAACATTGAGTGTTGAGGCCAGCAGATACAGAGTAAAGATAGATTAGTTTGCCTCAGAGCAGTCCACTCTCAGCCCACTCTCAGTTGTGGTCTTTTATTACTGTTTTGTGATGGCTTCTGTGAAGAGAGACAGAAAGGAAAGTGGAGTATGCTGTGGAAATATAGTGGGAGGCCAGGAGTCGTGCACTGCAGCGCTGAATAAATGTCAGCTGTATCGTATTAGCAAGCTGAAAATTTGCCCGGGACTACAGATATGCAAGAAATAGCTTTTAGAGGAAATAAAAAATGTAAAAACAAATATACTTGTGGATCCCAATTTGAACCAATTTTTAAATCTAAACCCAAGTTTGTATTTTTATTAGCATCTCTTGTAATAATGCAACTACACTGACTCATTACATATTTGGCTGTCTCCACTTACACTAGACTGTAAGATGGTAGGAATCAATAAAAATCGATATGTTTGTATTGCTAAGAGGAATAACAGAAAAAAGAAAGAAATTGGCAGCATAGCAAGTAACCAGTGCCAAGTCCCGGATGGCCCCTTCCTGTGTGTATCAATCGCAGGTTACCATCTGTGAGAATGCAAACACAAAAAACAAACAAACAAACAAATGAAAAAAAAAAGTATTATAAGGAGGATGTGTGTGAGATTGGATGAATAATGCATGCCGCTGTGAATTAATAACGACTTTAAACAGACACAAGCTGCAGGGACTTCAGTGGGCCTATATGGTTTTGATCTAGACATCAGTTCTTTCCTCGCAATTCTACTATAGATCTGTCTCGTTCAATTACACCTAATGTGATGTGATAGCTGTATATATCCTGAACTGTCTGTGCTTTAAGTGAAAAAAAGTTAAAAAAAAAAAAAAAAAAAAAATCTTGCACTTGCTGCAATATCGCACCATTCTTTACATCATATGTAGGAGAGAACATGCAAGACCTTTTAACTTCATAGGAGCTCAACTGTGGTAATAACCTGTCGGAGGTGATTGCTTAAGAGAGGGAAACAAACAAGAGTTTATTGTGGAAGTTGATGTTAGTGCTAATTGGGAGCCAGACTAAATGTTTGCAGTATATTTGCTCTGTGATTAATACATGTAGGAGGGACATTGATTGCCTTTTGTTGGATGTGTTTGTTTCAATAGGGCTTGGTGGTGAATATGCATGTATAATTCCATCCATGTAGTCAAACATCATTTAAAACTGTGTCTTAACTTGCCTTGTCAGCAGAAGCAATGGCATGTGAATTTCAAGCACACGGAACCAAGTAAACATATTTGAAGGCACATATAACATAAATGAAAGCAATGATGTCCATACTACATGGGATTCAGAAGTCAATCGATTACAGAAAGCCCTCCGGCTATGCTGGCTATGATGTGAGGCACCGGTCAGGTTAGGATGTGGTGATTCACCTTCATCTCCAGCCAGCTGAATAAAGGAGTAAGAGGAGGAGGGGAGTGGCTGACTGAAAGAGAGAAAGCAAAATTCGGGCTCCCATTGACAGTACAGCCGGTTGGATGCGTGAACATTTCTCTGTGTGAACCAAGGACACAGGGGGAAAATGGTCTCTGTGGGAGAACGTATTAAGGCAAGCTTACTTAAAGTCATGTTCTTTGAATCAGCATGACACTCTATTGTCCACGATCCACCGGGGCTATGCAAAACGTCTCCTCCTGCAATGTTGAATTTCATTTTTCTGTCTGTCCTCTTTTTTTTTTTTTTTTTTTTTCCTTTTCGCTCAGAGGATTTTTTTTTAAGTGTTTCTGTGGCTTTCTTCAAACCAGCCGTTCAATCTTTTCATTTTGAAGGTATTTGTGAAAGGAAAGGAAGAGAAATATGCACAGAAAAGAAGCTGTGCATTTGTGTCGGTCGCTGCCCAGAGATAAACACGAAAGTCAGCTAGTCAGTGTCTTTAGTTGAAGACATCAAAATTATCTAGTCTTAACGAAGGTTTAATGAAAATTAAATTAAAAACCTACATCTTCTGGCTGCAGTATCCCTCCTCAGGGTTCGGTCGTTAGTCAGTCACAGTCAAAACAACACACTTTCCCTATTTGTTTAATATGACCCACCAATCCCACCCTTATACCCACACACAAAGCATCATGGCGGGCTGGAACAGACTTGGATTGATTTCCCATCTTGCACAATCTGTTTGAGGATTTTGAGGCGACATAATGAAGCCAATCGTCTCTGTTTCCTCCGCACAGCTACCGATGAGATATACCCACATTGCTTTTTAAACATGACAAAAGACACTGAATTTCCTACACAGCGGGGTGTGAATAAATGTAAGAAATGCTGGAATAAACAGTAGACTGCAGATCAGGAGAAGTATTAAAACAGGGCTCTTGATTTTCCACCAATTTCACCTCAATTGTCTTTTTACATTTATCCTCAATAGATCTTTTCTTATTTATTGAGAAAAAATGAGCACGCATATTAGAGGGACTTTATTATGCAGTATTTTTTTTTTTGTATCAGCAAGCCTCTGGCTCTTTCCCTCTCTAAAGTCAATGTGCAGGTCTCTTTCATTCCTTTCTCTCTCTACCACTGAAAATCTTTGCAATTGCCTGTGTGTGTGTTTGTGGAACAAGCAAGAAAAATAGACACAGCTTTGCAGTAAAGTGTAGCATATTGACTTGTACCTGTGGCTCTGATTATCAGGTAGCTTGTGTACGGCAGTGGCTGATGAACCCAAAGCAAGAGCTGACATTTTCCTGCCCTGTGGCTGAGGGAGCGGGGGGAGGATGCAGGTGTCCGTTCAGGTCTAATGGGCCATCCATTCAGTCGTTTAATTGAGTGTCTTTTATCTGCCTCCAGTGACCTCTTTTATTCTCCATTTCTCCCTCTTCATTTCTCCTCTCTCATCTATTTTTTTTCATGCCCCACCCCTCTTCCTCCTCCCTCCGCTCGGTCTCCAAAACTCTCCTCATTTTGGTTGTCTGACAGCACACCCATCTGCCATCTGCGTATTTTCCTACAGCTTACTCCGACTTTAGACACCATGGCCATCACCTGTTGTTTTCTAAACACATCTGACAGGCTGTGAGGAGACGGTGTGACAGCGAGGTGCACTTCAACATCAACTCAATATCCAGAATCCAGACAATAGAGTTTGCTGTCCATTTCCTGCCCCCCCCCCCCCTTTTTTTTGGTCCCATTTCTCCTTTGTCCTTCGCTGTCCTCTCCGCACCGTCTTTGTACCCCTTTGGCTCTCAGCTTGTCTCCTGGCCCTTCCCCTCTACTTTGTTCTCTCTCACTGTCATCACGCCTTATTTCCCCTCTTCCCCTGGTCTCAGTGTCCTTGCACACAAAGGCATGGATCCTTATTTGACATACACATTCCAAACCTCCATCTCTTATTGTACTTTTGAATTTCAAAGCAAAGAATACCTTCTCAGTCTCAGATTCCATTGAACTTCGCCAATCCTGCAGAGCACTGTGGCTTTTATCATCGTGACTTACTCTACAATGTGTTAAACATACTCTATATGAGACACGGGGCAGACGCTTGTGGAAAATACTCATTTGTCTAAAGGCTTAAAATGTCTTTATTTCATCTCCTTTACTCCATGTTCTTTTATGACAAAAATTTCTTTGATGAGACAATATAGATCAGTGATATAGAATTCTAGTTTGAATGCATTGCAAACCACTAGCAGCGACTCTCCTAGTGATTTATAATTGTTTAATTGTTTTCCATAAAGTCTCTATTAATTGCCCAATCTATATATTTATAATCTTCAGTATTTTATTTAGCTTCAGTATCATCATCAAAAATGATCACCTTATGTGCAAGAATCTCTAAATTTATAAAGATTTCAGATTACTGAAATCCTGTAAATTATCCTGCGTAATAATCCTGCCCCCACCCCCTACAGAAACCCAGCTGTGAGAATTAAAAAGAGCTGCCTCCTGAATTAATTCTTGACCTTTGTCTCTGACGGGAGATAGCATCTGCCCTTCTACAAGAAAGAAAGTCTAATTTTACAGCCATTTGGTTAAAATTACAATGGAAAGAGTGTAATACAGGACTGTTTTTGATGAGCGGAAGAACAGCAAGAATTAGAATGAGAGCGAAGGGAGCAAAGAGGATGATAGTCTCATATAATTTGCTGTGACCTAATTGCAACATAAATGGAACTTCTTTTCAGCTCTGCACCGAGGTCGGATGCGTATATGTTAAATGCACGTTAGAGATATTGTAATGTAAGTTTATTCTGCTATCGCCTTCTTTTCAGATAAGAGTGGTGGTTTCACGACTAAAATGTAAGTGCTCAAAAATGACGTGAGAGCCTTTTTAGAAGATGGTATTCACTTATCTTCCCACTTTCTGGCATGTATGCTGAGAGACAGTTGGAAATCCCACTGCTTAACTTATTTTGGTGAGTGATACTGCTTGAGGAATGGAGTATCCAGGGACGCTGGAGACACCCAGTCCATTATGCTTCATACTTGTCAGCGGCAGCACCATAAATGGATAATAATGCCCTAATGGTTTTTATCACAATGGGGGAAGTGATTATAAACCAGAGACACACATGCTCATGTAAAGTCACAATGTTCCCGAGACTGAACTCCTGCTTCTCTTGGCCTGCAGTGGATAATTAGCATCTCTCACACGTGCTTAGGCTTGATTAAAACTCAGTTTACAGTGAGCAGTGCTGTGAGGTCGCCATCTGTCACCTGCCGAGGCCACCGTGAGATGTACTCTAGTCAGAGGGAGTGAGAAAGGTGGTGTGTTTATGTGTGTGTGTGGTCGTTTGATAAAGGAGAGAAAAAAGATGGGGCATAGAAAGAGAAATGGCAAAGACGGGTGAGGCATGAAGCATTAGGAAGCGTTCTTTTAATAAACGGTTCCTCTTGCTCCTTATGACCCAAATCACATATTTTCTGTATTGGCAGAAAAACCTCCTGACTGCAGTTTTGGGATTTGTATTATTTACTCGAACTTTATAACCTTGTGACGGCAGTATTGGGAATACTCATTTTTTATACTTCAGTCAGATAGGAAGAGTGAGGCTCATAAAACCTACAGTAGGTGAAATGCAAAATGCATCAATCAAATACTAATATTTTCTTTACTGAAAAGACGATGCCTTTATGCCACAGCTTCAATATACAGTACACATCAAGTGCATGGTTTGTCTTTGTTATAAATGACACTGCATTGTTACTTCTCCTGAAAACACAATATTTATTGAATGCATTTGAATGTCATGCACCATTATAATCCAGACAAACTACGACTGTGGCAAGTAGTTATATGCTAAAAGGCACGTTTGCCCCCAATTAACAGAATTTGTTATTTGTGTGACTCTTGTTTCCTTGGTAATATCTTGAATATTGCACAATACATCCTGGGATATTTGGGCAGGTTGGGAAGATGCATTTAAATATAAGAATGGTATTCTCAGCTTTGGTATCTGTCAGATACAGTACAGGGGAAAGTAATTTCCAAAGTGGCCCACAGAGAAGCAACATAAAGACAACTGCAAAGTCTTTGCTTGCAAAGAGTGAAAATATTTGTTGAAGCTTGACTGCTCTTCCTCAGGCAGCACCGAATGATGCCGGGGGAAGAGCACTGAGCTCAAAGCGTGTTGCCACCTTTCTGCATGTTATATTACCACCACTATAATGTCTGTCTGCTGCTCTGTGTGTCGCTGTTGATTTGTGTGCATCAGAAGCTTCATAAATAGTTTTACTCTTTGCGAGCAGGAAGCCTAAAAATGTCCTCATGTTGTTCCTCTGAGCTTGGAAAATGGTTGTCAGCAACAAGTACATGCTATTTGTGTGGAATGGCAACCCAGTCTCACATCAAAATGTGTAATAGTTACGTTGGATCACAGCACAAAACGTATTAGTTTCACAATAAAATGTGTTTTTGTGTTGAGAAATGTTAGATATCATTAAAAGAAAACCTTAACACGGTGACAGTGAGGAAAATAAATCCAGGCGGGTCCTCCAGTCAGCCAATCACAAAGCTTCAAATTCTGGATTTCAAATTCAACTCATCCCTGAGGCGCTCTAAAATCTACATTTTTTATTGAAAGAACATCATCAAGCAGTTACATAAAATAACACCTATAACATAACAGTTCAGATAACTACACAATGCAAAGACAATGATTCAAACAACATGCAACTATATGGTTTCAGTGATAGCAGTGTCCATAGCAACCACCATAGCAACGATAGAAAGCCTGAAAAAAATCTTCATAATAACTGACAAACTAAACATCAATAACGCTCACTGAATGAAGATTAAGATTATAAATAAAATGCACATTTCTCACTAGAAATGTTATCACAAAGCATTTTAATGGAAAAACTATCTTAAAATATTGCATTTTCCACTGAAAGTAAAAGGAATGTCAACTTTTCTTTTTTCAGAAACTTGACAGTCATATGACATGGACACTAGGCCAAAAAAAACCCAAAAAACAACGTAGGCATCTTACAATTTTAGAGCCATTATTGTGAAACTAATACATTTTACCCTGTGGACCAATGTAGCTTTTACACATTTTGATGTGAGACTGGGTTGTGAATTGGCTCTAGCATGCATGTTTCACTTGCACTCTTTATAGTTTAATGACAATTCAATACATTTTCTATTTTTCCTCTAATTTACACAAACTAAAAATATCTCCACTTGCATGGAAGATAAGTAATTGATAAATTGCATTTTTGAAAAAGTAATTAACCTATATGCCATGCATCAGTACGTTCTGAAACATTACCACATGATGTTCTGGTAATAAAATGCTATACATGTCAAATTTGAGGAAATAAAAAAAAAAAAGTGTGTGAATGTGTGCACGTTCTGACACTATGAAACATGCACTCACCTCTCACTGCGTTTCTATGTTTGTCTAAGCAGGGTAGTCGAAACTCAGACACAGGATTGTATCCCTCTAGTTTATACACATGTTGACGTGTTTATGTGTGAGCGGTTACTGCAGGATGGGAAGATGGTAATAATGTGAAATACAACACAACACAATAATAAACTCTAGTTGTGCACTAATGTTTCTGTAAGTAGCTTTTTTTTTTATCACAGGAACAGGCTATTCTGTATCAGGTGTCAAGATATGTGTTTAATGATACACAACAACCATAGCATTCGAGCTCGTCTAATCCGAAGAGCAGGCGTACATTTCTGTGAAACACGTGTGTATGCATCTGTGTACATATCTGTGTGTGCAGACAAGCATGCACACTTATACATCTTATTTTCACAGTAGTTGGTATTTCTTTCCAGTGGCATTCTCAACACGAGAGCAGTGGAGAGGTTGGAAACTGCGAGCAGTCAGAAGTCATTTGGGACTTCAGCAATTCAAGGCCTGTGGAAGTGTACTCACAGTTTGGCACAATTAGTACCAAAAGGGGTCCCTGCTTGACAAATTAGCACACAAAATGTCAGCCGGTAGTTTAGCACATCCACAATGAGCCCTTGCAAATTAGCACATATTTTGAGGAGGGAGTTGGCACATTATTATGAATAGAGAGAGCCTGGTAAATTAGCACATCTGTTGCCAGTGCTCAGAATTAATACATGTTATATGATCACTGGTTTCCCACTTGGAGCTGGGTCAGAGACGAGGTTTGTGGCACACGTTTCTAATTGAAGACCGTGTGTGTATGTGTGCTCATTATAGGAGATTGATGAGATTGATCTTCGGTAGAGCTAATTATTACCCCGAGTTTAACTAAACTTAGGTATGTTTGAAAGCCGCAGGCGTGGGCTTTAAATTCTCACATCAGTCACCTTTTTCCCCCGGACTCAGTTGTTTCTTACCTGACAGGTTTGTTTAGGCTCAATCCTTGGGAGTGCGTGATTGTGTGTGTTTGCACGTGTATGTTCAAGTGTGTGAGTCAGCTCGAGGCTTAGTGTCCAGCAGTGGCAGGTGACAGTCCAGTCCAGTGTCAAGAGGCTTTAGAGTGACAGGAGTGATTGTATTCTGGAGAAAAACAACAACAAACTTGGTCGGATAACAACGGCTAAACCATTGTTCACATAAGCTGCTTTCCAATGGTTTCATGTTCAGTTTCCATAATCAAACAGAGTGATTGATTAAGTGATTGATTAATTGCCGACTCGCTGGATTGAGGGACTTTTTAATGTGCTTATTTGATCTTGTTTTTTGAGTGATTTTCTCAAGTTTTTAATCCTTTTTTAAGTTTTTATTGCTTGGTCTTTCATGCTATAGAACATCTCAGGGTTCAGGGTTTTTTATTCTATTCTATGATAATTCAGGATTTATAAATGGAACCCTTGTTAAAATTTGCCTGACAAATACTAGTAGCCTATACAATTTATTTGACTCTTATCTCTCTTACTCTTATCTTTCTAATTTGATATAAGCCAATATTAGTAAATGAGTTTATTAGACTCAACATAGATCTCCTTCAAGTATCTTTTTAGAAAATGCACCTCTATTAACCATGTTTATTGCTTTCCTTATCTTGCTCTTACAAAAGCAAGACTCTGAGAGATATTATCTCTGAGCCAAGGCCAGAGAAGATGCAGCTGGTCAAACAATGCACTGGTAGTAATACTGCATATTCCTCCCATATATGTAAAGTAGAAAAGAATAAAAAAAGAAATGTAACCCCTCAGCAAACAAAAATGTTTGAAAGAAATAAGTACGACAGATTAACACATACCTTCAGGCATTTGGACAGGACCTGATTTCCTTTAAAAAAAAAAAACTTGAATTGAAAAAAACTGGATGTTATAATGGTTTATTTGTGTAATATCATAATACTGGCGATGTCCTGCACAGTTGATATATGCCATGCCCTGGTCAAATTTCTGGGGATCTTCAGGGAGAGAGAGAATTGGCCCTTGTGCAGCGTAGGAAGGTCAATCTACCGCAAGGGGAGCTTCAGATTAATGACCAGGGGCGGCGACTCTCTGCAGGCCTTCATGCATCATGTCCCATTCACCGCCAAACATGTCAGGGAGCGCTCCCATCGGGAATTTCAGGGATATAGAGCATTTCTATCACTTTTGCCTCTCGCCGATTGGCTCCGAGCACTGATCCTCACTGGCTGAAAGAAAGATGGAGGGAGACATAAACAGGCCAGGGGGTTGGGGTGCAGTGGGTGGTTTGAGGCCTTATAGCCAAATTGAGTGACTGCATGTGCATACCTGGGCCACTTGCCCTAACAACAGGGTTGCTCACCGGTTGCCATGGCACCCACCCCACAGCCCACCGCCATCCTGCAGCTGCGCTGCTGGTCATTAGTCACAGAGACAGGCCGTCCGCACTATCACAACGCCCTTCCTCCACCAATCAGCTGCTCAGATTCCAAAACTGCCCGGACCTCTCAGCCATAGCATAGATGCATGAGTCGCCATGGCAACATATCTGATTCCCATCTCCCATTGTACAAGAGCATCCTTGAGTAGAGAGAGCTAATTGTATCTTCATTCATAGTTTAGTAAGTAACCCTTGTCTTTTAGAAGCACATACGTTCTCCCTGCTAGTTGTTACAGTATACTGAAGTCACAGAAATATCATGTTTAGTTTTAATCTTTGTTTGGAGCTGCGTCTGAGCAGTAGAATATATTTTACCAAAAGTGATAAACATTTTGATTACATCTACATGAATTTCACGGCTCATTCATTTCTATTGTTTGTGATGTGTGTCCTTTAGAGGTGAATGATTTCTATTTACAGGAATTAATTTTAAATTATCTTTATTTCTGTCAGAAATTAGCCAATGACCAAGTTACCTTCTAATGTTCAATCCCAAAATGCACTTCATTAACTGTGACATTAAAAGGGAGTAGAATTTACATAAAGGAGACGCCCTCCAATACTGCACTTTCATTTCCACTTTCTGTTCAGTCTCTCTCTCTCTCAAACACACACACACACACACACACACACACACACACATGCACACACAGATTCAGACACTCAGATCAGCAGACCTGTTTTCTCGTCAGGGTGATTATCCAGCTCATAACTCACTCAGAGCTTTCATTTGCACCATAATTCACACCAGTCCCAATCATGGTGGCTCTATAATTCACACACACACACTGATTATCTCAGCTGTAACTCACACACCTGCAGTCAGAAGGACCACAGCAGCAAGAAGTGCGAGGAGGACAGAAAAGAAGGATGATACAGGACAGATCATTGACTTTAAGTGACCTAAATTTACATTACACCCCAAACAAGACACAGTTTTCCCAAAATCCAGTTTTGAAAAAATGTCATGTCGGATTCGTCACTCAGCATAAACAATAAGAAATATGTAAACTAAGGAATCACATAACATGTTACCTCCCAAACCATTAAAGCAAAAGATAACAGTTTCGGTTTCTGTGTGCTACTGTATCATATTCCAATGTAATTTAATGTTTGACATCTCCCTTGAAATATTTAATTCAGTGTTTCTGCCCCTCCGTGATCTCAAAAGTATATGATTTCTTTTCAGCCAGCATGTCCAAGCCATGCAGAGTGCCAAAGAAATCTGATGAGCATAACTTAATACACTTCTGCTCATTTTCAGATTCGTTGAACAGGCCAGCAGAGCTCAGTCTGCTCCCTCAGGGCAATAGTGTAATAATTATCTATTAGGTCGGACTGACATGATTCTTATCATCTTTAATGGTGATTCTCGGGTATTCGTTCTTTTGAAGATTAATGTGCCATTTCAGTGAAATGAAATGCCATGAATAGCAACATGTTCACATCACAGTGCTGTATAGCAGGCGGACCAACGCATGAAAACCTCATTTCTATAGCTCACTCAATGACATAGTGAACACTGTGACATTCTTCTCTCTTTTCTGCTCAAATTCACCTACTTCAGGTCTCTACCGGTGAAAGAAAACACCATAAAATAAAGCAAGATTAAAAGTAAAGTAAGCACAACATATGGCTGTACAACGGTGACAGTGATAAAGCTTACTTCCCTAAGTTAATGACATCTTCTTTGCCCTCCTGCCTTTTCTATCACTCCCTGCCACGGCCAGTCACTATTTATAGCTGCTATGTCTATTATTGTACAGCTCTCTCTCTCTCTTTCACCACTCTTTTAAAAAAAAATCCCTCACTCTCTTTCCCTCTTTTTCCTCTTTCAGTCTCACTTTCCCTCGCTCTCTGTAATTGAATCGATAAACAGGCTTTAAACTTTTTTCAGTTTGGATTTCGTCAAACCGGCTCGGTTCTCTTGAGAGGACGGGAGCCGTGGATGGACTCCTGAACTCTACTCTCGTCTCCGAGAGTGGTTCTCAGAGCTGCTCTCAGCTACGACTTTCATCTTTTCCCCCCTCATCCATTCTCTTTTAAGTTTGATTTCTGTAAAGCTTTCTCAGGATTTAGTCCATCCTCAAAGGTGTTCTATAGCTTTTGGAACGTGCGTTTGCTTTTTTTTTTTGTAATATGTTTATATTTTGAAAGTTGAAAGCAGTTGCTCAACTCTATAGTTGTTTTAGCTGTTTGACATACAAATATTCTTTGTGAAACTTTAATGTGGAGCAGACTCCGGCATATTGCACCACTCACGACATGGCTTTACCTCATCCTAATGATGTGTGAAAATACTATCATCATTCTCACTGACCCCATTTACACCTGAATTTTAAAATGTCCTGGGTGATGGGCTTGTAGGTTATACATTTTGTAAATGTTCCCAAATCAGATTAAAAAAAAACAGCAGACACACTGTACTTATTTTCACTGTAATATTTCTCTAGCATCCATGCAAGTTGGAGTCAGATTTACTGACATGCATTTTTTGGTGATTGTCATGAATAATGTTAACCTCTCTCTTATCATAATCCTGAAATTAATCACATTGTAGTGTGCCGGTTCAAACATTGCCTTTCTTTGTTTGGGATTCTGAACTGCATTTATGGACCTTCTGGAGCTTTAATCATTTTTTGTGCAGCTCAAAATAATTGACAAGTCTGAAGGGAGCTTTTTTAAGTTAACAACACCTTACTTTGCAGCGGTTATTATTCTGTTTGGCTCATGCGGCGTGGTGAAACAGCGCGCATTGTTTGTTTTTGTGTCAAGGCTTTTGCTTTGTCGATAAATGAGTATCGCGTGGTGTGATTGTCATATAACCAAAAGGTAACAAGATTTTTTTAGGCAGGCACAGCATGGTACTCTCATCAGGATGCTCCCCCATTAAACATCAACAAAAGAAACTGCTGTTTGTCATGATTGTAATGAATAATTTATTAATTTACTAACAAATAATTTACTAATTTTGGATTGATACTCAAATTTAATCCCATAAATTTTAAATTCTGTTTTGACTGACCTTCTGTCTTTTTCACCCTCTTTCTATACTTTTTATGTATGTTTTTTGATTTCTCCCTCATTTCTGTTAACCTACGCTCTTGTTTTTCTTTGCTGTCCTCTCATTCGAGAATCATTCAAATCAATGGAACAAAATGGAAGCGTTAACCTTTCCGAATGAGGGAGTTAAAGAAGGGCACCCACCCCTGAACTCACCTCCCTACGGCAGCACAGTGGCTCATTGGTTCGCACTGTTGCCTCACAGCAAGAAGGTCCTGGTAGGGATCATGCACCACTTTTGTGAGGCATTTTTAGCTATCAGAAATAATTAATAATCATCAGAAATAATAATTATATTAAGTAATTTAATTGACAGAAAATCCACCTTGGGGCACCATCCTTAAAAAGGGAAACGATGGCCAATTCATTGATTCAGTCTAATTAAATATACTAAACTATCAATTTTGAACTCTGATTAATAAAAATTTCATAACTGCAACCAAAATTACCATATCAATAGCTAGTAAAGGTTGAAGGATTTTGGAGTTCTACAGCGAAGAGGCTGGCAATATTCACTCTTGTGCAACATTAAACAGACCAGCAGGTATATCCAAAAGCATTTATTTAAAAGGATAAAAGAGAGAAAAAAAGACACAATATGTAATCTAACTAAATGTACCTATATACAGGTGTGTGCGTGTGTGTGTGTGCTTGTGTGTGTGTGTGTGTGTGTGTGTGTGTGTGTGTGTGTGTGTGTGGAAAACAGACAAAACAAAAAATGGATGACTCAAAATGGCGACTGGGACCGCATGGTGGTAAACAAAGGAAAACTATGATGTCTGTGAAGATTCTCAGTCATCCAGGTCATGATTATCTAAGGAGGGTTGAATTGAGGGCAAATGGACTTGGTTGTAGACATTAGAAGACATTTTGACTTTCATCCAAGGGTCTTCTTCAATTCTAACTGACCGGTTGGGAATCCCAGGTATTTAACCTCTTTGGGGTCGTCATCAAGGTCATTGATGCCACTTGGTTCTAGGGTTGCAATGGTATGAGATTTTCATGGTATGATAACCGTCTCAGAAAATATCACAGTATACGGTATTTCATAATTATTATTATCAGTTACAATGACCCTTAAATGAATGAAAACAGATGCCTGTTTTTTTTGTTTTTTTTGGTTGAACAAACACTTTATTATAATTGAAACTTGAAAGATTTTTTTTAATGTTAGTGAGTGTAAAAACTTGGTTTGCATGTTAGCACCAGTGATGGAGGACGTATTCACATCCTTAACTTAAGTACTAGTACCACACTGTAAAAGTACTCTGTTACAAGTAAAAGTCCTGCTTTGGAAAAGTTTAAGAAAAGTATTTAAGTATTATCACGGAAATGTACTTAACCATTACACCTTAAGTATTAAAAGTAAAAGTACTCCATGCAGAGAAATGTCCCCTGTGTGGCTGTTTGCACAAAGGTCCAGTCAGGGTATCCACAAGCTTTAATGTCATCCTTCAGGTGTTTGTGCTCCTTCTCTTGGGCCTGGGCACTTGTTGGTACATTATGTTCCACTGTGTGGTGAGAGTCAAAGAGTATTGGTCTGTGTATGTAGGCTTCTTGTATTCTCCAGTGTGGAGGCTTCTGTATATGGCAGTGTATATGGCACAGTCCATAAAGGCCAAGCTGTTGTTCCTCTCATGTGAACATGATGTTACTGTCTGCTGAGTTAATGTGTTCTGTGAAGGTTTACACTTCCTGGGTTTTAATTGTGACCCATGTGTCATCCACATATCTAAACCAGTGGCTTGGTGCTGTTCAGAACAGGAGCTAGTAGTACGCTGTGTTTAGGACCACTGTGCATCTTCCTGTATCAGCTGGTAGGATGGTGATGTTTTGGTCCTTGCTCAGTGACGTCACGGTCTTCCTTTCCTGAATGATGAGGTTGGAAGGGGGTGTCTTCACATTGGGAAGGGTTGCCGATACCTACTCTTGGTAAATGCTGTGGTGTGATGGCAAAGTTTAATCCTTTGGCTAGGACATCTTGCTCTAATTGGGTGAGTTCCGCATCTGACAGGCACCCATCTGTCGTTTGTTTTGTCCAGTGTGGAATTATCTCTCTTTTGCCTCCAGGTATGTTCTTCTGCTTTCCTAGTGTTGCTGGCTCACGATTGTAGGTTTTGGAATTTCCATGTCTGTCTTTCCTTGCTTTTGGCATGTTGAGACAGTTGTTCCCTCTCAATAAAATCAGTGACCTTTTCTGAGACTGCGCTGGGCAATGTGATTTCAATATCTGGAGTAAAAGCTTCAGTGGTGAAATGGACCTGTCTCACTCTCTCACTCAGTAGCTGGTTCTGCGCCTTCTCTAGGATCATTCCAGCTCTGTGGCCTTTTACTGTAAAATCTAGATGTAGGCTATTGATATGAGTCTGTGTTGTCAGCATCTCAAGATAAATCGTAGGTGGTTTCTGTAGTCTGCAATTTTCCTGGCTGTCCTTTCACACTCTCGTACCATTCTGAGGGTGTTCATCCCGAAATGCTCAGTATGATGTTTGTAAAGATTCTCAGTCATCCAGGTCATGGTTATCCAAAGAGGGTTGAATCAAAAGCAATTGGACTTTGTTGTAGATATTTGAAGACGTCTTCCATGTGCCATTGCTATGCTAATGCCATGCTATGCTAGGCTAGGCTCAGTTTGTTACCAGTCTTTGGAGAGAGAGAGAGAGATGCTTTGGCTTGTTGCTTTCTTGAGTCCAGTGAGCTGCAGGCCTGTGCGTGGTACAGGCTGGAGTTGCTGCCGGTTGTGGATGAGCCAAGCTTGGAAGAGTTGTTTCCGGTGCTGAAGTGCGGTTTGTCAGTGATCCAACCGTGCAGGTTGGAGGAACTGGTTGCTCCTTTGTTCTCATTAAAGAGTTAGCAGCGAGCTCAGCGCTAACTTGGCTTTGTGGCTGAGGAGGTCAGTTGTGCTGGCCGTGCGGCTCCTATGGTGTAGCTGCTGGCACTAAATAAACTTGAATCAGGCAGGCCTTTGTGTCATTTCCGTGAAGAAGGGAGCTTGGTGTGTCTGTTTTGTGCAGGCCTCACGGGGGTCAGAGAGCCACAGTCTGCAGCAGCAGCTCCTGCATGTAAGTGCGTGGGCAGAGCAGAGAGTTGCTGCTGCCCCTGCAGCAGCAGTGAGGAGAAAGAGAAAGAAACAGAGGCCAGCTGACCCTTTTAATGACCTGGTGACGTCATGATCGGTCATAGGTCACACTGACCAACGGTGATGACCGACGACTACCACAGAACTCAAATGAGCTGAGAACCAAACGCTTAATCCACAGTGTAAATCTGTTTCATGTCAGCATGTGACTGAGCTGTATAAAGCTGTAAACTCAATAGCATCATTAATATGGGAGTACAAATACTGAAGTGAGTGTTAAAATGATAGCACCACTTGGGTTGTAATTGCCTGCATCACATTGATCATTTACTTGTGTGTCACTTGTGTTAAGGAATCTATTGCAATTAGATGAGAAGGAAGTGGCTATTCACACCTCTCATTCTCTTCTGATTTTTTTTTTCTCAATCCCCAGGAGGAATATTTGAATCCATTGAGAGCGGCCCCTCCGGAGCAGAGGAACTAGCCTTTAAATTTGCTTTGAACACAATCAACAGGAACCGCACCTTGCTCCCTAACACCACACTGACCTATGACATCCAGAGAATAAACATCTTCGACAGCTTTGAGGCCTCCAGGAAAGGTGAGTCAGGATGTATGGAGGAACTTTCATCCACACCTTGTTAATCTGTAGTTAATCACAATTAGGTGAAATTGTATTGAACTGTCTAGATCAAATCTGTATAGTTAAAACAAACCATGTTTTTTCAGAAATGAAGAAAAGTGGTTTTCTCATATGACTCCCATGAAATTACCAAGAAATTAGTTTTGCCCAACTGCATAAGTGTCTTTTCTGAAAGGCTGTGGCAGTTCTCAAAATGCTAAGAGCAATCACCTCATCATTTTATACTGAGAAGTACAACACTTAATTTGTCCAGCAAAAGGCTGTCACTTACTCGAAATATTTAATGCTTATGTCAAAAGTAAATAACTTCTTTAACGAGTCCATCACTGCTACCAAAATGACCCTTTTATCACTGCTTAAGTCAAGACAGCCAAATGTCTAAGGAGCAGACAGAAGACACTAAAATGATATTTCTTTATGTAATTTCTCATTGAGACTTACACACGATGACACCCAATACTAAAGTCAAATATACAGCCAAATAATAAACTCATGGTAGTTTCAACAATTTATACAGGTTCCTCACAGGTTTTCCCCCTGGCAACAGTAAGACTGAAAAATAAAACTGAAAATACAAAAAAAATGAAAGTACAGTAAAAACAAATGTCTCAATACAAGAAGTGCATGTATATAAAGAGATATTTAGAAATAAAAGAACAAAATTTAAGTCCTTTGTAGCACCTCAGCAGCTATCCAAATGCTCTTGTCTACTGTATCTGGTCACACCGTTTCATCAGATATTTTTACTTTATACCCATACTTTACAATACATAATTTTTTTTGCATTGTACAATCTGATATATTCTCACAGCAACAATGATGCTCTATTTTTACATCTTTCGCTCTGCATGAAAGGGCCATTGTCTCTCTGTGATGTCTGCCTGGTCCATATCACAGTAATCATCAGTCATGAAAATGACTCGACTTATGAAAGAGTACATACGCATTCAGGGGAAAAAAAATGCATCCAGAAGAAATAAAAGATTAACACATCCAAAACTTTCATGTTACAGTATGTTTCCACAAATAATTTGAAATGCTTGCTTTTGAATGTTTGGTGTAATAGCTCAAAGGTAATATGAACTGTACCAAAGATTTCAGACAATCCTAGAAAATCCATTTAGACAATCATGAAATCAATTTAGTCTTCTTTTCAAGGTCAGGATGAAGGTAGAATTTATTGTCATTCTCTCCAGAAACAGTACTCAGAACAAAGGGGAATGGAATTGCAGTGTATGCAATAAAGAAACTTTTTATTTTTCTTAAAGAAAAAGGTACAAAAGACAAAATAAAGAGTAAGGAGTCCAAACCTCCACAAAGGTTTAAATAACATGAAATTCAATTGTTAAAATTCATTTTAAATGATTAATGATGAAATGATTTTTACAGGGTCCATGCAATGATTTTGAAACAATAACTCTGTTAGAAACAATAAACTGACTTATCACTTCCTCCGCTTGCTACCCCACCAGCATGTGATCAGCTTTCCCTCGGGGTGGCGGCCATTTTTGGCCCCTCACACAGCTCGTCGGCCAACGCGGTCCAGTCCATCTGCAATGCTTTGGGAGTGCCCCACATCCAGACCAAGTGGAAGCATCAAGTGTCAGACAACAGGGACTCGTACTATGTCAGCCTGTACCCCGACTTCTCCTCCCTCAGTAGAGCCATCCTCGACCTGGTGCACTTCTTCAAGTGGAGAACAGTCACTGTGGTCTATGACGACAGCACAGGTACAGGTACAGTTGGTGTCTGTCTTTTTCTTACAGTACAGTGGTACGTTTTTGTCGTATGAGGATGACTGTGATGATGTTTAAAAGCTGCAGCCTTTACACCCTGAAATGTCCAGGAAAAAAATGGTACCAGGTGAACTACAAAAAGCCACACTGCTGCTCAGAGTTCAGTGAGTGCTTTGTAACCTGTCAAGTTAATTCAGAAATCAATAGCTTACTGTTCTGCCTCAGTCCTCCAGGTGCTGCCCGTGTCAGTCTTTCAGGAGAGTGAGCAGCAGTATAGAAAAAAAGAGAACCACATTACCCAGAATGACCCAATGTCTCTTCAGATTAATGCAATGCACAATTGTAGTATGTGGGGGCTGACAACAGCCATTAATAACACACAGAGACACTTGATCTCTGAGGGTGGCTATCAAATGTGTCTGTGAGCCATTTTGTCTATCCTGTGACTTTGCGAAGTGGCTCATAATATGCATTTTAAAAGACGAGTCGTATTTTAGCTGGAGTGCAGTGATATTTTTATGAGGTAAAGTGTGAACGCTCCAGAGAAGATAACAATATTCAAATGCATATTCACAATTTATGAGCTATTTGGCATGATGTGCTTGACAACTTAATGTAAGTAAATTAGACAGAGTTGAGAGGAGGTTTCAAGTTTAGACAGGTTGCATAATGAATTCACTCCCAATTCTGAACAAACGAATATTGTCTTGTAGCTGACATCTTAAATGATGTCTCTTACTAGAGATCTAAACCCTTTTCTGTTCCTTTTTATCATATAACAGCGTTTTTAAACCATTAGTTTTTTTTTAATTAATATTTTTATTAAGAAGTATGGCACATGAGAAGAGGAAACTGTCAGTTTAACAATGAGAATCACAGTTAGAGCGTAGGAACATAATAATAAAGTGCTGTGCATCTCAATGGATCAAAGAAAAAACAAGCCATGCTTTCTGCCTTTTTAAGGGTGTTTTCGCACTATTAAAAGATCAAGCCCCACAAAAACCAAACCAAACAGAATGAGAGACTACCATCTCCCCACTAAAACTGGCTCTAGAAAGGGAGATAAGTAACCAACCCACTTGTATGGGAATAATAAGAATGAAAGAACCATTAGTTTTATAGCTATTTTGTTTCCTCCAGATATCCTCCAGTCCTTTCACATCTGTTGCCTACATTTTAGTAAACAGCCAATCCTGCTGCATGCAAGCACCCGTACGTTAACCTCGAATGATATCGCAATGACTCGTCCCACTTGCCACATTATTCTGACTCATCTCCTTGACTTCTCTACACTTCCTGCCTTGGAGCTCAGTACGTTAACGCTCTCGTTCTTCAGCAAGCTGCCCCAGTGGGATGCCAAAAGGTGACCTCTCGCCTCCCCCACTGTCAGATAGGAGCGGCCCGGGCCTCCTCTATGGAGCATGTAACACACCTGACGCCCTGAAAAGTGTGACAGCTGCATAGCTGCGTAACTCTCCCCCCACTGCTTCCACCTGGTCCCAGGCTGTAATCACACAGCTTCATGCTCCAGGGCCCTGAGCTACTGATTGGAGCCTATCTGACGGCTGGCAGGAAAAACTATCGGAGGGGATAAAATATTCACACACAGCCGTTAGAAGATCCAGGGGGAAAGTCTGAAGGCATTAGCCAGAGCCCACAAACATCTACACTGACGGTTTTTCTCAAACGTTGAGCTCCCTTGACAGATTTTTTTTTTCTTGCTTAACACCTCCCAGAGTGTCAGTATGAACAAAAACAGGGAGACAGAGACATGCCCTAGAGTAGGGATCTATTGGGATTGCCTGAGGAAAGCTCTAGGAGGTTCAGTATTCCTCCCTACAATGGTACTTTTCACAACAAGACCTGCATGTTCCTATTTCACACCAATCTTTCTATAGGCCTGGGGGAGACCCAGCTCCACTCACAGTAAGACCATTAAACTGCTCACACAGCACTTCATTTCAAAATAAAAAATAGGCTGAGCTATCTTAAAGTGGTTCCACGAAACAGAAAAAAAATCCTATCTCTCTCCAGTTCCCTCTTGAACTACCCTCGCTGCTCCATCCATTTTTATATCCATGACAAGTAATCATCTCTCCCATCAATCCAGCCTCTTTCATCCTTGGACTCTGAGGTTCTTTACTGAGGTAGAAACTCATTGTAATCTCATCGCAGTATCTCCCGGAGAGCTTTCTACCTGAGCGTGTGGTCGAGAAATGAAAGGTGAAGACTGTAGCTCAATATGTGACGGCAGTGTTAGGCTCCCCAGGGGCAAGTACATGCTGGGCAAACGGAGCCTCTCTCATCAGAACACATCTGAAGTGTGTGTGTGAGAGAGAGACAGGAGAGGCAGGGTTGACTGCGACTTTCCATCAGGATAAAATTGAACCTATTCCATGCTACTGTATGGTATCATGGAAGACGAGAGCGAATCAACATTTGGGAGGCTTCTGTGGGATTGGAAGTTTCTGTAGGAGGGTGCAGATTGAGGTTCTTTCTATTTTGTGCTTTTGGTATAAAAGAGTGCAATGTGCTGGGTTGGTGTTAAATTCTCTTGATAGATCTGTAGCAGTCTGTTTGCTTGCCAAGTATGAGTAGGAGGATCAATAGACTGTGGATTAGGAAGGCATGTATATGAGCCTTTTTCTGCTGAGAAAACCTGAATACAGTTGGTTTTATGGCCTCCTCAGAACCAGAGATAGTTCAAAATGGCAGCAGATCAAACACATCATGTCGCTGCATCTTTAAAATTCCTTTTTCACGCTATATGTATCGCCTTTGTCTGCAGGTCTCATTCGACTGCAGGAGCTGATCAAGGCACCGTCACGATACAACATTCGTTTGAAGATTCGACAGCTGCCCACAGAGACCAAGGATGCCAAGCCACTTCTGAAAGAGATGAAGAAGGCAAAGGAGTTCCATGTCATTTTTGATTGTGGGCACGAGATGGCTGCCTGGATACTGAAACAGGTATGAAACCAGCTTAATGAGCCATGATAGTTTATTAGTTTCAAAAACCAAACTTGGGGAACTATTCACTTTTAAGTTTGATATGTAAACAATTACAGCAGTAAAGCTGATGCAGCTGAACATTTGTGAATAAGATGAGTCAATTTATCATAGTTCTGTGTGAATTTAATTAAAAGTAAATTAACTACAGTCCCCAAATTTACATAATTTACATTCAGTGCTAACAGTTCATTCCATGTGTATATGTACCAAAACAAAAAGCTCATATGTGTGCCCTTTATTACTCTTTCTCTCTTTTAGCACTGATGCAAATGATTCAGATACAGTCTTGCCCCGTGCATCTTTAATCTCTTAGTAGAATATTAGATCTCTACTACTGAGCCGTCAAAATGGATGCTCTCCATTGCACAATAAAGGTTTTTTAATTAGAAAGTCTAATTCCGCTCACAGCCATGTTAAATTCATTTAACAGAGGCACATTATTCATGAGAACTGCGGGGGTCTTATTGAACTGAAGTCTTCTCACAAGCATATTGCACTGTTTTCAATTTTCTATACAGCTGTGTGTCTATGGGAAACAACAAGAATGATTATTTATTGATGGCGAATACTTGGTAGGCTCAACGAAAACATATACTGTATGTCAACAGCTCAATTCAGTGCTACTTTCAGCACACTCATGAAGACTACCGGCTTAAATTCTGTGTGTTAATTGTTCTCCGGTAATTGCAACACTTCTACGTATTCATTGTGATCACACATGGTCTTTTCTTGACAGTAAAGACCCCTAATAGTGTGCCCAAAGGAGATAACAAGGAAAGTTTTTATATATTTCTTTCTGCATATTCACATAGAGAGGCAGCACAAACAACACAGTTTGTGTGAAAATTACCTAACACTTAAATATTTTGTAAGAAGATACTCCACTGCTTTTATTCTAGATTTTATTTATTAATTCGCTTTTTAAACATAAATTTCTCTTTCATTTTTTGGTCAGACTGTGGAGTGGAAGATTAAAACAGTACTTCTTGTGTGATAATGACATCTCATTCTAAATTTGATAATAATTCGATGAATCTATTAATGATTTCAAAGTGTTGGAGACATGCTTATGGTATCTTTTAGTGGGAAACCTTTTCTCTCTCAGCTGCTTTCCTGGTCAGGAGAGAGATTTCAGGTTGACTATACAGGTTAAATAACAGCTAAATGAAAGGTGAGGTTGAATAGAGTAATAAGCTCATTAAGCTATTAATCTTTGATTTTTAGTTACTGCCTGCTGTTCTTTTCTCCCCGCAGGCCCTGGCCATGGGTATGATGACAGAGTACTACCATTATATTTTTACTACCCTGGTGAGTAAACTAGCATTTCTTTTTTATGTTGACAATTCACAATTGACGCAATTCAACTATGTACTTTATTGTGTATTAGATTTTTTGGCACTGCACTATCCACTTGATGAGGTGTGAAGTTTTCTTTTTCTGGGATTATAGCAATGCAAACATTCACCTGTTTTTGCTTGTTGCAAGGCAAAATTCATCCATCTGTCTGGGTGTCTGATAGCAGGTTTTGCTTCTTCTCTGAGAATTAAATCAAATATGACTCAACCAGGAGCCAGCCTATTATTTTCGTTTTTCTGAAGCATTTTTAGTGCCTGAACTACAACCTGACTTGAGCAGATAGACACCGTTGGCCTTGAAAAGCTGAGTCATTGCCATATAGATCATTAGAAATATACTCTTCGCGTTTTGAGCTATCAGTTGAGAATTTTTTATTTCAGTTTG
The DNA here is from genome assembly GCF_910596095.1 of Thunnus maccoyii. Classification (NCBI taxonomy): domain Eukaryota; kingdom Metazoa; phylum Chordata; class Actinopteri; order Scombriformes; family Scombridae; genus Thunnus; species Thunnus maccoyii. The sequence continues at coordinate 19,515,594 of NC_056549.1, read as the reverse complement.
TTTTCTAAATTCTGCACTGACCTTTTTACCCCAACTGGTCATCCATAACCCTGAGTGCAGGAAACAAAAGCAGTTGGATATATTTTACTCTGACTCTGGCAGCATTTGAAGTTCTCCAAAGTTCTTTGATCTAGCCACTACAAAGATTGCTTGCTACGCTCCAGATGAAAAGCAGCATATCTTCGCTTAGCCCAGAGAACAGAAGACTCAGACTAGCTCAGATAATAGCCCTGAGTAGATGAGACTGTCACCCATTTGGTCCATTATAGCCCTAACAAACAAATGGCATGCTGTGTTGTTTGGAGCACAATTGGAAAGGCTGAGAGAAAGGTTGGAGAAAACTGACCTGAAAAAGACATTTACCAGTGCACAGGACATGTAACTATCCCTGGTGCATCCACATAAAAACCTGGCTAGATGAAAGGGGAGGGTGTGAGTGACAGCAGGTATGTCATTGGGAAAGGAAAGAGAAAGGTAATAGACCTGTTTCAGCAGCATGCTGCTGCTTGTCGGGGTGGAAACGTGCCTACTTTAACATCAGCCAGTGTTTGGCAGGTTGGATGCCTCTGTGCTGGCCAGAGCTACTGCTGTATACTGGTACTAAGCCATCCGTGCTGCTTTCAGAATACGACAGCAAACATTGACCATGGCACCCCCATTCTGTGTCCATCACCTGCTGTTGCTCCGTCAACTGTGCTGTTGCGTCCCAGAGACATCTGCCTGGTGAGATGCCAGACATGCTGTATGCAGGACAATCGGATTGTCCTTTCACTTCCACATGATAGATGGCAGTCCACCAAAATCCTGCCTGTAACCTTGAAAGACTTGCCTTAATCAAGGCTACTGCCTCAGCATGAGATGAAATAACTCCTGAAATACCTTCACCAGCACTCTTCTGCTCTTATGCCTTTTGCTTAAAGGATATAGCCGGTGATTTTCTGTGGCTTTCTTATTGTGAACCAATTTCATGTGCAGAGCCAAATCAACGTGTTCCTCCTTAGAAGTTTTGTGTGGTTATGCAAAGCCTGATATATCTTATTCTTCTTTGATGTAGAGTTCCGTTGCTGACCAAAAACTATGAAAAACACATCAATGAGCCACACCGTTGCACAAGGTGACATGTTCCTTCATCACAGAGTTTGGGTATGGTAGTTTGCTTAGAGACTAGCTTATTGTGCTACATATCACAGCCTCTTGACTTTATACTGAAGTTCTTTACAATATACAATGTAGTACAAAGTCAAGGGGTTGTGATATGTAATGGCACCATGTTCTTGCATATGCGCAGTGGCCTTACCGGGAACTGCTCTCCAGAGACTGAAAGTGTGATCGCTGTCTTTGGAGCCATTTCTAAACAAACTAACCAAACTGGCCAAACTCTTTGTGGTGAAGGAACATGTCATACAGTGCAACAGTGTGGTAAGTAGATCAATTAATTGTTGGTTTGGTTCTGCACATGAGATTAGTTGACAATAAGAAAAATATAGAAAAAACACCAGCCATATCCTTTAACCTGCCCTTCAAATGACAACTTCAGATTATTAAAGACAGATTAGACATGTTACAAACTGAGCAGTGTGCAACCAAAGATTCTAACTAGACTTTCATGTTTATGCTTTCAGGACCTTTTCGCCCTGGACATGGAGCCGTATCGTTACAGTGGAGTCAACATGACCGGGTTCCGCATCCTCAACACAGAAAACTCTCAGGTGTCGTCAATCATTGAGAAGTGGTCAATGGAGCGGCTACAAGCCCCACCCAAACCGGACTCAGGCCTGCTGGATGGATTCATGACAGTAGGCTTAAACCTTTTACGCTGCTTACATAATGCGTATGTTATGCTGTTCATGCAAAAACATGCTTATAGCTGTACTTCATTCCTGTATATCCAAGTGACCAAATCAATTGAAAGCCATACATAATGTAACAGCACCGTTGGGGATTTTATGCTGCAGGCACTTGAGTGCATAAACAATGATCTTTATGAAGCTATGTGACAGTAGATTAAACAAATCAATGTTGTGATGTATTTAGAGAAGAATGAGTGAGCACCAGTTGTCAATCACAAGTTCCGTGGTGCAGGGCTTCTGGGGTGGGCATGGGAACAGCATGAACGTCCTCTGTGTGGAGCTTTTGGGATGGTGCTCCTGGGTCTAAATGCTCAGTAATGAGCTGGTGTGAATGGTAATAGCCGTTTATCTGCCCTCCTGCCTCTCACAACTCTCCTCTGGGAGCGGGGCCAAAATATGACAATCTGTCAGTGTTCATGCAGAGAGAGGGAGCAAATTGGATGGAAATTATGGCCTTGGTTTTTTAGGATGCCATCCAAAAAAGCGTGGGATAAGGTGATTTGAAAGTGAAAAAGCGAATGGAGCTCGTCATGGACATTCAAGGTCCCTCTCTGGGTCTGCTGTTGTAAACAGTCAATTTACTCCACCTCCCTCACAACACCTTCCTTGCAGACAAACACCTTTTTTTCCCCCTTCTTTCAGCTGGTCTTTCTTTTCTCTTGGAAGATTTGGCAGGAGACCTAGGATAAGAAAACTGAGATATCTAATGAAATAAGTGTCTTTACATCAAAGACTTAAAGGGAATGGAGTTTGAAAATAGCAATTTCCAGGCCTGGAGAAGCTTTGGAAAAAAATAAATAAACCCAGAAAATTTTTGAAGTCATGGAAATTTGCTTCACAAATACCCGTACAAAAGAGTATATGTGGTTCAGTTAAGATTGAAAGAGAAAAATCTATATTGGTTAAACAATACTTTAATGGTTGGGGAGATCTGTTACGTACGTCACTTGACATTATGTTGTTCTCTGTGTGGGTAATGTCAGACTCAGACCTGAGTTGCAGCTTGTACTTTGACGAGATGTAAATTTGTACGAGCCAGGAAAATGCTGATTTAATAATGTCTGATTTCACATGGACAAGTATAAAGCATGGCTTGAGAAAGACCAGGAACCGGGATGTGCAAAATGTGTACTGTTGTTGTAAAGCGTTCAACATTTCAAACATGGGAGAGGCAGCGCTAGCTAGCCATCCTAAAGGAGCTAAGCACCAGGCTGCTGCTGCTGCGCATTAATTAACTCTCAACCCCATCACTGGCTTCTTCACCCCGGTGACAAACCTGACACTCACTTCCAGCTGCAGTGATTCCCTCTCATCCACCATCAAACAAGCAACCATTTTGGGTGTTGTGTCCAGAAACGAAGCCCTTACTGCAGAGGTACTGTGGCCGCTAAAGGTGGCTAATTCTCACTATTCCTACAAGTCTTGTGAAGACAAATGCCAGGTTCTTCAGGTACTTTTGGACTGGCTCTTTATTTTAGGAAACTGTCTTTGTCCAAAGTATCAAAGCAAAGATTGTATAATGCCATGTTATTTGATGAAAGCCTGAACCACTATTTACAGGCTAAACATGCATGTCTGGCTATGAGACGAGCCTGAGATGAAGACTAAATACATCGGCTCAGAGTTTATGGGCCATTCATCAGCTGATATTGCTGAGAAAATCAAGGACGTGCTCTCAGAGATCAGAATCATGAATCTCGTCCAAATCTCAATGGGTGGGCCGAACATGAATTGGAAGGTGTTCGAAATACTCCAGAAGCAAGTGCAGAATGATGTGGGGAAGTGACTAATCAATATCGGTTCGTTCGGGTTGCACATACTGCACAATGCATTCAGAGATGGAGGTAAATCAACCAGATGGGAAGTTGGACACAGACTTTCAAGCTCGTACTGGCTGTTCTAGTATTGTCCTGCCTGTCATGTAGCACACCCAGGCTTAAGTTTTGCAAGCACCGGTGGATTGAGAATGTCAATGTGTCAGAAAGAGGATTGCTGCTCTGGACGCATACCAAACACTACATCGAGATCAGGGTTTTCCCTACCATTATAAGATTTAGGAGCAGCGTCTAAGTGTTTTTTCACAGCACCTTAGCCGAATTAACAGAAAAAAAACTATGCTGAGAGTTCTCTACCACGTTTTGGTGTCATTTATGGTTGCGCTAGCTTTTCTGTCCTCTCATCTACTCTCTGTGTCAGAGTTTGACCGAGGGCAGGGTTCAACTCTTCTACACACACACACACAGGCAGCAGCAGAGAGGCTGCAGTGGAGAAAGTGAACCAGGGAAAGATAACATTTTACTCAAGTTGATGACAATGCAACACTTGTTACTGCAAGTGCAATAAAACCTTGCAGTCTCATCCACTGCTAATAGGCTATGTTTTACACAACCACAGCGCACTGGTTAGGCTGTTAGACAGCTAATTGTTATGAACAAGCTACGATGAAAGCTGTCCGTATTTAGCCTAAATGTCTAGCTTAGTTTGTAACATAGCGTTACATTAAAGCTAGTCAAATTCTTGTAAACTTAGTTACTGGCTAAGAAAGCTACTCCTTCTCTCTACCAATGGTGCCTGTGGCAAGCCGTTCTAACATTTAATTGAACCACACTCCTATCTGTAATTACATTTTAGATATCCATAATAGCATTTCTCCTAGTCAAAATTTTATTCTCACTAGCCATAATGGTAATTAAAGATACCCACTTTAACATTCTTACTGGTAGAAATTGTATTTCAAGATATCTACAACTTTGATTGTACTAGAAACTGGATTCTCACTAGGAAAAACTCTCATTTCAGATATCTTCAATCCAATTGTTACCAATCATAATTTTAATTTCAGATATCCAAAATGAAAAACCATTCCGGATATCCATAATGTAATTTTGAATATCAAAAAATACATTTTGACTAATAAAAATGTCATCTTGGATATGTACAACTGCAATTTGACAGTTAATTGTTAACTTAATTGTGGACATCTATATAAATATTGTGAATATTCATAGTTGTAATTCTTCCTATCCAGAATGCAGTTTTAGATATCTGAAATTGTAACTGATGTAGAATCAACGTAGTGGGTGACTTACTGTGAGTTGGGCAGTGCTTGGATTTGGCTCATCTGTTTTCAAAATGGCGGCTATGTCAAAAACTTTCATATATTACAGCTAAACAGAATAGGCAATGCAGTCACAGAATCTTGATTCAAATTTGATCAGCACTGCCTAGTTTGACAATTTGATCTGAGATCATCACTCAGTCATGTGCACGCAGCATTCGCCTGGGCCTGCTGCGGTCCCGCCAAAAATCATCTCTTGACTTCAGGACATGTGTAGTGTGATATCTAGTGACCACACTTGGCGGGCTTTTTATTTCTTCACTGACAGCAAATGCTGACTTCACTTATGACTAGTAACAATTGGATTGTAGATATCTGAAATGAGACTTTTTCCTAGTAAGAATTCTATTGCAGATATCCAGAATGTTCATTCTAGATATCAAAAATGTAACTGTGGATATCTGAAATTAAAAGCCCAATACACATGAATGGCAAAGTGACGTCATTTGTCCTAGGAAGAATGACGTTGCAGATATCTGAAATGACAATTGTGGATAGGAAGAATGTCATTGTGGATATCTGAAATGCTCATTTTGACTTGGAGGAATTGAATTACGGGTATCTGCAATATATATCCAGTCTAGCTATTAAATGTTAAAACGGCTTGCCATAGGTACCTGCAGGCAGTGAATCACATCAGCAGAAGAGGACAGGAGGACTGACTGATACTGACTGATGTCTGTGTTCTTCATTCTTTCTAAACTTCACTCAGTATTTTGATGTCAGGAATATTATTTATTTTACTGACATTTTAGATTTGTTTCCAGTGAGATATCATTGAGTGTATATAGTGATTTTGCTGTGGTAAACATTACTGTTGATGCTCTAGAAACAATATTTAGTTATATTTAAAATATAAATCAATTCTAATCCTGTTCTAGATTTATTCTTTTTTTTTTAATAATTTAAAAAACCTAATTCTTTAGTAATGAAAAAGAACCAGTAAGAGTATTGGTAAAGAAGCAGACTGATAAGAGTGTGGAACAGATAAAGATACAATCCTAATGATACCCATCCCTACAGCTGGATAATAGCTACACCCTGACTATAAATGTAGCTATTAGCCAACCTGTGTTTTTTTATAAATATTGTAATGATAATAGTCCAAAATTGAAAATGAAAATTGAAAATGCATTGTTTTTAGTCAAATTTTCATTGGGGAGGACACCCAGACCTCCCAAACAAATGACCTCTCACACCTCACCGTAATCACGGCACCTAAGCCCACCAGAAACCTAGGGAAAACCCTGGAGATGGTTGGGAGAGGTGAACTACCCAATCCAAAAGTGAAGTCATTTGAGAAGGTGAAGATCCGCTGTGCTGATGCTCTCTTCACAGTGAAAGTGAGGATACAGCAGTGCAAGAGAAATCAATCCTGGTGAGGGTATTGGCTTTGCAGCAGAAGCCAAACTGAACCAACTCAGGTCTTCCAAAAACATTTCAGAGAGGCTGAAGATGGACTACAAGAAACTCTTGATCACATACTCTTGATCACACTCCTTGAGAAGTTGCTGACGAAGGCTCCAGCGCATCATACATAAGTGAGAAGCATGCAGTGCCTCGACCCAAGACGCATGGCTGGATCTAAGGAGCTGTGCGTAAGTCAAATGAAAAGAATGTTGCACATACTTGTTGAAGCTAAACACATAGATGAGGCACTGTGTGATATATCCTCAGAGAGTTTAGGGAGTTTTGTGATTCGGCTACTCTTCAGGCTAAATTCAGGGAATTTCACCCCAAAACAGATCAAGTGGACACCCTGCTGTATGAGACAATGTGGACAAAACCATAATTTTCCAGAGTGTGGGATGTGGTGAAGATTCTACTTGTCTTGTCTCATGGACACGCCAGTGTGGAGAGAGGATTTTCCATTAACAAAGAATTGACTGTGAAGAATCAAAAGGAGAGGTCTCTGGTGGTTCAGAGGCTCATTGTTGACCATGTCAGATCTGTTGGGGGCATAACCAAGAGACCAAGAGATCACAGAAGAGCTGCTCCTTTCAGCTGCAGGAGCCAGGCTACTTGGATGAAGAGGAGAGAAAGAAACAACAGCAAGCTGTTGACTTGAAGAGGAAGGCCCTCACATATGAGCTAGATGATGAAAAAGAAGACGGCTAGGATGGAGGCTGGTATTTGTGCCCTTGAGAAATGAACAGATGAATACACTGAGAAAGCAGATCTACAAGCAAACTGACCTTCATCACCAAATCCAACAGCTTCTGCTGAACCACAAAAGAAAAGAAAGCCTCTCTGCTGAAGATTGAAAAGCATATTGATGAAAAGCTTGCAGAAATGAAAAAATGAACTGTGAGTGGATTGTTTTTGGGGGATTCAAACAGGGAAGGTTATCTTCTGTTAATGCTCAATTAGGTTATTAATGAAAAGGAGGCATAGTTGGTTTAAAATCTTCTTAGTTACAAAATCTTATATTCCCAAAGACAGTTTATCTCCAACACTGCTGCCCTCTGAAGTTAATGTCAGTGTTACTGGACACTTTTATTTACTTATTTATTTTTCAAACAACGTTGCCTCTCTGTCATTTATCTTAATTAGGGCTATACAATGAGGTTATCAGGGTTTGACACATTTTATTCTATAAACATCTCACCGGTGTGTCAGTGTTACTTAAATAAATGTATATTTTGTATCAAACCACATAGCTTGTCATTAATTTTAATTCGGATATACTGTGGTAAATCTTGATGTGGATTTTTATTCTTATTTTTCATGTATACACAGATGTTTCAGAGAATGTATGGTCATGAAAATTTGCCTCAAAGACATAGAAAAGTCATGGAAATGTAGTGGTAAAGATGTATATGAACCTTCAGTCACAACCTTAATTCACTCTTCAAAAAGATCAAAAATGAAAACACATCAAATCAGGTATAGAAATCCTTTTGTTTATTATTTTCCTAAATAAAGCCACATACATATATCACTTCACTGCAACGTCTGGTCAGAAATACACAGCAAATACTGCTGTAAATATAGAAATATCATATTTCATTTCCCTCAAGAAACAGTATGTGTGTCATTGTGTGTAACACTTGTGTGTGCAAAAACAAGCAAAACTGTTATGTATGCAAAAAAGATTAATGCAATGCACAAAGAGGTTAAATCACTTGATTTTTTCCCCCCTCCACCGGAAATGAATGGATATTAGTAGAGAATGTTGAATTGATTAATTAGCATTGCATGAATCATTTTGTCAGATCCTATACTACATATTGACGTATCTCAGTGGACTAGAACCAGTGTTAAATAATAAATAATACGTCCAAAGGCTCAAGCAAGCTTGGCAAAGTACTTCATTAGAGTGCACTATTTATAAATCTCGGCTCTGATGTATTTTATTCTTTAAAGTGTTCCACCCTTAGAGGATTTCTTATAATGAGTGAATGAAGAGATAGGAGCATGAATATAAAAATATTGTCATTTTAATGGTATAATAAAGGCGTTGTGGAAAAACTGTTTTGCTGGTGATTAAAAAATAGCCTGTATCTACATTTAGACATATAAGAATTCAAATAATATTTGGTTTTTCTGCAACTCAAATGTGTTTATTTATTTGTCAGACATTTATGCTACAGCGCTCTGGGCTGAGGAGCCACCTTGTAGGGTATCATTAAATTAAAGCGAGAGAGGGATGCAGCAGCCTGCGTGTGACTTTCCACCCCTGACCCTCCCTCCAGCCCTTTATTTCCTCTCTCTCATACCTTGTTCTTATTCTCTGCAACACAGAAGCCTTGCTATGCTCCGGGCTTGTTTGTGCTTGGTGACCAGGCAACAGTTGAGTAGCGATGGTTACCAGGACAACGCTGTCCATGTCACCTTGCTATTTCATGAAGGATTGATTGACTGAGATGGGAGGAGGAGGAGGAGGGAGGGAGGGGAAGGTGACATGGCGGCGGCAGGAGGGGGGTTGATGAGGAGCAAGAGGAAAAAGAGAACGGGCAGGAAAGATGGGGGTGGGGATGTTACAAGCGTCGAGAGGAACATGCAGTGTTTTCTCACGCCACTAGGCTCGCATTAATGCAGGGTGGTGTATAATCACGGTGACATTCGGTGCCTTGGGTGAGGCCAAGTGTTGTCTCAGGGAAGGATGCATAATGAGAAGTCACTCCTCGGCCCAGGCAGGCTCGCAGCCACAAACCCACTCAGCCTCTGCCTCTTAACTCTGTTTGTCAGAGGTATCTCTGACACAAAGGGATGCATAATAAGAGCAGGGATTCAAATTAGTCCAGTTCATTTGAGTGTTGCCGTGCAAGTGCGGGTAATTTCGTCTGTTTGTGTCGACTCTTTAACCAAACCCCAAGAGAAACAGAAATTGTTGTCACCCTCCATCCTCAGGTGAATTAACAGTTAAAGACCTACAAGCTATAGATAGACAGTAAGGTAGACAGGCAGACAGATAGATGTTGTATCTAATCTAATTATTTTATTGTCACATCTCTGTATAATTATTGCCTACAGCTAATAAGATATTTGGTTTTAATGCTTTGTTGCAATTTGGATTCTTTAAAATCCCCATTCACTGAGCTAAGTATAAACTTGGCTTTAATTGAGAGGGAAAATAACAGCTTCCCAGTTGTATACCTCACTTACGCTTTAGGCCTAGATATTTTTTACATCTGCATCATTTCATTTATGTCTACATTTCATTGAGCTATAATTATAACAACAGAGGGCTGGGTGTTCTCCAGTGTCATTGACGCAATTGGAAATTCTGGTGTAATAGTTCATAATAATGACTCTTTCATTAATACAGAAAAGTTGTTTAAATAATATGTATGACATGATGAGGCTGCTCCTTTAGTTCACATGGGACACTGTAAAAAGCATGTTAGAGTAACACAGGGTAAATACATTGGAAATACAATAAGTACACAAAGATACTTAAGATACTTCCAAGCTACTTCAAATGTGACAATTGTTTTTTCCTTTCCAACAGCAGCTATTGTTAATATATCCTTGAGCAAGACACTTACCTTTGAATCAGCAAGAGAACATGCATGTTCAGCAAACTGCCCCAGGATATTGCAAATAATTGCTAATGACAGTGATTTAAAAAAAAAAACATTAGTCCCTAACATAGAACTGTAAATTGCTTTTTGTCCTCCCCCTAAAAGGCTCTATAGTCATAAAAACAATGTGTTCAGCTGCACATAGTACACAAGGAAAGCTAGTTTTGGTGATATACAGATGATAAAGGAAGTAAAAGTTGAGTTTCTTTTCCTCAAGGTTTTCAGTATGGTATATTAATGATATTAATGGTCTGCATGTATTTTCATTCTGTAACTGCCTCCCTATGTATTTAAAGTTCATTTGTATAGGGACAAGAATATAGTATGAACTAGTTTGCGATGCCAGTCCCTAGATGGGCCTTTAAAATATATACTCAACTCAACAATAAAAAACATATGGAAATGCACAAAACTTAACAATACATATATATACAGTACATAAAAGCACAAAACTCAACAATACAATACATACAAAACAGCACAAGACACAAACAATGCTCAAATACAAACAATTTACAAATAATAATACAATAAAACTATTATAAAATGACAAGCATCACTCATGGCTACATGACTGATCCCTCTTTAAAAACTCTTTCAATTTGAGTTTAAACTGATATCAGTCATGATCCGTACAGAAGTTATTAATTGCAGGGTCCGCCTTTCCCCCACGAGATACAAATTGCGTACACATGCAGAAGGGATTCACAGGAAATGATTAATGCACATACCGTGCACCATTTCACCAAATTTGCGATCAATTTCCTCTCCTGTTAATTATGACATATTTCACTAATCAAAACAAAGCCCATACCTGCAATCTGTGCCTGAGCATGTGAAAAACCTGTAGGACTCGCAGATTTATCTGCAATTTGTAAGTGACCATTATTTGTGCAACGCTGCCACCATTTGCAGTCGGTGTGTGAGAGGTGCTTGCAAATTGCTTTTGTGAAACGGGCACCTGAGTGTTATTCTGGGGATAAAATTGGAAGTGTGCATTTTACATCATGTGAATGACAATTTAGTTGGCTTCATCATTATACTTCTATATTAAAACAACACGACACAATGAATCCTCTCAGCCCTAGTTCTTTGGTTGCACTGTAAACACATACATGAATTACTCTTCTTTCATTTTTCTGACAGAATAGCCACTCCAAGTGTGCTTGCTGCCCCAGTGTGGTTGTTACATGTGTCCTTTCAAACTGATACCTGTATTATTAAAACATACTTGTTGTTACCATCAGTAACTGCAGGTATTCCCTTGTCATCAGGACTGAAATCTTAGCAGAAGGGTTGACTTTTATTTCATTTAATTTTTTTTTAAACAAAGCGCACTATTAGTTGAATATACTTTTTTCAGTGTTAGCAACAATAAGAGATACTGTGTTGAGAGAGGGAGAGCAGGCTTGCAAAGAAATGTTCAGTACTGGGATGCAGAGACAGGAAGATGCAGAGAGAGGGGGAGAAAACCTGGAGAAAACAGATACCTCGCTGCATTAACGAGCATTGCTGGGAGCAGAGCGGGAGCCGCCCACACAGTAAGAGCAGGGCGGAGGAACCTGCAAGGTAACACTCTGGTTAGAAGGTGTTTAACCAGGCATGTTTACATACAAGTATGTGTTTGTACTGTACTGTATGTAAGTGTGAAACACACTGAGCACATACTGTAAGGTGTCTGATTCAATTCCCCACATTTGGTGGCGCCTCTGTAGGGGAGGACTTGGCTCTGGTTTGGCCTCTCGGGTTTGTGGTTGGGTAGCACATGGCTGCCTGGAATGTGACAATGGGAAGAGAATACAACACATGAATCCTTCTCCCTGTGAGGTTCATTCATACAATATTTCAACCAAATGAGGGTCCTCAGTCTGTTCCCCAGCCAGCATGATATTGAATAGAGGACATACGTTATACTGTAATTTTGCCTGATATGAGTCATAGCACAAATAGAATTTACTGGAAATTAGTTTCAGCATTTGGGGATACCATTTATTTGCTCAAAACTAACTTGAGTTTTTACCCTGCAGCTTAAATAAGTTCTACACTGCACTGGATGTGCTCACAAGAAATATCCAAAGATAGTAATATTCTGCAGCCATAGCTGCATCGCCTGGCTGATACATCAGCACAGCCAATATTATCAGCCACTGTTCACTTATCATGTTTTACCAGCATATACGTCATGATAACTAACAACAAATTGCATTACAGAAATGCTAAAGATATGTTTGAGGTCATTTAGAAACAGAGTCACCATTACTGCCCCAGAGAGCGCAGACATAAAATGCCCCGCTTATTACATATCCTGGTCATAATGCTTTAATGACCAAATTAGATCATCCAAAAATGTGTAAAAGAATATTGATAGCAGATATACTTTATATACAAGAGATTTTCATCAGTACTGGACTCAAAAATCAATTATCCTCAAATCAGGTGTCATCGCAACCTCTCCAGTGCTTTGATAACACCTATTTTTTTTTGTAGCTACACAGAATACCATGTTGCTTGGATGTTATATTTGGTTAAAGGATGGACAGAGCTAACAGAATATCTCCTCACAGGTTCACAGGTTGGTTGCGTCCATTACAGCAATGTGATCTCCCTCCCTGTGATCACAGTTGGCAGAGGAGAGAGCCTTTTAAAGACAGCAACTGTGGAGAGCAGACACTCGGTGCCCTGTGCCGGGCACCACCAGCTGGGCTTGGCACAGCATCAACATTATTAGCACCAATGCTCCCTTGGTCCATAGAAGCCTTTTGTGAGTGAGAACAGGCAGAGGAAGAGAGAGATGGGGAGGTGGGATTTAAAAGAAAGATTTAGCTTTTTTTTTTCCATGATTTTGCTTCCTCTAAAATATGTTACTTTAATGTCTCATTTATCAATTTACATGCTAATGAGCTAAGCTAAAAGACAAATTTAGACAGAGGAAAAGACAAACAATAGAATATGTTAAAAAGTCAAAACACTACCAAACAGATTCCCTAACAATATCCACCTACAAGTCACACAACATCCACATGTGCACATGCACACTAGACATTCCTCGACAGTAATGCAAGCAGGCGCCTTCTGATGTTATATAGGACCATAAAAGCCTGTGCAATCAGCAACTACAACCATCATTAGATCACTATCACACAATCAGTCCCTGGAGGCCAGTGCAGGCAGCAGGAGCTGTATGTGTCATGGTCACAATTGTGCTCAGGGATATTGGTTGGCCTTGAGATCTCTTGGCAAGCTATCATCCTTTTAGAGGCTGGCACACCCACCTACCTGCACACACATACACACATGAGTACTGCGTAGTATGCATATATAATGAACATGCAGTATGTCAGCAATTAAGTGCAAACATACACGCATAAGCATAGAGTACATATAGTACTGTACACAGACAGAGAGGCATACAGTACATTCACACAGGCATGTGGACAAAAAGGCAGATAGGCACTCATATACTAGCAGAATATGTAAAGCACAAATAGACCTGCATTCCACAGGATTTTCATTCCACTACATGTATTTGGCAGTTATAGTTACTTTGCAGATTAAGATTTTAAAAACAGCAACATTGAGCATATAATGAAAGTAAACGTTTAAATACATTTTTGCACAGATGGAGGACTGTGGATTTTTGGCCCCCATAACTTACATTGTAAGTGCATTATGTAAGTGCATCTTTAAATTTTTTATGAACAGGACGAAGTATTACAGCGAGAAAAACACGGCTGTTCATTTGGGCACCGGACTCTTATTTTAGCACAGACTTGAAAAATTGTGAATCTAGACTTTAATGCATTACACAACTGTTTTCACACACTCCGATCTTCATGTGTAAAAATAGTACCTTACTTTTGATACTTGGGCACATTTTGTTGTTAATATTTAATAGTCATGCACATAAAAAATGACAAATATAACGGAACATATGCAAGAAAACATATCTCTTGAATGCACATGTGAGGATAAAAGGAGGAATCCATGCTGTGTTGTACTGTAGCACCCTCCTTACAGCTTAAAAATAACACTTGTGCACATTCTCATGCAGTATCAGCACAAAATAAACAAAAGGTGTTGGTAGTACCCATTTTTGGAATTTATTGTATCATCCTACCCAGGTATTCTAGGGAGACCCTTGCAAAATGCCCACTGTTTAGCAGCAACCCAGATGTAATTAACACTGCCTGTGTTGTTTACACTATGAATCAAGCATGGACTCCCTCCATCCTGCTTGTATCCTCGAGTCCTCTCTGTCTCTCTCTCTTTCTCTGTGAAGGGCTATTTAGCCCTTCTCCTCCTCCACTCTTGAGTCCAGCTCTGACTTGTAGTTTTCTCAGATGACACCTAATTCTTGGGAGACTGACCATTGAATTGCAACCCATGTCTTCTCCTTGTTTTCAAGAGGTTTAGATAGTAAGAGCTTTGTTACTCTAGAAAAATTTTGGAAAGTGCAGCCAATGAACTGAGGGGAGGAAAAACCTGTGGAGTGGGCACCTACTAGCCTTTTTAGTTAAACCTGGCTGGAGGCTGATCAAATATAAGAAAAGGCCATCATGTTAAATAGTCACTTAATCAGATGTAGGTTAGGCAGCATGATGTTAATTAGGGTGAACTCAGAGTGGACAGTGCTGCCAACAGCATGCTGTTGCCTGAATTGTCTGGTGGGACACGAATGCTCTGAGGATTGTATTCCTCTTTTGTCAGACTTAATAAAATAATTATCATATTTGATTTTCCTCATGTAAAGACATTTACAGTAATATTTTTATACATTAAATAAATGCTTTCTGCTTATTGCGTTTGCCCAAAATTAGAAAAATCTTTATAAGCATAAATCTGCTAGTGTGTCAGAAATAGTTTCAGGCAGCAGCACCAGTGGTTTGCTTTGAACAAACAGAAGAGGGACTAGGTAGTTAGCATGAGCAGCCTGTGCATGTTTGAACTGCTTCTGCTGTTAAAGTTATGTAAACTATTTTTTTATGTTCATTGTCTCAGCAGGTCAATAACTCCCCTCCTCTTTGTCCAAATTAAAATGTGCTTTTTGTTGGCATTAAGAGGGGAAAAAAACAATGAAGAGAATTTATTCATTCACTCATTCATTCAAGTGTAGTAATTGAAATTCAAGCATATGTCAAGGTTGGTAATTTGATAAGAATACGACAATGTAAAATAAGTATGTATAGACATACATCAAACAGAGTCCTACTTACTCTCACCACTCCCTCAGGACTCTCTCTTTTAAACCAGCTCTGCAGTGTAGGCTTTCATCCCTCTTTTAAGTGCGCTTAAATCTACAATAAAACCATGAATGTGCTTTAACATAAATCCAACTCCATCAATGGATCCGTTACCCAGGGCTCCTCGTAGGAAGAAGCCAGTCTTACTTTCCTGTGACAAAAACCTCATTTAAAAAAAAAAAAAAAAAAAAATGCAACAAGGCCGCTGTGTTGCCTCAGCATGTGGAAATGCAATGTGAGAAAGGGATTAAACCTCCAACGCACAGAGAAAGAGAAAAATGACAGTGACGGCAGTGGCAAAGCCCCCTATATACCCACACTCTGAGCAACGCTCACGCACAGCTCAGTCAAATACTGTAGAGAGCAACCAGGGAGGGTGGAGGGAAGACACTGAAAGGAAGACAAAGAGGATAAGGGGAGAAAGCGATAGATGTGAAGGGAGGAGGGACTGGGGCAGAACTTAGGCGGTCATAAAGAAAGAGACGAAGAGAGATAGAGTGGAAAACTTACGGACAGAGAGAGAGAGATGGCACATCGAGCTGCAGTCACCCAAGGGCTTTTTCCCACCAAAATGATCTGACACTGCCTCTTCTCCCTTCTCTGCTAGGAAAGCCCGAAACAGCCATAATATGCCCCATAAATCACATATGTCACATTTCAGTGTTTTTCAACTCTCATCTTTTCATTTCCCGTATTACAAATGAAAGTTTGCACAAATCTCAATGCACTAACTCAGTTTCGTGGCTCAGGGTCTCATGTAACACATCAATGTCACCAATGCATCTAACAATTTACAGTTTTATCACTACAATTGGAAAGACTCATTCTTACATGGCTAAATAAATAAACACAAAGGAGGAACAAGTACACAGCTAAACCAGAATAACTAATAAGTAGTAGAAACTTCGCAAAATTGAGACAAGGCATCAGAAATCACACATAACACAACAACTGTAACCTGTATGCTCCTTCAACTTAGAATAGAGAATAGTTCAAGATTTTGGGAAATACAATTTATTTGCTTTTCTTGACAAGAGTTCGATGAGAAGATAGGTACCACTCTCATGTCTGTCTATTCAATATAAAGCTGGAGGCAGCAGATGCTTAGCTTGGCATAAAGACTGGAAACAGAGGGAAAGAGCTAACCTGACAAAATCTGCCTACCAGCACCTCTAAAGCTCAATATGTAAGTGTTTTTTTGCACTTTACTTTTTGTGCAGATATAACAAGTTAATTATTGAGCTTTTGAGGTGTTTTGTTATCTTAATATATATTCCTTTAATTGTCATTTTAACTTTTTTTTGACAATGTTATTTAAGGTTTACATCCAATGAATTATTATGTAGATCATCCCACCTACCTCACCCACAGACAGAAAGCAAAATACAACAACCAAAATAAAGCGAGAGAAAAAAGACAAACAAAAAGCCAGATAGTAGTCAATTTAACACAGTTGCCCATGATATTTAAAATCTTTACAGAATAAGGTGAGAGACAGTGATCTATCTTTGTTAGGATTTAGAGTCCATGTCCTTGTCCAGACCACTCCCAAGCTAGTTCTGTTGTACCAAATTTTCTCCAGGTGTTTCATCCAGCCTCTGTTTAAAGACAGGAGGGCAGGTAAAATTCCGATTTTCAAAGTCTTTTAGCTGTGACCATTCTGAACATAAGAGTTTTCTGTACATGAATCGGTGGCAGCATAGCATCTTTAGAAGAACCAGTTCATGATCCACCTCTATCTTTCTCCTATAAATTGTAATTGATATGACTTGAAGTCTTAAGGAGCCTCATTCATTAGCAAGGAGGGTTCACTTATGTCTATGCAGGAAGCTCACTAGCTGCTCTTTTGGAGCTTTTGATGTTTTTCGATGAAGTTGAAATTCGTCACTAATTATGTACAGACATTTCTGACAAGTCCCTCATGGAAGTTTCATCTGTGCAGATGAAGTAAATGCACACAGTCAGAATGACACTCTAATAAAGTGGAAATTCTAAATCGTGGTGTTTTTTTGTTTTTTTTACAGAAAACACAACTTGACTAGTGAAGATTTAATTGCTGATAATCATGAATTTTAAAATGCATCTGACAAGCAGCGCTTGTGACTAAAATACTTGCACCGACTGTGCAGCGAAGCGACACAAACACATATAAACTATGGAATGAAATGAATAATTACCCCACTCTTCTATCAAATCATCAAACCCCATGGGTCTGTCTGTGATGTGAGGGCAGAGTGACTCCGGCTCCAAGAAAACAATGAGCCTCCTTCTCTCCCGCTGACATTGTGACTCTGCTGCTGATGGCAATGCTGCCGGTGTGTGTGTCTGTGTGTGTCTGAGTGCATGTGTGTACATATTTTTGTGTGCGCGTTGTTGCTCTGTGGCTGGCAGCTGCAACCCAGTGATGCATGGTGAATAACAGGTCAGTGCTAATCTCATTAGGGCTAATCAGATGTATATGATATGTATAAACAGAGGAGTTCCACTGTACACAAGAAGCCGCAGTACACGTCCATCACCAGACTGATAGTGATGTGGATGTGTGTGTTTAGAATAATACTGGGAAGAGGGCGACTGATTGAGAAGAGGTGAAAAGAGAAAGAGAGATGTCGTTTTTCAGGGTGCTACATTATCCTAGGAATTATGGAATTATGCACAGGTAGAGCGCTGATGTGAATACTGATGCAGTGAAAAGGAATACATTTGTGTAAACACACACGCGGACATACACACGGCAGCTAGCTCAGAGTTTGCAGCTCACCTGTTCTAAACGAGGAAACTACTGTACATGCACCTACGACAAATGAGGCGTGCCTCTGGGAAGCATGCAAGTTGAGTTTTGTTGCCGTGTTTGTGTTTGTGGCGTACACACATCTTGCTAATTGATTCGTGCATACGTGTTTTAATATTTGTTTGCTCCTCATGTATCATGTTTATGAGAAAATGCACAGATGAACTAAGACATCAAGGGCTGGAAAGGAAAGATGTAAGGTGTGAAAAAATGTGTGTCATTAAATATAGGGAAAAGTGTCTGGACTGGTACTTTTATGGAAGCAGAGGGGATTGCACAATTTCAGATGGTGATGTGTTTTGAGTGAGAGAGAGAGAAAGACAGAGAGAGGTGGGAAAGAGAAGGCAACAAAGGTTTTGGACATCTTGTTTGAAACTCTCTCCCCTCTCTTGTCTGAGTGTCCCAGGGGTTCAAGATTGGTTTCACTTAAAGCACTTAAAACACCCCACAGGACCCGTTCTTGGCCCTGAAATAAATATCAAGATCACTCTTGGATTGTTTTTAAATTGAATGCAATCTGCCAGAGCTGTAAGCCATCACTTCACATTTTTTTCCCCTTGATCTTTCCTTCTTCCACTTGATGCCAACTTCTTTTCTATCACAAAGGGATTTCAGGAATTGCTCTGCTCCAAAGGCAAGAGATCTTTGCCATATAAATAATTTGAGCCAGACAATGTCTGATATATTATGGCAATCGAAAGTTAAAAGATGGAGGAAATATTTCTAAGAATGGTTGTTAAGTCGGAGGAAAAGCTAATAAAATTACATAAATCATTCAAACAAAGAGGCTTATGGGGGATTGAGTGGAGTATTTTGGTCACACACATGGCAGCACACACAACTGTTCATAATGTAAAACATCTAATAAACTCCTTTTCTGAAATAAACTGAATCTCTTGCAGCCAAATCGATCTTTATGATATAATAAACAAATTAGATTTTCAAAAAGAAAAACTCTCTTCACTGCTGCTTGTAAGCATCTACGTATATATTGTTATCCCTCTACAAAACTATTATTGTTGCATGTTGTAAGACATTTTCAAAATTTTAAGACAGGGAACTGTAGTTTCCTGCCAAAACTGGCCAGCTTTGAGATAAATATGGAATGAACCTGAACTACTGGATATTTTCTACAATTGTAAGTTTGCAATTATAAATTCATTGTACAAGAAAATGCACGCTGAAAGTCTGACAGGTACTCTTAAAATCCTTTTCTCCTCAAAGCATGTGAAATATCTGGCACAGGGTGACATAATCCTACCCTTTCCCAGTGCACATTTTCGGTCAATTTTCTGTCAAGTTTTAATACCTTGACGCAAATGGAAATGGGAAATATTTTCATGACAAACTATTTGGAAATTTCTTATCTCACTGGCGGACTTTTACTCTTTGTGCTGCATATTAAATAGAAACGAAAAAGTTAGACACTTTCACTTCAAGCATTTCTTGAAGTGAAGGATACAAGTTAACGAGTAACTCTGATGGTTTCTTATTATCAACGAAAAGATCAAACCCAAAAATGAAATGAAGCTACTAACAAATATTTGCCAAAGCCTGATATATTGTAAACTATGCCAGAGACCTCATTTGTTGTCCAAAACCTATTAAATACACATCAATAAACCACACTGTTACACTGGGTCACACTGGGTCTTTCATTACAATCCACATGGGCGCTGAAGTTTATTCTGAGTCAGTCACACATACACCGTCCTGCTGCTATAAACGCTCACTAGTGCACGAAATGTAGATTAATGTGCTGCTGAAAATAACCCCCAACAAATGCACTATTTACGCCTGTTTGAATAACCTTTGCTAAAAACTGCAGTGCTTATTTGTTTAGGTAATTAACCAGCCTTTAAAAAATAGACTATATATTGCTTACAGACAGGCTGGGGAAGTTGGAAAAGAGTGAGGCAGATAAACACCAATAGCTTTGGTGTCTTCAGAGGATTTGTTAACAATAAGAAGAATATAGAATAACATTAGCCGTATCCTTTAACAGTTGTTAAGCTTTGATGAAATACCATCAATTATCAGTCACACATCAAGGTTGTGCTAAAATATCCAGTAGGAGTTCATACCAAACCATAATCCAGTATGAAAAGTAAAATAAAAATAAACTTCAAAGTACAACTTTCACATTGTATCTGTTTTTTAGCAAACATCTTGTCAACTGTTTTTAGAAAACCTGTCATCAGATATTTTTTTTCCAAACATGTTTTTCTTAGAATATATTTATAATGATTTATTGGAAGATTGGAAGATGCTGGATCTGTAGATGGAAAAACAGTGATGTGATATTGATCGATTTTAGGCAGAGAATGTCAGAGTTGTGGGAGGAAAGTTAAAAAGTCATAAGCAAAGCTGAGGTGAAGTTAGTATTTGTTAAAAAAAAAAAAGACAGAAAGAAAGAAACAGGGATTTTATTTGAATTACATGAATTCAACCATGTCACGGTCAAACTAAAATCAATCCAGGAGTGAATTTGTTGAATAAATGAATTCAAAATGAACCATGTTCTTTTGAAATGGAATGCAGCGGAGTGAAACTGAATGTGATTATTACAACTTTTCTCAATTCAGAGTGAGCTGCATCCAGAGAAAAAAGCAAACAAGCCTTCAATCCAACTGCATGTCTCCGTATTTAGTTGGCAGCACAATAATTGGATGATTGGACATGATGAACTTTCCCTTTAGTGGAGAAAATAGTGTTTGGATATTGACTGTGTGTAGAAGTCCTCTCCTCTTCTCACGAAATTGACTACCAAAATGACAGCCTCTCTCCTAATCAACATTTGCCATGAATACAACAGACACACACACACACACAAACACATCCACACATTGCCTGCACTGGGAGAGCAGATATGCCATGAGCTGTTCTATTTCCCAGGAAAGCAGCGGGGATGAAAGAGTGCAGAGATGGGTCTCCCATCCTCTGATCTGCAGCTGCCTTTGACACCAGCAGTCACCAACTCCAAAAGCACAGAAAAACCGAGGGACAAGCTAAAAAAACTGACAATCTGCCCACTAACACAACTGCACATAAACTCCCTTCCCTCTTCTGTATCTTGAATTTCCTCTTTCCTTTCTGTTGGAAGTACTCCTTTAATTGACCTGCCACCTTAAATAGAGGTTGAAGAAATTGTACATGTAGCATAATTTTAGCTCCACCCAGACCCTTCATCCACTCCTTTGCTCTCACATGGATGGCATGGGTGCTCCATTTGCGCATATAGAGACCACATAGGGAACTGATATGAGCTGAACAGCAGCTCATAGGTCTCCCGCTGTGCGCCTAGCTGCACTGAAGCCTGGCTCATTCTCCCTGACAGCCAGCACATCCGCAAAGACCCTATAGCCGCAGATACTTTGTGATCTCTAAGTCATTTTTCATTCCCCACCTTGCAGGTTGGTCATCCAGGACTTGTCAAATAAGATCATCACATTTTATTTCAGCCTCAGTGGGACCATGGAAAGAGGATCTGAGCTGAGCTGTAATGTGTTGACCTGGGTAAACGTAGAGTGTCTCAAACTGTGTGGACAGCCAGCATGAAAGGAATTCATGTGTGGCGGGCAGAGCGGTAAAGATAAATCTCGGCATGTCGGTGTGAGAAATTTCAGTTCAAGCATTTACTCCCTTTGAGGACTTATTACTAGGGTTATATGGATGGCTATCGTGCACTTTTCAACGCGATTCCCCATGAATCCCAGCTATGTGTTATTTATTTAGCATGTTACACCAAGTCTGCCAGCCTGAGTTGTCCCGACTGTACTGGTGCCTGTTTTGCGTTCCCTCTCTCTCTGGGGAACAGGCACACCCATCAGGAATCATTAGTCTTTACAGTGACAGGCCTGCCTTCCACTGAGAGACTCTCCCTGGCGGAGCTTTCTCATTGCCTCAGACAGTGTTTGGGTATTTTTACTAACAGGCTGAGACACTGTGCCATTTGTGCGGGGCATTTCTTGCTAACATTACTCTTAATTTATGTTCTCTTGTCCTGAGTAAAGAGTAAGGCAAGTCACCTGAGACTCGCACACAATTTCTTATGTTCCTACGCAGGTGAGTGAACAAATGGATGAATGAAAGGTCATGTGGACAGATGTCTTAGCAGGTGTTATAAAAAGGTCTAATAATATTACCTCCCTGTTCCACAGACGGACGCGGCGCTGATGTATGACGCCGTGCATGTGGTGGCGGTGGCGGTGCAGCAGTCACAGCAAATCACGGTCAGCTCTCTGCAGTGTAATCGCCACAAGCCGTGGCGCTTCGGTGGACGTTTCATCAGCCTCATCAAAGAGGTACAAGGCCACCGTGGCTATCGCTGTGCACCATATCCTGACTTCAGATCCTGGTATCTGCTGAACACTGTAGCTTTGTTGTGTTACATTGATTAGTGCAATCACCTCTGTTTGCAAGAATTTCCTTTGTAAATCACTGTAATGCTTTTATGAGTGTAGGTTTTTAGAGCAACTATCTTTTCATCATTGTCTCTCTCTTTTAGAAAACTCTGATCATTATAAAACCCATATAAACATCTGAAACAACTTTATTGCTTAATCTTAACAATCTCAATAATCTTCATGAATTTTTAATGTAAATAATCACTGTATTATCCGCAGTAACTACATGCTTTTTGTGATGTTTCATTCCCTTTCTCGTACGTCCCCTCCGTGCGTATCTCTGTCCGTGTTTATATCAAAGCCCCTGTGTGTCTCCTTAACTCTAGTCAGGGTCAGCCATTTGCTTTGTTCTACAAAGCTCTTTCATTCTGTGGATGGTATCATTGCAGGTAATTTTCAGAATGAGCCATTGTAGTAGCTGGCGTTTCCTCCCCCTCCTGTGTCTGCTATCGCTCTCCATGCCCGTCTGTTCCTCCAATGGCTTTGAAGTGAAACTTCAAGCACAATGAACCACATGCATAATGAACTCTTACCTGTCAAACCTGCTTCTATTCTCTCTGCTTTACCGTTTCGTGTTATGTTGTTGCGATAGACAGTGAGGGGAGAGCCAGACGGAATTCATAATTGGGAAAGAAAAAGTTTGGCGGTTAGAGGTTGGATGGATATTGTTGAGAAAGACGATACCTTAAGGTTAATGGAATGACTGTGCAGAGAGCTGAGGATTTTAGTTATTATTATTATTGTATTTATGTCTGCAGGCTCACTGGGATGGTTTGACGGGACGAGTACTCTTCAATAAGAGCAATGGACTGAGAACAGATTTCGACCTGGATGTCATCAGTCTGAAGGAGGAGGGACTGGAAAAGGTACGTCATTGATTCAAACCCGGTGAACTTGATTTCTGTCATTGGAGTCCTAATGGAAAAAAGAAAATGCGGCCCTGATTTGCCACATATTTTCATCAGTAGACAAGAAAAGGAAAAATACAAACTTTACCCTGAAATGTTTCCACAGATTGGAACATGGGATCCTCCCAGCGGTCTGAATATGACAGAGTCTCACAAAAGCAAGACATCCAACATCACCGACTCTTTGGCCAACAAATCCCTTCGTGTATCCACCATACTGGTACCATAGCCAAATAAAAGCACAAGCAACACACACACATACACATACAGTCACTGAGATTAATGATACACATGAACAGTATATACAAACACATAAAAAGAGCTAAATATCTCATAATTCATACAAAACACATACATTGGCACAAACTTGTTTTGCTCACACACTTTCTCCCCATACAGGAGGAGCCATATGTGATGTTTAAGAAGTCGGACAAGCCTCTGTATGGGAACGACCGTTTTGAGGGCTACTGTATCGACCTGTTGAGGGAGCTCTCCGGCATCCTGGGCTTCCGCTACGAGGTGCGATTAGTGGAAGATGGGAAGTACGGCGCACTGGATGAGGGTACAGGCCAGTGGAACGGCATGGTGCGAGAGCTCATGGACCATGTGAGTCAACAGTCAGCAGGGTTCCATACAATAAGATGAAAAAAATAAAATTAAAACATGCAGATTTCTTCTTAAAGCAAGGTAATACTTAACACTTCCTGTATTTTTTAGGAGCAATATCTTTTTTTTTAACTTGTGATTGCTGTTTTTGTTCTGTATGCAGTGGCTCAATCATGGTTTTGACATGTAGTCTATAATTTTCAATATGTGTCTAAATATGTCTAGTTTACGGAAAATACAGTAAAAATCTCCTTATCAACTAATGAAAAATCTGCCCACACAGTAAAAATATTTCAACTTCTTTCCAGAGCAAATCAACTGGATTCCAGTATTTGCTAAAGATTTCATTTTTCTTGATTCCAGTGCAGCAACCTGCCTTATTCTTTCTTGTTTGAAGGTACTGACTTCCATTTTTAGAAAATTCTTGAAAGTTTCAATTGAAAACAGATTGAAATATTCATATTGCATTGTTATCTTTTTCACATATTTTAAGATATTAAGGATTTCCATAAAAAGCCTGAAAGACACCGTGAATTAGTTGTTTATACTATTTATACTATTTACTACACAATGATAGTTTATAAGTTAGCAAAAGCACCAATAGCCCTCAGACAAAGATTAGAGCGCCACCTACAGAATCCCAAGATTTTCATCAGAAAAAGGTAAAAAAAGACTGTAATGCTGACACTGTTTGATGAATAACTTATTTCTTGGAGAAGCACCAAAGAAGGCTTATCTTACATTCAGCTAGGACACGGGGTTAATTCGTCACAGATTAATCTAATCCCAAGATTGTTGCCTTAGTGACTCACCTTTGACACCACATAAGAAGGATCAGACATATAACCTGCGATTTCCATAAAAACTCAGCTGCCTAGCTACTAATCTAGCTGAACTAATGACCCTGGTTATTTTCTCTCCTCTGTCATGGCTCTTCCTCCTGCACATATAGACCAGGCTGGCTGTCGACAGAAATCAGATGTTAATTCGATTTGTTGTTAGTGTGGTACCTCAGCTTTTTTTATTGATGGACTCAAACACCTAACCCCCACTTCTCCGCTCTGTGCCTATTATCAAATTGCAGAAAGCAGACCTGGCAGTAGCTCCTCTGGCCATCACCTACGTCAGAGAGAAGGTCATTGACTTCTCCAAGCCCTTCATGACGCTGGGGATAAGTATCCTGTACCGCAAGCCCAATGGCACCAACCCAGGGGTCTTCTCCTTCCTCAACCCCCTCTCGCCCGATATCTGGATGTATATTCTGCTGGCTTGCTTGGGTGTCAGTTGTGTGCTGTTTGTCATAGCCAGGTAACATGTCAACCCTCCCTTTTGCTTCCTCCATCCTTTCTTCCCTACATCCTCCACTTCCTTCCTCCCCTACCTGTTTGTCTGCTTCCACTAACACGCAGCAGTTGCTCTCTCTGGGCCTGAAGAGGGTAATTTATTCACTGAAAACCATCAAACTGTGACTGGTGGAAAAAGCACTCCTGTAAGAGGCAGCGCATGCCTCTTTATTCTTAGATGACCTCAGTGATGTAGATATGGTCTACGACAAAAGAATATCAAATCGAAATACATTACCTCAGAGGACCATACCAGTGTTTTTGCATGTTATCTTATCCTTTACAACCCTGTTGATGATTTCCCAAAGTATACAAGCTTTTTAGATACCCTGTTATTGTCAAAGTTGGATTTTCATTACTTAAAAATACAAGTTAAATGTAGTCTTGAGGGAGAAGCATTCAACAGTTTTTTTTCCAATCAGCAAATCTCAGATTTCACAGCCTCCCACTAGCTCTTGAACTAACCACATAGAAAAGTTTTCAAAACAATCTGTGGTTTTAGCTTAATTATCATCCAATGTCAAAAAGATAGTTTAAAGAAAAGAAGAGGAATAAATGTTTACTCTGATCTCATTACAGTAAATGATGATGATGAAAGTAAGTAAAAACACTGGTATGGTCTTTAAAAATGAGCTGATTCCTCACCCTGTCCCATGTATATTTGAGCATGCATCAGCAACTGTAAAATCAGCTACCCGGCACATATCTCTTAATCAGCTGTAAGAAATGTACAAGCGCAATGCTGACATTGTGCAAGTACAGTTCTTACAATATCTAGATGAACCCCCCACCGCCTCCCCAAAAAAAACCCTGATGCATGACCGATGTAGAAAGACGTGTGTTAACCCCAGGGCTCCTCTTCTTCTGCTTTGATCCTGAGAGGTTTGGGTTTAATGCACATTTCATCAAATGTTACCGGCAAAATGATCACATGAGAGGAAAGCAGCAACTGTCACCTAAGTTAGTTCAGAATATGCAAATTGTACCCATAGCCCTTTGTTTCACGGTTGGTCAGGGTAAGTGATTAGCATGCAATTATATTGATATTCATCTGGCTGTAATGAAATAGCCTCAGTACTTTTATTAAATTATACTGCTCTTGTCTGTGTGCATGCATTGTACCTTTTTTTTTTGCACACCATGGCAATAAATAGTGCTTGTCCTCACACTATGTGACCAAAAATATTCAGGAAAGTTTAAATCTGACTTACAGTGTTCTCTGCAGTTTGCTGAGCTCGTTCTCTCATAATTGTAGTATTGATTGCACAGCCACCGATTGATTGGTCAATCCCCTAAATGCAGAGTATATTATTTTCTTTAATCCTCTCCAAATAGAGTGTGGAGTGAGCTTATGAAGTCCCAGTTTTGCGCAATAAAACACTAAACACCTCAATCTCACCAGGGATTCAGAATGTCTTTGAACAGCTTCCCACACACATACACTTTTTTTTTTCCTGACGAAATAAGCTATCTCACTTAAAGCTCCAGAGAAATACATTCCACTCAGTGGCTTGTTCCAACCCTGTCTGTGGTTGAGTTGATTTCTCTCTTTAGTAACAAAACAAATGCTATTCTCTCATATCGTAAACCTTTTTTTAGCGTAGAAAATGTCCACCTGCAAAGAAGAACGGCTGATTGAAATCGCATTATAACATGTTTACATGTAATTACAGGCTATTGCAGTTTTGCAGTTCATGTACCGGACGCCACTCATTTTAACACCTTCAATACAACATCTGCACTTGGCCCAGGAGAACAAAGGCAACAGATCTATAAAGCCAAGCCAAAGTAATTGAATCCAACAGACAGTTAATGGAGGGAGCGGGTCGTGTTATTGTGGATGGGGACTGGCGACGGGGGAGAGGAACAGGAGAGGGGGGGAGAGAGAGAGAGAGAGAGGAAGA
This sequence comes from Thunnus maccoyii, assembly GCF_910596095.1. Taxonomy (NCBI): domain Eukaryota; kingdom Metazoa; phylum Chordata; class Actinopteri; order Scombriformes; family Scombridae; genus Thunnus; species Thunnus maccoyii. The sequence continues at coordinate 19,488,401 of NC_056549.1, read as the reverse complement.
ATCCTTTTATAATTCTGTGTGCAATTCGACATGTCCCTCATGCTTGGTGTGAGGAGGTGACCTTACGTCCGCATGTTCCACATCCCCTTCTTCCTGGTGATCGGTGTGCAGAACATGGCCCGCAGGAATATGGGCCGGCTGCAGGCAAAGGTCATACAGAGGAGCCATCGGTCCCGACGCGTACAGAATACACATGTAGACACTGAGAGGGACAAACACAATCCAATCAAGTGTGTGTTGCGTAGAATTACACCCACTGCCTCATGCACAGTACATACTGTAAGGTCACTCACAATCAGATGTTCACCCACAATAAGCCTCAGGCTGCAGCTCAACATTATATGTAACATCTGTGAACAACAACCTAAATATATCATCACAGACAATATTTGACTTCGAGATAGATTTGATTGAGCCAATGTAAACACAGTTGCCACCACAGACAAATGCACACCCACACAGCCATAAAGGCACATGCGCAAACATTCATGCACCGGGGGGGGGGGGGGGGGGGGGGGGGTTGACACACACACACACACAGGCATAAAAACATACACGCATTCCAGCGCGCGCACACACTGCGTTCCGCACAGCACCACAAGGCCATTGTGCAGTTTCAGTTGCCTGTGGATCCAAGGAGACAGAGCTCATTGACATTCTAGCAATCAGGGATCCTGATGGGGTTGACAGGAAGAATTATAGTGTGTCATCACAGCCACGTCCACGTAGATGAATCTCAAGGGGACAGCATAGAAAATAACTGTAAAGGAAGAGCAATATGACAAAAATGTTGCCACATTCACGGTGCTTGTAAAATAAGACCCTTAATTAGGCTGCTGTGGCAACAAAGAAAGATCAAATGGCATATCTTTATGTACAACTACAGCAATCATGTAGTCTCTCTAGCAAATAGTGCTACCATAAAACAGCCGTCATATAAAATTTGGGTTGGTAATGTGAAATGCTGCTCAGTGTCTTGTAAATATAGTATATATATCCCTGTGCGTCTCTAGAAGGCGCAGCTGACAAACGGCATCACATTGCTGCATAGTTTCAATCCATAAGACTCGGCCCACAGGCTTATTAGCATGCAGTATGTTGGGGAGAAAACTCCTAAACAGCCTTACCTGATGGGCCCCTCAACTCTGCATAAGCAATGTTCCCTCTATCAACCACTTCAGCACAAACTCAATCAGCTACTGATGCTTAACGCTAACCCAATCACCCTGCGCTAATGCCATGCCACTTTTGCTCAGGATAATAAATGAGAAATGTCCACAACTGACCTGAAGACACTGACAGTCAGCCGAGGCAGGCAGCAGGAGGCAAGGGGGTAAAAGGGGTAGGTTCATAGGGGGAGCAAGGCAATAGGGTTAAAATTAGGTGTTGGTTTTTGTGGTGGGAATTGTTAGGGATAGTGATATAAATGAAGGTGTGAAAGGATTGTGAGAAAAGAGGAAAATCAACTAAGGAGGGGAAGAACATAGCCCAGAAGAAAAAAATGAAAGCGCTAGTCCCGTGTTGAGGGTGTGAGAAGGATCCGCAGAGGAACAGTGATTGGAGTTGCTGCGGAAAACACATAAAGGCTCCTGAGTCAGTGAATCCAAATGAGCTCCAAAGATCATCACGCACTGGGACATTATCACCAGTGACAGTGTTATTCCAGCCTATTGATCTGTTCTCACAATAAACTGATGGCATTTGAATATGCCAATAAGTTGATCTCGGCGAAAGCCTGAATGATTCGCTTTGGTCTCTGCAGAAGCTCTGACCCTGAGGCCACAACACAGGATTCCTACACATTTACATTCTCTTTGTCCATGCTCACAGTCTTTTAAAATTTATGTTTTATCTGCCATTTAATCTGCACCAGGGAACACACTGTTCTGTGCTTTGTGCTGACATAACTCTCTCTCTGCTCTCTCCTTTATAGGTTTAGCCCCTATGAGTGGTACAACCCGCACCCATGCAACCCAGACTCGGATGTAGTGGAAAACAATTTTACGCTGCTCAATAGTTTCTGGTTTGGAGTTGGGGCTCTCATGCAGCAAGGTAGTTGCCTCAGCCTGTGGCTGCTGTTGCTCTGTGGAGCTGGAGCTCTCTATATCCCACTGTCTCTGAGGGTTGGGTTGTTTTATCCAAGCCAGCAGCAACAAAGAGAGACCTCTGGGGGTCCACTGCTAGGAAGACAGAACTTAGAGTAAATGTGCATGTAATGTTTTGGTTTTTTTTTAAACTTCAATCAGCGTAGCTCATAGGAATATAGATAAACCTATATGTGTATATGAGTAATACAGTATAAAAGAGTCTAAATAGCCCTTATAACACTTGAGTAAAATCAGCAACAGTGATATAACCTTCCTTTTAAATCCCTGAGTCATAATACATTATGTTTCTATCAACAGTAGCTCAAATATCAAGATTAAAGAAATGTATTCAAACAGTATACTGTATATAAATAAGCTGTATATGATAGTAATGATAGCACTTATACCCAGTGTCCTCTCTTCTTGCCTTTGGCCCATCAGCACCCAGAGATCAGTGGGGTCTAGAGTCAGGATGTGAGGTTACCTTGGGTACATGACTCTCTGGCCCAAACAGCCTGTCACTTCTCCACTCAGTTGATAATCAATATTGAATGTGTTCGGTGTTATGTGATTGATTCATGCAAACACCTTCTTCGCAGGAGACATTCTCAATGGCACTTTTCTGTGTGTCCTGCGTTATTTAAAGCACTCGTGTCTGGGACGAAAAAATTTAGCTTGTTTGAAATCCAACAATCATCTTGTTTCGAGAGCTTTCTCAAGTGATTTTCATCTTGAAGCAAGTGGCGCAACTGCCTCAACTGAAATCTTCAAGAAAGCTCTCGAAACAAGTTTGACTGTTTTTAAAGGAATTAATCTTGTTGTTTTTACATGGTTAAAAGGAAACCACTAACCACCTCTATCACCTCAGGCTCAGAGCTCATGCCCAAGGCGCTGTCAACTCGAATAGTGGGAGGCATCTGGTGGTTCTTCACCCTCATCATAATTTCCTCCTATACGGCCAACCTGGCTGCCTTCCTCACTGTGGAGAGGATGGAGTCCCCCATAGACTCAGCCGATGACCTGGCCAAGCAAACTAAAATCCTGTATGGTGTGGTGGAGGACGGTGCCACCATGACCTTTTTCAAGGTAGCTGGGTCTGCCATAGGTCTTATAGAGTGGTCTTCTTTCACTGATTAACTTCCTTTCTTTTTCATATAAATATTAGTACACACAGGCTTTTGTTTATCAAAAAAGTTTCGTAATTGCATTAGGAAACAACCAAATATCCTGAGTAATAAAAAGTTCTGTGGTGGAGGACATATTCACATCTTTTACATAAGTAAAAGTAGCAATACTGCAGAATAAAAATACTCTCTCACAAGTAAAATGCATTGAAAATGTCAATTAAGTATGTTAGTATTTTTTGCAAAATTAATTTATCAAAAGTAAAAAAAAGCTCATAATGCAGAAAAATGGCTTCTGTCAGAGTTACACTTTTATTGCAGTATAATATTATATTATTATTTCTGATGCATTAATATGTAAGCATTTTACAGGACTAGCTGGTCATGGTGGAGCTAATTTTAACTGTTTTATGCTGTTGTGTAGTTTAATCTACAACAGTCAATCCTATTAGCTAATCATCTGTCATGTGTGTAAAATCTTATTCTGTAAAGTAACTAAAGCTGTCAAATAAATGAAGCAGAGTAAAAGTATAAAGAAGGATGGAATGGAAATACTCAAGTACAAATCTAAAGTACTTGTACTTTACTTGTGTATAGTTCTTGAGTTACGCACTGAAATTTATCCTAACAACAGCAGAATGTAGAGTTGACTAGTACTGCTACCAATCTCATTCCACTTCTGTTCTCTGGTTTCTTGCAGAAGACAAAGATCTCCACCTATGATAAGATGTGGGAATTCATGAACAGCAGGAGGCAATCTGTGATGGTCAAGAACGTGGAGGAGGGCATCCAGCGCGTTTTGACCTCGGACTACGCCTTCCTCATGGAGTCCACCACTATCGAGTTTGTGACCCAGCGCAACTGCAACCTCACACAGATCGGAGGCCTCATAGATTCCAAAGCCTACGGAGTGGGAACACCTATGGGTAAAATACTTCAAACCTCTATACACCTCTGTGTCGCCTGCTGTGTTATGAAACGTTTGAATAGCTTTAGGTTATAGAGAGATACTCCAGGTACTGTCACAGATAAAAGGTATATAGTGAAGATGACGAATATGCTTTGAGAACGGTGAGGTTGACCTTTATTGATGGGGTCGCGGGTATAATGGTTCAACAGAGTAAGGTGTAAAAGGTTCAGCTTAATGAAAAACGAATGGCTGAAGAGGTTGAATTTATGGATAAGGTTAAAATGTGCCTAGAGCTAAAGAAAAAGGTGCTCTTTGAGCTCTGCTTTAGCGAGTGTGGTTTTTCTTTTTTGAGCTAAAATGATTTTCTCACTAGATTATTTACACAGTAGAGAAGCAAAGCGGGGTTAAATGTTCACAAATACCTTTAATGGTGTGTTTTAGCTTACTGTGGTATCACACAAGACAAGATCGTGAGAGGAAGACTATGAAAAAAATCACAGAAAGCAACCTAGTTACTTCAGTGCACTTCTCTCTGACTTACTTGACAATGTCTGAACTGTATCTGAGCGTTAAACCACAACAACAAAGCACTTTGGTGAGTATAAAACCATAGACTATATATAAAGATGGACGCTGCAAGGTGTGACGATACCTATGGTTTGCACTTGAAGCTTGGAGTTGCGGTTTAGGGTACAGCACAATCTTTTTCCGACCTTCCAAATGAGGAGTGAGGGTGTAACCTTTCATGTTCTGGAAACACGCCCCGCTACCTTGGACCGAAGTGAATGTTAAGGCCAATTCATGCTTTCCGTAAATCTTATTAATGGAGCAATAATTTCCAAAATGGCCACCAGCACACTTATTAGAGGGTCCGAATTTAGTGATTTAGATTATAATGAGACATTGAAAAAAATGATTGACAGAGAAGTTGATGCTTTTTGAGTGGTAGTCAACCGGAGCCAGCACCTGGTGGCCCTCAGTGGCATTGCACTTTAAGGTGCTTCCGCATTGTGGTAGCTCAAGCTGTAGTAGCTGCTGCTTGTATAAAACAAGCAGTGAGAATAGTTTCAATTGCTTATTTGACCCAGATCCTGTCAGAAACGAGTATGGTGACATTTTAAAAGGAGCATTATCTGATGACAAGGCAGAGGAGCTGTGTTTTCCTTGAATTTGGCATTTCAGCAAATTATATTATATATTTTCCACTTCCAAGTAGCAGTTTTTGTTGCATATAAAACAGTCTGTGTCAGGGGTAATAAATTTGTCAGCTCACAACCCTGACACTCCACGGGACCCTGGCTGAAAGCTGGTGACGGTTTCAATCCCGGTGTCGTCGAGGTTAGAGTGGTCGTGACGAGGCCACGGAGAGCACTGCAGCCAGCTGTAATGGCCACATCTATCATCAGTGATATGAAGGCCATCAAAATACGGAGGATTAATTCCGGCCATCCACATCTGGACCCAGCTACTAGTGATGAGTATGGGGCAGTTATGGATCTGCAGAGATGCTATGATTGCCGTGGCTGTAACAAAGCTGAGGTGGTGCTGTGAAATATAGTCCCACTGTGGCGCACTAAGTGCAGGAGTACTTACACTGATGCCCTTGGGATGTACACATACACCTAGAACATGGGTGAGTTCTTTTTTACTCACAATATATTACTCCAAAACATATCTCAAATATCTCATATCTCAAATCCTTTAATTCAGTGATAAGTGGCTCAATATTTAAATGCATAAAAAAATATCTGCTCTCAAAGTTATTACTGCCCACTAACTCATTTTAATCTCTAATGCTGATGTTCATAGCTCAATATTTCAGAAATAAAGCTGATTACAGCCTCTAAAATCTTTCTTCTGTAATAGAAATGGTCTCGAGATGCTTTCTTCATTAGTTCAAAGTGAGTTCTGTTTTCATGCCAGCAGTCCTCTTGGAAGAATAGGAATATTTTCTTTCTTTTTTCTTCTGTCAGACTTTCATGTGTCCTTGTCCCAAACATTATGAAGACCTCAGTCTTCATGTCAGCCTTTCGCCTGTAACCTTTGGCCCTTCTGAACGCTGTTTAGCAGCTCATTCCCTGTTGGGCTGTTACAGCAATAAACCAGCGCAAGCTGAATAATATGTCTTAACCTTTAAGTGCTTGTCGGTTTTCACACATCCTGTTCCCAAAACGCAAATGCGTCATCTGCAGCTATCGACTTAAACTGTGATCACATTAATACTTGAGGCCAGACAGTGCAAGAGTGATGGATGTCTTCTGGTGTTGAACATCTGTCAGGTAGTTGTGTATGCACAGTGTGTCAAGCACAGCGCTTTTCCATTCGCCCGAGCCCCGCTCTCCATATCCTCCTCTCTAAGGACCTATCCTATTAGCATTTATCCAAGGCCTGCTTTGTTAAGCTATCATTAATCATTTGAAATATGAGGGGAGCCAGAATCAGGGGACTCAGATACTTGATAGATCTCTCATCTTCAAATGAAGCAAGCATATGCTTCTCACATGCGCGCTCACATGCATATATATGACTCTGTATTCAGAACAGTACATGTCTACTGTACATGCACACAATGCATAGATTTATACATGTACTTAACATCACCATCTCACAAACACAGGCAAGCACACTAAGTGTACAGGTGGGTACACTTAACAACAATACTCGTCTATTAATGAATAAAGAAGTAAACATATGAAGACATGCTTTCCAAAATGAGTGGCACTCTGTGTAATTTTCCACTTATGCATTAATGTCCCCTTTATCAGTCTAAATACGGCAAGACTTTGAGATGAAAGCATGATGGATGGCAGTAGATAAATGATAGATGAGACAGAAAGGGAATCACCTAAAGGGGCTGACAGGCAAAACTGTATGAGAACAGCACATGCAATGATGCTACCTGCTGCTACCTGCAGCTAGATTCACTTCATTTCCCCCCCGAGTTTTAGCACAAAATGTTCCCATGTTTGTAAATGATTTATATTATGTTGCCATTATGGACATTTTACTACATTTTCAACTCTGAATAAGTGCATTAACCGAATGCCTGAAATGGAAAAGTATAACCAGGCTTCATTACGTATGAGTTCTGTAATCACATAAATACACTAACAAGCTTTTAAAGCAGTTTATAAATGAAACATGAACGCTCACAGTGAGTATTAATCTTTCTTGGCCCGGTTGGGGCAGAGCGTGTGTGCTGCGCCACGATCGGCCGTGTGTTGTGTCAAACACGCTGTGGATGGGAGAAGAACACGACCCCACTCCGATTACTCCTCCTTTGATCACACCAACACCCGCTGCGTCTTAATGCCTCGCCGCTAATTCTGGCGTCCTCCCACTGTCTGTGGATTTGGGCTCTTTTACTCATCATGGCATTAACATGCATAAAAACACACTGATAGCGCAACCCTATCTCAGATATACACATAGTATAATCCCTCACACACATGCACCCATGTAATATACACCCCACTGGGCCTCTCTGTTTTCCTTCTTTATACACACCATTTATGCTGTATGAAAGTGTGTGCAAACAGCAGCTAATTCATCAGAATTAACAGCAGCTCTGCTTTTACAAAGCCAAGTCTTTGTTGCCAACTCCCTGTGCATTATAATTCACACACTGCAGAGAGGAGTGAGAATTTTGGAATCACTCTGTGAATATAGGGATTAGTGGGATTTGAGGAAGGACTTACAAAAAACTCCCTCTAAGAAGCCAACAATAACATGACAGGTTATATGATCACATGTGAGCCAGAATGTGTTTCATACACCCACCACTGGTTTTATACTGTGTATATCCACTTTACAATGACTATGCTAGGCGTAATCATATTTTTTCATATTTAGCTATTATCCTTGTTCACTAGTCTCATGTTGTGTTTTGGTCCACGCAGGCTCTCCGTACAGAGACAAGATCACGATAGCCATCCTGCAGCTGCAGGAGGAAGGGAAGCTGCACATGATGAAGGAGAAGTGGTGGAGAGGGAACGGCTGTCCCGAGGAGGAAAGCAAAGAAGCCAGCGCTCTGGGGGTGCAGAACATTGGCGGGATCTTCATCGTGTTGGCTGCGGGACTGGTGCTGTCAGTGTTCGTGGCTGTAGGGGAGGTCCTTTACAAGTCGAAACAGAACGCCCAGCTGGAGAAGGTACAGGAGTCAGGAGAGTTAAAGATTGTTTTCATCCAGAATTTCATCATTTTACTTAAACTGGGTTTCATTTAGGGTTTGACATCTCTCAATTTCCCATCATTTTTTAAAGGTTAATTCAATTGTAAATGTAAAAAATGAAACCAAATGAAAATTGATTTAAGCACAGCAAACGTATTGTACACTTGCAGTGTGGTTGTAGTTTGCATTTTTGCTCTTTTTTTCAGGTGCAGGGCGAGTTCACATTTTTCAAGTCTGTCTTAAGACAACTGATTGCTGTAATCGTTCCTCCTGTTCACACTGGCCATGAAGTAATCCGCAGTCCTTCTGCTTTGCAAAAATGCACTCTAAAGTTGAGCTGAAGTTAGTCTGTGTTAGCCAAACCAAGTGGGTATTTTACAAGTTAGTCTTTTCAGCTTGAAATTCCTGTGCCCTTGCTGAGCCGCAGTGGAGGGATAGTAACAAAAAGATGTAAAGTTGTACTAAAATGACTGTAACTTTGGTAGATACCAATTTGATTTCTCTAACTCTACCTGCTGAAAACTAGCTTCTGCTGAAATGTATGATGCATTTCTGCATGGACGGAGGATTGTGGACTCTGACCCCAATCTCTTAATATGAAATCATTTCAGGAAGGGATCTCTTCACAGCCTGTATGGACAGACGGAACAAACAGACACCAAAAAACGCTTTCAATGTACATATAGGCATGCGAGTGTTCCCTTAAAACAGACGTTAAAGAATGTAAATCCACCCTTTAATCTTGTGATTTGTCTGAAAAATGAAAGCATGCCTGCAGTGCAGCATGTTTGCAGCTTTTTTATTCTCCCCCCTCTGGTTATGTTTCTTTCTAGCAAGAGACTGAATATATTTCAGACTGTCCTATCTGTGCTCTATTTTAGCACTGAGTGCACATGATTCATCACGCAGCAAGGGGTGTGTATTTTAGTACACTTTAACTTGTGCAATGAGGTAATTGTGAAAGTCCTTTTTGATAGCATGTTTTAATTATTTATATATACAGAATTAGCACAACACGGCAGCATGTTACTTTATTGCAATAGTAATTAGTTTCTGGCTTTTTTTTACAGACCGCATATGTTTCGGAGCACATCTTAGCTATCATTAATCAAGAGCCGCAAGACTGGGTCACAGTATTCAGATAATTTGCAAATGCCACAATCTCCAGGCTGCCAAGGTGCTAGTAATTTACATGCTGACAACAAGCCTCTCCTTCCCTCCTCCACCCTAACATCTCCAGCTTTTTTACCCCCCTCATTTTCCTTCCTTTCTCCATCACCTTAATCCATACCCCTTCTCATTGTTTTTCACCCTGTCTTTTTCCTCTCATCCATCCTGACCCTCTCTTCTTTCATAATCTCAGAGTTCTCCTTTTCCCCGAGTGTACAAAATATCTCATTCATACACCAGACAAATGTATGTAAAAATGGAGAGAAAAAAAACAAAAAGACGATATCCATCTCACACACCTACGCACAAACACAAACAAAAATAATAGCTTCATAGTTTACTGCTCTCCCCCCTCTCTTATATCTTCTCTCCTCCTACACCCACTAAGAATTTGAATTAGATTTAGCATAATCAGAAAGTGAATTTATGGGAATTTGTCTTGGCAGCATTGGCGCACAAGCATATTGACATTTTATAGGATTTCACACCACATGCATAATGCGGGGACAAAGGAACCTCATATTACAGAAGTTACATAACGTGTGTCATTCTATAAGGGGGTGATTGATGTTTTAAAAGAAAATATCAATTGTTGTGGATTTAATCTGCTAAAGTGGATGTTTTGTCCTTTATTCTGTATCTTTACATTTCTGCTTGCACGCCAAAAAATTACAAGTGTTGATTGTTTCCGGATTTAGTTCTTGGCAGGTTATAAAAGCCTCTGAAACAGCGTTCAAACCTTTGAGTGAAAAAGGCAACATCAGACCTTTAAGTGAAAGTCTATTTTTTAAAGAAAATATTGTTTAGGAATTAAATGAAAAGGTTTGACCTTATTTTGCCTGTGCAATGTTGAAACTTTTTTTTTGTCTTGAGATTTTTGCATTATGGAAAGTTGCATTACGAAAATTGTAGGATCCTGTCTCCTTAAAGTCTCCAACTTTTTAGAAGTCCAGTACCAAGTCTTTGGAATACCCCTTTAATACTTTGGTTTAGGGTCAGCAGTAGTAATGCTGTTATGGTTATGCTGACTAAATTCAACCTTTATTCAACTCGGAAGTGTCTAAATTACTGAACAGTAAGTAGTAACTAGTAACATCACTAGTTAAATAGTACCGTGTATCTAGTGATGGTCAGTTGCTGAATATAAACGGTACACATTTTTGATATTTTAATATTAACAAGATAACACTAAACAAGTTTTTCACCTTTAATTTGCAACAATGAAAAGATGGGCTCTTGAGATCAAAATAATTTTTTCCTGATCAAAATGGAAGCAGGATAATCATGATATGCTGTATGTAACAGACACAAAACCATTACTCACAAAAGCATGAAGAAGAAGGAAAAAAACACAGTTTCCTGAGCAAAATATAAAATATAAAAACAAAAGCATTTGCCCAGTAAAGCATTCACATAATCTGAAAGTTAACAGATTTTTCAAGTATTCAAGCCCCGGAGTGTAGAATTTTGAACATTTCTAACACTGGGGTTCCCTAGTGGTAAAGAAAAAAAAAAGTCCCCCACTACCCCCTGCATTCCCAATCCCCGAGATCACTGAGATGAAAATGAATACCCTGAAAACTCACAGATGGCACCAATTTTCACTGAAAATTGACTCATTTTCCTACAAACAAAAAACTATGCCATCAGAATAATTTGAAAAATGCTAGAAATATGTTGAAAATGCACACATAGTTGCTTTAATAATGGACAGTGTTACCACTAAATGCTTACAATATGCAATCAAGTGAATTGTCATCGCGTGTTTGTAGACAGCCTAGGAGGAACTTCTGTCTGATTGGCAACGGAGCTCATGTCTTGCCAACATTCAGTATTGAATAAAACGCCAATATTGTCTTTCTTCTACAAATTAGAGTTGTGTAGGTTTGAGCAGTGTGACAGACGGCACGGTGCCAGCTGTAACTTTTCCTTCTTTCTCGTTTGCCATCTGCAGCGATCATTCTGTAGTGCCATGATGGACGAGCTGCGGGTGTCTCTGAAGTGCCAGCGCCGTCTCAAACAGAAGCCTCAGCCGCCCGTCATTGTTAAGACAGAGGAGGTCATCAACATGCACACGTTCAACGACAGGAGACTCCCAGGAAAGGAAACCATGGCATAAAGGCTGAAGGCACCCTGAAAAACACCCCTCAGTAAAAACCATGAAGGGGAGAAGGGGTCAAATTAATGCTGACTTAACCCCTGAGTGAGGTTAACAGTCAAAACAGGATTCCTTTTGAACCCACTTGCTTATGTAGACAGATGTTTCCTGTGGAAATATAGATACCTGAGCAGTGTCACCTCACTGTGACGTTCACTTTTTGAAGGGAGCTGGAAAGGAAAGACTTGATAAATTGATAAATGTAAGTTGATAGAGGATCCAAGCAGGTTTGGGACAAAACATAAATCTGGTCCACACTAGAAGTGGACCTAAACACACAAACACACACACACATACATCTAACACATATATTCACACACACACACTCTCTCATCTGACACCTGTGCAGAAGGGAAACTCTATTGTGACAGTAACACCAGATGTAGTTTTTCTGTTGATGTCAATGCCCTTTTGTCTTACCTCCATGTGTGTGACCCCCATCGGTCCCTCCCCTCAGTGGCTTGAGTTTCTTGCAAATGATTTGAACAAACACTAATCTCACAACAACAAAGGGAACGGTAGTCAGTGACAAATGGTTTACTATGAACTGATGTGTAAAAGTGATTATCTAGTTTGGAAACATTTATGCTGACCTTGTCGAATACTCATTGTTTTCTTCTGTAACGCCTTTCTCGTGCCAAAGTTCTGCCATTGTAAAGAACTTTCTACCATGCCTGTTATGTTCAAAGCCTCTACAAGCAATGTATACTGTCAAAGTTCTCATTCATGTCCGTCCTTACACGCGGTCTGCAGTTTTCACTCTGTATCAGTTGTTGTTTAAATGCAGGATTTCTACAAAAATGTTTGTTTTTGTACAAGAACAAGAAGTTTTGTAGTACTTTGTATCATGGTAGCCCCTCGTGTGGACAAAAATATGTAGCAGATACCACCTCAACCCTCGAACTCTGACAAGTGGCGGCTACGGGGCTTCAAACTCTGCTGTGTAGGGCTCATCTCTCTCATCATTCAGAGATACAGTCTTTTTGTCTGTTAGTCTTGTGAGGCCAGTTGTATATACAGAGGGATATATATGTCTGGAGACAATGTGGTGGATTTTTGGCTTAACAATGAAACTCCAAAGTAAATTTGAAATTTCTAAACCAGTCCTGCTCCTCCAAGGCAATGCTCTAAGTAGGAAAGCTGGTGACTCATTTGAGAAATTGGAAGGTTGCTCTTGTAGCTAACTGTAGCAATGATGAGTCACCATGAAGATGTAGTGAAAAATGCACATGTTGCTTGTGGTAAAGATAAACATAATGTTCTTAAAGGGATGAGCTTGTTAAGCTAGTGGAGTGCAAACAATTATTGGATTTTTGACTGGAATGAAATCTTGAAAGTCTTTCTAAACTAATGAACACAATCTGCCAGTGCAGTAAATGCTTCAGGAGGCCGTCATATTTCCAATACAAATCAGCTACTCTCAATTTATTAGAAATGAATGTCTCTATAATAAGGCAGATTACTGCATTAGAAGAAGAGTAAAGTCACTTTATTTGAAACAAATTGAAATAATCTCATTGTAAGAACACTGGAAGATATTAGTCACCATTTCAGAAAATATTGCTTTTAGGACATAATAATGGGCAAATAACAAGATGTAGAGTTTGCATCTCACCACAGGTTTAGCAGCTGTTCTGGAGCTTTCAATCACATCGCATGATCTCCATCAGCAGATGGAGTTTGCTCAGTTGTCATGTCAACTTTAAAGACACAAAGACTCCTTAAAGTGCTCATTAACAAGACTAGGTCCAAACCTAGTATATGACTGGACCGTGTATGGGTGTGTCAAACTGGGGCCAGTTTGTTACAGGGATAGTCAGTCAGTGGTGGTATCTATAATGTGAATTCCTGGAAATTAAATGTTCATCTGGAGGCTGTGGTGGAAATTATAAATGAAAGTTTTGACAGGCTCATCTCCTCCCAGTCACTGCAGTTACAGCAAGCACACCTACACTAAACTGATGTAACAGCTACATGAGTCTCATGTTTTACCTGCAAGACTCGTATTTTAATGCTGTTGTTCATCGTTTGTGATGTGAGGATGTCAAGAGAAATAAAAAATTTGCATCCCAATATTAATTCAGTTACAGAATCCAAACTCACCGTGCAGCGCCTCTCCTGTCGGCTGCTGACAGTGCTGCCAGCCGGAGAGTTGATCACAATGGACAGTAAAGGAGGAGACGCAGAGAAACCGGTACGCGTCTGTTTAAATAGGAGTTTAGCCAACTTCTCAGAGTTCTGAGCAGGAAACACCATCACTCTGCATTGCGCTGCTGTCCTCTGTTTCCATCAGTTATGTATTTAGGTCATTTAGAGACAAGACTGTAACAGTTGCAGTGCAACAGTGCAGTCTGTCATGTTGTCACACATATCCAGTGGGATCATGTCAGTAAATTTGAGTAAAATACAGACTTCGCTCATCCTGTGCCAACGTGGAAGGTAATTTCTAAATCACATAAGGTCCACAGGTGATACTACTCCTGTGCAGATAGAGTTATGAGTGGAAGCGCTGTAAACACCCCCTGATGATGTAAATAAAGTCATTTTGATAGCATGACGGCCAATAGGGAAACGCCAATACTAGGCCGGCTGACCAATGGTGTAATTTACTCACTCACTCTTTCACTCACTCAGTCATGGATAACCACGTGTAGGACTGGCCCTGCAGTTGCGGTCCAGACAAAAATGGAAATTTGAACATCTCCAGTTCCAACTGGACAGTTCCATCTGCTGATGTACATCATGTGATATGATAAAAAGCTCCAGAACAGCTACTAAATGGACATTTTGGTGAGATTGTTTCCTTAACTCCAGTTTCTACTTTGGACCTCAATTATGGGCCACATGGGAATGTAAATGTGTAAAGCTTTGAGGAACTTACTATATGTTACCATCGCAAAATGTCTCCTGCCAAGTGATGCTTCTTCCTTGTTGCCTCAAGTGGACTTGAGCAACTCAGGAGCATGTTGTCAATGATAGCCTGTTGGCGGAGCAGCCGATTTATCAACTAATTTTCTCCAGACGTGTATTCTCTCCACAAAGTGACAAGATCACATCAGGTCCCACGACACCACTCGTCTGTTTAACTCTGTTTCATGTTGTGAAATGACAAGCATCCTTGGTAGGTTGCTTCATAACTACCCCCTGACTTCCCACTATACCCAGTTTAGTCATTTGATCTGTTATTCCGGGGCTGTTATTCCCGACAAAGAAACATACACACCCAAGGGCCAGCCAATGCTCGTGATGACATCTCTGCTGTACATGAAAGGATATACTAAAACGATCACATATAGACATAATGAAAATTGACGGGGGAAGGCATAATCCTGAAACTCGTTGGCGTTCTACCAGTGTTGCTTGTCATTTTCCACGCAGCTAGATCTAGTGGTGCAAGCTGAAGTGATTGAATACCTGGACATGTTCATTAGAAACGACTCCAAAGGCTTAGCTGTCCTGTTGAAAACAAATATGAGCTCATGGAATTTGACATTGATGCAAGGTTTTACAAATAATGCCATTAAAAATGTAATAATTGTAACTTCCGTACATCATTTTTGTATTCTTCTGATATCAAACGAAGAAAGACAGGCGGATGTGTGTTGGTAACTAATTTTGGAATGCATCAGCTGACGCCATCATGCATAATGATGAGCTTTATGTCTTGCATTATCCTAAAATGTCAGGCTCTTTTAATTGATTAAATGGCCAAAGATTTGATTTGTATCATCTAAATGAATACATTAGGTAATTGCTAAATTGTTAATCAAATCAGGATTGTGGGCAGCTATTTTTCTGATTGTTTTACTGGTACGCCTATGCACCTGCCTGAGCTTTGTGCCACAGAGTTTCTGACATACCCCGCTGGGAGTACAGAAATTCAGATGACCGTAAGTATGTAGAATTCACAATGATACACAGGAGACTGCACAGCCTGACACAAAGGGCCCAAGAAATGTTATACGCCTCCTGACTCTCTGATTTTTCATTGTTTATTGCTATTTCCCTCCCACAGGCGGCAGGCGGTCAGACAGCTCTGGGTTTCTGACAAGGTTTTGTGGGAGTAATGATGAAAACAGTTTCCGCAGCCCGAGCTCTACCACCACAACATAAATGGCCACCCTGTCTGCCCTCCAGATTGACAGGGAAGGTCAGAGCATGCGTCAGTGCGTTCAGTGGGGACCGTTTAGTCTGTCACACTTATTTCCATCATATTAAGTCCTCTTCCTCCTTTTCCTAAGTGGTCATTGGAAAGGTATCCTTGGATAACATCTTGTTCATTAGGCAATTAATGGCTGAGATTGCGTTGTGGACAGAAAATTGCTTTCTGAATGTGACTTTGGTTTGTCATACAGATATTATAGGCTAATAGCACCTGCCAGGGAAGGTTTTGTGAGGGAGGAAATGTATTTCTCTGCTCATTTCCCTATGACTTTAATAATTCAGGATCCCAGATTAAGAACCATGTAAGTCCACTTTGAAGTAGTCGTTTCATACAGTATAATAGAATTTGTCACATCACACAAGTGCAACATGCAGTTCAGTACAAACATGCAAATAACTGCAACTGCAGAAGATAATTTTTTGTCCTTTGAAAACCATGTTTTTCAAAAAAAAAATTTTTTAAAGAGAACAGTCCTGTTTTCAATTTTGTAACTGCATTTTTTCAGATAATCCAATAGCTTTTTAAGTGATTCTTTAAAAAAATAAGATAATTTTCTCAACCCATAAAGGAACACTTCAAAGGACAGGTTTACAATTTTTCCTAAAACAACAGTCAGGTGCCCAAATGAACATTCCTCCAGTTCATACTGGCCATTCAGAGATCCCTTCATAATGCACTTACAATGTAAGTGATGGAGGCCAAAATCCACAAGCTTCCTTCTGTGCAAAAATGTATTTAAAAGTTAAAAATGAAACAGACTATAACTGTGGAAGATATCCACTTTATTTGATTAACTCAGATGCCTGAAGCCTCATATTATCTTCAGATAAACTTTTAAATACATTTTTGCTCAAAACGAGGACTGTGGATTTTGTCTCCCATCACTTACTTACATTGTAAGCACATTTGGAGAAGATCTTCTGATGGTCAGTATGAACAGCAGGAATGATTACAGCAAGCAAAACCTTTTTCAGTGTTCATATGGGCACCTAACTGTTGTTTTAAGACAGACTTGAAAATTTTAATCCTTTAATCCTTCGGTTTATCTGAAAAATACAAAATTAGCATTGAGATACGTGGTTTTCATTAGTCAACTATGATTTGCAAACAAAAATTCACAGTTGACATAACTCTCAAATAGTTGAGCAAATGATTTGAAAACTGATTAAAATTTAACAGCACAGACGATTTTACTCACACTATGTTAATTACAACAAAAAATATGAAATCATAACTAATAATAAAAACTAAATAAGAATTTGCCACTTGTTGCCTAAAATAATCATTGTCTCCATATTTATCCACAAGGAAATTAGTTGGTTATTAAAAAGAGTATTTGTTGCTCTAAAACAAAATGTGGGAAAATACTGTGTAAATAATTGAGTGATTTGTTGCCATGTGGCTCATATCAACAAAGCTAGTGGCAATTTTTGGTGCAATATTCATACTGATTCCCCTTCTGGACACATTTCAGGTCTAGAAATGAGCTTTGACTCCTCTCTGTGGAGTTTAGCATGTATAATATTAAAATCCTGGGGAAATACAATAAAAGGGGAATTGTAGTAGCATCGTTGGTTGAAAAGTGATGATTTGGTATGAATTAGGATTACAGGGGCATATTAGAGGAACCATTGGCCCCACACAATGAAATCTAACAGACATACTAGAACTAAGTGTGTCTTGTGCATGTGAGTGTGTATCTCCACCGTTTTGCCCACCTGTATGAGGGTTTCCACAGTGCACCCAGGGGGACGAACCCCGTTTCGACTGCAAATGAATTTCAATTTGAAGAAGTGATCTTTTGTGTCATGTAGCAATTCGTTTGGATGCGGTTTTCTATCTGAGTGTTTTTTTCCCAGTGGCAGATGTGTTGTGGTGGGTGGCAGCTGCAGAATGGAAGAGCACAGCTTGCTAAGTGATTCACCCTGCTCCTGGCGTCTCCGTTACCCCATGAGTCTTTTGCTGACAATGTTTTCATTTCTATTTGCTTCATGTGTAACTAGGATGGTGGGCTAGATTCTTTGACAGCTCTGTCAGAAAAATGACAGTGCTGGTTATCTGTTAAAGGAAGGGTTAGAGAAACTAATGGAAAGTTTTGAGGCTATTTCATTTCCATGACCTATTCCGCAGTCTTGTCCTGAGAAAAATAAGGTTGTGCCTGAAAATGACACATTTTAAGATCTTGATGGTGCTCAGTCAGATAAAATCCTCAGATTGATACAGCAAATGAGGTCACTCTCTGATTACATCTGCAGCATTTCTCTCTTTTTAATGCACATACAGGAAATAAAAGTGTTGAATGTCGAACCAGTCACATCTCCTGACGAGGGAATCGCTGTTTTGTTCGCTGCTGTCAAATAGCACTCTCACCAAAATCTCCCATTAGGTTCTCTCAAACAAATGCTCTCTTTCTCCCCCCTCTCTCTTCCTTTGAGTCACTCATACTGTTGATGACGCCTCTGGAGGAATACATCAGGCATAACGCCTTTTCTTTCATCAATCAGCAGCTTTAAAGTAATTTTCCTCCTCTCACAGGGAGCCAAATGGAGACGAGAAGATGTCGATTCTCTCATCTCTTTGTCTGTCCCCTTTGATCTCTTTCTACATGAATTCCCAATGCATAGAAAGTAAATGGGGTATTTTTTTTTTTGCTTTTGCTTTTTTGTCTTTCTCTGGAGCATGGTTGATCATACAAAATTGACCAGAAATGACTCCTAATGACCCCTGTGTTTTACTCTAAAAAAGAATACCCAAAAACACACTCCTGGCTATCATTACTCACAGCCTACTGCATTTTAATGAAGGATGAATAATTCAGGGGTGCACTTGTAGATATATTAGCCCAGTGCGATGGTGTTGTGAACATGATGTGTCTTTATGGAGGCATGGCCATCTGTGTGTGTGCACACGTGTGTTTTTGGGTACGAGGGGGTTTTTGCGAGAAAGGACAAAGGTTTCAACGGTGCCCGCATGCCAGTGTGTGTTGTCGTCTGTCGCATTAACGGACAGCAGTTGTGATTTATCTTGTATTCCCAGTGCAGGGGCCCCCTCTATCTCACTGGAAAGGTTAAAGCATACAGCCTGGAGGCGGTACAACAAAGGTCAACGTGCAGTTTAGGAATGAGGAATAGGACGATAGAGAGAAAGACGTGGAAGAAATGTACTCTCTTCGGCCTCCATATTGTCTCTGACATCCTGAAAACACACACTGTACTGTTTGCAGCAAAGGCCCTGCTGTATTATCCTCTGGTTCTCTCTCCTTATCTATCCCCGCGATACCTCCAATATCTCATGCCGTAAAAATAGCTGACCTTGAAGAAGCCATCTCCAGAGATGGTATATGAAAAAAGGCGAGCCGTATGAAAATGATGGTGGGTAACAAAGGGAAAGTGTAAACAAAGAGCGTTCATTTAATGGACCCCCTCAAGCCTTCATGTGCTTAGGAGAGAGACAGCTGGTTATAAAAAGCAAGGCGCTGGGCCATTAAAGAGGAGCAGGAGAACAGAGAGGGCTGAAAAGAAACACCAGCGTCTTTGGTGAGTCAGATGTGTTGAGGTGATTAATCTGCTTTGGCTGTGTCCTTCACAGGCCTGAGGGGGAACAATGATACAGCGGCGTCAGGTTCCCCCCTAGTGGACAGAAAGTAGACCCCAAAGAAACCCATTTTCCATCGCTTCAAGTCAAGTTAATTTTATGTCTATAGCCCAATATCACAAATTTGCCTCAGGGAGCTGTACAGCAATAAAACATCCTCTGTCCTTAGACCCTCGATTGGAATAATAACTTCACACTCAGTCTGTACTCACTTATTCAGAGTTTCATTGACATGTAGGCGCTGCGAGTGATGTATCTTTCTGTTTCTGTTATCAGCAACTGAAGGACCATAAAGACAGGATGTTTCTCAAGGTTGAAAAATACAAGGTGGCCAGGAATTTAATGAGTAGAAGTGGTTTCAAACAGCTCTTAAAGGAAAACAACAGCAGGTCGTTGGTTGATGTGAAAAACTGCATTTTAATGGGTTTTTGCAAGGCTGCATTTAATCACCATTCTATCTATTCATTATTTTGTAAGTTCACTGTTTTATTTATATAAAAAAAAGTATAATTCTGAAAAATCCTCTACAATTTGTCAGAGCACAAGGTGACAAACTCTATTATCTCATAAGATATTAATTGACAATAATATGAAATAGAGAAAAACAACAAGAAACAAAAAATGTTTGGCTTTTTTCATTGATAAATATCCTAAACAATTATTATTATTATTATTATTATCAATTATTTTTTTAAAAATGATGGTGATTAATTGTATGTCAGTCAACCAGTCAATTGACTAATCATTTCAGCACTACATGTTTTTTATAATCATGAGCTTGGAATATTTAGATGTAAACTGATTTTGGAGAACAAATAAAGGTTACATTGATATTTATCTTGATGTTTATCTTTAATATGTCTGTAATTCTAATTTTAGTGCTAATTTGCCTTTGATTTTCTTGTAATGTCATAATCCTTAAGTATAGATTTAAGGAAAAGTAATCATAAGGACAATATCTAACGGGAATCCTCACTGACAAACAAGAGAGCATCCAATTCAAAACATTTCTTCTCTATAGGTTGCCTTGAAAATCAATGGAACTACCTGTGTAACTAGTTTCTTGGTGGTTGTGAGTTAGGGATAGTATAAGTACAGTTAGGTCAGGGAATGATATTAAAGTCCCCCTCCACTCAAAAATGTGTTTGTCTTCTTGTTCCTTCAGTTGGTTGTTTGAGCTTCGCTGTGTAGAATGATGTATGCGCAGAGTTTCACACTAAAAGACTGTTTTCACATCCAGCTACTGAAGAAGGAAAGTTTCTCTGTGCTCACTGAACATCTGAGTTTGAAGGTGCAGTGTGTAGGATTTGGTGACATCTAGTGGTGATGTTTCAGATTGCAACCAACTGAACCAACTTTTCAGAGAGGTAGGAGACAGCTTGCATCCAACAGTTTTTGAATTTAACATTTTGCATTTAGTTTCTGGAATTTTCAATGAGGGAGAAGGATTTTAACAAGATGATTGAACCTTTTTTGTTGAAAAACAATACTAGACACAAATTATTATTTAAAGTAAAGTATATATATCTTAAAAAAATGTCTGGAGGGGGTCTTTAGGCATAAACCTTGAGCCTGAACTTTGAGCCTAAATATGCCTTATTTGCTTCAAAAATGCCGGACACTTCCCATAATGCAGCTAGACGGCATCTTTCATTAAACTCTACCTTCCTGGTAAATGCTCATGTCTGCTAAACTCAACAAGTCTCACTTTGTAACGGAGGCATTTTGATATAAATTTATAGTCTCTAAACCCACGACAGAAGAGATTAACAATTATTTTCACTTCCTACGATTAGTTAACTGATCTTGATGTGTAAAATCACTGGAGTACCACTTTAAAATATACTTTTAGCATAAAAAAGTGAAGCAAATGTCTGTGAGAGGAAGCTTTGCCATCTGAAGGACACAGAAGTGAATATCCAAGCAAGCATTAAACAACTTCAGTGTCTAGTAGGAAATTATACATACTTTAATGCCCATATAATATGTTTATTTTCCAATCAAGTAAAACATTTAAGACATATTTAAAAATCCAATCCAAGATTCACAGAAATAAAAAAGGCAGTACACTTATATTGGGGCTAAAATAATGAGTGATATGCACATAGAAGAACATTTTTCCCCATTCAAAAGCAATCAGTGCTTGGCTCTTGACATACTCCAGAAAAAGAGAGCACAGAAGACTCCCTCTGGCCACAATGTAGAGAGTAAAAACATAAACATGAGAAATGTGAGGTTTATTAGTCAATACAAGGAGGTATCTGCACTTAACTGCCTTGGTTGGATTTCTAGGTCCTCAAAGGTCCAATTTCCAGAATGATTTCATGTACATAACCATAATATGAATCCAGCATGATACAGTTCAGTTTAAAAAAAAAAAAAAAAACATCATAAATGATCATCTCCTAGAATACATTGTTTTATCCAGTCAAGGCAAAGAACAGAGCAGCCAACAAAGGCAGCAGTTGAGGTATGTGAACTTCAGTCCGTCTGCAGTCATCTCCTCAACAGCCACATGAGGGAGCAGTGAGATTGACTGCTGAGGTTTCCCCATCAGGGATCATGGCATAGTACATCCTGTCTGTCTCCTTTGTTATTAAGGATAATTCAGGGTTTTTTTGTCTTCATTATATGAATGTAACATTCACGTGACTCTTGGGTTTTTGAGTAGTCTTTGAGCCAGGCGTTTTAGCAGTTATCTTCTTGTAAGTATCTGAAAATGTAGACACTGCTAACACACTTGATGAAATCCAAATTTAGTGATTTTGAACCCTTCAGATAAACTGAATGGCAACAATGTAACAGTTGGGACTGGTATCAGTCTTCTTATCTAACTCTCAGCCAGAAATGAATAAGCTATTTCCCAAAATGTCTTAACTATTCCTTTAAAACAAGGCTGTTTTTCTTAACATATGGAGATTCATGGTTTTCAACTGATAGTGACAAAATCAGCCCATTTTTAAGTATAGTTGTATAAAAGTTTCCACAGAGCTAAACCATGCAAATGCAGTTTCAGGTTCTTCTCTTAAAGTGAGGTAAAAGAGACCAAAAGCATGAATTATCCTTTCAATACAGCTCTACACAAGTCCATATTTTATGAAATAAAAAGATTAAAACAACAGGTTATTCTGATTTATCCTGGTTTCTCCATAAATATCACAATCATGAGGTCATGTGACATGATACAATCTTCTCTACAAAGCCTTTGAACAATGCATAATGCCACATGGCAGGTAAATGCCTCTTTATCAGATATTTCATTTCTCCTTTACCGCCACTGTGGGGCAGAAATGCACCAGTGTCAATTCTCAGATTGGTTTAAATTTCTAATGAAGGAGCCACAGTGTAGATCTTTCTTTATTTCTTGGTGTATTCTGTGGCAGCACATTGCATCTGAGAATATCATGTTCCCTTTTCTAGGCCTGAGCCTTCTGCTGAGATACAACTGGTACATTCAGGATCACAAATGTTCAGGTCTTGGTCTTAAAACCTTATTCAGCATTTTTCATGATTGCTTCTGTTGTCTCATGTTTGCATGATTTAAAACTCATGACAAGTGAGAAACTAACTTACTTAACTATACCATCCTATAATTTGTAAATCCTACAATAACCATTTGATTATTACTCCCTCTCTCTTTTACAGTCACTTGTGCTGTACGTGAGGGTTTCTTGGCTCTGTCGAATACTGAACAGGACAATAAACAAGAGATCAATCAGTAGTTACATTGATTGGAAGAAAATATAAAGCTACTAATAAACAATAATATCACTATATTTTACCGTGATCGTTTATTTTGTTCATAACTGGCATAAACAAGCATTCAGTTCCACATGTAGGCCCACTGCAACGTAGTAATTCTCTCAGCTGAGTGTGAACTGTAACACTGTGGTCATATGCAAAATCAATCTTTAATCTCATGAGTTAGTTTTAGTTTTTTTTTTTAAAAAAAAGGTACTGATAACAATATTCATCTTCATAAAAAAAAATTAAAAGACGTCTATTCAATGTCACCATTAGTACAAAATCTACTGATTTCATGTTAACTGATCACAATGCCACTCTAAACTGCAAATGCAGTCTGCAACAAAAGGGACATCATCTCCAAACCACACGACTTTTGATTATCTGAGGCTGTAAAAATGGCTGACAAAGGCCGTTAACATGGAGCCCAAAAAGAGGAAAATATCTATTTGGTAATAGGGTCAGACAAACAAAACAGAGAGATAGGCACTCCTTGTGCGAAGTACAATCCTATTTTTTTTCCACCATAAGCCCATCATATCAAGTGGTTACAAAAATGGTTATGATAAAATACTTACAAACTAAAAACAACATTCCATGTCTGTTCAAAATGTGTTCACACGGAAATGTAAAATATTTCATATTTAACATGTCTATATTAGCTTGCCCAACAAACTGAGGTAAACTCACTGGCTGTCTGCAGCTACGTGGTGAGTGTATACTGACAAACACAGAGCTGGCAAAAAAAAAAATTCACCCTGGATGTGTGAGACAAATACGCCTGTTCTGAAAAAAACCTGCGTAAAAACCTTGAAAAGGGCTTTGATTGTAAGATATATTTGGAGTCACGAGTGACGAGCCGTTTCAGGGCTGATTCGTTGAAAATGCCATGTGACTCTAGTGCGACGACGAGTGGCAATTGAATCAACAAACAACTGCATGGAGGAGGTAGAGGGGGCCTGGGAGGAGGTAAGGAGTTTGTGGAGGAACAGCGCATATGAGGTAGGCTTTTGCTGTAAACAAAAAAAGAGAATTTTTGCAGTAAAAAGGAAAAAAAAGTAACTCATCAAATCTGGGAAGGAAGACCAGGAAGTCTGTGGCAACACTAGGGAACTTCTCACACAACACCTCAGTACAACAGAGACCTACAGTTAATCATACAAGCTCATCAAAAAATATACAAAACAAAAAGAAATGCACAACTATGTATAACTCAAGAGGTAGTTGCTAATATCAGTACATGAATCGGTTACATACTGTATGTCTCTTCACCATTGCTTAACAGAGTTTGTTCAGTCAGTCAGTGGATGATTCCCAAAAGAATAAAATACACTTTTTTGGTTAATTCCCTGAGAACAGTTCATCATCCTGAGAGGAATTGTGTGTAAAAATGTAAAAATACATCATACAAAAAGATGTTGTTTCCATAGAGATTTGAGCATGGGCTGTGCTCCTTGTGTGGTTTGGTCATTCACTTTTTTTTTTTTCTTTTTTTTTTCTTCTTTTTTGTACTCTGTCATGCTGCATTGTTGAGATTTGATTTTTAACGCACGCACACATTCAAAAAGCTGTACATAAAAAAACAACCGCAGTGTTGCGCTTTCAGCAATAAGTCCCTCTTACTATGAAAGCAAGCACTTCAGCAAACTTTTAAATGCCTTCAAAAAAATAAAGCCAAACTCTTCGGTATAGAAATATACCAAAAAAAGTTGGTTGTCTACTTTAGAGCTTTAAAAACACACGAGCTAGTTTGATATCAACATACAAAGTTATTTGATTTGTCAGAACATTAAGATACAACTCCAAAGCGACCCGACGTGAACTTTGTGAGGAGTCAACTTCAGATAAGCTCTTTTCACATTCAATATGGTCAGAGAAGAGTTGTTAGGTCACAAATAAGTGCCACTAAAGCCATGCTTGGGATTCAAGTTATACCAAAAGCAGCACTCTTTCTCTCTCTCTCTCTCTCTCCCTCTCTCTCTCTCTCTCTTTCTCTCTCTCTCTCTCTCTCTTCAGTGAGTCTGAAGCAGCAGCAGCAGCAGTGACGGCGTCTCATTCCCAAAGAGGAGTGAGCGTTACCTGGCTGGTGCTAACTAACAAATGGTAGGCACAGATGGAAGAGGAACAGGTGGTCGGATCTTACTGTAACACAGCTGGGAGAGCAAACAGCTTGATGTTCTGCGACATTCATTTCCAAGAGGAAGAATTGGTGAGGTATTAAGTAGAGCAGCTGTGATGACACTGTAATGGTCTGATACTACACCTATAATTAAAAAAAAAAAAAAAGGTGACTCTTTGTGCTGTGTCAGAGGTGACGGCTGACTGTTTGAATTAGTGAATAAAGAAGAAGGTGTGGAAGAAAATGACAAAATCAGTTTGATTTGTCATGGATGAACAGTTAAATAGAGAGAGAGCTATAATTTTCTTTTTCACACAAGTATCCCATGCTATATACAGGGCTATTCACCTATGTCAGAGCTAATTCCTTATATATGCATTACTTAAAGTTAATAGAATTTCAATTATATCTTGTGACTTTACATATATATTAATGACTTATACTATGATTTATAAACTGTAATGTTATTTTCAACTAATTATGCAACCACCAAAAGTGGAAGTCTCTAATGCTAATAGTCCACTGAAGTAACGACTCATTACCTTGAATCTAAACTATGACCTAGCTGGATAATACGATGTGTTATCTAAGGCGTGTCTATCTATGATAATAGGAAACTGAGAGGGTAATAGTGTTGACTCGCACCCCCGAAGGAGAGGTGCTCCAGTCTTTTGCTTTCTTTCCGAGCGTGTGCAACACACACACATACAAACACACACTTTCTTTCTCTCTCTCAGTCTTGCACGTGCATGCACAAACACACATGCTCGCTCTCTGAAGCGACAATCACTTGGTCCGGTCTATTTCATGTATGAGAGAGGTATGTAGTGGACTTGAGTGTTTCAAGATAATAGAGAATGTATTTAGCAGCTCGTCGTCTGGCTTTATGGATTCCAGAGGGAATCAATAGTTTCCCTACAGATCTTTAGAAGCCGAGCTGACAATCCTTACGGGTCTGGATTATCGCTTAGAGGGTGTTGAGCTTTTAAAAGTCTTTGTCTAATCCTTCTTAAAATGAGCTACCGTGTGTGCTAAAAGGATGCATCATGATTTTTTTTGGAATGATTAGGCCTACAGGAGATACATTTGTGGCGACAACATCTGTAAGGAAAAAAAAGCATTCAAAACGGCCAACACTTAGGTCCAGGGGGAAAAAAAACAGAAGGAAGAAAAAAAAAAAATCAAGCCAAGATTCATACCATGTTGTTTCACTCTTGAGCTGCACTGATTTGAAACAAGAAAAACAGTCATTCCCTGCAGTCACCATTCCTGCTGTGGCTGCCATAGCTGCACCAGATGACTGCAAGTCAGTCACACACATTCACGCACGTCCGTACCCCATTGATCGTTGCCATAGCTGCGCTGGTTAGACAAAAAAAAACAAAAAAACAAATAAAATAAAAGTAAAGAAATTAAGACCTCCCATTTTTTTCACAGGTGTGAGGTAGATGAGGGGGGGGGGGCTTCAGGAATCCTTGATTGAGGGGAGACATGAGGGTCAGGGGTTAGCGGTGAAAGCTTCACCTCTATGGGCTGTTTCAGGATTTCCTCCACCTCTGGGTACGGGGGCCGCGGTGTGTGTGGGGCTCCTCGGGGGAGGAGGAGGAGCCTTCCAGGGGAGATGAGCTAGAGCGCTCCTCCTCCTCTGGGGGACAGAGGTAGGGCCCGGTCCCTGGGCTGGAGGCCGAGGTAGACGCATGTTGGTCCTGAGAGCCTGTGGCAGGCGCCAGCGCCTTGTGGGGACACTGAGCCACCATGTGCGTGATGCTCTGGCAGTAGTGGCATTTCTTTGGCTGGGGGGGCAGGCCACACTCCTTGGCATGGTGATCCAGACCTCCACAGTTATAACAGCTGCAGAAGATGGAAGAGACATTGAACAAAACAGAGAATACATTAGATGATGAGAGAAATATACAAAATCAAATGTACTCCTTTCACATTACTCCTTTGCTTCATGCACCAAAGGACATACATTCAAAGTTTGAAGACAGTTTTTAGTTTTACAATTTACCTGCTATATTCATTGAATACGATACATAACTCTATTAAGAAAAAAAGACCACATTGTGTGGTATTCCAACCACTGCAGAGCTGCTCTAACTAGGACTCACCACTAGATGGGAGTATGACACACGATATTGCTCTGGATCAAACATGAGTGTCAGTCTGTGCAACCTGAATTATGTTATTACATTTGAGAAGAATCAAGAAGGGTGCTGAAAGAGTAATAATGAAAAAAGTGAAGGCAAAGCAACCCAAAATTTCTTCCTGCCAGGATGTCACCAACTGTTCTGGCACAATATCCAAACATGTGGACATTTTCTTCTATTTTATTTGACGCTCACTGTCCTAAACAAGTTCAGGGTTCAGTGTCTAATTTCATTGTTGGTCTGCTGTGCAATGCTTAACACACCTCAGTTTAGAACAGGTGACACATCACAGTATAAGACATTGCAGCATCACATGCTGCATGTAATTGAAGGATGTGGCTTGACAACTTTTTTGACAAGACACGGTTCAACAGCGGCGGTATCACGTTATCATGAAATGATGGTTCACCACTTAGGTAACTGTTATTCTAAAATGAGATCGATCTGACAGAAGGGTAACACAAAAGAATGACCGCAGTGAACTGCTTATCTGTCAAATGTCAATGCTGTCACTAAGAAGACAAATCACAGGCTTTTCTAAGGAAAGCTGAGCAGAGAGTCTGTTTCAGTTCTCAGCAACAGGAGCTGAATTATCTCCACATTCTCATACAATTGAAAAGAACATCCTTGGGGATTGAATTAAACAGAGAAATACACTGGACCCAGGTTCATGTTTCTTATGAATCATGAACATTTTTTTATGCTTTTCTTACAGTGTTACCTGGGTAAAATCTATTAAATGTACTGAAGGCAGATTTTACAGTACTATGCTATTAGCAAGTTCATAGAACTAAAAGTAGATACATATCATATATTAAAAACATTTCAATGGTGTAATTTTAATGAATTTATGCTGCTTTTCAAAAGAGTCATAACCATATAACAATATCTATTGAAAAAATGGTGTGACATAAGTCTACTGTAGACTTAAAGGTATATTTGACCTGTTTGTTACATTAGAAATTCATTCACAATTTCTAAATTCAATTCCTCTTAACTTCTTTGTATGTTTTACATCATGCGTTGGTTCAATGGTTTAATCTCAGCTAAACTGATTCAAAGGTTTTAAAATATGGAGATTTCAACATTTACAGAAAACTATTCAGAGTCATAAATGCAATTAAATTCTTCTTAGCAACAAGAATTTAATGTGTGATCAAGAATCATCAACAAAAGGACTATTCTTAGGCACTTGTGCTCTTCAGCAGTGCCAAAGAAGTTGTCGTGTCAATCACTTTTAACTTTGTTTTAGAATAATTTGCTTTGTCTTTTAGAAAGCAGTGTTTTTGGCAACAAAGCGATGACAGGTGAGTGCTAGAGAAATAAATCATATTTCTTCAAACATTCTTCAACAGCCAGTGATGGAGACCTGGCTCATCTGCTCGTTAGTGCACTGCCTTCATAATTAATGTCTGTAGTTATAATTTCCATAACAGCTGAATTATCTTCTTACAGCGAACACCTTCAGAGAGATGTGATGAGAGAATGTAAAGGATAGACTGAACAATCCTTGGTTGCATAGCAGAGTAACCAACAGGGGTCAGAGCAGCGTAACTGCCACAGGGGCTGCTCACACTGAGCTCTCACAGAGATCTACCTGCCATCTCTGAATCCAATACTGCCAACTTGCTACCACCTTAGTAGAAGGTAGAGACACTTGACCTAAAACTGGATCAATTATCCCAAATAAACTGAATTATTCAGCCGTGTAAAACTATCAGGGAGCTTCCTCACACAGATACGGTTTCCTCCTTTCTTAGAAAAGCTTTTCTTTTCATACCGGAAAAAAACTGGATGGCAGCAGGTTGTTCTACTAAGGAAGCTGTGATGCAGCTTGTTTGTGAAGGAGGAAGCAACATAAAGAGTGGTGGAGCTACACGCTAATGTAAATGCAATCTTGTAGTCATGCGGATATTGTGTATATTTTTGACTGTTATGCACCACAACGCCAAAGCAAATTCCTCGTTTGTGCAAACCTACTTGGCAAAAAACCTGATTCTGATTGCGACATGATGCCTTCCTACAACAGATACCGTATACACTCGGCTCAGCCTCGCAGGGTTCGCTATACATCAAATGAAGGCAATCTTTGTCAGCAGGAGGAGAGGGAATGCAACCTCCTCTGCTTAAACCACCAGGCGTTTTCAAGGAGCTCCATATGGCTCCCTCTGACAGATTTTTTAGCAAAGCACCCTTCAGGATTTTACTGAGGACAAAACAATTGATTGAGCTACAGCCGCATTGAAATGCATATAAGCCCAATACATCCCTGCGCTAATGCCGTTTCTAATGTAAAAGCTGGCAAATTGATTTAAAATAGCGGCAATGGCAGGCAAAGTGCCCTATTCAGTTCCTTAGTATGGTTCACAATAACCATAGCAACAGGCATGTACTCGGGCAGATTGAATAGATTTAATCTATAATTTCAGCCCACCACTGCGGCGAGATGACCATATAACATATGTCTGCTTCTACTATAGTGCAGAGCTGCTTTCTGGATGCAAGCCACCAACACCCACACACATTCAGGTTTTGTTAAATGAAACCTGGACTAATGAGATATGCATGAATTATTACATTCCTGCAAACACAAAGAACACAAAATAATCCTTTTTTAAAATTCTCATCTATCTCGATTTCAGTGTATTTACCGGTCTCCCTTTGGTTTGCGTTTCTGGAGTGGGACCTTCCCTTTTGGTCTCCTCTCGCTGCCTGCACAGGGTCCCCCACCAGGTCCGGTCACCCGCAGGGACTCCAGGCCCTTAGAGGACTTCTTATAGGTGAACTCCACCTGCTCACCCTCCTTTAAGCTGCGGAAGCCCTCCATCACCAGTTTGCTCTGTTGGGAGAAAAAAAAAAGCAATAATCCATTTAACAGTGGAAGATGCTTAATGCGCACAACACACATGGATCTATACATACTGTCAGGTGAAAAAAAAGATTTAAGTTAACGCCAATGTTACTTGAATTTGCTCTCATTATAACTAATTTCATTTGATTGATGAGAAGATACAATCTATATAACAAGAATTCTGATGGGGTATGTATGTGTGACTTTTATAGGAGCACAATTAAGTGTAACACAGCAGTAAGACAATTCATATCCAAGTCATTTAAATTATTTTAGACATCCAAATGTCCTTGAATTATGTTGAATCATTGGGATCCAACTGAAAGCAATTCAAATATCTCCAATGTGTCATTTTTAAACGCTTTAAATACACAACTATGGAGTTGTGCTTTATCTTTACCTGTTCTACAGCGCAGTAAATAGATAAAGACTGTGTGTGCATAAATGACAGGCTTCACCAGGCAAGTGAAAGGTAAGAGACTGTCTGTCTTGAGCAATTAAGGTAATCTTTCAAAGACTCAATTTAAACTCTCACTTCTACTTTCTGTCCGCACAGCAGAAAGCTTAGCATTAATGTTATGTAAGTCCACACCCATCAGAGTAGATTTAACACTTAAATATTGAACAGTTGCCCAAGAGCATTATTGTGTCTGTGAGTGAACAAACAGCTTTCCAATCAACACTTTTCATCTCCAATATGACTGTTAGAGAAAAATCAACCCTTATTATCAGTGGGAAGTTTACTGAGGGGGGGCCTGCACACACTGCTGCATGCGGCAAACACAACGTCCAGTAGCACATCAAGACATCATTTCAAACATGGTGGATTGACTGTATGTGATTTGCACCAACTGCCGTGACAGTCTGTGCACAGAGGGACTTATCTCACACAGAGCATCCATGCTGTACTCCCTTTATCTACTTTTTGCAGAGGCACCACTTCCTATTCGTTCTGTGTGTGTATGTGAGGGGGGGGGGGGGGGGAGCATGTCGCACCCATGCAATCATTCTCTCTCAGCACATCCTCCATCCATCTTATCTACATGATCAGAATTATTGATGTCGTTACTACATAACCACTGGACAATGATTTATGTCTTGTTGATCACGCAGAGCAGACAGCTGATAGGCTGTATCTGTGACCTTCATGAATTGCAGCGAGCCCCGCAGAACTCGGCATAGGTAAACACACACACCCACATGAGCATGCAGTGTGCAGAGCCTACTACCTACTATACATCGAGGCCTATAAATAACACACAGGCTATCTGTAAATGCAGTGCATGCTGTAAAGACAGATCTGTAGGAGACAGAGGAGGAGAAAGGAACGAATGATGGGAGGGAATCAAATGTGAAACTATAGAGGAAGGAGAGAAAATGTGCTCAGCAGCCTTTTTCTATAACATCCGTGTCAACAACTGCTGCAGTTACAGGAAGCAAAGGATGCTGTATAGCTGATCTATTTGTAGATATAAATGAATGTGTAGGAGAAAGAAAAAAAAAAGAGAAGAGAGAATATATAAAACTCCAAGAAGAGGAGGGAGAGAAAAGTGACAAGAGACGTGTGGATTAATTACAAACTAAGAATAGAGTTTGAACACATTTGAATACATTAAAAGTAGTTTATGATTTCTTATATGTTTCAGTAAAAATATGTGAAGAAGTCTCAGATTATGTGTGAGGTTTTAAACTTTGTTTGATGCAGTTTTTAAAGTGTAATTTGTGATAAAAATCGATACAAGAATTTACAGTGTAAAATAAAATAACTACTTTCCTCCATTAGTTCACATTTTAAAATTCAATTGAGAATACCACAACACTGAACGAGGTGCTTCAACACTCACTTGGTTATCAATTTATTTTATTTATAGATATATTTGTTTTATTCATATTTAGAACGTAAAAATGTAGAATAGGCCAAGACCTTTCTGACACAAAAAATCTTTTGTGAATACAAAAAACATAAGTTTGTGTTAAATAAACCGGTTTTCGTTTTGTTTTTATCATTTCCTACGATACAATTTCAGAAAAGTTCTTTTTGACAATTTTAAACATTTTAGACTGTTTTTAATTTAACTTTATACTTTGACTTTATACCTAAAAGTTTTTGTATGACAGCCAAACTAAAAAGATAAAAACTTTCCATTAAAAAATGTCCACAATAAGTTTAAAAGATCTTAATATAATATATTCTCGTTGCTCACATGTTATTTTGGATTTTGTAGCTAAGAATGAAATATACAGTATTCACTGATAGACTTATTTTAATTAATTTTAAAGTAATGTGTAAAATTGGAATATGTTTGGATATTTATTTCCTACAACAGTAGAATAGAATAGTTATTCCAGAGATATCACAAGATCAAATAATACAGTCACAAGGAGCACATTTTGCTGAAAACAGACTTAATTTTAAAAGTGAAATAAATTACATTTATTCACCAAAAAACCTAATATAGAACAACTTTCCCTTGTGCTCTCTCTCTCTGAAGCTACCCTTCCTCCTTATTTACACATTCTACATATTTTATGAGTAAAGCAAAAACACACATATTGAGATATTTAGTCCAAGTAATTTGCCAAACATGAATTTATTCTGTTCTCTCTCAGATGTGCTTTCTGATTCTCTCCCTCCTGCTAGTGAGGGTTACAGCCAAGGCCAACTCGCTGCTTGTCGATTGCTGATGGAGGACTGGTACATTTTGGGTAATCAGGTATCGAATATGGCTTTGAGGAAAGGACGAGGCTCAGGGAATAGAACTGAGTGAAAGCAAAGATTCTGCACAACAGATGTAAGAAGGGGGGACGATGAGGTGAGTCACAAACGGAGCGTGGGACTTTATGTAACTGATTTGGATCAATCTCCTGCGCCTGTGCTCCAATAATGACAAATTACAAGATTCAACACTCGATCGTTTTTTTAATGCATCTATCAAAACTGCCAGGACGTGCATATGCCTGACCTGGCTTTCTATTTCTTCAAAATAACCAACCAAGGAGCCTGAGGCAACTTCAACCCTGCTCATTCAAATTAAATACCAATTACGATTACCATCACTAGACCATCCAAATGACTGAAAGGCATTCCTGCAGCAGAAATCAGTAGAAAGAAAATAAAAATGAGCCCATCCCCCACAAAACAGAATGTATTCTGAATAATGATGAATAATCATCGACTGGTCTCGAGACTGTGTGGCACATGAGCCCTTCCTGTTCCTCTCCTGTCTGCAGTGCACAGGCAGCTCGTCTCTCCAGGTCAAAGTTGAGTGGTTTGTCTCAGCACCCTACCCCCCCCCCCCCCCTATCCAACCCCCTCAATGCCCACAATGCACCAGTGAGGAAACCACACAACCCCTTTTGTTCTGCAGAAATGCAGGAAAACACACACACACACACACACAAATACACGTCTCCTCCATATAGAATGTGGTGTGTAATTTTTTTTTGCTATCACACACTCGTGCCCTCCTGTCTCAGATGAGTTTCATTTCAGTTTCTGAAGCAACAGCTCAGTCTCTCCACAATTACGTAATAAAACACAGCATGTGGATATACATGTGTGTGTGTGTGTGCGCCTCTGTGCTGGTGCATGCATGTGTCAGTGTGTGTGTGAAAAAAAAAAAAAAAAGAAAACTTCACAAATCAGAACCTGTAACCCGAGTCCCCTCCTCTCAAGTGACCTGGCGGGTGTCCTGACCCGTTTCAGTTTACGCACAGAGGTCAGGAAAGGGCACGGCCGGGGAGAGGGAACGAGAGAACGTCAGAGAGAAAGAGAGAGAGGGAGAGCACAAAATGGAGGAGTGGCCTGGAGCAGGGGGGTGTGTGGGGAGGGAGGTGGGAGGTGGTGGTGGTGGTGGTGGTGGAGCAGGGAGGGTGTTTGGAGGAGGGGGGAGGTTTCATGGAAATGCCTCCAGCGCATTCTGTTCAGCTCCAATGGAGGAGCAACTCCTGATCAGTGGCTGGACTTGGGGGGAGCCCAGGAACAAAACCCCCATTTGATCAGGAGCCCCACAGGTCAGCAGCAGAAATCCGGGGGTCAGTGGTATAACCATCGCAGCACCACCCCCTGCCTGACTGGAGGACCACACCAGCACTCTACACTTTAACTGAGAGCCACCGGCAGCTACTGTCATCCTAAAAAAATGGATACCAACATATTTTAAACCGGCTATTATGCTTATGAGCTTCTTATATGTAATAAATATCTTCATATAGCTCAGCATGTGTGTAACTGCGTGTGCATGCGTGTGTGTAGGAAGGAGCCAGCGATCAATACGGACTCTAGCATCCTGGATAGAAATAGCCCTCCTTTTCATCAGCCGGGGCCCTCGTCATCACCAGGCCCAGCAATCAATACAGGAAGCTGTAACGTGAGGGGATGGGGAAGCAGAGAGGAGACCCACACCATCCTCCCTCCACCTTCCAGCCTCTCTCTCCGTGGCGACCACCAGCTATGGAATGGCTAATTACGGGATGCTTTAAATCAGAGGTGGCCCACGCGGAGTCATGCGTTGTTTTTGTGTTCGTATGAAGAGGAAGGGGGTGTGTGTGTGTGTGTGTGTGTAGGGGTGAGCGTGAAGGGAGATGGCGGTCACCATGTGGCGTGGTGCCATTAAGTAGCTTTTTACACACAGGAAATGCTAAGTGGACAAAGCTGGGCCAGATCAGCTCAGATGGACATAACCCAACAGGATGCATATAAACCAAAGAAGAAAGAGGAGAGAGAAAGAGCAAGAAAGCTAGATGAAGGAGGGAAGAAAAGAAAAAAAACACACACACGCACACGCAAACACGCTGGGCGAAAACCACCAACAGAGCCGGCCTTATGACGCTGACACCCCAGCCTTCCTCAACACGTTGTCATTAGTGGCCCTGACCCTTGAACCCTTCCCAACCCCCATCAAACACTTAAAAGCCTTCATGTTTCCCCTGCCTCAAATTAACAACATGCAACACCCGCGATTATGAGTGGGGCAAATATTTGATCTGAGGGAGGAAGCACTAGATCATCTTGCTACATTTATCAGCATGAGAGGGGAAATGAACCTCGCTGAGGTGAGTGGTGATAAAACACACAGCCTGCTAATAACAGCACCCATTCAAAACAGAACCACCGTCACAAAGGATAACTTCTTTTTTTACAAAAATGATTTAGTTAGATTTAGTTTAGTATTAACACCACATCCACTAATGGCTAATATTGGACACATATATATATATATACATATATACATATATACATATATATATATATATACATATATACATACATATATATATATATATATATATATATATATATATATATATATATATATATATATATATATATATATATATATATATAAACTGGTTGCGAAATAAAAAAGGTTGTTACTAAATTTTTAAAAAATTTGTTACATTTTTTGATACTATGCCATAGTTTCACAAAAATAGCATTGTCACACATCTTTTCATATTATTAACTGCCTTTGTCTTACTTGAAGCTGTATAAGAAATATTATAATTACACATGGTTTAAATTAAAATAATTATCTAATTGATTTTGTTCCAGTTGATTACATTTGCAAAGACCAGATCCAGCAGCTTCTGTTTTTCTCTTTTGGCTCTAAACTCAACCATCTTAGTAAATGATACTCATAATATGTCGAACATGACAGAAGTGAGATTATGGTTATTAGCTGAATTGCTTGCTTATGACATTGCTATTAGAAAAAAATTGCTTTGGACATTTTCATTGCTAATCTTTACACATTATCTTCTCATTATATGAGTCCTATATTTAGTGGCAACTGTGATCTTCTTTTAAGAAAAGTTTATTTCCCTCTTTCTCTGCCCTTTCAAACAGAATTTGACTACGGATGATCTCAGTTTCAAACATTACTGATGTATTTCAAACACTGCTTGAGACCAAAAGAATCTCTCCAAAAGTAAACTCTTAACATATTTTTATACATGTGCTTTTCCATTTCCTATTTATCTACATATTCTATTTAAATTTTAGTGTTTTTCTTTATCTTTTAGAGCTGAAACAATTAGTAAGTTTTAAGATTTTTCAAGCAAAACATGTCAAACACTTGCTGGTTCCAGCTGCAAAAATGTGAGAATTTGATTTTGATTTTCTTTACTGAATATATTTAGGTTGAAAACTGTTGGTCACATTAAAAAGAGCAATTTGAAAATCATCTTGGGCTTTAACAAGGAGCATTTTTAACCATTATCTGACATTTTATAGACCAAATGATTAATCAAGACATTAATATGAAGATAATGAAATAGTTACTATTTGCTGCACTGTTACATTTGTAACCATACATGTCTGTTAAAGATGCAAGATCAAAAAATGTCTCTATTCTGCTAAGTAACAAAACCTCTTTCAAAGACATATTTACTGAATATGTTTGCATTAGCTTTGATTCATGTATTATTTTTGCATGTTTCCATCTTTTAACATTTCATTAAATTAAATGAAATATCAGCAGCAAAGCACTGGACTCTCTTTTTTGTATTTCAGGTGAATTGCAACTTGTTATTAGCCCTGCTCTGCTTTCTACTCCACCACCTTTCCAATTACCAATCATCTCCGCTGTATGTGGCCAGCTCCTCAAAAGGAAGTCACATGACTACTCTTTCTTCTTCTTTTGCGTTTTTTGATGTGCAGAAGAGAAGGGTGGGTTGGTGGAGGGGTGTGGAGGGTTGTGGAGGGTTGAGGGTGGAGGAGGAGGGGGGGTGGGTGGTGGGGGGGGCGGGAGGGGGGATAGTGTGGCTGCAGGAGAGACAAAGCCTGATACTGGCTATCTGGAGGCAGAGATGGGTGGGGCCTGCATGCCAAACGGTGACACGGACCAGAGGTTAATCTCACTAGGGGCCCACTTTAACCTCGCTACACAAAACACACGCTCTCTAGCGCGTGCGTGCACACACACACACACACACACACACACACTCAAAACCTAAAACATCTTACAAACGGTTCACATGTAGACATCAACAACCTGAGCGTAAAGTAAGAAACACACACACACACACACACACACACACACACACACACATGGGCTCCATAAATTGAACACACACTCTGGAGGTTTCAGGAGAATAGCAGCAGCAGCAAACTGTTCAACATTTCAAACTGATTACTGACAAAGGGCAAGCAGCCCCCCACCTCGCCACCACACACCCCTTCACCCCACCCAACCCTCCTGCCTTTTTGTCTTTAAAGAAATTCCTCTTTTTAAAGAATGCACGAGGAGAGAGCACCCCCCGTGTCCCAGCAGGAACTCACACACACACACACACACACACACTCACACACATTTACACACAGAGAAACACAGGTAGAAAATGGGGTTGACAAACAGAGATAATGAAATTGTCTGTGTGTAGAATCAGTAAGAGGCACAGAAGGTGAAGAAGCTTAATTACGCTCTCACTCTCTCTCTCTCTCTCACACACACACACACACACACACCTTCCAAAAGGAAGTGATCAGATAGGAGCCCTGATGAAGAGGCCTCCCAGGAAGAGAACTCGTGGTCGGGCGGGGACCCTCTGGCTGACTCACACACACTCTCACCCTCCCTCTCTTACCTCCTGCTCCTCCACTCACTCGTCTTTTTCCAACCTCTCGCTCATGTTTTCCTCCTCGACTACCACTGGCTAACCCGCCCTCCAACACCACCACCCCTTCCCCCCCTACCCCCACCCCCCCCCCCCTCCCGCAACCCTCCGCCACCCCCACCCCACACTTATTTTTCCCACATCCCTCCTCTTTCCCTCCCCTAGGAAAACTCCTCCTCTCTCTCTCCCCCCCCCCCCCTCTCTCTCTCCAGGCTTCTCCTGTCCTCATGCTCCCTCTTCCCCTCCCCATCATTCTTACCTCTGCCTCTCTCTCTTTATCGTGCATTTAGGGTCAGTGTGCAGAAATAAATTTGCAACCTTTATACTGTGTTGTTTTTTTTTTTCTTGTATCATAAATGCTGAAAATATTGCACGACCTTTGTGTCAAGCCAAACACTTTCTCTCAACAGTAAAATCCTGCTCTTTATGCAGGTGTACTTGTTGGCGTCTCATTGATTGGAATATTTGTATCCAAAGAGAAATATTCTTACTTTCAGACTCATTACAAACGATTAGAGCTGCAATTAGTCAATTTATCGATGAGTCCATCAACTGAAAATTAACTGCCAATTATTTTGATAATTGTTTCATCGTTTTGAGTCATTTTTTAGGAAAAAATTGTCCAGATTCCAGCTTCTCAAATGTGACTATTTTATGATTTATTTAGTCCTCTATGACAGTAAACTGAATATCTTTGGGGTTGTGGACTGTTGGTCAGGATAAAAGCAGACATTTAAGGATGTCACCTTGAGCTTTGGGAAACAGTGATGGACATTTTTCACCATTTTCTGACATTTTATAGACCAAATGACTAATCTAGTAATGGAGAAAATAATCGACAGATTAATCGATAATGGATATAACTGTTACTCGCAGCCCTTCAAAATACACATTTCAAATATTGTACCCACATACAGCTATGATAACCAACCAAACTTATAATTTGACGCTGAACACCTCATAAACACCTAGAAGCAGCATCAGTATCTCATAAGTGGCTTCAGGCTGCCAGCAGAGACAGAGAGGAAGAAGCAATCGCAGAAAATGAGCGACTGATTTAATAAGAGTGTAAGATGAAGGCAAATAGTTGCAAATGAATGGGGAGTTTTGCATTCGATATGACAACGTGCTTTATGAATGCACACTGTCTGCTCTTTATGCTAAATGACACTTGCATTATTGTAAAAACATAGCTGGAAACACTGGGGGGGGGGGGGAAATGCATAAGTATAATCATATGATTCACTGTATGCTAGTCAACTGTCTATAAGGTTATTTTTATTTTAATGTGTATATTTTAAACAAGTACAAATGTGACTAGCTCTGTATAATTTAAGAAAATCATTATCCATCATTATCCACTATGCAGAGAGTGACAGTTATTAATGGCAATGATATTTTCAACACTACACTGTGTTATAACCGAAATATATAGACAGAGACTTTCAAACCACATCATGGACTTAATAAAATCTTCCCACAGATAAGCCACCAGTCTGTCCTGTCCTTTACTTACAAAATGCTGAGACAGAAAGTGTTTATTTGACTTCTGTTCAGCTCTTTCTGCTGTTTCCCAGACTAGACTTTTCCTCTAGCTGAGCTGATCCACTTCTAAACATATCTGGCCAGCAGGGAAATCAGGAGCCTGGAGTATGTACCATGCAGCGCATTCGGTCGATTGAAGCCACAATATGAGAGTATCAATCAAAAACTGATAACGCAATGCTGCAATATGCACTTTCCTGAGCTTCTCCACATTTTCAAATATTCACAGCAGCACTAGCAAAAACTGTCTCCACACACATATAAAGATAGAAGAATAAAAAGAATGTGCATTATCTAATGTATACATAATGTACATCCATGCTGTGAGTATAGAGACAGATGGAGGAAAGGTCAACATGTTGTTTAGAGCTGCAACAATTATTTCATTATTGATTCATCTGTTGGTTGTTTTCTCCATTAATCGATTAGTTGTTCGGTCTATAAAATGTCCGAAAATTGAGAAAAACGTTGATCACCGCTTCATAAAGCCCGAGATGCAACCCAAAATGTTTTGTTTAGTTGCAACCAACAATCCACAACCCAAAAATATTCAGTTAACTGTCACAGAAGACAAAAGAAATCAGAAAATATTCACATTTAAGAAGCTGAAACCAGAGAATTTGGGCATTTTTGTCTTTAAAAAAAAATGATTCAAAACGATAAATTGATTATCAAAAATTATCAAAAAATAGCCAACTAATCGTTGCCGCTCTAATATTGTTTAAACATAATTCACTCAAAATGTGAAAGTTTTATCACCTACAGTAGTTCAGTGCAGAATTAAAATGATTTTATAAGTAACACCTGAACTGAAATAATTGTTTACTGTCAGTATATCAAAAAATTAACTTTATCTCTGTCAAGATTAATAACACATTTAATAATGAACAAACTCTGTAAATGAAGGGTGATTTAAAATATATAAAAACTAAATAAGGTGAGGTGAATGCAGCACAAAACATGAAAGCAAAGCAGCAACATTCAATACTTCATTTCATCACTACAACACTGGTAAACAACAAATAGGCTGAAAAACCATCAAATCATATTTAAGCCAGACTCAGTGCTCCCACTTTCTGTTTTTACACACACAGACAACTTTTTACATTCATGCTTTTGTGAAATCATTATTTATGTTTTCAACACTCCTAGGCCGTCTGATACTGATCAGTTCAGCCATCTTTTCTTTTTTTTTTATTCACAACTACATCCCTGTTGACATCTGACCCCTAATGTTCTCCCCCCCACCCTTCCCACCAGTTCAGCACAACATCCCGTGACTCCACAATATAGACACCTCCAGGAGAGGGTGTCCAATGAAATAGTGAAAAAATGCCTCTCCTCATCCTCATGTCGTTCCTCCCCGAGTATTTTAAAGCCACTTTAAAGGCCCGTAAAAAAAGGACGATTTAACATGGGGAGGAAAGAGGAAGGCAGGACTTTGACTGCTCTTTGTTTGCTGCAGAATAAGTCGGGGGAAAAAGGCCTCTGAAATGAACTGCATGCACACTAAATCAACTGTACATGCGGTAGAAAACAGGTCATGGCTCCACGTCACAAGTGAGAGTAAAAACAAAAAGGATGTTGTATGTTTCAAATGAGTCAAAATGCAGCTTCCCAACCAGAACATAACCCCGTATGAGTGTGCACAGTTTGGCTTTTTTTTTTTTTTAAAAAAAACCCTGCTTTCCGACATGTTAGCTGGCTGGATATCAACCAAGCTCTGCTGTCCATTAGGGCCAAGTGTGAAACTAACCGTGTCATAGGCACACGACATTTCTTCCCTTCCCTTTACAGTGCAAGAGGGAAGCAAAGGGAGGGGAAAACTGGACGCATGTGGCTCAAAGAGGAAACTTAACGTGTTTTTTTTTCTCTCTCTCTCTCTCTCTCTCTTCAAGCCCGTGGGCAACGTGTGATTACACAGTAACATGTTGGCCAATGCAAAACATCCGGATGATACAATGTAACTACCGACTGGTGCCCTGAGAAGAAATAAAAGGGGGCCTGCGGTCATCAGGATGGGATTGGAAGAGACAGTGAAATTGTTGTTCTGTTTTTGAAAAGGGGAGGGGAGAAAAAAGTAATCAATCATTCGTCGCTTTTGCACGTTTTTCAAAATGCGAATGAGGCCGATGCGCACCACATCAGTCGGCTACAAAGCAGATGTTTATTCCACGGTGGTTGGTTTTTTGTTTTTGTTTTCTTTTTGTTTTTTTTTTCTTTGGGTTTTTTTCTTTTTTTTGCGACAACTTACTTGGTGGACGAAAACATCCAGAGGGGGGTCGACGGGGCTCCCTTCGCTGCTGGTCATTGAGATAAATCCAAAGCCCATCCGGACGTTGAACCATTTGCAGAAGCCCGATCCCGACAGGATCTGAGGTCGAGTCCGGTCCTCCTGCTCGGTGGACTTGGCGGGGTCTTCTCCGCCACCTTTACCCGGCCCTCCTGAAACAACGGGCACACAAGAAGCAGTTAGAACATTTTACAGACTCGGAGATACACCGCAGGATGGCTACTCCACTGCGCGCATACCGGTTTATATAAGTTTAATGGGCTCAGTTGCGTAAAAAAAAAAAAAAAACTTCTTCAAGAAGCGTGGGGGGAATCCCCTCCACTTGCAAATACAGGCTGTGTGAAGTTCAGGGCCGGTAGAAATTCCCTATACTACTATTTTCGACATCTCATAAAGCGAGCAGGGGCGCATGGTGCTGTGATCCGGTGTGCACCAACGCCAACATTCCCCCAAAAAAGTTGTTTGTT
Organism: Thunnus maccoyii; assembly: GCF_910596095.1. Taxonomy (NCBI): domain Eukaryota; kingdom Metazoa; phylum Chordata; class Actinopteri; order Scombriformes; family Scombridae; genus Thunnus; species Thunnus maccoyii. The sequence continues at coordinate 19,446,236 of NC_056549.1, read as the reverse complement.
ACTCCATGACAGATGATTCGTGCACAGGCATGCTCAGTCGGTGTAACTTGTGGAGGATTTTTTCTCGTGCATCTACAGCCCCGCTCTCAATGTGGAGTTGTCGGCTATAGGAACCAAAAGGCAGGTGTACACATGGTTCCTCGAGCTTTACCAGTGGGCAGAATAGCATATAGGCTCTAACAATGCATACATCTTAATGCAGCGAAACATGGTTAGATCTGGTTTGCTCAGCAAGGGGCGGTTCGGGTCGTTTTTAAAGGTTTGGAACAATAATCACGTTGCACCTTGCCACCCCCCCTCCCTCCCCGAGCGAGCAGATAGTGGAGGGAGAAAAAAATAAGAGCAGAAAATAGAAAATAATTGCAGAATAACCTTCGGCCATGTTTCCCCGCGGACCCTCTGCGCCCAAGTTGCAATAGAGAAGCTTCCTCTGCGAAAACGGGCTGCGGTAGTCACCATTAATCCGACATCCTCGATCCCATCGGTCACCAATTTAGCTCGCATGGTACGGCGTGCTTTCTGCCTTTTGATATTTTTGTCATGTCTCTCTCTCTTCCCTTCAATCCTTTCCTCACTCACACCACCTCTGTACTGCTCTCCCTCTCTCTGTCTCTCTCTCCCTCTCCCTCTCTCTCTCTCTCTCTCTCTCTCCCTCTCTCTCTCTCTCTCTCCTTCGCTCTCATTCGCTCTCGAGCTGGCTGTGCCCGTTCCCGTAGTGAAACACGTGACTTTGTCAATTACATGCTTTCTCGCTGCTAATTTCTGCCCTGCGATCTCTGGGAAGAGGGGAATCGGACTCGCAACCGTCCGCAGGCACCTTCACCTCGAGTTGTCTGATTATATATAAAAAAAAAAAAGTATAAGCCTACACTGAGCCAGTAACATACAGTTACAACTTTACTGCTTGTTCTGTGTTTTGTTGAGGCGAGGAATACTGTATCATAAGTGGTTGGTGTAGCCACATGAGGCTATTATACTCTGAGATTAGATTAAATTGGATTGAATTAAATTTGAATGATCCCTGTGGAGTAATTGGATGGTTGCAGCAGAAGGGGAAAAATACACAAAAAAACATGAAAAGAGTGAAGCAAACAAAAAGAAGTAAAATAAATGAAGGCACATGTTCACAAAAGTATGTAGCCCTAAATTTAAATATATTCTTATTATTAGGTGTACCTGCATGTAGAAAAGATGCATATTAAAGTCTCCCTCCACTCAAAAATACGGTGTCCTTATTGTTACTTCACTGCACTTTGCACAATGATGTATGTGCAGAGTTTGACACTGGAAGGCTGTTTTCACATTCCTCTGCTGGAAGGGGAAAGTTTGTCTGAGCTCACCTTAAATCTGAGTTTAAGCATGATTTTGTGACATCACAGCTAGTTTGGAGCCAGTCGTGGTCCAGTATGCAACTTATGCATGTTGTAATGTGAAAACTTGAAGCCTCCAGTCCACAAATACTTAGCAGTGAAGTAGGAGACATCCTGCATCCAGCAGTTATACTTTTAGAAATGAAAATGTTTTGCATATTCATAGATTCTGGATTTCTAATGATGGAGAAGGAGTGTAGTCTAAGTAAATTGTTTATGTGTGTGTGTAAAAAACATATCAGACATAAATTATTATTTATGTATTTTAATCTTTAACTTGTGTGCTTGTGGTTGATACAGAAAATCCTGTTAAATATTCTTCCCAAAGCAGGAAAAGTTAACTCTCTACATCTGATGGAAATAGAACTCACAATATCAATAAAACATGAAGAGACTGTGTTAATGTATAACTCACTTCAAAACCTCCTGAATAAACTTACATCTTTGTTACAGAGATAATAGAATCAAATATTGCTGAAAACCCTACATTCCCTTCACCTGAGGAGCCTAAATGACTCATAAACAACATCAAATCAAACGTAAATGATTATTTTTCTATGCTCTCCATGCAAGGACATGTTGTTTTTGAGCTCATGTTGCTAACATAGGACCAGTTACCTTCCAGTATCATAGTTGGGCACCAGAGGAGAGCTGAACTCACAGCTTTGGAATGTGACTGGAAAACCCAGAAAAACAAACCTGAAAACTGATGTGTTCAGTCGTATGATCCTCACTTGTCACTAGAAAATCAATCCTCAGCCGTGGGTCACTTTCTCTTGTAACTCTTTAAAAAATACTGACTAATAATGCAGATATGTAGTTTGATATCCACTCAGTGATCACCATCAGGCAAACAACTGATAAATAAAAGTTGTATAGCTTCATAGAGTTTTTATTTTGCCTGTTTTTAAGAAACTTTTTTATCTTCATTTAACTTGTGGCAGGTTGATACTTATTACTTAAAGAAATGAACATCTTCAAAAATGTGCCATTCCAAACAATAAACATGTGTAAAGTTTCATCTACAAAAGTGAAAAATTAATAAAAAATATCAAGTTTGCACAAGTTTAAACTCCACTACAAATCTGACCGCTTATTCAGTTTATATGTTACGTCCATCGACATGGAACAAACACTCTGCAGGTCCAACCATAAGCTGCGGTTACTCAAGGCCACAGAGCAGATCAATAACAACAAAGACTGAAAGATAGTGCGTTCATTGAGAGACTTCACCATCTTATCTCACATCTACTATGGTGGGATGGTTTCTCAAGAGGTTATTCCCGGGTATGAGGAAAGAGGAAAAACACGTTGGAGGAATGAAACAACAACAAGCCCATCTCCACCCACCAGAGCTGAGAGCCCACCCTCCGGAATTCACAAGCTTTCCCCCTACCCCCAATCCATCCCAGCCCCCGCGCAAAGGCCTGTTTTTGAAGATGCTTGTAGAGGAGGCCTCCGCAGTGGCCATAGAATTACTGTTTGGGTCACAGGGTTGGATACCAGTGTCAGATGTTATCCACTCACTCATATCCTGACAGGACCTTTCTGATTAGGACCAGTCAGTGGTAATCATCGTAGTACAGCTCACTGACATGTGTGCGAGCTAATGATGAGGAATAATTTAGATATGGGTGGCTTTGGATGTGCCTGTTTGTCAAAGGAAGCGACTGAAATACCAAAATACAGATTAGGGGAGATTTTAAAACATCTAAACTCAATGTGAACACTTTATTAAGACTGGGAAAAATAATCTTTTATCTGTGAAGTGCAGGGGAAACATCTCAAACTCATGTTAGATGAGTGAGGACAGGGAACATTTCCTTACTGAAAACACAACTTTTGTTTACATGGTTGTTTGTCTTGTAATCAACACCAACTAGAAGTCATATTAACCAACTTTTTATATGCTTTTATGCTACAGGAAACGTTTTTTTAACTTCACATCAATCTTATTTCCCAACTTTTCTACTTGTAGAAAATACTACAAAAAGAGCAACTTTTTATATAAAGTTTTGCAAAGAAGTAGGAAGCCGTTATTTGTAGCATAACTATTAATCATCCTATAAGCATGAAGTTATCATAAAAGTATTTTTATAACTTTATCCTGACTAACTTTGGCTGAGGCGAGGCTAAGCTCCAGGTTTTGATAAGTTTGTTAGGATTTGATTTAGATAGATTAGTTAAGTTTAATGTCAAAATACTGCCTGTATGAGAATATATATACCATACAAATGAAAGGAGATTAATTTGTGCAATCACTATTTGCCATGAGAACACAGGGATCTTTGTTAGGCCTATAAATAAAATTCAGATGTAGGATTTAGAGCGTATTTAGGTTTGGTTTACGTTGGTTTATTGACAACATTTGAATATATTTGTAAAATACAAAATCAGACTTTTTCTGAGGTAGAACACTGAAGTCCTGGACTCATTTCCACCATTGTTGCTGGTGTATTTAGTACATTTTCACAGTCAGTAGAGTCAAACTTGTGCATGCCAGATGAAGATTTGGCCATTTTTACTTCACTTAAAAACTTTTTTAAAAAGAAAGAAAGTAATACTTTACTTTAATACACCTTATTAAGCATTTATAACCAGTTTAATAAATGATTTATAACACACCACAGTGTAGTTTTAAGCAGATATAAGAACATTTGACATGTTTATTAATGTACAGTATTTGTCAAAAATTATAATTTCTCCTATAAAGACACATTTTATATTATTAGAAGAGTATTTTACTATTTTCATTGTCTGTTTATATACCAGCATCCAATTTGGATGCCTGAAAGAGGAGTTATGGCTGTTGAAGAAAGCATTAATTAACACTTATATCTGCCTACAACTACATTATAGTGTATTATAAACTATTCATTGACTGTTCATGTACTGCTTATAAATGCTAAATAGGAGAAAATGTTAGTAGAAAGAAAAAAAACGTTTCCTCTGAAAGCATTTTTAACAATATGATTGGTGGTTTGCTGTAGTGAACACTAACTGGAAGTCATTCATTATTAATTATACTCAGCCCATATATATATTAATTTACAGGATTTTTTATTTTATTAAAACAACTATTCAAACTTAATTTTACCTGCTTCAATCAATATAGAATGTTGACTATTAGAGCCAACAAGTGAAATCAGTGCAGTGGTGCACTGATCTTTAGGCAGTTAGTTTTCTGGACTAAAATACATAATTATGAGCATTTAACCTCGCGAGCACATGGAGATTCCTGAGCTGTTTGAATACCAACTTTTCTGAGCAGACTTTGGACTCCCTCACCCCAGTTAACCCCACCCAACCCCCCACTCCTCACCCTGTAGGCTCCCAGAGGAAATTTGCCTTTACCCTGTGTTGCTGTCAATGCAGTTCAAAGGGTTCATTGAGTTCGTCTCTCCCTTTTCTCCTTTCTTTTTTAGTGAGGGGGGGTGTTTTTACGTCGTTTACTTCATGCATTCCTGCCACCAATCCCTCACTTTTTTATATCCTTTACAAGGAAGTGTAAACACTGTTGGCAAAGCAGGTCATCCACTCTCAGTTGTTCTTCCAAGAACTGGAGAGTCAGGGTATTTGAAAGGTTTTACAAGCAAAAGATGATTGTTTTGTTACTTTGTAAATTCATTTTCAATTTTAAACATAGTCCAATTTGATTGTGCTCAGACTTAATTGACATTCATGGAGTTTTTCAGCTTCTGCCTCTGTGAAAGAGGAGGAATTAATAAGTTGTTGTTTTTTTATTTTATTTTATCTAAGTTCTTTCTTTGTCACCTCCACAGATTTCGTTAATACATATTTTGAATCAACGAAAAAAATTGCACAACTCTCAGAAAAGCACACGTGTAGCATGTGTTTCACAGTTCACCACAAAGGTAACCCAAAAAACTTGCAGCAGACTTTCTTCATTTCTTTCGCTTCGTTTAACAAAAATACAACTGGATCGATCATTTCAAATCAGATATAATAGTCGCGCGGACGTTATAAATGTTTTTACAAGTGACTTTCAATCCGACACATTTTCAAGAGCCTGTAGACATTTTTTTAACCACATCTTCATCTCAAGCAAATTTTCCATTCGGTTTGAGTGCGCAACAGCAAGGAAAAAAAAAACCACGAGAAGAAACTTTTCATGGTAATTCACGTAGCTTTACGTATTTTCCAATCCGAAAAAGTTTTCTCTGAGAGGAGTAAACAGGCTGAAAATATGTGAATGAAATATCAGTGACGTCAGAGGGAGGGGGGAGGTTGGAGAAGAAGCGCCTCTGCAGCCGGTGCGCCAAAAAAACTGCGCACAATGGGACAAAATATCCGCTTACATCTCTCCAATTCATGTTTTTATTTTGCGTTTGATATATATTTTTTTTCTCTGCTGGAATTCGGCAGGTCAGTATGACTTCTTCTCCTTCCTCTCACACATTCATTCAACCTCTTTAAAGTGTGGTGATAACTCCAAATGCAGCCTTTGAGTAGAAGCTTTTTACTGGTAGATGGATTTCCTGAACGAAAGATCTATAAGATTATTCCTATCGTGAGTATAAGATATTCACAGTGATCAATAATGTTTGTATTATTACTAGTTTTTAATATCTCCCTCTTATTATCTCCTTAAAATGACATCTAGCTGTTTATTAACTAGTTGCTGGCTTGATTTTGGACATGTGCGCTCATCTTTAACTGCATAACTTCACTGAATGTGTTTAACATAAGAACCGATCCATCACTTTGTCATGTTGTTAAAAGCCGGTCATATCAGGTCAGTGGAAAGCAGGTTCTGCAGCTTCACAGAGGTGAGCTCCAGTCGCCACCAAACAGCTTCTACATACAACAATTTTTGGAGGAAAAAGAAAAAATAGGCCACTCCAGAGAGTTTAAAACAGGCGACTCACCTGTGGGAGAAGGAGCGGACATCCTCCTTTTTCTCTGTGAATGGGTGAGATGGCAAACAAATTCTTCCTTCGGTGTGCCTTTTTGATAAAGCAAAATGTAGGAGGAAAGTAGCCTGCTGGACTTGAAGCCTGCCGACGCTCTGGTCTGAATTACATGTCTGACTTTAACCTGGCGATATGAAGCCAAAGAGACCGGCTGGAATCAAAGAGATTTTCCGTGGATGAATATTTTATAGTGACACTGTAACCTAAGATGAGCAACGTGAGGGTCAGGCAGATTTGTTTGAAATGTGTTACAGTGAACTCACAGATTGCTGGGCACAGATCTGGAAAATCCTCTCTCAAATGGTCCCTATAATGTAGGACATTTTTTTTCCCATTTAAGCTCCCAATATTTCACAAAAAAAGGCTACTTCTGAGCTCAGATGTCGGTCAGTCTTGTCTTGAACGTTTTGAATGTATAAAAAGGCAGCCCTGCAAGCTCAATTAGAGGCTATTTTAGGTGTAAAAGCACCTTATTTTCAAGTTGTCCAATATCCAAGATAAATATGCCTCAATGGGAGATTTATTCCCAAATCTTCTCCATGTTTTAGAGCTTTATCATGGCTCTTCAAACCATGTGGCATCCGTGGCCTCCTCCATCATGCTCCCAGCCTTCCCCCACCTCTCTCTCTCTCTCTCTTGTTGATAAAGATCCATACTTCACATCCCCCCACACAGCTTGTTTACAAGCACAATTCTGCCATTCAGAACCATGAAAAATGTGTTGTTTCCTTGAAACACGCACACATGTCATTTAGTCTGATTATCTAAAGCTATAAGAGTCACACAGAAGGTCTTCAACCTATACTTTAATGTAGCCCTATAAGTGATCTTCTCTTTAAGCAACACCTAACCCTGCCTACTGATCTGACATCTGCTCCTCACTCACTCTGCCTTGTGTCCTCACTGAGCGGGACAAGTAGGCTGGTCCCAGATCAGCCATATAGGAGCTGATAAGGACAAATGACTGGGGGGGAGGAATTGAAATAAATAGCGCCATCCATCGGTTCGTTATACTAACAATCACCTGCACGATTCTGCATCCCACACTGTGAGAAGAAAAGGTTCCCATGAGACCTTCATGGTTCCTTCAAAGCCAGTCTACACCTCCACACAGTCTACAAGAAATGTAAAAAAGCACTGAGAATGCTTTCTCAAAGATCATGTTTAAACAGTGAAAATAATGAAATCAGGATAGATAGATAGATAGATAGATAGATAGATAGATAGATAGATAGATAGATTATTTAATGCAGTCAGCTTTCTTGTTTTTTACAGTCTGATGAAACAAACCCAAAGATGGAAAACACTAGTATTATAAATATTTTATAATTTTATTCTATACATGCTTAATAAGACAATGGTGATTGTAGTCTAAATTTTCTTTTTCTTTTTTTTAGTTCTGGAAAAAGCTTGGTGTAGTAAAAATAAGTTAGTTTAGCTGATAAGCAAGATTTAAACACATGAAAGAAAACTTTTTTCTCATCTTTCAAAAGTTCAGAACTTCCAGTTTACTTCGAGCTTCATCATTAATGTTTTATTTATTTTAAGCAATAAAAGTACACCAACAATAAAGCCTATGAAAAACAGCCAAGTACTGAGCTGCTGCCTTTTTATGACTTAAAAAAAACAAGCAAAACAACCACAACAACAAAAAATTGACGTCTTAATTCCTTCAATCAATTGTGCTACTAAGATTAAACATGACTGAATCTTTCAATAAGCAGGACTCAAGAGGCAGCTGGTCTACATGTGAGGGATTTTCCATGTTGCTTGTTAGAAAGAAAGATATACATTTGTTTAAGAAAGAAAAAAGAAAGAAAAGTTTGGTACTGTTGACTCGCTCCTCTTAGTTCATGTTTCATCTACAGAAAACAAAAGAACTAATAAAAATAATAACTACTAAAGCCATAAAATAGTTATTTAGAAGGAAAGTATTTGATTTGTTATCCTTCCGCCGAGTAGTATAGTTCCTCAACAGAGGCTGTGCGGCGATTTCCGGTTGGCGCATTGATATTTCAGTGTGGTCACAGGTGTGTGCTCATTGGTTGTTTTAGAACGTCTTCAAATGTGCCAGCCAATCAAAACCTAGGACCAGTTTTGCGAGACAAACGTAAGTTGATAAGAATATTGTCACATGTGATGTTAACAACTAATAGTTTAATATCTATAATATAACAGATAATAAAATCATCTTTGTATTGTAATGTAGCAGCAACTGTGCTGCTGTGGTCTTTATTATCCGACACATCAGTCTCTGCAGGCCTGTTGCAGGGTTTCACTGCTCCTAAGCGCCACCTGCTGGGTCGTTACTTTCTTCTCGTGCGCGCGCACGTGCACGCACGTACGTCCATGTATTAGCCTATATACATAATTTGCTTGTGTTTAGGTCATTTAAGTGACAGAAGCTTTTGTTAATGATCGTTTAACCTAGACTAGATTTTTTATTTCTTAAACATGCAATAAATCAGTGATGTTAGTAGGTTAATATGATAGACTTTGCTATTATTTATTAAGTATGTTATTTTTTGTTTAATAACTCTATCAAGGCTGACTGTGTTGAGTTTTTAATTCCCAGTCTTAGTGGTGCATCTTTGCTGCAACATTTTCTTTAGGGACTGTGTCAAATCTCAACCTGCAAAAACCTAAGAAGTTACAAATGTGTTTGGTCTGTTTTTTGTTTGTTTGTTTGTTTGTTTGTTTTTATTTTTTTTAATGAGCTTGATTTGTGTGTATGTTTTGGCTGTACTTATTATTTAGTCAATTTATTCAGTTTTGCATTTGTTAACCCTGAAAGTAATTTCAGTCTGATTTCAGGTTGGGAAATAAGTGGATAAATGTGCATATGGAGCTGAAAAGTTGAAGATTCAGTTTTAAAGTAAACAAGTAGGTGAGTTTAAAAGTATATAATGTACAGTGTTGTGTCAGGAGGCAATATTTTAACTTTGTTTTAAGTTTTTTAAAGTTTGTTCTAGTTTGTTTAATTTGTATAAATTATAAGAGTCGGTTGTTTCAGTTGTCAGTGTTTCTTGCCTCAGTTATCACAACTTTTCCCATTTTTTCATGAAGCTGAGAAAACATAACAAGCACTTTTAGATTTCCCTGTGCATTAAATAGCCTACTAAAAGCAACAGGTTAATCTCTTGCTCTGTATTTAGTAGCAAAATTTGTTTTATCAGAACATTTTACAAATCAGTTGACTTTACTTTTGTAAAACTTGAGAAGTTTCATTTAAATAGAAAAACCTCAGTCTCAGTATTAACATGAAAATGAGCATTTCACATGTCTGGACTTATTTCACTTTCATCCTTAAAGTTTATCTGGTGTTTGGATAAAAATGAATTTCAACAAACATTTCAACTTCCCTGATTTTCGCTGTTTTTATTTAAATTTTTCTTTTAAAAAAAGGAAGAAAAAAAAGATTTATATGTATCTAACATTTCTTGGACTGAACCAAGACCTGAACTGAGACTTTATTTCCTAATCAGATTGTAAAAGTTATTATTGACAAGACTTGAACATTTTTGTTAAGTTTCTTGTATTTCTAGCCAAATGGAAATGTGTAGTGAAGTATTAGTTTATCTTATAAAACTTTATTGGACAGTATTTGAGGAAATTGTACATTATTTCATGTAATGTCAAACTTTATGTTATAGTTACATTAAAAAAAGTTAATCATTTGTATGTTAATTGTATGACAATACAGAGCCTTTGGTAAGAATTATTGTAGTCTTGACGAATAATAACCTCACCACTGCAAAGAAATAATGTCATCATCGGACAGATGGTTTATTTATTTAAGTTGAGAAAATGTCTAATTTTAAAAAGAAATGAGAATGAAAATGTTACTGGTGAAGTCACTAAAATGTGAGTTAAAAATTGTTTTGTTATTATTTTTTTCTGTTTTTAAATGTGTAAACTGTGTACAGTTAAGGTCTTTTCTTTCATTTTAATGTTCAATTTATGCTTTAAAAAGAAATGGAAGCTGTGCATTTTAAAATAATAAATAAATAAATCCAACATTAGTGAAAAGTGTGTCTGCAGTTTTGCTTATCTTCTGCTTCTGTTTCTTGGTGAATTTTAATTTCCATTCTACAAAGACTTTAGCAGAGAAAAAGTCTGATTGAATTTATTTCATTTCTGAGTACAAAAGTCATTGTACTAAAGAAAACGTCCTTTGTAAACATGAAAGTGGGATACCAGAGAAATTCTTTTAACATAACATGAAGGTTGAGTAATCCACATGGGGCCCTCTGTCAGACCACCCTCATTTTCTGTTCCTGCTGTTAGTCATTTTCACAGCAGCTGCCCCCTGCTGGAAGACCAGACATCTACACAGTCACACAAACAGCAGCCGCTTCAGGTGCTCTTACATCCAATTCTTAACAGATAGAGAAATTTTGGAGTTAAGGCCAAATGCTTAGGGTTAATTAATTGTAGTGATTCATTTATTAACAATTAATGAATTCTTAAAATGCTACTATAATTGTTTATAAAGGTCTAGTTATTGAGTGTCCTCTAATTTTAGTAATTTAGTAATTTTAGAAATTAAACAGTGCTGAGCATTGGATGACACAGCGGGGCATCTGCTGACGGAAAAATGCCTCGAAAGTACCCTCTAAGGTGCCCCCACAGTATGACAAAATGCCCTCTAAGGTGCCCCCACAGTATCACAAAATGCCCTCTAAAGTGCCCACATAAAGGTGAAAATATACCAAAGCTCTGTAATGACTGTCTTAGTTATGGGTAAGACAGGATGAAATGCCCCATAGATTGCTTCTATGTGTGACGAAACCCAAACGCAACAAAACATGATGTACTCTTTAAATGAAGAGGATATAATGCAGTGCCCCATGAGTTGCCACTGTAATTGGCTGAACTGGGGGTTCAGTATAGGTGCCCTTCTAGTGAACAGAAAAAGTTATTTTTTAAATGAAAAACAGTGCCATATAGGGTGCACTGTGTGGGAGAAAAATACAGTGAAGTGCCATATAGGGTGCATTGTGTGGGAGAAAAACATGGTGAAGTGCCCTTCCAGTGACAAACATGAAATATGCCCATTATGGTAGAAATGAATGTATTGTTTATGTAGGCTCATCATAAGAAAATAAAGCACCCTTATAAACATGTTGTAGTTCTAGCTGACATTATTTCATTCAGTTGATCAGTTGATTTTGGTAGAGTGCTACTCATTAGTTTGCTCAGTCACACCCTCCTTAGACCGTTCTGTTGTCTTTGGGTCAGTGCAGTGTGAGGTGGGTCACATGACAAGACTTTTTTACAATTAAAACAAGTGCATGGATTAAATTGGATTAAGGATGCATTACTACTAAATTGGTTTTATGTTTAGACCTATCCAAAGCTGTATAACGTGCTAAACAATATGCTGGATGGATAGTAGCTAGTTACAGTACAAGTACAATACAAAACTTCTAAATGGTACTGTAGATACATACTTCATCTCTATACTAAGTATTTGATACAAACTGGAAATCAATCTTGTGGTGTAGTAAAATCTTTAAGGAAATAATTATTCTTTATCCAAAATGTGTTTACATCCCTTTAGCTTGCTCCCTTTAACTTCCATTTGTAGAGAGGGAGATTAGCATTGGGTTACCTTATGATTACAGAATGCCAAGAAGAGACTGAACATTGATGACAATATGAAGGGATCTGCAAAATGCAGCTAGAGGCAGCATGGGAGGAGATGAGAGAGATAAACGTATGTTTGCATTAGCCATTAGATGTTAAAAAGTTTAAAAAATGTATCCTGTCATGAAACTGTTATTAAATCTGGAAGAGAACCTTTTAAGTAACCCTGCTAACAGACAAACAAATGGAGAGCAGTGAAAACATAACTTCTTTGGTTGGGGTAAAATCATACATGACAAAGGCAATAGGGCTAGTGCAGTTCTAGTGCTGTATGTCAATGCCTTACCACCCCAAGGAACTGGAAATATATGACAAACGACAGCTGCCCAGTCTTTCAAGGATGTTTGCCAATTCTATGACACGGAGGAAGACATTATTATCACTGCACTTAAGATGTTCCACTCTCTCTATGTTCTCCCTACCAGCAATGTCCAAGCTATGCTTATGTGCCTTGAAGAAAACACACACCAAAGATGACAAAATTCCCCAAAACATGTGCTACATTTCCAGTGACGACTGCATCAGTCAAGTGCTCATTCTCCAAAATGAAGCTGATCAAGACCAAGCTTAGAAACAGATGTGGAGAAGGAAGACTCTCACATCTTCTGCTGTAGTTCACTGAGGGTCCCAGTCGACCATAACAAGGTCATTAACATTTACAAACACATGACCAAAAGAATTCTTTTATTTAACCGATCTTGCTTCTCGCTTGGCTGACAAGAATGCTCAAAACAACTCATTCTCAAAATGTTAATTGGTCCATTTACCTATTCCCTGTATTTTATTACAGAGATTTTTGCAAAATAAATGTTTAAAAAGTAAAAATGTTTCCTTATATTCTGAGTCACCCTATAAAATGCCAAACTTAATTGGGGATGTAGCCTTTTTACCAAACATGCATTGTTGTTCTCTGCTGATGGGGGCCCATTGAACGCATCAGGTGCCCTCTATATTTTTTCACCCCTGCCCCTCAGACAGCCTGAGTCCACCACCACTGCTGCTGAATAAATTTGCTCTGTATTTCATCTTCAATTCCTTATTATAATGTTTGTGACAGCACTTAAAGCCACCAGACACTACTGCTTAAAGGAGTAATCATTCCTCCTGTTCATACTGGCTATTAAAAGATCTCCTTTAAATGCACATTCAATGAAAGTGAGGGGGGTTCAGTGTGTCTACAGTTATTTTGTGCAAAAATGCATTTAAAAGTTGATCTGAAGCTTATATGAGGCTTCAGTAGTCTGAGTTAGTCATATCAAGTGGACATCTGCCATATTTAGTCTTTTTAGCATCAGATTCCCTCTTTGTGTTTCCTCAGATAGTGTTTCCCTGTTGAGCGGCGGTGGAAGCACAGTAACAAAAAGAGGGACTTTGGCACTAAAAAGACTCTAACATTGAAAGATATCTACTTGACTCATTTGAACAACCGAAGCTTCATATTAACTTTTGATAAACTTTTAAATACAGCTTTGCGCTTGAGGACTGTGGATTTTGGCCCCATGACTTACATTGTTACTTTCATTATGAAGTGATCTTCTAATGATCAGTATGAAGAGGAGGAATGATTACAGCAAGAAAAACCTATTTCATTGTTCATTTGGGCTCCTGACTGTTGTTTTAAGACAAACTTGAAAAATTGTGAACTCATCCTTTAATTAAACAAAGTTGGATGATATCATAGTGTCCCTTTCGTCACAATAGCTGATTTATCCTTTTGTAATGAAACTTAACTTTGGTATAGAATAACTCAGCAGGACAAATCACTGTTTCAAAAGTTGTTTATTGTAGTTGTGGCATTGTGTTCTGTTCCCTTTAAAAGGTAAACAATCAGCACATGTCAAGAGGTAGAAATCATTATCAGTCTGAAAGAAATGTGGGGACTGACGTTTAAACACACTCTCAAACACACACATACACACACTGTTTCACACGCACGCATGATGCAAAGTGTTTTTTTTGCAAGTTTCCACACTCACGGCAATACTGTTGACTTGCAGTATAATCATTTGCACAATACTGTCTTATCAGAATTGTACATGCTGAAATCACTCGACATCCAACAGACTCCAAACGAAAAATAAATAATATGTATGTTGGAGCATCCAGAGGACGCAGAAACTTTCCATACACAAATCTTACAAATGATCTCCACGTAAACAAGTGCCACTTTGACCTCATGACTGTAACGGCTGATTGCTGTAACCGTGAAGGTAGCCCTCTCCCTTTACACACCCATCTCGTTGATAATGTAGTGATTTGTTGAATTGGGACTGCAAACATAGATGAAAGGAGACTGTATGACAGCTGTGGGTGCTGCATGTTGGCTTGTAGTAGTGTACAAATGAGCCTAACAGGCTTATAGTGAAAGGGGGAGGGACACAAACAAACAGAAAAGAAAAATTTAAAAAAATTAGTCATGGCTGGGTAAACATGAGTGAAGACAATAAAAGATCCTGTACCAAGTGTTGGCGTAAGGTTATAAAGAATATATGAACAGTTGCTGTATCCAAAGATGGTTTGAGTAAAGGAAGAGGACAAAACAAACAAAACAAAACACACACTTCGATGGGAAACGCAGCTTATTTGACCCAGGAGATTTTGAGACAGCGAGCGATGAAGGCGTAGGTGTCAGCCACCTCCTGGATGACTTTGCTGGTGGGCTTGCCGGCGCCGTGGCCTGACTTTGTGTCCACCAGGATGAACAGAGGGTTTGTCTGCTTGGGACTGCGGCCCACAATGTGCTGCAGGGTGGCGATGTATTTGAGGGAGTGGAGAGGCACCACCCGATCATCGTGGTCGCCCGTCAGCAACAGGACCGCGGGGTACTGGACCCCGTTGCCTTCTGGAATGCGGATGTTATGAAGCGGGGAGTATCTGGTGGAAAGAAGAAGAGGGAAGTTAGAGAGCCCAGATATAAGAGAGAGTGTAGGAAATATGACAAAATGTGATTGTTTTCTCCCGCCTCAGCAAAACGCTCAATATGCCACAATATTCAATTTAAAAAGACAAAAATTAGCAAATTCCACTCAAACATAATCAAGTTCAGGTCAAACACAATGTTTCATGTAGAATCTTTTGTGGCTATGTGTGCAATTTTGGCTCTTTCTCAGTTTCAGTGTCACAGTTTATCACAGCGTTTATTGATAACAGATCAGCAAATATAGACCATTGTGCAGAGATTAGATTTGCAACTATTATTTGTTTTTGAGGCGAGGCCAATAAGGCCTCTATATCGACTTTTTCCAACAATAAGGACCACAGTTCCTTAATGAATGTAAAAGACACTCAGCTGATATGTACTATAAGCATTCTACTAATGTGTACTAGTGGTAAATATGGAAAATATTAAAAAAGTTTTTTTATTTTATAAAACAAGCTATTTTAAAAAGGTGTTAATTAAAAAGGTAGAATGCTTGTTTACTTGGATTCAATCTACTATACAATCTACAAGACACATCAGTTCTGATGAGTGAGCACCTACTTGATAAGCCACTCAAATTGCTCTTTGTCTTCTGAGCAGCCGAAGTCTGTGGTCCAGGCGTGACCGATGGTGAACTTGTGGAACTTCAGCATGTCCATGACGCCTACCTGAGCTACAGCGCAGCCGAACAGCTCAGGCCGCTGGTTCACACAGGCAGCTGAGAGAGGGGAGAAAAAAAAAGCAATGCAGTAACTGTGACGCAAAGACTCAAACTGTTGAAAGCTTTATTTGAAAATGATTACTAGTCTAGTCTACGTACCTACGAGCAGGCCACCATTAGAGCCTCCGTTTATAGTCAGTTTGGAGGGAGAGGTGTAGCCCTCTTTGATGAGATATTCAGCTGCACGCTGGAAGTCTGTGAAGCAGTTCTGCTTGTTGGCCAACATGCCAGCTAAAGGGAAAAAATACAAAGTATGCAAGTGAGGGGTTTGTGCTTGTACTATTTTCACACAATAAACAAGATGGGTGATGATTTCATACATGTGATAAACTCTTAAGCTTCTGACACTTTTTTTTATCAGTTAGTAGTAAAAACTCATCACTTAATGCATCTTGTTTACCATATTACACAGTTCACCTCTTAAATGACGAAACCACATTCAACAAGGATAAATCAGACAGGCTGCTGATGACTGCGCTTTGTTTGCAAGATCAGATGATTTATAAGTGTCACATGATCACACCTTTGTGCCAGGTCTCCCCGTACTCTCCTCCTCCTCGGATGTTGGCAACAGCCAGGACTCCTCCCAGGTGTCTTACGAAGATGAGGCGGGAGACGCTGTAGCTCGGCGTGATGGAGATGTTGAAGCCACCGTATCCGTACAGGAAGCCCGGATGGGAGCCGTCCATTTTGATGCCCTTCTTGTGAACGATAAACATGGGGATTTGAGTGCCGTCCTTGGAGGCGTAGAAGATCTGGCAAAAACACGGAGAAAGACAGATCATCAGAGACAAAAAAACCAGGCTTGAAACGGAGCCAGGACACAGCAGTGATTGTGGACACAGATGGGAGCAGTGAGTAATGTTTCTCCTGGTGCTAATGAGGCTTTAGAGTGTCTTTGTGTATTGTTCAAAGACAAAGCTATTTTGAATATTCATTTGTCCTGGTGTCTGGGGCAGATGAAAGGGGTGGACAGCAGAGCTCTCATAAAACCCCGTCCTCAGTGCCTATTTCACTTCTATAATATTATTAGAAATATAACAATAAATCTGACTCTGAGACACAACTAACTTAACTTTAATATCGGATGTGACACGAACATAAAATGTCTTTCACCTATTTTAAAAAATGCCTCCAGTCACATACCAGCAGACTGAAGGGGAATTGTTCTAGTCCACCACTCAAAATTATTAATACCAGTTTTACACTGAGTCAGTACTTGAAAAACTGGGTCAAGGTTGTGCCTTCATGCGCAATGTGATACTCATACACCAGAGAGGTTTCCTTTTAGAATAACTGTGAGAGCTTGTACAAATTAAAATATAAAAAATCTTTAAATAGAGAGACTCTTATGACCACCGTTCCATGATTCTTACCTGGGTGGTCTGGTAGTCGGAGGGGTCGAAGCCTTTGACGGTGACTTCTCTGAAGATGTGGGGCTGCAGTGGCTCCTTGGTCAAGTCACAGTGGTAAATGATGGCTGGATGCAAAAGGAGGAAAATCATCATTTTATTTACTCTACCATATTTAAATGACTGACTTTCTGTTGTCCCAGGACAAAATTCTGTTTTAACATATTACATGCAAACCAGGAATAGTGCATAATCAGCGATCTAGTACCCGGGGAGAGGAAGGAGGTGAAATAGTAAAAAATCTCTGAGTCCCTCTTCCGTCCTGTGAAGCCGACCACAGAGCCTACGTCCAGCGGGAAGGTCCTCAGCTCCTTCCCAGAGCTCAGACGATACATCTTCAACACATTCTTCACGTCGTGGAGGAAGCATACAAACAGGTAGCTGGAGTATGTACAGGTGGCAAACACTGCAGGAGAGACGAGGCAAAAAGAGAGCAGTGGTTGAAATTTCTATATGAAGAAACAGAATGTTAAAACTAATCCTGATATTTTAATAATACGGTCCACGTGAAGCTGCAGCGGCTCACCGATAACGTCCTTGTCGTGTTGAGGGATGAGCTCCTTCCAGTTGCTCTGAGCTGGAGAAGCGAAGTCGATGTTGATGAGGCGGTAACGTGGGGCGTCTAGGTTTGTCTTGAACGTGAACAATGTGCCCTCGTTGGTCACGTACTCGTACTCAGCGTCAAAGTTGTCGATTAGCTTCACCCATGGCAATAGCCCTGGATATATGGAGATGGAAGGTGGTGAGCATTCACAATGACTGACAGTAGTTCTTCGTTTGTCTCGTGTTTTAAGAAAAATCCATCAGTATGTCAAAATCTTTCAATACAAGTGCAAATGGACCTACATTTTTCTAAACAAAGTTACAATAGCTATACCAGGTAATGTTAAATAAGTTAAAAAGCTGGCACATAGAGGACATTAAAGTAAAGAGTCCTAACAAATAAAACATCTAAACATACCTGTAATACCCTCAGGGGTGGTCTCAAGGTCACAATACCAGAGTCTGTTGACCGGATCACAACCTTCCCTGATGGACAGCAGCACGTAGCGCCCATCATCTGATACCTGCAGCACACAGTTATTCATTACATCCCATCTGAATATCAGTTAACACAAGAGTTCTTCTTCTAATGTATTTTAGGAGCAAGAAATCATCTTTTGCGCATATACCTCAGCTCCCATCATCCATTTGGGGTGGTCAGGGAACTCGGCACACAGCACGTCCTGCGACTGGGGAGTCCCCAAAACATGGAAGTATAGCTTCTGGTGCAGGTTGGTGGAGGTCTCAGTGCCTTGGAGACAAAACATTGTACTTTCATCACTGCCCTCAAGTGGTGACTTTTTGTGGTGAATTTGTTAAGATGAGAAAAGGTGAGGAGATCAGAAGTGGGTGGATGTGGATTGCAGAGACAATATTAATTAAACAGTGAGTTATTTTTCTTTTAGAGTACCTATTTTTATCTACAGTCCCATATGTTCACTTTTGTTTGCATTACTTTTTCGTTTCCAAAGCAAGGTTTACCAGCCTGCTTATGTGCTTTAAATTCTGAAGGTAGGTTATGCCAACCAAAGCAAAGTTTAGAAAATGAGAATATCTAAATTTAGTCGAACACTGTCTTGATCTCACCATCACTCTTGCCCTCCTGCTCAGGGTAGGAGTTGTAGAAAAGGCCCTTCCCATCATGGGTCCAGGACATGCAGCTAAACTTGACTCGCTCCAGGCGGTCCTCTAGAGGCGCAGCGTCTTCAACCCGCAGGAAGCGGATCTCCACCCAGTCTGAGCCACTGGCACTGGTGCCATAGGCCAGATACTCCCCATCCTCAGAGAACGCATAGCCTGGAAGAAGAGACACAAACACAAAATATCAACAACCAGGGCAAGTTAACATTCTTTATTTAGCTGTCAGTGTGGGATGCTATAAATAACAGGCTATTTACAATTTATAATTACAATTTACAATTTCATTTAGCAGATACTTTTATCCGAAGTGACGTACATCTGAGAACTGATACAACAACACAAGTGTCATAAAGCGAAGTTAAAGTCCGACAAGACATAGGTGCCAACAGGCAGTGCACAGAGGCGATGCATAGAGTGCATAGATGCATTTTCCTAAAAAATAATTTTCTTTAGTCTAGCAAGTTCAGAGGTGTTCGCAATTTCTAGACATGGAGACTACAAATTCTGTAGTGCATGACCATATCAAGCAGCAGTTCTGATAATCTGCTCCACTGCATTTAACAATCACATTTTTGTATATATTCTCAAACAAAATTTCTTGTCAAATATAACAATTAATATCTCACTCAGTCAGGCAACAGATAATACAGCACTAGTTCATTTTCACAACAGTCTTTGTTGCTACCTCGCAGGGCAACTGTCCCGTCATCAGAAAATGTGTTTGGATCCAAGAAGACAGTGGGCTCAGCGTCCAGGCTCTCCTGCACGTACATCACACTCTGGTTCTGGAGGCCAGTGTTGTAAAAGTGAAAGTACCTGCAAATAAGGGGAGAAAGCATTTAGGTGCAAAAACAGCTTCACATATCTGTGCTCCTTAAAAACAAATCTGGACTATTAATCCAGCTGGACACTAGACCGACAGGGTCCAATCAAACAAATCAGGAATCCCATTGATGCTCTGATGCCAATTTTGTCCCTTAGCTATGGCTTTTCATGATTAACCCTGGGGTGCTTCCATGACCTAAAAATGTTATCAAAGGGCTAAACGATTATAAGTTGTAGCTTGCCTCACCTGCTCCCCCTCTTGAAGGGACAGCTATACTTGGGGTAGTCGTACAGCTCAGTCATGCGCTCCTTGAACAGGTCTCGCACCTCACATCGCTCTAAAAATGGCAAAGTCAGCTGGTTCTGAGCGGTGACAAACGCCTGGTGGAAGAAGACAGAATGGCAACACACAGAGGTTTACCACTTAAAAAGAGTCCCCATCTCTGCAGCCTATTCAAGAAAGCATATAGACTGATTTAAGGCACCTTTAGACTGTACAACAACAACAATTGTTTACATTTATTGCATGTCACATTGTGCAAGACACCTATATTAATATCTTTGTACACTGAATGCATGGTGAATTGTAGCGCTACTATGTAAATAGAAAAATGTGGCATGTCATCAGCTCCCTCTGATGTTTTGAAAATGCAACAAAGTCACACAGACTTATTTTTCATTTCACCTCCATCATTTTGGTTTTTGATATATACATATTTAAGGAGAAGTGTGTTTTCTCTCTTTATTCAAAAAACTGCACTTACAAAATGTCATACCAGACAGTATATTCTGTGTTATTTCATGTCGTATTCTGATTGGTCTGTTCATAGACATGCGTCGTGGCAGCAATCACATTGTGCAAATTTGGTCTTAAATTTCTAACACAGTCAGAATTTTTCCCCAGACTGAGCACCATTTTGCATTGACTACCAAAGATTTTATCACGTTTCTCTCATGACTGTCAACTTTCGTCTCAGACAGCCCATAATCAAACAGTGTAAAGGGACTTTTATTGAGCCACCTGAATGTTTAGTGAAACCATAACTGGTGTTCTTACATCATGTTTCAGACTAGATGGGGTTTCAGGTTTTACAAAGCAAAGATATCCAGAATACTCAGTAAACCAGCTTCTGGGGACAGAGCCCTAGTGATATCAAAAACTTTAAGCTGGAGGAAAGTGCTATACCTTAACGTACTGTATTTAACCTTTTTAAATAGTAGCAAAACATAGTGACACAATTAGCACTGACATTTTGTAAACAGAATGACACAAGTGAGTTTTGCCACTAAAACAATCAAAACAAAAGAGATCAGACAAAGAGGCAGTGCAAATATTAACACAAAGACACCTGTGAGTGTTCTTACAATGTAAACTGACATTATACCTAAATATGGCAGTTAAGAGAAATAAAGTTTATGAGTGTGATTTCACAGCTGATGAAGATTTACCTGTGTCTTTTCACTGTCAGGGTCTTCCAGCCAGCTGTATGGATCTGGCACGTTCTGGCCATGATAGTTATCCACCTGGCACAGTTTAAAAAAAGGGAAAAAAAGGAGATTAAGCTAGCTAGTTAGGTGTGGCATCCAACATCAAGACAGACTTGTGTTACCAAGCTAGTAGTTACTACCAAGTTAACCTCGTTAAACTGCAAAGAAAATTTTAGCGGACAAGCTTAATTTAGGATTTGTATGAAGTTATGCCAAACTGCGAGAGGCTGCCAACGCATATGTCAACAGTCAGTCCAGGTTGCTAAGCTAACTAGCATGCTAACAAAGCAGGCGCTCATCTCAATGAATGAAAAAACATGATGATGAAGCATCCCGGCTTATTAGCACGCTAGGCTAATCAGCTAGCCACCTTTACTTACAACTGCCTCGTCACGGTAAGCCTGAGGATACTGAAAAGCCATTCTGGAGGTCAGTTTTCGGGAATTGCGTAACAAAAAAAGTTGCCTCAGGGACTGAAATAGTGGTTTTGAAATTACTCTCTGGATCCTGTAAAACATCAACTTTAGGGGTTGAGGCTTCTGGCAGAAAAGGTGCCCTGCTTACAGTCAACGAGCACTTCAAAGACAAGCCTGCTGTGTGGTCAGCCTGAGATCACAGCGCCCTCTGTTGACAGAAAACGACAACAGCACTTACTAATTGGTAGAATAATGGCAAAGGCGGTGTGCATTGACTAAACTATTTTATATGGAGATGAGGCTGAAACTCTATGAAGTGCTTATTTATGAAACCAGACTTGATGTCACGATGAAGTGACATAATGAGTGTAATGAACGTAATTTAAAGTTTTAATGTGGATAATTTGAGTTGTGCAATGAAGCAAGCTCATTTAGCATTCTGTTAATAAACATGCAGGTGTGTTGCAAAGCAGTTGATTAATTGCCACTGATATTGTTCGCCTGAATACAATTATAAACAAATGAAATGGTTGTGACTAATAGATGGATAGAGTAATTTGTTAATCCCAAAGGGAAATTAAAGTGTTAAAGCAACCACTTGACATAAATCAAAATACAAAAATGAGATAGAAAAAAGAAACAAATACAATTAAAGGCTAAATTATATATTATAGCTAAATAGACTAACTCAAATATAAAAAATAAATGGAATAGATAAAAATAGAATAGAGACAAGAGGTATACCATAACTATAATATACTATTTGCTGAGTATAAAATGTACTATGCCGTTAATACGCTATAGTAAAGTACATGGTACATTAGTTCAAGTCAGACAGATATTTCTAGGGTAGTAGGGTGTATGACTGTCCATGGATGTTAGAATTAGGTGTACATTGATACTTGAATAATTTACATAATGTATAATGTAACAGTATACTGACAGTTAGTGTTGCTCCAGTATATAGGCTATACTGTTGCGCGCAAATTACCATCACAATACTTCAGTTAATTGAAGCCAAATTGGAGGCTACGCTTTACAAGAGAGAAGTTTAGAAGTTCAACATCATGCTTTTTGTGCCTGATCCAACATGACCCAACATCAACTCTCAAATAACCGACTGAAAAATTTTAGTGACTTATATGTTTGTGATAGCACAGTTTTAGTTATTAATTGTGTGATTTAAACAAAGCTGGTGTAAGCAACTAAAACTCAGAGTGACACTTTTTATTTATTCTACTTTCAGATCAAAAAAATGCACAAAATATAACTGAATACTTCAAAAACCTAATCATAACCAAGATACTTGTGCACACTGAGACCACACCATTTGTCCCCATTACAGTTTGTGTTTCTTTCCTTACTTGTCAATGTTCAGCCAGTATGTGTAGCATTGCTTTCACATAGTATCCTGGGTTTTGTTTGTTGAGCATTGTATTACATTTTCACCTGCATTCATGATTTTATCAAGTATTTAAGTTTTAACAAGTATTTAAGTTAATTTATTGTTTATCAATTTAAGTCCTTAGTTTCTTCAGTCATAGATTGGCTTGTGTTACTTATAATAATCACTGTACTTTCCAGGAGAAAAGGGGGAGTCACCCAATGATTTCCTGCTTTTACACTCTCACTGACAATACCAGTGATTTCATGAGTTAGACTAAGTATTGGGGGATTTATTTTACTTAGTTAAAAGTTTGTTATATATGATTTGTACTTATTGTGGCTTGTGATGAGGATTATGTTGGGATATTTTGTTGTAAACAATGTTGACTGATACAAGTAGCATTGTTATATGCCAATTGGTATAAGAGAAAGGACACCCCTGCAAGAAATTTGGTAAATTGGGGAGCCTATTTAAGAGGAGAGATGTGGGTTTAGGCAAGAGCAGAAATGAGAGGATGACAGTGTAGTTGTGTGCACGTGATCATGCCTTAGTTTGAGTTATTCTGAGTTAAGCACGTAAATTTAAGTTTGATTTACCTTTATTAATTTCTTTCTTTTTGAGACACTTGTGTTGTTACACTGGACAGGATAAATCTCTTCTTTTTTTTTACCCATTCAACAAGTCTGAGTCTGCCTCCTACCACCTTCCAAGCAACTCTGGTCAGGCTTCCTTACACGCATGTAAATGCACTGACACTCAACAGTTTAAAAGTGAACTGTGTCATTAGAAATTGGAATAAAGCTAAAATAAAATATCTATGGAACAACTAACTATTTTTATGGCTCTATTCTAAAAAAACAATCTGCAGATTAAATAGTGAAGTTTTAATCAGTGACCTTGCACCTTTAGTTAGAGGTTATCTGAGTCCACGGAGTCTCCATCACCATTCTTATCTACATGACAGAGAAGGAGAGAGGTCAACCCTTCACTCTTCTTTCTTTCTGCTCATCATCCTCCCCTCCCTTCCTTCCTCTCTTTACATAATCAATCAACCCAGATTTGACTATCATTATCACTGGCACCTACTCTTACACAAGACTGATTGCATGAGATAAGGCACGCTAAAGTAGCACGTAACTTAAGGCCTTGAGGAAATGAGCGGATCCTCGAAACAGAATGATTAATTTTAGGAAATGAGTTTCTCCAACAATGGATATCTGGGATTTTGAACTTTAGCTGTGTTTGATTTCATTTTGTCTCCATGTATAACTGGAGAAATACGTGTTTTCAGCAGTGGTCTATATTGTTGGATGGTTACATATAGAGACCATCTTGCTGATGTGTTGTGTTACTCCTCTCTGACGCCATATTGTGACTGTATGTCATTCTACAGCTATGCAGATAAGAGACTTGAGACAGATTTAATAACACACTAGTGTTTCAGTTGAAAAGGAAACACATTGTTTGGATACCATTGCTGATCAGACAGTCAGATGTCTTCCAGAAAATTCCAAAGTGTTGTTACTTTCAGATTCGACCTGAAACCTGTCAGAGATTTCAAAGGTTCTTTGGTTGTGGCGTCTTCTCATGGATGAATGCACAGTGAAAGTGAAGAAAGGTTGAGCGTGGGTGGTGGAAAAACAGGAAACTTTTCTCCTGTGTTGTGTTTTTTCCTCTGTGATGTAAAACACAACACAGGGTACGGATGTTTCAAATTTTCATGCTATGACTACTGTGGCCTAAAATATTATGGTAAACGGTATTATCATGATAGTCATCAAACTTTTCTGAAATATTAGTAAAAATTACTTCACATCATGATTGGCTTGGATTTAACTGAAATGAACAAACCCTGCAAATGAACCGCATTAAAAACACTAAAAACACCATAAACAAATGCAGGTTGGTTAAAGTTGGTTGAAGTAGCTCAGTGTCTCTTTCTCTTAGATTCTATGCATGTTCTGATTGTTTTTTCATATGCACTTGTTTTAGGCGTTAATAGTTGTAAAAGAACCAAAAAAATCCTGCGCAATGTCCATCACTTGTACTCACTTGACCATAAACCAACCGTATGTCATTAGGTCGATTAGCTAGCTTTAGAAGTCATGACCACAGTAGCCAGAGCAAGAAAGAAAAAGGAGCCCGGTTCTCTGGTCCTGCTGTGTTTCTGTTTGACTGGTAATAAGGTGTTTTCTTGTGGTTTATCAAAATGAAACTTCTAGACCAGAGAGCTGTGCTGTGCTCATGGTGCCCGCTGACAACAGCGATAATCACTATAATGATGGTATGGAAATAGTTGGCAGTATTGTTGCCATCAAAATGTTTCAGCATGGTATGTAATAAAAACGGTATACCGGCACATCTCTAGTTGTGGGTGGGATGTTTCTCAGGTGATTTCATTGCTGATCTCAGGTCGTTACCATAGACTGCATATAATGATGGACATAGTGAGGTTTGATGTCACCTGTTGGTTTGCACTGGAGCTGGCTGAAGCCCAGAGTTACATATGGTTGGCTCCCAGCACCTTCCTAATAAAGAGTACGTCGGACCGAAGCTAACATTAGCTTACTGAGGACACCAAGTGGCGCACTCAGGCTAAGTTTGGCAACTTTAGCTAAATTGTGCTAACAGGGCAAGTATCGTAATAAATTAAGTAATTAGTGTATTAAGAGCTGGGGAGAGCAGCAGGTGAGTGAACCATCAATCACAGCTGTCCAGCAAAACCATCATGGCAGACATCAAAGCCACAATAAGTCTTCAAATCTTATTAATGGAGCAATAATTTTCAAAATGACCACCAGCACACTTATTAGGGGGTCTGAATTTAACAATTGAAACCATAATAACTTGTTGAAAAAAATTACTGACTTAGTATTTATACAGAGAGGTTTGAATGGGAATCAATTGGAGCCAGTGATTTTTTGGAGCCAGCATCCAGCAGCCGTAGGTGGCATTACACTTTAATGTACTAATGCATTGGCTTCAGCCTCAAGCCATGGTAGTTACTTGGTCATTACATTCTTCCTCTGCTCCTGGGGTTGAGAGATTTGGTCTCTCCTGATTGGCCAGGATGGACGTTTGGTATCGGAAATGTTTGTAGGTGGGTGTTTTGGGTCAAAGGATACTCTCTGACTCACCCTCCCCCAACTCCATTCTTCTTCCCTTCCTCAAGGATTCAGGAATACCCCTCTATGCAAAGTGGATCTCTTCCTGTTTGCCTATGTCAGTCTCAGATATGGGTCACAGAACTATTGTCTACTGACGCCTCTGTTTCCCTGACAAACCAGGGAGAGAAAAACACTGACAGTTTGAATGAGTCTCCTTGTGTTTGCATTGAAATATGGACTTTTTATGCTCATAGAATGGGCGGGTTCATGTATTTGTGTGTTTGACATAGAATTGGGCTGGGTTTGAAGTGTCCATGCATGAATTAAACCTCCTCATTTCCTTGTTTTCCCCCATCATCCGGAGTCAACAGTGATCTGTCCCCCAGCGTAGGAAGCACCTGTCTCTGTTGCAGTGGACAAAGAAAGACGACCACCTGTTGTGTTTCACTGCACAGGGTTACTACAAGGTTAACTCATTCATAAATCTCCATGACTTCACTCACTAAGTGCTTTTTGTGAGAGGTGTTAAGCTCTTATTGTTTTCTATCTGCTTAAACAATAAAGCAGACAGGAAGCCATTCGTCATGGCTATCAATGGATGTGGGTAGACATGACATTAAATGCGATTGGAGATTAGATTAACCAGTTTTAATATGACTAAGATGAACCCCTTTGCTCCTCTGTTGTAAGTTCAATGACTCTTCACTTCACTTACCTGAAGGAAAAACATTGATAAGTTGCCAGTTTATTGTGGTAGTAATCAGACTTTTGCTTTTGGAATCTTCTTAATACCTTCACTTCTGGTTTCACTGTTTTCATTGCACAAAGTCAGGCTCTCATTTCACTTGGGTCCATTCTGAGGCCAGCCACAAATCATGGCAGCAAGAAGTATTTTGACTTCATTAGTGTGACTGCTAAGCGATGCACAGGCACACTATTGTTATCATCCATACTTATTGTGATATTGCTGCACCTCCCTCTCTTCCTGTTTATTAGGTCTTTAAGACTCTTGAATACTACTCCAAGGAAACCAATAAAAGCACTATAATACAGTACAACTTACTTCATTTACTTGTGGTATTTATTTGATATTGTAACTTTGCCAATCCCTCCTCTGTTTCTCTTTAAGAGGTTTCTTGACAATGACAACGCCCATCAGTTGGTCCACCACTTTGATCCAGACTGAAATATCTCAACATCTTTTGTATAGATTGCCATGAAATTTTGTAAAGACATTCCCCTGAGTATGAATCCCAATGACTTTGGCGATCCCCTGACTTTTCCTCTGGCACTACTATCAGGTTCACATTTATGGTTTTGAAAGAACTGTCTTAACAACTATTGGATGGATTGCCCTGAGATTCATTACAGACATTCATGTCTTCCTCAAGACAAAATGCAATAACATTGGTGACCACTTAACTTTTCATCTTCATCAAATTTCAGTGAGTCCAAGACTTTGGTTTATGACCAAATACCTGCAGAACTAATGATATCTCCATCAGCCTCAGCTGTACTTTGTGTTTATTGCTACTTAGCAAATGTTAGCAAGCTAACATGCTAATTTAAGAAAATAACACAGTAACTATTAAACCTGTTAAACATCAGCATGTTTGCATTGTCATTGTGAGCATGTTAGCATTTAGCTAATGAACATTTGATTTGGCTGACAGGAATATTCTGATTATTAGTCAACTCATAGCAACAGAGAAAATGGGTTGTCTGATATAAAATCTAAAGTCAAATCTAAGCAGCCCTAAAAGAATAAAATCTTGGCATTATTATTGGTTTGCTGCAATGTGAACTACACCTCATCATCAGCAATAAGGGGTGTACATGTTAATTTTATATCTTACCCTACTTCAGCTAAAAACCTATTGTAAGTCACAGTCCTTCAGCTTAATAACAGTAGTCCAAGGGGATCCTAGAGCTACAAAACAATACACAAGCAATAATAAGGACGCTTTTAAATACAGAGATCACAGGGGAC
Organism: Thunnus maccoyii; assembly: GCF_910596095.1. NCBI lineage: Eukaryota > Metazoa > Chordata > Actinopteri > Scombriformes > Scombridae > Thunnus > Thunnus maccoyii. The sequence goes on along the minus strand of NC_056549.1, from coordinate 19,418,334 downwards.
AGCTTCCTGCCTGTTTCTCTCATTCGGCTGTCATTAGCCGGGGCCAGGATAACAGTCTCTGCTCTGTCCTGTCCCGTGTGTGATGTGGTGGAGGGTCAGTCCAACCTGTCCCCTTTAGATGTCCTCAGACAACAGGATGTTATTGAGGATCCAGTCAGGGAAATTACAGCATGCACAGAAGACGGATGTGATTGGTGCACAAATTATAGGAAATGCTAAATGTGTTATTGTGCATGTACAGTATGTTTGCTCACTAAGGTAAAGTCGGTTTATGTTTGAGGCTGTGCCAGGTTCAATGATGCCAGAGTAAAGACTAAATACAGTGACTAATATCATGTGTTGATCATTGAGCACCCAATAATTTTGTTTTGAGTTGTGCAAACAAGTTGAATGTTGCCCACTGTCTTCTTTCTGTTTCAGGATGACAGCCATGTCACATCTAATAAGGCTCTGTCAGTATCTATTCAGACATACAGTCCTAAGGTCTTTCAGCAGAAAAAACATAATAAGAGCTGCAATAAGATCAAGTCAGTCACACTGAAGAGAAGGGAAGTTTGTCATTGTTTGTACTGATCATGTTGAAAAGGGAAAGAGAGCACTCAGATTACCCGAAGCCAACTTGGTGAAAGAGCAGAGGATAAAAGGACAGTTTTATGAAAACACAACATTCAGGTGTAGGGCCTCTTTGATTTACAACAACACTAAACCACTGGCATAAGTAATGCCAGCGAAAAGAAAAGCTGATGTCATTGTCTGAAAATAGATCTTTATCTTTCAGTCAAAGCGATTTGTATCTGGCACAGTGTTTTCCTCCTCGTCAAACTTGTCAGTGCACTCTTTCCACCTCAAGTCTCGCCATAGTTTAACTGTCACATTTCCAGACAGAGACACTCTCATCATCGCAGACATCAGCAGAGAGTTTCTCCTCTTAATTAGTCAGGCAAGGGCAAGCTACAGTAAGTAGGAGAACAAAGCTGCAATCTAATGGCACTTTGACTTCAGTTGCAGAAGTGGTTTGTGATCACTGAGGTAAAATCCGCATTGACCTGAGAAACAGGGCTGAAATAACACTTGTTTCCCCTTGTCATTACACAAACACACACCATCAATGTGTGTCCATCATCTCCACACATCTCCTCTCTTCATCTCCTTTTCTCTGTTTTGTCTTTGAACCTCACCTGCTTTGTTTTCTGGTTTTGTAAAAAATAAAAGGAGGTGGAGGGAGCAGGGGAGAAAATGAACGTATCGCTTGCGTGCAAACCGATATTACCCTTTTAAAAGCAAAACAAATATGTGTGTGTGCGTGCCCTGTAATTTTGCTGTTGACATGTGCACTTACAGTGGGGTTCTGGGACCCTGGTAATGACTAGGGCAGGTAACACTGGAGACAGGTGGAGGACAGTGCTGTCTGACTGGTCCTGAGAGAGAGAGAGAGTGTGTGTCTTTGCGTGAGTGTGTAAAAGTGTCAAACACAGACTGAGATGTGCAGACAGACACAGTGGCACCTGGTGATGTCATTGATGTTGTCACTGAGAGGCAGTAAAGTTCAGGACACCATTCCTGAGCAGTCGACTCAAACGACTGAATCACACTGTATTGTAGTCCTTTTGTGGTCTTGCTCAATGAGGAAATTGCACCATACATTCGTCAAAACATGATCCATGAATGCAACAAGTATATCTTAATGGAATAGTTCGACATATTGAGAAATGTGCTTCGGTACCTTGCCAAGTTACATGCAGATAGAAGATCAATACCACTCTACTTTTTGTTCATTTATCTACAGCCAGAAGATGGTTAGCTTAGCATAAAGACTGGAAGCAAGCGGAAACAGCTAGCCTGGCTCTGTGTTAACTGTCAAATCAGCCTACCAACAGTTCACTAATTAACTGTTATATCTTGCTCATTTAATCAGTACAAAAAACCACACAAAATCATAAATTTATGTTTTGTTGGTTTTTTGTACGGATTAAACATCAAGATATACTGTAATGTGTATTAGAGGTGTTGCTAAGTGGATTTTGTTACCTTCAGTCAGAGCCAGGCTAGCTGTCTCCACCTGCTTCCAGTCTTTATGCTAAGCTAACAACTCTAAACTACATTATATCTTGATGTTTAATCTGTATGAAAGCTAACTAAAAAACAATAAAAGTGTAAAACATCAACTTTGTGTGCTTTTTGTACTGATTAAACAAACATGATATAACTGTTAATTAGTGATCTTTAGAGTTGTTGGTAGGCTGATTTGATTAACTTTGGACAGAGCCAGATTAGCTGTTTCCGCCTGCTTCAAGTCTTTTTGCTAATTTAAGCTAACTTCTCCTGGCTGTAACTTCATATCTAATGGCCAGAGTGGTATCAATCTTCACATCTAACTCCCGGAAGAGAGTTATTTCTCCTACCTCTTTGTCTTTACGCCATTTTCTCCTCTGCATAAGAAACTCTTAAGCCTCTTAAAAGTCCTCCTCCCTACTCCTAACAGTTTTTCACCTCAAGATTTCTCATAAGTGCTAAGATGCCCCATAAATAACTTTTATCTTATCCAGCATTTAGTCTTAACTGTAAGGGGAAATTATTAGAAAACGTCATAATTCTAAGAATTTTCTTAGAATTTCGTCACTAGGAAAAATTATTAATACTAGGAAGATTCATGAATATGGCCCTTGATAAGCCTGTTTCCTTAAATGTCAAACTATTCCTTTAAGTACTTTAAGCAATAATAGAGTGACTGTGAACTTTGCACTCCCATTTACGTGAGGCCTGTCGTTTTCTTGTCTGCTGTATCCTCTTTTACCATCACGATTGAGGCACTGATAGGCTACTGCTGTGTTGAACAGGTTTCACTTGATTTCTTTGTTTGATAAAGGTTTATTAAAAGAAAAAAAAAAGATATTTTTGTCCACTTGGCTGTTAATAATTAAAGATTCAAAGTGAGATCCATGTCAGTATCAATTACTGCTGTGTAAGGGATTGGTGACACAAACACAAGACAAAGACACACACAGTAAGGAATGTACATGCATGAATAAACATATTCACACATATTGCATCAATTCCTGTACAGGGGTCACATTTGGCCTTCCTTTATGTCTTTATTAGGAATACTGGGGAGGAAGTTGTGTGTGAAGGGGAGTTTTTCCTTACCACTGTCGCCAATGCAAAGCATGTGGTCTAGACCTGCTCCATGTGAAAAGTGCCCTGAGATAACTTTTGTTGTGATTCATTCAATTCAGTTCAATAAAATTGAATTGAATGTGTATGTGTGTGTGTGAGAGAGAGAGTTGGGGGGAAACTCTACTCCGCGCCAGAGTGTGACAGCATGGATCAGGTTCACCTCTGTTTGTTCAGCAGCCATCCAGAAATATGGCAGGAATCTGAGAACAGCAAGGTTGACTGAGCTGAACAAGCTAGCCGGCCCTGAGAGACAGATATAAACGGACAGAGACAGAAAAACACAGATACACAAACGCAATGTCATCACATCAGAAAGCACAATTTTGCCTATTTTCTTCAGCTGGATGAAATACAATTTGATCTGTAGGACATAAGAGAAAGGTTGTGTGTTTGTGTGCGAGAGTTTTTGTGCATCCTTCCCGGATGACGCGTCTTTCTGTTGGTCATTACTGTAGTCTGCCTTAATAATCAAGAGGAAGACAAAACAATGTGAGGAGCCTTTTAATACAGTCAGGTGTGTCTCCTGGGGGACTGACACTTCCTCTGTTGCATGGCTACCCACCTCCTCAAGTCAGTCAACCCACGTCTTTTGCAGGAAAATGTTTTTTCAACTCAGGGCATCAAGTTTAAGCTGATTGTAATGGTGCAACTCATTTTTTTTGAGAAAAGCGTGGCCGGTAAAAAACAAAAAGGCAAATACTGCATGTTTTTTAAGAGTAATGACGTGTTTTGGTGGACAGATTGCAGGATAGGTTTACTGAAGATCACTTACGAGGACAGTCCTTTATTTCTTCATCAGACTCAGTATTAGTAATCTGGTTGATAAACTGGGCTGATAGGGAACTGAAAGCCAGTGTGGGAAAAGAAGACACGTCTCTCGCACCCAAATACCCAGAAAGGTGTCTTTTTTTTAAGAGTATGGTGAAATAACTGGTCAACCACAGTGTGTTGACTTCACAGGGCAAGATGGTTAACAAAAATGGGTTCACAGTAAACTCATGTGTGCTTGTCTATGTGTATTTTATGCATGCATGTGTGTTTATTTGTGTATGTGTGTAAATTATTCATTGAAATTTCACAGGCATTCTGCACATAAAAATCACAGTCCATGTTGCTGCAGTGTGGACTGAGTGACAAGGCTGCCAGAATAAAACAGTGTGACATCTGTTTCTGTATTATCAGGCTATATTATCCATTCAGACAGTGTTTTCCATTTAAGGAAATCTCTGAAATGTATCCAAAATGGTTAAAAACACAGTGGATGTCACTACATAAAACACAAGTTATCACTTTTGAGCCCAACACACACAGTGCAAAAAATTAAGTTCAAGAAAGTTGTATTATCTCATTTTAGGGTGACTTTTCCCCCCTCTTATCCAAGATAAATAATCTTGCCAAGCACTATTTGCATTATTATTAAATATTTTCAAGGTAACTGGTCTTGGTTTTTGAAGAAGATCATCTATTTTTCATCTGGGGTTGATAAGAAACAAGTCTGAATAATGGATTGCATGAAACTGCTCATGTAACAATAATGAGAATGAAACAACTGAATAAAATCTCAACTAATCTTGGATGTGGTTACTGTAACGTGAAAATTGTTATTTGAAAGCGACTGATTGTTTCCTCCTTTCTGGACGTTATAACTTGCAACAGTAGACCACAGAAGAGTTAGCCTTGTGGCAGCTGCTGGTTCAGTTGATCCAGAACTATGTTTGTGAACAAGGGAGAGACAGAAATGACACATGACAAATGTTTCAGACTGGAACGTGTTTCATTCACACTCCTCAGCCTGACACCAGTCACTTCATGAGTTGGCTGTTAAGTGGATTTCTGCACTGCCGCTTTCAGAGTCTGAGCACAACATTCGTCATCTCAGAAGTCACATCACACTAGGGTTAAGCTTGTGGTCAACTTCACCAATCATATTTGGTATTCAAAGGGGTTAATGCCTGACATTGATCTACCATATGAAAAATTTGAGGTGTAATGTGGACATTAAATCTATAAATTAAAGTAAAAATTTAAAGTTAATTTAAAAAAAAAAAAGAAATACTAATCCTTTCTTGCCCTCCACCCCACCCCTCAGGGAAATACAGTCTGTGCAGGTGAACACCAAACTTGAGCATAAAAAACAGATGTTATTTACGTAAGTCTGGAAGCACGCATGCGTCCTTGCTAGCTTTGGACATTGTCTATCATTCACAGACTACTGACATGTATGCTCCGGGTCAGCTGAGTACAGTGATAGTATTTTCTCCTCATCTCTGTGGGTGGTTTTGTCAGGATTTGAAAAGACATCTGCTGTGAAGAGCAGTAGTTTTCCTCTTAGCCCTGAAACCATTATAATAACGCTTGGCCTGTCAACAGGAGATCATCCACCAGTGGAGGAGAGAGATGGTTGGTGGACTAGGTGGGTGGTGGCAGTGCTGCAGTGCTGACATTTATTCACACTCAAACCTGAAATGGAAAAGAAGAAAAAAAAAAAGATGGAGAAAGACACGTCTGCTTTTCTGTTAGAAACGCTCTCATTAAACTCATATTGCTCCTGTCATTTCAATAAAGCACATGCGGTATATCGAAATGTCAAGACTGGAAGAAATGCACGTGTATATGACTGATTTCTAGACCACAAGCAGAGTAGAGGGCTGGGTAATGCATGGTAAGAGAAATCAGTTAAAGTAACTGGAATGGAAGGGGAGGCTACCGAGGCTGACAGCACGATAAAAGCACAGCATGGCAGGGAAAAAGTGAGGGTGACATGGGTGTAGAGTAGGTGGGCTGTGACAAAAAGATAGTTGTGATAGAATGCATTTCTCCTTGAGTCAGCCATAAAACTTTAAGAAAGGCAGAGGTGGAGGCTGTGTCAAACATTTCAGCTGTAATGGGTTATAAAATGAGCTCAGTCTCAACCATCCCTGGCAAAGATCATTGTCCTCATCCCCGGGGGAGGTGACAAGGAAGGAGTGGTCGCCTTTAGTCCCACTGCGAGAAATAACCCAAGGCAGGTACAGACTCAAGCATGGAAATTACAGGGCTTAAGCTACCTAGACAATTTACAGAGGCCCCAAAGGCACCTTTAGCCTATGTACAAGCAGCTCTCTGTATTCTAAGTATGTACAGTCAACAAACTGCCTTTCAGGTATCTTAATGTGAAAATGCAAGTTTTCCTTTCTTTAAATGCAAAAGGAAATAATATATTTTCTCACTCATCTACTGCTGTCTAGCCATATAGATAGCTCTGGTTTTTTCCAGGATTTGAGGTTTCTGCCTCCACCCCAGTACAATGGAGGGGTGTGAAATTTTGTTTATGGTATTTGCAGCATTTAAAAAATATGTTGAAAAAAACAGCGCCCCTATTACTCTGGAAAATCCACAGAACACACTGCATATGATTATTTCTTCAGTAGAAAGTAGTTTCACTGAAACCTGTTGATGGTGAGGTCTATGGATCACTCAGAGTTATTATCACTGAGTGACGCTGAGTCTTCAAAAAGATTTATAACATTGCTTTTGTACTTAGTTTTTGATGGTTTCAGATAAGAAATTCCATTTAACTTCATGGGTATTGGGTGAGGGAAAATATCAAAATCAAAACTACGTTTGTATGACAAGATACCACTAGAAGTGAGAAAATCTTTTTCTTGTAATTTGGTTGAACCAACCATATGATGCAAGACTGTGTAACTTTTGAAAGACAAAAAGTATTCAGTTACTAATGAAAAGCCAAATCATAAGCAATATAATGCACCCCTTTTCAGTTAAATACACTTACTATGATACTATAATTTACACTTGTGGCTACAGTTAAAGTTACAAAGTGTAATCTCTCTCACCTAGCACACACAGTATATATATATATATATATATATATATGTATATGTATATGTGTGTGTGTGTGTGTGTGTGTATATGTGTGTATATAGTCAGCTGAAGAGCTTGTTCTTCTTGGCCTACATACAAGTAAATTACATTTCGTTGCTCTTCCTCTGGGCAGTCATTGTCACGTTTTCATAAGCCAGCTCATCATCCTGTCATTCTAAGAATGTCATGTCAAATATCAGGCAGTCCAAGTCAACTCAGTTACCATGCAGGTATATGCCCACGCAGAAAAACATCCACCCACACATACCCAAAGTTCTGAGTGCAATCTCGGCTAAGAGGCCGCTACACAACTCATACAAAATGTCCGTGCTGTCATTATGTGAATTACTCACACAGTATATATGAGTAATAGATGTAGTGAAGAGAAGGTTCAGATAGAGAGGCATTAGAGAGGAAGAGGAGGAGGAGGATAGGAGAGCTGAATAGAAGGTGATGAATGAAATGACTGAAGGCAAAGAGAAAGAGCGAAACAGTGACAGAGAAGTGGATTTTAAATTACATGGTGGCTCATGTCAGCAGCCATAATTAGTAGCTTGGTCAGGTGTGGTGAGTGGGACAGGATGCATGAAAAGAAGGACAGAACACCACAGAAACAAAGTAGAGTCTAGGAGGAACAGAATCCACTTGACACACGGCGATGCAATATGAACTTTGCTGAAAATGAAGAAAGTGAGTGAGAATCATTAGACATAGATGAATGCAAGTAAGCCCATAGACACACACACACACACACACAACGTTGTTGTTCGCTGCATGTCGCGTGTCAAGCGCGTGGATGATGAGTCTGAAAATTCAGACAATTCTTAAGCAGGCTGGCAGCCTGCCAAGTCAAATGTTGCCTTTGGAAGAAAGAACAAGAATGGAGCAGGCTGGGGTGAAAGCCAGCCTACAGATAAACTTACAGCATGACGCAAGTATCCACATTTTCTGGATTGCACCCTCACTGTGTAGTACAGAAGGACAGCTGGACACAAGTCTGAAGAACTGAACTGACCTGAACTGTCTCCTGAAGGAGAGAGCACACAATAAAACTTTCCTGCATGCACGAGAACACACGTCATCAACAGTATTACATTCGCAATCATCTCATCTGTATTTGAAGTGATTCATGTTGCAGCTAATTACACTTCCTACTTGATCATTTTGATGTAGAATAGTTTTTGAACATGGAATTCATATTTTAAGTATATATCATTATAAGAAGAAACACAATTGAATTGGTTTAGATTAGAGTTAAGCAAAACACATCTGGAAGGAAGAGAATAAGAGGACAGAAGGGGAGAATCAAAAGAAAATACTAGGAAATATGCACCATCTATATTTTACATATTTTCTAGGCAGCAATTTATCATGTGTACTCTCAGAGAGTCCTAATGTTTCACTAGTGTTTAAGCAAAAATACTTGTGTGCTAGTGCTAGTGTCAATATTAACCAACAGTGTAATCTGCTTTCCATTTATTGATTCATAAGAAACTAAAAGAATTCTCGATTACTTCCTTTTCGTACTAGATTTAATGTCCCATGACTGAAGTATCAAAGTATTACTCACAGAAAGTAAATATCAAGAATTTAGCTAAAATTCTAATGATTCGATCTTATCTTTCTACTCCCTGAAACTATGTAACCATCTGTACCAGTGAGTCAAACAGGCAACGAACACATGGAGTGGAAATATTTCAGTCTGCAGCTGTTGCTATGATGAAGATATTAAATTTCTTCATATTCAAGAAGTGTTACTCTACCAGCTGTGTTTTAGTTATTTTGACCATCTAATTAGGATGAACACAGCAAGAACAAGAAATAATTGAGGGTCTGACATTTATCTTAACTTTAAAACTTTAACTTTAACTGTAACTTTAAAATATTATGTGCTACATGAGACATTAAATGGAATCGAACTAACTGACATCCTCAAAAAACAAACAAACCAAAAAAAACTTCCGTTAGAATTTCAAAATTTTACTTCACACTCCTCAAGCACCAAAATGACCTCATCTCCTCTCTGTTGTGTCCTTGACTTCCGAACACAACACAGGTATGCCATCTTCTCACCCAAAGATGGAGGGATAGACTGTCAGAAAATGAAGATGTATTTGTCTGATCCGGACATAGCTGTGTGACAGCCAGAGCACCCCCCTGGAGAAAGCCTCATGCCTTGGGGCAAGAGAGTGACATATACATACACACACACACACACACACACACACACACACTCTCCAAGGAGGAGTCATGGGGTAAAGGGGGAGGAGGGGGAGGGAGCAAGAGAGGAAAAGGGAGTGTATCTCTCTCTCTCTCAAAAACACACCTTCCCTCCTCTCATGTAAGAAGCAAGAGAAAGAGTCACACGAGTGAGCAGTCAGTCATACACAGGTACACAGGATACTGAGGTTGGTTGAGAGACCGTGTGAGAGAGAGAGAGAGAGCGCAAGAGAGAGGACAAGAGACGGGGAACAGCCACTGGTTGCTTACAGACGCTCAAGCTTTCAAGGAGGGCAAAGACAGCCTGACCTATGTGTGGCTCCTCTCAAGGCTTCACAGTAAGTGTGCAACATCCTCCTCAAATCATACTTACTGGTGCTAATAGAGGATTAAAATTGTGTTAATTATTCTAAATTATTAACCAAATGGATAGGAGTTTGTTTTTTTTTTCATTTATTGACTCAATTACTAATTTCTTTTTTGCATTGCGACACTGTCCTGGGAAATGTATATCGACTGTAAGCGGAGTTACAGGGTGCTTTCTAGAGTTGACATTTTACGTGTTGTCCTGCACACCACAGCTGTGTGCCTTTGACTAATGTCTTGATTTTCAGAATATATTTTCTGCTGTGTCACTGGGTTCAATAGTTTCAGAGTGAGCTGTCACACTTGTGACAGTCATTCCGAGTCAGCTGTGGTGACACACTTCAGAGAAAAATAGCGTGAAATGTTGTCCATAAATCTCATTTCGCTGCACTTTTATTTGCATCTCTTTTTTCTTCTCGAGAACAAATTGACAAAGGTTTAATATCATATTTTGTTATTACAGCATGTGTGCCACTATTGCATAGAGAGACTGTATATCAAATTCTGTGTAACTTTTGAAGGATTTCTGATTATTTAATACAGAATTTTAAGAACATCAAAAGGGAAATTAAAGTTTTCCATTTCCTATCCAACTAAAGATTTTTTTTTAATACAAAATTGTGCACGATTTGGAAATTTTATGCCTTACTTTCCCTAGTTTGGTCTTACTTCAGGAGAGAACACAAGTTAAATGAGCTCCTACCAACCACAGACTTATCTACCAATATCTAAGTGGTAAACTGATGAGTCTAAAAAGGAAGAAGTTCGCAGAAGGCATATCCGAGCACTGTCTTCTAATCGCAAGTTCTTCTATCTTCTTCTTCCTCATTTCACTGTTTCATCCCATCAGACAGGACATTCTGGGGGTGGAGGGTTGTTGGGGCTGACTTATCCAACAACAATCCTTCTGAGAAAAGAGGGAGAGACAGTAAGGAACAAACAGAAAGGAAGAAAGAAAGAGAAAGAGAGTTTAGAGATGGCTGAGAGCCAAGTCTCAGTCAGTTCAGAGGAAGTCTGGTCGATTCACTGGAAGTGCTGGTTTCCTTGTGAAAGTGGTCCTGCTCCGAGGCTGACGTGCACAGGAACCTCCCTTATAGCCCAGGGGTTGTGGTTTGGATAGTCACAGGATGTATGGGACAGTGGGGGCAATGGGGCAGCAAGCATGAGGGCTCCACTTTGAAGTTTGTTTGTCCGGTAGTAGCAGTTGATGGGAAAGTTAGATTCTCCACCACTCCTCCTACTTACCAGCCTACCTTGTCGCTACCTCCTTTGTGTCACACCTCACTCTCTAGAATCTAATTTTAGCTCCATTCAAAACTTTACTTCCCTTGATACAGCTGTTGTTTGTGGTGTCTGTGTTTTTTCCCATTGAATAGAGACATAAGAGGAAAAGATAAAAGGAAAATAGGGGAAAATGCGTCTTTGGCTGAATCTTCCGACATATACAATGATATTTCCAAAATTTGTATCTTTCAATCTCTCCTGTAGGCCTCCTCCTCTCAGCGCAGCACAGCCATGTTAACCTCAGAAGGGTCACCGCAAAGCACAGGGGTCATCACAGCAGCAATGCCAGACACACAGGATGTAGACATGACATCATGGAGGGAGACAGACTTTGAGGAGAAGTGCACTTACATCGTGAATGACCAACCTCTGGAAGAAGAGTCCGAAAACCACAGCAGGACACGGGCCGAGAGATCCTTACCCAGAAACCTGGCCCTGAAACGCCACCTGAACTCAGCAGAGGTACACAGCAAAGCAGACTTCCTTGTCCTTGTGTCTATATTTGTTCATCAAAGGAAGAGTTGCTGCTATTCTTTTTAAAGCCAAGGCAGGAAAATGATGCAGAAAAATGATAAAATCCCAACATTTCTCTGTGTTCTATATCTAGTGGTATGTAGTTGTTTATGTTTTGTGTGCCATCTCCTTGCGTCACTCCAACATCCTTCCATCCACTCATCCATCCTCAGGAGGGAAATACTTGACATGTTGTTGTCTAATTTCAGCCTTTCCTCTCTGCTATGTATGTGTTGAAGCAAAGACAGAGACAATAGCCAAGCCCCCCTCAGCATACAGCCTAAGGTCTCTATGATTAGTAGCTACCTCAGATTCCCAACCCATTGTCCTAGCACTCAACGCAAAGCAAAGCAGAGGCACTGGGACCCACCTTATGGATCATCCGGATTAAGTGTGTGGCAGTTATAGTTTCATTTCCACACAAGTGGAAAGATGGTTTATGTTTACGTGAATGGACAAGAGTTTGTAGATCACAGATAGTACGGCAGAAAGCCTTAAAATGCACAACAAAAGATTAACCAAGTAGACTATTGACTATTGACACTATTGACATTAGGTTTCCTTCCCAAACACTCCATGCAAGATTAGGGTTGAGTCTCAAAGACTGTAGTCAGGCGAGATCAGAGGAAGCAGCCCAGGCGTCTGCAGCAAAATACCTGCACTACCACATTGACCTTCTAATAAGGTCTGTCTGGAGTATGGTTGACACCAAAGAGCAGGATATGTTACAGTAATCTGTGACACAAGGGCACCTCAAATGGAGCCGTCAGACAAAGCCACGTAAAACTAGCTGGATAAACTGGAGATAAACTGTAGGGCTAAGCACGTAGCAGTTGATCCAGCTATATACATTATATGCTAGTATTGCTCCAAGATGAAAGAGAGAATACATTACCATTGCCTTAGGGGATTTGAACACGGAGCTCAAGGTGCAGTTGACTGGTTGGTGTGTGTCCATGACACCTTATCCTCTCTTCCTCACCCTGGAGGCTTGAGACAGGAGGGTGAGTTTCACACCTGGAGGTAGCAGAACAAGAGTAGTGGTGAAATTTTAATATGGTAGAGAAACTAAAGATAACATGGGTGATTGGCTTATGAAATATTCAGCATGTGAATTGAGGAGCACATTCTGTCACAGTGTCACAAAATTCTCATTTTCTTTGCAGCACATTCATTATGGTGGCTGCTATACAATAAGAACTAATTGCTTGATTACTTATTTCCTTTTTCTGGAGACAGTAATTCTCAGGGAGAGGACAATTTTTCAGCAAATTGACCTGATCCTTTTGGTTAGTCACCAAGAAACAAGCAAGGGGGATGGTGAGTCAGATAAGGAGGACTGTACTCCCAAGAATCCCTCTAATTATGTTTTCAGCTCAGTGCATCCGGCTGCTTGCCCAGGCCTCCAATTTGTTAGCCACCCTGTTGTTTGATAATACCATGTCCTCCTTTTTGAACAGGTGCTCGGGGTGACCAGTAAGGAGTTGATTCCTAAAGGGACACGTTTCGGGCCTCTGGTGGGAGAAAGCTACACCAACGAAACACTGTTGAAAGATGCCAACAGGAAGTACTTTTGGAGGGTAAGTGAAATGCATGTTAATCTATGGATTTGTATGTTTGCATATTAAGTTTAAATGTGTGTGTGTTTCAAACCTGTTAACATCCTGTATCTCCATCTGGTGATGTTGCTGTGGCTGTGGCATGGCACGAGTTAGCAGTTGTGGTCAATGTCTGACATCCTGTGAAAGTATGACACTGTCTGCCAGTGCTTGGGTATCGTTAAATGACGCTGCATTTGATGGGTTTAAATGTGCACACACTGTATATATGTGCTTGCACAGTTTATGTAGCTGTCTGAGGTCACACACACAGCTGTTTGGTTTCAGTGACGCAGTGGCTCTCCTCTCTCTCCGCTTCTCTCGGCAGTGGTATCACTGCCAGTAAATACACCATGCACATGTCCGTGCTTCTCCAGACTCACAAACTCTCACACTGACTAAGCAGGGAAGTGGGTTTGAGCCTGAGAACTGTTCTGTTACAAATCAGCAGCATCAGGACATCCATCATTACACACACACGTCTGTGTAATTTACAGTTTAGAGTCAGCAACCTTGAAATCATGCAACCCCAACCAAAACTTGCAACAGCCATAACACAGACAATCTGTTAACATTAGAGCCATGACTCACACGACAGCACAGCCTCAAAGAGCAGATGGCATAAAGAAGAGTTTTATAGACATAAAGCGAGGGAGGAATAACACTCCGACTTAACTGAATTTAAATTGCGTTTAAAAAGGTCGCCATTTAGAGGCACGGTGATGATTCTACCACAAAGACAATAGGCGAGAGGAGTGGTGGGCGAGATAGTATAACGAGTACTACAATCCAGTCATAAAGTGAAAATCTTTCTCAGTGTTGCTTTCGGAACTCAAGATGACTTATTACAAAGACAGATGACGCCTATCCCAGATGAAACCATATACAGTATTTACCATAAAAGCATCAGGGAATCAGTGTTGTCATAGTTTCAGGTTCAGAGTATGTCACGATGCTGACTTGTCATCATCTTTTGAACTCATTCTCTCGTCTCCTCATTTTCTGACTCTCTCACACCGCAGGTCTTCTCTGAGGGGCACTTACACCACATCCTGGATGGTTTGAATGAGGAACGGAGCAATTGGATGCGTTATGTCAACCCAGCCTGTGGTGTGGAGAAGCAGAACTTGGTTGCATGCCAGAGTGGTTTGGACATCTACTTCTACACCATCAAACCACTTCAGCCTGGCCAGGAGCTTCTGGTGTGGTACTGCCCTGAATTTGCGCAGCGCTGTAACTACCCTCCACTGGGCCACCTGACTATTGAAACTATTGGTAAGTGTGTGAGTAGCCATATCCATTTAGGAAGGACTGACTATCGCTGGACACTTAACAAGAACCATTCCTGTGCCTGCACTTTGAGACATATCTGGTGTATATTGTCATCGTGGAGTAACGCTCCCAGTCAAAGCGCTGGACGACTGACACACTCTTTGTGTGGGTGTTTAAGAAGTTACTCAGTCACGCCCATGGCCCTTTGTTAAAGCAGGACACAAAGGAGGAGAGTAGGGTCCTGAAAGCAGAGAGGGCCTGTCTCCAGGTGTAGCCATAGTCCCTTGGTAAGATGAGACCAACTTCAGGACTTTAGGCGATGTTTCAGTTTCCCTTTTTTAACTCCACATAGAAACACAGCTGGCAGCTCATTCACACACAAGGCATTTGGCTTTCATTCACAAACACAAAAGCAGAGAGACTGCATGCACACACCAAAATACTAATTTACACGCACGCTCACACACACAGAGGAGTACTGGGCTGCCTGAGGTGCTGACAGCATTCTGGCATGACAATCCTTATTTATTTGGCTCTTGAGGAGGAAGAGAGGTAGGAAGCGCTCCAGTGACTACTTGAACTTCCTGACAAGGTGACCCGTTGACAGATTGATATCTCACTGAGTGTCGGCTGTTTGTTTGCTGAGAGCTGGCCTCTCAGAGAGGGGGAAGGGTAACACAGGCGAGCACACAGATAGATAAGGGCTACAGCTAAGGGGGGTGGGGGGGGGGGGTGTTAATTGTGCACAAGAGTAGGTGAAATGTTCAAGCATACTTCTGTATTTTGTCTTCCTCTGTTTGTCAGCTCGTGTTCTTTTCCTACGAAGTCAGCAAAGCAGAATCTCTCCTCATAACTTCCTAGGCTTAAAGTTATATGTTCAAATAAAATGCATATTTGGATCCAGTTTTCATAATCTTTTGTGCAGAATACAGAGGAATTTTTGTGTAATTTTTAAGTTAAATTACAGTAGGTGTTGTTACTGGCATACTTTTCCAATACATCAAGCATCTTTCAGGATTATCTGTGTCTGGGTGAGGTTGAAAGCAGGTAAAAAAGAGTCTTTGCATCCTGTCCTGCTTGTGGTGGAAAATACTTTTACAACTGGCCAGCCCTCTAATGCAAATAACCCACTGTACCCACTAACTCCTGCCCTCCATTCTATCTGTATCCTGATCAGATGCCTATTGTTTCACGTCTGGTGTCCACTTTCATAGAGTGCCCAGGAAGGTCTGGGAGACAGTCTTAAAAGACACTAAAATACACAGGTGGACACACCTAATACAAACGCACATGCTAATCTTATCATCATCAAAGCATAAAGCAACAGGTTGGACTATAGAATAGGTACCTTTGAAAGTAAATCATGCAATCATGAGATGAGATTATGTCAAAGTCATGGGTGTACGTGTCAGTCAGTTGAATCATGCTGTATATCTAAAATAGATTTCTGATGTCATTTCCCTGTTGTTTATTTGTCCCACAGAGCAGAGTCAAGCTTTGGAGAAGACAACAGGGAAACGAGGACACAGCGTCTCTGAAATCCTTCGGGACGAGCCCTCCAAAACCCTGACTACTTGCCCCAGACGTCTGGACAGTCCCTTATCTCAGAACAACCTCTCAGTTTTTCCCCTGTGTCCCCGTGTTGTCTACCCTATCAAGCCCCACACAGAAGGAATCCACAGCCATAGATACGCACCTCTACCATCTCTGCCATCCTGTGGCCCTTCAGCCACGAAAAGGCCAGCTTTAAGTAGTCCTGTCCCCACCAGTTCACGCTTCAGCTTTCAGCATAGTCAAACCCCTGTTATAGCCAAACCTTACCAAGAGCCCTCTGTGCCTGATTGTGTTTATCCTGCTCTGAGGCACAATCCCTATCTCCTGCCTCACTACTCACTTGGCCTAAACAGCATTCTACCTCACCCATACCCGTTCTATAGTGATCGACTGAAATCTCACTTAACATTCTCATCCCATTTTCTGCCTTTTGATGGCTATGCACACCTCCTCAACCCTCGGGCCAATGGACACAAAGACTTTTCACTTGCACTATCAGATACCAAACAAGACCTCATTCTTTCACCAATCAGTGAGCACAAAGACAACAAGAACCTCATATCTAAAAGGACAAACTACCTCAGGATCCCCTCAGACAACCTCAGAGATTTCAAACACTCTCCTCCCATCAACATCCACCCAGACCTCCCTATACCTTCAACATCCAGTGCCTCATCTATGGTCACCTCACTCTGCGGAGCACTGCCCTCTCTTGCACCTGGAGGATGCTCACCACCGCTGGGCACAGCTGTCTCCTCAGACTGTCTCCCCTCAAAGCCCACCCCTGCCACGCATAGCAATACTGTGGATGCAATGGACCTCAGAAAGACTAAACATGGAGGGCAGGTCATTGGCTACAAGACCTTGTCTTACCCCCTCACCAGGCAGAACGGAAAGATCCGGTATGAGTGCAACGTCTGTGGAAAGGTCTTTGGGCAGCTGTCCAACCTCAAGGTTAGTTCTGCTTTATGATATTAGTTAAGCATTGTGGGGAGTAACGCCAGCCACCAGCTCAATACAGTGGCTTTCACAACACTGAAAGTGGCTGAACAACGTTAGAAGTTACCAGTCACCATGGTTTCTTGAGTTTGACAGAGTAATGTAATGCCGTCCTCAGGTTCATCTGCGAGTGCACAGTGGAGAGCGTCCCTTCAGGTGTCAAACCTGCAACAAGAACTTCACACAGCTGGCTCACCTGCAGAAACACTACCTGGTCCACACAGGAGAGAAGCCTCATGAATGCAAGGTATGGCTACATCCCTTAAAGATATAGTTCAACATTATGGGAAATATGGTTATTCGCTTTCTAGCTTTCTTCAGTGTTGAACAAGAAAATTGACACCATGTTTGTATGGTAAATATGTAGCTGGAGCTATTAGCCAGTTAGCTTAGCTTAGCATAAAGAATGGAAACAGGGGGCAACGGCTAGCCTGGCTCTCTCCAAAGGTAACAAAATCTGCCTACCAGCACCTCTAAAGCTCACTATAACACATTTTACATATACAACAAAAGAGATATTATTATTGCATTAATGTCCATAAACCATCCTCAAAGTTGGTATTTGAAACCAATGTTCATTATGTTACAGTGTCAAGACTAGAAAATTCATGAACATTATTCTCTTTGGCTCTATTTTGACACAGGTATGCCATAAGCGATTCAGCAGCACCAGTAACTTGAAGACCCACCAGCGGCTACACTCAGGTGAGAGGCCTTACCAGTGCAAGCTCTGCCCAGCCCGGTTTACTCAGTTCGTCCACCTGAAGCTCCACAAACGCCTCCACACCGGGGAGCGACCTCACCGGTGCCCTCGCTGCCCCTGTGCCTATCTCCATTACTGCAGCCTCCAGGTGCACCTCCAAGGCTTCTGCCCCCTCTCCCCCTCAGTCTCCCACAGACACTCGCCAGAGGAGCTACACAGAGTCAACTCTGAGATCGAGAGGTTTGACATGAGCGAGGCAGCAGAGCAACTTGAGGCCATGGCTGTGGAGGCCAAGATGGACAAGGGGAATGTTATTGACCTGATAAAGAAGATGGAGACTCATACCTCTGGCTACCAGGATGATGCCAGAGGGGACACTGAGTTAAGCATCTACAAATCAGCAAAGGAGTATTCTGCTGTTCAGCTGCATCATAGTCCTCTACCTCTGCATCCGACCAGCATCAAGCTGGAGTCAGGTTGCATGTCAGAGCCCTAAGACAGCCTTGCTAATCCAGCCATATAATCCTTACAGGTCAACTAAGCAGCTGTCTGTCACTGCCCTATTTGAAGTAAAGCCTTATCTCAATCATGGATTGCCTAGCCTATACTCTACAGAGACTGTGGTGTGTGAAGAATCAAGACTCTTCCAGCATGGCCTGGGACCAGTGACTTGATTGATTTAATGTATACAATTTTGTTAATTTATTACATTTCTATTCTTAATATAAGATTCATACAGAAATTTGTGAAATTTTCTGCTTCTTGTTTTGTATCTCTGAAATGTCTTTATGGAACATCAACTAAACATGATGATGCATAAACAGTTCGCCTTTATTTGTGGTTGCACAGTGCAAAAATGAGTGTCTCTGTCTGTTTGCGTATCTATGACTGTCTTCTAATTAAAGTGACAATTACTGTGCGGCATGACTATATAATGTAAATGAGCAAAGTGCAGAAGTGATAACACAGAGGAAACTATAGTTGGCTGTGTGTCACATATACTGTACATATTGGGTGAGGGTTTAGTGTGCTGATGTGGGAAGTTGGTGACGTAGATAAACATCCTGTTATGAGTCTTGGAATACTTACCACCAGTAAGTAAGTGTCAACCCTTCACCCTGCAAAAAGACAACACAGAGGACAAACTTATCTTGACTATCTATCAGATTCTGTGGCTAATTTTGGACATACACTTCCCTATTTTAGTTTCAGTATTAATCAGCTGACTGACAATTTACCCACAACATGACTGTGCAGTTTATTTGTAGACATGAAAACAAGGATGTTAGCACGTCTCTTAACTCAAACACACACTCATTCTAAAACATAGAGAAACAGATGCTGTGCAGATTTACTAGATAAAACATCATAAAAGCAGTGTGACTAAAGGACAGGAACACAGTCTGACTTTCATTCCTGGAGTTTCTGTGCACAGTGATCCTCACATTACAACTTAAAAGGGTGTCAGGTGGCTTAATGTTCAAAGTGGCCATCTAATGATGAGACAGCTTACAAGCATCTTCAATGCTTATGACACTGATCAGGTGCCATGGTGCCTGCCAGATGCTCTGGAGTTGGATGATCCCTGCTTTTTCACCTACCTGGAAGAAAAGAAATGAGAGGAGAATGTCCCAAAAGGTATCAAAAAAGAAAATGATTTCTCTGTTAACATAGTGCTGAATAACCCTTGAAAAAAGACACAGAAACCCAACTTGTGACCTCTCTTTGTAGGAGGAAATTTAAAGAATGATGCTTAATTAGATCGATAAGTAGGATAAGAGGGCATTCGTGATTTGGATAAGTGATCAGGAAGTGGAGAATAGGTCAAGTTTCCTAGGTGGAGGGAAGGTGAGCTCTGTACAGTAAGATAGTCACTGATGCCCCTTTAAAAACCGCGCAGTGACGTCAGATATTTTTGACAGGGGGCAGGCAGCGGGAGAAGAAAGGAGCGGATGCACTCAGGGTGAAGGATGCCCAGGATAATGTCACCCGTTTGTTCCCTCTCCCACCTAGCCGTGTCATGATAAACGCTGCTGGGGCGCTCGCCCGCAGGATGCCGTCGGCGGCCCGGCGGAGCGGATGCTGGATAGCGTGGTGCCAGGCGGCGCTGCTCGGCGTGTCGGCGCTGGTTATCGTGGCCGAACGGACCGCTCGTAAGTGGGCATAGAATTCCCAGAGCTAGCGGGCTGCTATAGTTCACTGGTGCATGAGGTTTAATCGTATCTCTTGATAAAAACAGGGCGGGCGAATGTTGTATTTCTGTGGCGTATTTTCATTGCTTATAACGGATGAAAAACGCTGTTGCTCAGTCATGATGCTTCATGCTGGAGCTCTTCCAGCAGCAGCCGTAGTTCAAACGGTGATGTTATAGCGAAGCTGTTACTACTGTATTAACAAACAGTGTTAGCATTTTAGCTAAATGTACAGCAGCGTAACATTGGGATTGCTTTGCTCAGCTGGGTTAACCAAACTTGGGCCCCAGAAACTACAGGGGTCATTCAGCAGGGTCACAAAACCGAAAAATTATCAACTTTGTCAATTAACCTCTACAGAAAAAGGCTGTCCTTGATACCTAGCTACATGAACAATGCTCAGCCTTTAGATTGCTCTTGCACCCACCCCCCACAAACACATATATAATGAAAATGTTGAATATTATTGTATTATTATTATTATTATTATTATTACTATTTAAGTATTCCAATTAATGCACATCTGGAGTCTGTATTGACAACAGTGGCAGCACTATGAGATTTGATGATTCCCTGACTAAGCAGATCAATGGGACAAGGGCAGGACACAAGGGAGATAAGGTGAATGAATGTGTACAACGTGTGACTTTGTCTTCAGCAAGTGTATCATTCCCATCTGATAAAAATACCTACTGCAGCTGCCAGAAGTCAGCCAGTCAAGGAAAAAAATTAGGTGTTAAAAGGATCAATATAGTGAGACGCACTGTCTGGTCCTTGACAGTCGATGTGATTGGAAATAAGATGTCTTATGTAACTAAAGACAAATAATTGCAGGGTGTGTAAAAGCCAGGAGTCGGACACTTATCTGTGATTGTTGGAGATTGTATCATCACATTAGGACAGCATCCTCCATAAATGAAAGGACAGTACACTTCAGCGAGGTGTATGTCGCTCTTTAATTTCTCAAGGACTCTGCAGCTTTCAGTAAATCCTCACACATAGCTTTATGTGCAGTGTTTCCCTTAAAACCCCTCTCATTTCACATATAAATGCAATGTACTTATACCAGCTTGCATTTGCGTGTTTGTCTGTGTTTGTGTGCGTGTGTTAGTGTTCTACTGTATAGGATTTTACCTTTGGAACGAGGAGACGCAGTGGGCTGGCCTCACTCTCGGCCTCTTTCTACCGGGGACGGCAGTTCAGCTGTTAAGTGTGAAATGGTACTATGATGATGGTGATGACAGGCGATGCTACCTCTCTGTCATACACATACTGCACTTGGGCATCTTCAAAAGGTGAGACCTTTTTCAGTCCAGATTTTATGTCCAAAACATACCATTATTAGACTATCTCATTAAAATCTAATCCAGGAAACAAACCACCCACCAAAGTAGTTTTTTGTGCCCTGCACTACAAGCACATTTGGTGACACTCTTAGTGCCCATCAAAGTTAATAGTAAAAATTCTGTTGACATTATTCTTCTGTTAAAACCCTCATTAGGAGTGCATATGGTGTATCATGTCTCTGGTTTCTGTCTTTGTCTCCCTCTTCTGGCAGGTTATGGGACTGCATGAGGTCTGTGTTATACATGCAGGGCTCAGTGGCTGAGCTCGGTGCTGCCGTCATGCAGCAGGCGGATGTTGCTGCCCTTTGGCTTCTGGAGGCCCTCGTCCTCACGCTGCCTCAGAGTCTGCTGCAGGCATATATCGTGGTGTCTACTGATGTGGGCATCATGTCCCCAGGTAAACTGAGCTTACCTTGAATTATTGGCTCCACATAGGAGTCATTTTTTTTTAATGATTTGCATCTGTTCTACCTTCAGTGGCCTATTGCTGTGGTCTGTGTGTGCTGTCTATTTCCTGGGCCCTGGTGTTGTACAGCCGAGCCTGCTGTCTGATCCGGCCAGGCCACCTGGCCATGCCTCCGGCTGCCCTGCTGTGCCAGCTGGTGTGGAGGGCAGGCATGCTGGGTGCCAGGGTGACCTGCCTCATGTTCTTTGCCAGAGTCTTTAACTGGTGGGTCTGTGGAGTAGCAGGTGAGCAGCATGCTTCATGGTTGCTTTTCCGTAGCTTACACACACATCAGAATTTAATTCATTTTACATTCAAGTTGATGAGTGATGTAATTATCCTCAAAGTGATGCAGCATGTCCTCTTAATCTACTTTTCAAGTTGGCCCACTGCATCAGCTTGATATACTGTATATGGATCCTCTGTTGCGCTCGCACCTCCTAGTCTATTTTTACGTTGACCTCCAGGTTTTCACTGGCTCACAGCCTCCTTCTGGCTGGTATCACAGCAACCAGACATCTGCACCGGCCCTTGGTGTTGGCGTGCCTTTAATGCCATCATGGGGCTCGTCCACGTCTTCCTCTTCCTTAACGTCAAAGACGGACCATCGCGCTTCCGCATGGCCAGTTTTTATGCAGTAAGAAGTGACTTTTGGTGAAATTGCTGTTCATCAACTTGTTTCTGCTGTGTTTGATCCTGATGCCTGTTGTCAATATGTTGTTTTGTGTTCCACGCATAGCTTTGTCTCTTTGACCTACACACAGGGCAGCAGTCACGCTCACACACATAGACAGATAGTTTGCATTGTCATCCTCACTCCTGCGTCCTTAGCTTACAGTGACGTAAAGCTGTCTGCAGATGACTGATGGTGTGACCTTCTTTCCACCTTCAGTTCATGCTTGTCGAGAACGCCACTCTGCTGCTGGCCGCCTCCGACTTCCTCAGCGAAGCATCATGGGACAACATGACCCTCCCCACCACTGTGTTGTGCAGCTTTCTTCTCGGTGAGTCACTCTTTCTGCACTCCCTTTGTTTTGGAACAGATTTGTGTCAGATGTTTTTTATATTTATCTCTTATTATTAAACCAGTGTCAACTAGGCAAAAAGTTTTTGTTGTATGTGAGTAATGCATCTGAAACAGTGATTCAGATGGGCTCAAACACATTCTAAGTAGGACAACACAGCTGTTTGTATTACTGTAATACAAACAGATGTTGCCCTTAAAGTACTACTTGTCAAATAAGCAATAGTACATTGGTGATGCAGTGCAAGCTACCATCCTAACACAGACCTTATGTGCAGGATATTCCACTTTCTTTTTTTTTACTGAGTTGAATTTCATAGTAAATAAACTATGATCTTAAATGCCTTTAAAACTGCACTTGGCAATTAAATACCGGTGAGCTGTAAGTATTTCCAAGAAACTGAATTTCAGTGCCTATAAATCATTTGTTTGTCGTAATTTCTGTATAACACAGGACACCAAAGGAGACTTAAAAAGATCAAAAATCCAGATGCAACACCAGACCTAAACTTTGGCAAACAGGGTTAAATGTACGGATGCAGTGTTCTCTACTGCAGCCTTATTTTGTGATTTGGACCAACAGCATATATAATACTGCATGTATTATGGATATTTATGTTTGACTTTGGTCATTTGTCAAGACAAGAACTACAGAAGTGCCATACTGGATGTTGAGCTACAATGATTAGTCGATTTATCAGTTAACAGAAACTTAATCACCACTATTTTGATAATTGATTAATCGTATCAAGTTATTTTTTTTAGAAATGACGCCAAAATTCTCTATTTGCAGCTTCTCAAATGTGAATATTTTCTGGTTTCTATAGTCTTCTATGACAGTAAATTAAATATATTTGGGTTGTGGACTGTTGGTTGTGATAAAGCAAGACATTTAAGGATGTCACACTGGGCTTTGGGAAACAGTGATTGACATGTTTCACCATTTTCTGACATTATGTAGACCGAATGACAATTAATCAAGACAATAGTCTGAATTGGATGTACAACAAGAATGAAGCAATTAATTAAATCTAAAACTTCATAGGAAACAAGACATGAAAAACATTCTCAAGGAGCAATCTAAAATTAAATAAAAAAATCAAAATAATTCTTCAGTCTTATTCAGTTAATCATTGCCAGTTAATTAGTGGAAAAAATATTACTTGTGACAAGTGTACTAAAATCAACAATTTCCTATCCCTGTGTTTTCCAGGCGCTACCTCTCTAGTCCTCTACTACCGGTTCCTCCACCCCAAGTCAACAGAGATCTCCCAGGGCACGAACCACAACCACATGGGCAGCACGTGTATAGAACGGGGGGAGTCTTCCTTCTCTCTTGGAGACAAAAGCATGCCAGTTCCCTCCATACAAAACCATGGTAGCTTCTCCCTCTCAGGTGTGGCTGGTTCCCTGCTGGAGCACCCGGGTACCTGTAGGGGTAGGCCTAACAGCTCCTGCCCTTGCTACCATCACCACTGGCTTCTTATCCGACTGGCCCTGAAAACAGGTGACCTGGGGAAGATCAACAGAGCGTATGGGGCCGGCGGAGCAGCAGCTATACTCGACATGGAGGAGTACAACCAAGAGTTTAAGAGTAACGAGGGCATCACTATCACGGCAGGAGGCAGCTGTGAGGGCGTCTCTACCTCTGAGTCTCAGGGGAAAGGCCTGGCACCACTTTCAGACTGCAAAGATGAGTTCCAGAGTGTGAGCGAACCCACGTCGAACGAACAACCTGAAGAAGAGGAAGACAGTCTGGAGATGGAGAGCCCGCTGGAGTCGCCCGAATCGGATTTCAAACGCAGCTCACCAGAGGGCAAGTCTGTATTTGGAGACAGTCCAGAGCCGTACTTCTGCCCCACCGAGTCAAGTTCAACGCTGTATTTCAGTGCTGATCCTCAGTCTCCCAGCAGCACCAGTAACCACCGTTTGGACCGGGACATTGGGGGTCTGGAACAGGGTGTGCGTCTCAATTCCATCCCTAGCGATCCATCCCTTCACAGAGATGTCCGTGGGCTAATGGGCAGGGTTGGACCACGCTTCACTTCCACACCTAAACTAGACTCTGGAGTGCAGGACTCTCCCTCCAGTGTCCCTCACCTCACAGGTCCCAGGAGGCAGCTCATAATGTCCCGAAGAGATGAAGATGATAATTTCTAGCTTTCTCATGACAGAATCAGGGAAAAAGTAACAGCAACTTATCCAACAATAAAGGAGTACACCAGCTTTTTAAGTGTTTTAAGATGAAAAGGCTGGCGGAAATTTCACTTCTATGTGTTTGTATATTTAGAACACTGTGGGGCATAGTATATATGCAAACAATTCTGGGATAATGCTAAGCTAACCTGTACTTTTCTTAGACCATTAACAATTTTCTAAGAGCAACACATTGCCCAAATGCTGGACGCACAGAGGTGAAACCTTTGACAGTGTTTTCATCAGA
Organism: Thunnus maccoyii; assembly: GCF_910596095.1. Taxonomy (NCBI): domain Eukaryota; kingdom Metazoa; phylum Chordata; class Actinopteri; order Scombriformes; family Scombridae; genus Thunnus; species Thunnus maccoyii. The sequence goes on along the minus strand of NC_056549.1, from coordinate 19,393,337 downwards.
CATAAAGAAGATAATTAACGAGCTAATCGGTGGTGTATGGAGCTCAGACACACCTTCTACTCTCATGTTCAACAAACATTTGTTTCAATTCCTTTGGCAGCAATTACCTTAAGTCTCAAGAATATTGCTGTGTCACAATATTGGCTCTGTCAGATTGTAATTATATATTAAGGAAGCAGCCATGAGTTATATCAATAAACGTCATTAGATATATGCAGCTGCTTCATGATCTCGGACAACTTGTGGTCTTTATATTACAAAATGAAGCTGCTGTTATTCATGTTAATCAATGCCAGTCGTTATGAGAATAGAGATATTATTCCTAGATCTTAAGGGCGCAGAAGTGTCTAAATCTCAACCATTTCAGCGCGGGCCAGAGCTTTGTTGGCTTCTTAAAAGCACAAGTATCCTTTGTACCATATGTCTATTGCTGTGAATTTTTTGTTATTCCCATTTAAAAAGACACTTCCCTCAGAGAACAACATATTGTATTTTTTGTATAATCATGTCAACTGGCATTGCTTTAAGCAGGGCTAGTGTGTCAACCTGGCGAAACTGTGTTTGATGTGTTAACTTTATTTACATGTTGACCATGTAATTTCTGAAATGTTTTTTGACTTTACATTATGTTGAAGGGAAAAAAAACGTCTCAGGCACTGACTTTAAAAAGCTTTCAAATGTCAATAATGTGAAACAAAATGATGAAAAGATGCTTATGAGATACTTGTAGTGACTTTTTTATGTGATCCTGATTGCTATTTCTAGGTAAAAGATGCATTTTTGCTCATTGCTGTTGCTGTAAAAGGGATGAAATCCACAAACAAAGTAGTGACATGATGCTAGGTTTTCTCTTGCAACTAAGTGACTGCCCTATATGACATTTGAACTGTGAAGTGCAAGGCCACTGGTGGCTTTAAATAAGCAATAAATAGCCTACATATTTGGGTGAGTGGATTAAAGGTGTTTGTAATTATTTAAAATGGATCAGTGTTTCTGTGTTATGGTACGTGTGTCATTGATGGGCTGAATTGTTGAAAGTTGACTTCTCTGCATATTTTGGACATATAAAACGTGCATCTGTGTGTGGTGGCTCGGGTTGAAACGGTCCTTTGTCGTGTCAGGCTGAACTTTGTTGTGTAAATGGCCTCAAAGAAGGTATTTATGGCACTCGCCCTTTAAGGCGCCGCGCATGCGCAGATCAGTGAGAACGTTAACTCCTGAACTTCGTAGTCAGAAAAATTCAGATTTATTAAATAGCAGGGAAAACAGCATTGAGTTGACATGGCATTTCGCCGAAGAAACAAGAGTTACCCTTTCTTCAGCCAGGAATTCTTAATACAAAACCATGCCGACATCGTCTTCAGTTTGGTGATTTTCATTTTGATTGGATTGATGTTTGAGGTGAGATGAACTCAGATTCTCTTTTCCTCCCTCGTCTCACTCAGCTGTTTTTTAAGATGGCAAGTCTGCTGCACATTTAGAGATGTAAACTTGTGGCGAATTGAAATCTTATTCGGTCGAAATAACTTTGCTTTGCAAACATTTTGCTACTTCAACTATCTGAAGTAGTTATTCACCGCGGATATGGTGGTTGCTTGCTGCAGTTTTACAAGTTTTGTGAACAATGAATGATAACTCTGCTCGCAGTCAAAGTTAGGAACCTGTGATTAGGACTGAGCTAGCTGAAAACAGCAGGGTTAAAAACAGCCTTTCACGCTTTTTCGCTTCGGTGAGAGTGTTCCGCTTTTTGCTCTTTAAAATTTTAATTTCAAAGTTTGTTTGTGAAATCGGGATACGGTAAAAACTTCTCTGTTAGCATTGACACTAGGCGGTTACTCAAAAACTATACGATGCAACTTATTTCTCCTAACAATCTCATGTTTTACCCTCTAAAAATGTCTTGTTCCAGTTTCCAGCAGAGACAGTCCGCTGCAACATTTTGATTTCAAGGTTTGTATCAAGTGTCACAGAGAGCCAAACAGATAGAGGAAGTAGATCGTTTTCAGGATTCAAATTAAAAGCGTTGCCGTTGCATTAGGGTTCGTTCTTAATGCACGTCAGGCGTTAGAAGTTTTATTTTGGAAAACGATAACGGAATCAGTATGAGTTTTTGTCGCCATCTTGATGCTGGTTGTTAACTGCCACGTCTCAATCTTTGAGCCGCTGCTGCTGGCCGCAGTGATTTCAGCCGCTTTAAAGACTGCCCTGACTGACCTGAGGGGATTTTATCACTGACATACAGTGACTGAATTCATTAGGTGTTACTTTAGTTTATAGTGTCTCCTACGTGTTCACAAACACTCACTCCAAGGCCGCCGCTTGAGCATTTCGGAAACTTTCAATCCGGTGTTACACCGTATTTGGTGACCCATCAGATTCTGTGACCAGCAGTACTGGAAGTTGTACTCAGATCGTTTACTTAAGCTAAGTAAACGTGTCAGTACCACCATGTAAACATATTTAATTACAACTAAAAGTCATTTAAAATCCTACTTAAAGTACTAAAGTAAAAGTACAAATTTTAGTACTTTTAGTTAAATTAGTACTTTTACTTTAGTATTTTAAGTAAATTTAACTGCTACTACTTCTATATTTTTACTTAAGTAGGATTTGAAATGCAGGATTTTTACATGTAATGAAGTATTTTTACATTGTGGCATTGATATTTTTACTTAAGTAAGGGATCTGAGTACCTCTTCCAACACTGCAAGTCACAGAATCTGATGGGTCACCAAATATGGTGTAACACCTGAATCCTAGTTGTGCTTACACAGCTGGACATGTAAAACAATAAGTAGGGGATTTCCTTCAGTTTTCTCATTTCGGAAAATGAGAGCAACATATTTGCTACAGTTGGGTGAACTCGAGATATAGGCGTTGACAAGTCCCCCGTGTCCTTGGCACTCAAGGAATGACTGGTGACTTGTTACACCATGGATCCCAAACTGGGGTCCAGGGACCGGCTAGGGTGCCTTGAGGGGTCTCAATAAGAATATGATTCCTTAATATTTGTGCCAAATCATATCTGCTTAGATGGGATTTCTTGAGAGGGATTTCTTTAGATCTTTCTACAGGCTAATCCTTTTTGTCCTGAAGCCAATAGTCATTTAATTGATTAGTCAATCAATTAACAGTTGTATTGATCTATTGCTTTAGAGTAATTTAGAAAGTATTTTTCTGGTTCCAGCTTTTCAAATGTGAGGATTTTCTGCTTCTCTCTGTTACATATAATTGTGTATTGATTGTCTTTTGAGTTTGGGACTTTTAATCAGACAAAACAAGCAATTTGAAGATGTCACTTTGAAAAGTGTTCTGACATTAAAAAAGATATCAGATTTGAAAAATAGTTGACAAATGAATCAGTCGTGAAAATAATTGTTAGTTGCAGTCTTTTTTTGTGAGATGCCGGAAACTATTCAGGCCTATAAAAATGTTCAAATGAAACAAGAAGTGAAACTCACCATTTGAATGAAATCCAATTCATAGACGTGTGCAGCATGTGACATGGGGTGGCAGGTAGATGTAACTTTATTTTGAGAGGTAACAAGCAAAAAGTTATTAAATGTATGTCTTTGTGGGGATGCTTGATGTAAAATTATTTGGGAACCTCTGTTAGAAGCTTCAGGTCAATACAAGCCTTGTCATGCCAGACAGACTTTTCAGCAGTGCACCTTTAGGAATTCAGCTCCCAGTGGCAAATTACAATGCCTGAGGGGAGAACCGACAATGTTATAAACAATATATCCTGAAATGCTTGGGTTCTTACTCTCTCGCCATCCCCTCTGTGCACTCACAAACACATACACACACACACACACGTAGGCCCTACTTACTTTTTTGATACTCAGATGACCGGCCTCTTCAGGTTGCATTCAGACAGGTTCACCGAAATATGTTTCTAATAATCATCTCATCTCATTTTTCAGGCAACCGCTAAGACGGCCATACTGTTCATTCAGCCTCAGTACAATGTCACCACACAATCACAAGGTATGCAGTGCAGCTGAGAAATTACTCTGCAGTAATGAAGGTGCCCACCGCCCCAATGTTGCTGCTGTAAACATTTTATATTGCTGATTGTAATCCACAGTGTATGTCATTGCATCATCAGCGTCATTTAATTGTTGCTCCAGGATGTGTAACACACCTCTGATTGCAAACATGCTGTGTGTGTGTTTCACTCCTCCTTTGTGTGCTTAGAGGGAGAGGTGACGTGGTACCATTACGGATGGAAAGACTGTGCTACCATCCTCTTCTATTTCTTCATCGCCATCATCCTCCATGCAGTAGTGCAGGAGTATCTTCTGGATGTAAGCACCCTTTCACTGTGACACAATTCCCAGGAAGTTTCCTAGAAAGAAGTATGTAATTTGACACTAATTATGTAAGAACTGTCCCATTTGAACCCACATTCATTATTATTATTATTATTATTATTATTATTATTATCATTAATTAATTATTGGAAACTTTATTCTCTGTATTTCTTGAATTGTATGCTACACTCATTTCTGACCTGACCTGCTGTGCACTCACTAAAAGACTCTCTGATTTTAATCTGAAATAAATAATTGTGAGCACAAATTGAACACTTTCCATAATCGGCACCAAATTACATACTTCTTTTCAGGAAACTTATTGGAAATGAAGATTATTCTATTACCTCATATCACCTCATTGCCTCATCTTACCTCAAACTTCATGCTTATCCTAATACGCATTTTTGAAGTGAAGAACCGGAAAGATACTGATGATACTGAAGCTATGAATATGCATACTGTATACTGAAACCAGGATATGAGTGGTTTCCCCTGTTGGTGTTAGCATCCAAATACACTTTGTGGGGTTTTTAAGCAAAGTAGTTCAAAATATATCACATCAGAAATATAAAGCAGTGAGCTGCCTGATTTGCAAATCTGTGGAGACTAGAAGAGAGCAGCATTTGTTTCTTTTGAAAGTATGAGCCCTCATATCATTGTTTAGAAATAGGCCAGTGAGGAAGAATGAAGTTTTATTTTAGCACCATCGCCCAGCTTTCCAAAGCGTAATGAAAGGAATACTTCCTCACATGAAGGTTTTCAACAGCCAGATATAGTATTGGCTGTCTTTTCTTGTCCTAGCTATTTATGTTAGTGTGGCACTTCCTTGTGTGTGACAATAACAAGAGTCAACATGCCACCATGACTGAGTCAACTGCATTCATCTCTATTATCTGTTGTGTTGTTCATGCTGCAGAAAGTGAACCGGCGTCTTCATCTCTCCAAGAGCAAGAACACCAAATTTAATGAGTCTGGTCAACTGTGTGTGTTTCACTTGGTGTCTAGTGTGTGGGGCCTCTACATCCTCATAACAGTGAGTGACATTTTAATGTGACAACTGTGATAATTGTATTCAGCGATAACTTTCTGGTTGAGGACATGTCACACATACTTATCAAGCATAAATAGTGTATTTCCTTTTGAGATGCACACAAATGACTGTATTGAAGCCTTTTTAAGTATCGTTCTCTCTTTCTTCTCACAGGAAGGATATCTCCTGCATCCCAGCAGACTTTGGGAGAACTATCCCCATGTACACCTCAGGTATGACTGATGTGTATTTAGCACTGTCAGTGATATATTTACATATAAAATAAATACCTATGTACGTAATATGTTAAGTTACATACATAAATATGTTATGGTTCACAGATACATTTGATTAACAATACATATCTCTTTTTTTTTTTAACCTCTTCAACTTTACAAGGATGCTGGTGTCCTTGGCCAACATTACAGTCTCTCAGAGGAGGTAGCGGGCTCAGTTTTAAAGCAATGAGTCTGGTATCATATGAAAGTAGAAGGCCCTCATTGGTACCAACCATGTCATGCTAGCCTGTCGGGGAGGGGGATAAATATCATTCCAAATTTAGGCTAAATTTAATTTAAATTTAAATTTTTCTTGCATGGCCATTTTCAAAGGGGTCCCTTGACGTCTCACCTCAAGATATCTGAATGAAAATGAATTCTATGGTTACCCATGAGTCTCCCCTTTACAGACATGCCCACTTTATGCTAATCCCATTCAGTTTTGGGGCACAAACCATGCACTTTTTTGCATGAAGTATAAATGTGTTATTTTCGTCTATTCTAAAAACAGTGTATTTAAATATTTCTGTATACTGGGGTCCTCAAACACTCTTTGAATTGCATAAATTGGGTATGACTGGAAAGCTCAGACTCTTGTGGATTCAATAAGCCCAACTGTATTCATGTGTGATGATGTTAGTCCCTATGGTAGCCATTTCATTCTAGTGAGTTTGAAACTTGTACTCACTATATAGAATGACCTATTGTGACCTCTAGAATAATCACAGCCTCATGAAACTTTACAGTCACAAACTAGAGACATAGGCCATTCAGAGGATGTATGGCTTTCCTAGCTGTATTGACAATAAGGGGGTTTCTGAGCAATTTCCAGAATAGCTCGCCGTCCAATCACCAAAAAATGCAGTTGTTACAGAAATCTCCAAATGTCATAAGTTTTTGATACCAAATCACAGTATGAAGTCTTCTATGGTGTTCCTCAAGGTCTTGTTGTTTTAATGTGGTATTTTGGAGGGATTTTTGACATTGACTTTATCTGTGTAACAAATGGTATCAACCCAAAAATGTATGAGACATAATTGAGCATGGGAATGGCCATCATATACTTGAAGCATAGTGTTCTAAGCCCTTATACACTCAAAAGTTTTAAATTGAATAGGCGCCTAACCAAAATACAATGTTTATTACAGATTTAAGAGCTGACATATTCAAATCTCTTGTTTTGTCCAACCTGTCCAAACATTAATTTACTATCATAAAAGACTAGTTATAATATTCACATTTTAGATGCTGGAATCTGTGAATTTTTGGCATCTAAGCAAAAAAGTTTGGCATCGAATAAACAAGTTGTTGTTGTTGATTACTTTTTTCTTGATTGACTAATCATTTCTACTCCACCACATACCTTAAAATGCACCTGTGTTTTGTAATGGGGTCACAGATATTTTAGTCACTTTCGAGCAAAGTTATGTGTCTCTTGTTGCTTTAAAAAGTCGGTGAATGCCTTTTTTCAGACATGTGCAGTGTTTTTCATGTTCTGCACACACTGCCAGCACATTTACATGCACATAAAAAAAAACCTAATTACTGTGAGTAACCAGCTGTGTCCAGTCATCTGATTACAGAAACGCAGAGGGGATGTATCCATGTGGCATCTGTGCATTCTTCTCATGCTTTCTGTCTCTCTTATTTTCTATCTGTGTATTTCTGCTCTAGGTTTCAGGTGAAGTTTTTCTACCTCACTCAGCTGGCCTACTGGCTCCATGCCTTGCCAGAGCTTTACTTCCAGAAAGTACGCAAGGTCAGTAAGGAGGCTGTGGGAACTGGAGGAGTACTGGAGTGTGACTAGATAAGCTCTATGCTCGTGTGTGTTTGGGTGTGTGTGTGTGTTCTCTTCATTAGACAGAGAGTGATAAAAGACAAAACGTCCCAGGATTTTAATATCAACGCAGTATCTTTGCAAATAAAGGCTGTTTGTTTTTCAGGAGGAGATTTCTCGTCAGCTCCAGTACATCTGCCTGTATCTGCTGCACATCTCTGCAGCCTATTTGTTAAAGTAAGCATCCAGCAGGAGGATCTTTATGAAGACCTGCAAATTCAATGGCTTGTCAGGAAATATGCATGGATAGTGAGAAAAGAAATAAAGAAAACAGTAATGGAACACTCTGAAGTTGAAGTTTGAACCTAAATTCTTACATGTGGTTAAGGACAATCTATAAATATTGAATATAGTTTTCATGGAAACCTATATGGATGTCACACAGGATTATTTTCTTTTGTCAGCTAATCTATCATCTTCTTTTTCCTGTGCAGTTTGAGTCGTGTGGGTCTGGTGCTCCTCTTCCTTCAGTATGTGTCGGAGCTGGGCTTCCACATCGCCAGACTCTTCTACTTTACTGATGAGAGCCATCAGAAAATGTAACTAACCTCACAAGATTTAATGTTTTTTGTCAAATTGATCAAGTTTGATATTAATTGACTCAAGCTTCTCTATCAAACATTTGCATGGTATCTCACTATGGGGTATGCCCCTCCGCATAGTCCTCAGAAGCCCCATACCATTATGCCAGCCCCACTGGCTGGCAGTCTTGATGACTGCATCCAGAGGAGGGACATCCTCTCCCTATAAAAGGGATGGTGCAGCGTCATTTACTCATTCCAAACCTCTTCTCGCCTTTCACTCAAAAAGCAAACTTGCAACACGACTGCTAACGTAAATATTATCTTAACTGTCCACAAATTGAGCTAACCACTCAATCTCCGGGCGCTTATTTCTTTTTGAGTCATGGATGGACTCCCGATTTCTCCACCAAAAGAAATCCGGATTTTCAGAGAGAGATAAATTAAACTACAGTCGCTGCCACCATACAGCTAACTGTAGCTTCCCTGTTAGCCTGTTGCCAAACAGTAACACCAAGCACCTTAGCCCAGCTAGCCACCTCAAAAGCATTAGCTAAGCCTGCTCTCGTATTAGCTATAGCATCTAGCTAGCCTCCACACTAGTAGCCTGCTTGCTAAACCCTGCCTCTGCCAAAGTTTTGAATGAATTTGCTCACCATGGCTCTGTCAAAGCTCAACACACCAGCCGATAGCACACCAGCTAATGTTACACCGTCAATTATGCCCACACCAGCGGTAGAACCCCCACCACAGGACTGCGTGTGTGGGGCTAAGATATCAGCTATGGATACTCACCCAGTATGCGTAGCCTGTCTCGGTGTGCAGCATGCCCAGGCTGCACTGGATTCACCCGGCTCATGTGAGCACCGTAGCCGCTTCACGCATGAGAGCCTCCACTGCAGGCTGTCACGCCAGGCAAGCCTCAGTGTCCGGGACCAGCTGTTAACATCAGCCGGAGCCCCAACTGACTCAGCCACACCAGGTATGAGTTGGGCGAAACTCCTATGTTTGAAGAATTTGACGGCGATCTGCCGGCTGCTCATTTCGGCGCACTGTTGGGAGATGATGAGGAGTTCGGATGTTGCGCCTGACATACTCCTCCGAGGGAGACGATGATGATTACAACTCATCTTTCACGCCATCTCAGCTATCTCAGCCTATGGGGCCGGGTGCAGGGGGAAAGGTCAGTGGGGTTCTATCCCTGCTCGTCAGTGGGCTGCATGAGGTGTGTAAGAGGGCGGCTGAAAAGCTGGACATCCCTTGGTTGAAGGTGCAGGCTTAGGCTTCAGCATCCCACTATGAAGGAAAGAGGCTGCCAAAAGCAAAACGGGCAGCCAGGCAGCTGCAACCAGTTTTCTCAGAATGTCTGGAGGAAATGATGTGCTGCTGGAAGAACCCCTTTTCTGCCACCAACCCTGTCCGGGGGGGTCAGCCTTTGACTGTGTGGACATGAAAGAAAAGGGCGTCTACCACATGCCCTCGGTTGAACCCCTGGTGGCCTCCCACCTTCACTCCACTCAGAGGTTGGCTGTGTCTTCCTCTGGCCCCTCCCTGCCCGCCAAGGCAAATCGCCTGCAGTCTTCCATGACTGATAGAGTCTATAAGTCGGTTGCCACATCGGTGAGGGCTTTGAACGCCTCCTCTCTACTCCTGGTGTATCAGGCTGAAGTACAGGAGCAGATGGCCGCTTAACCAGTGACTCAACTGGGGGAAGAAATCTGTGTCATCACTGACCCCTGTCTCCACCTCACCAAGTGTGCTGTCCAGTCAGCGGGGAGGGCCATGGCCACCATAATCACCCAGGAGTGGGCTTGATGGCTCAATCTCTCAGATCTGTCTGACAAGCAGAAGCGTGACATCTTAGATGAGAGTGTGGACCCAAACAGGCTGTTCGGACCTGTTGTTGCGACCATGCAAAAGCAGTGTGAGGAGAAGAAAAAGGAGGGGTAAGCCCTGCAGCTTTGTCTTCCAAGGAAGAGCCAGGCTATCCCCACTCCTCGCCGGACCTTCACTTAGGCTGGGGCACAGCAGACCAGTGGAATGGCTTTTAAGCATCCCAGACACCCAACCCCCAGCACAAACTCAGCCAAGACCACCGAACAAGGGGCCATGGCCGAAGATATCCTTTGCCTCTGTGGTGGCCCAGGGGGGACCTCCAGCCCCAACCTCCTCTCAGGGAGCGAGGAAGAAGAAGTGGGCCTAACACCCTGCTGATACCAGATTCCCTTCCCCCAGCTCTGTTCCTGAGCCTGTTCCAGAGCATGCAGGGCCCAAGTTGGCGCCTACAGTTCACCGCCCAATGAAGAGGAAAGGAGCCTGTTCACCAGCTGTAGCCATTCACATGCGCCCTGTATGTCTCGTAAGAACTCACATTTGTCCCAAACTATAAAGTTGTCCACAGTGCAGCCAGGCATGTTGCCAAGGGCACTGATGAAAACAAAAAAATATACAATGTTGAAAAACAATGTAAAAATAAACCCCTCTGTGTCACCACCAGAAAGCCATCTTTCTGGGGTGATAGGCCACAGAAGCACTTCACCAGTGCAGGCATCCCACACTATGCCCCCAGCAGTGTACCACACCACTTGGCCACAAGGGGGTGCTGCCTACTCGAGGTATTTCCTTGTTCCAAAAAAAGGGAGGGGTAGGGCTCCACCCAATCCTCAACCTACGGAAGCTGAACAAACACCTCAGATCATACAAGTTCAGGATGCTGACACACGCTGCCCTGCTGCGTTTTGTGTGCCCCGGCGACTGGTTCACGTCACCCGACCT